>NC_084935.1:3062500-3673000 GCF_958298935.1 Phragmites australis
CCCCTCCAATGCTGCCGCTACCTTCACATCTCCGAAGAACCCTGCCTTGACACAGAAGCCATGCAATGACTCTCCTCGCCACCCGCACCTGATCATAGTGACCACCGCAGTCACATTGACATCCATGGCACAACGCCTCATCGCGGTTAACATCTCCACCGTCGTCCTGCTCCGGCATTTCGTCGAACATCCTCCGCGCGTCAGCCATGCCCCCGCAGCAGCAGTACAAGTGGCGCAGCACGTTCCCCAGGCTCACGATGTCCAAGAGCCCGTACCACAGCACGAGCGCGTGCAGCTGTTTGCCAATGTAGGCCGACTCGACGTCATTGGGGATTTTCGCGCAGAGCGCGAGGAGCGGCTGGAACGCGAACTCGTCAAGGTCGGGGAGGCGCGCCCGCGCGGAGGCGAGGACGGAGAGGCACGCGGCGAGGGAGGCCGCGGAGGGGGACACGGAGGAGTGAGGTGTGGTGGAAGAGGGTAGGCCGCGGGACGGCGGCGAAGAGGGAGAGCGCCCAGGGCAGCGGCACGAGCGGGGAGGCGAGGAGCCTGGCCGTGGGGAAGGCGTGGTGCGGGAAGTGGGAGGACTCCAACATCAAGGCGTGGAGCTAGAGGAGGTGCCCCGGGCGCGTCGCGGACTTGAGCAGCGCCGTCAGCGGCTTCCACGGCGGCATCGCTCTCGGTTGGGCTGCGCGGCCGCGGGGCGGGAATCGCTTGGTTTCTCGTAGGAAAAGGCTGGTGGCTCCTGCGAGCTTGCCCGAGCGGGGCCTGACTGGCGCGGCTGCCGCCCTCGGCGTGGCCGTTCGCTGATCCTGTCCACGGCGGCAGATGCTCATTTCCGGGTGCCAGGACGTCCAACTTTTATCCTGTCCGTCCGTCGCGCTTGGAGATGGGGTCTGGCTTTTTATGTAGGAAATGTGTAACGGGTGATGTGACCATTTATCTAGCTATAGATAACTATACATTTTATACGGGGAATCTTTATTGTGTAATGCGGAGAGAAGGTGAGGTCCTCCCGGTTCTTCCCCACACCTCCACTTCCATTCCAGGGTGTGTTTGGATCTTTTTGCTGGGTAAAAAATTAGACATTTAGTTGCCTTTCTTGTTGATTTCATACATGCATTTTTCAGAATTTACTTCACTAGCCCGAATGAGTTAAAACTGCTCTTCGACGCTGGCAAGGCTAGCTTTGCCGAGCAAGACGAGACAAGCTAAACGTGCAAGCCAACAAAACAACAACCCTACTCCTCACTTCACCATGGCGTCACCGTCATCCTCTCTGGGATCCCTCACCACCCTCACATCATCGCGGTGAATGCAGGCTGGGCGCCATGGTGCAGCTTAAGGTAAGCATTCCTGGGATCCCAAAAGTCCTTCACCTGCTTGCTCTGTGCGAGATTTGTGCAAGAAGGGTTTTGTTTGAGTGATGTTTCTTTTTATCAGAAATGCGATGGGAGATGAGGTGGGAGATGGGAGATGCAGGAATTGGTAATGACTAAAGCATAGCAGTGTTCTTTGTTCTTTTGTTTCGTTTGGTGTAGGTATTTTAAGCCCCTTTTGGTTGAACGTAGGATCCTTCTGAACTTCGACTCCGTAGCTGATCTAATGAGGATGAAGCAAGTAGTGACGAAGAGTATGAATCCACATTCAAAAGTTTAGCTAGAACTTACCAAGCATCCGGTTTTGTTAATTTGTAGCACCAATCATGTAGATCCCTATCTGATTCTCAAAGTAAAATAAAGAAACCGGACTGATTCTCTTCACGAACTGATGGAAATTGAATTGAACTGCTTGGTGCTGGAAATTTGGAATGTGTAGAGCAAATTGAATTAAAAAGAGAATATCACTTGAAATGATAAAAATGCAAATAAACAGAATATTATAAAGTAACTCACTTTTTTACCAAATAACCTATAATTGGATTTTTTATATAAAATAGTACATCATATGATAAGGGTATTAGTGATTTTTTTCTGATTTTTAGAAATTTATTCAGGGAATTAAAATTTTCTATAAGTTATAAAAGTAGGCAGCTTTAGAGAATTTTAATTAAATATTGGCTTAGCCTTTTTATCAAACCAATTAAAGTAGATTTTTAGTGAGCCCTAATTTACTTATAAAAATATTTAGAATTTTTAGACTACTCGTATACTCCCAAATAAAATCAAGATTTAAAAGAAAAATATGAAACACACAATAGTACACATAACATACATGGCTGGGTGAATAGTGCACATGAAAAATACTCGTCCGATCAGTGGGCGATATATTTTAATGAGCTTATTGGCGCAAGATCTCGCATATTCAGCAGACGAGATCAATGTCTCGTCCACTAAACAGACGGGATCTTTATACGTCTCGCATGTCCACCGATTTTTTATTACCTGACAGGCAGAGCCCACAAGATGTCACCTGTTCGTCGAGCGAGAACTTGATCTTGCCCGATGGACAGACGACGATAGTCTACTTCTACTATTTTTCCAAACAGGACGTGTATTCTTGCAAATATTACAGAAAAAAATATAAACAAAAAAAATCTGTCAACTCAACTATGTGCATCGAGCGGCCCATTGCCAAGAAAAGCCCATCTCAACCCAGACCTGGCCCACTACGGGCCTTACATAAGTGAAGAAACACAAACTCTTAGAGCCCGGCCCATTTAATCAAAACTAGGGTTTACCTCCATTATAACATCTCGTCTTCCACCTCCCTGCGCCTCCACTCCCACACCTCCTCCGGCGGCGGCCAGCTCGACGGCGAGCCGCGCCTCCTTGCCGCGGCAGCCATGGTTCACGTCAACTTCTACCGCAACTGTAAGATCCCCTTCTCCTTCTCTGCCGTATTGCTTGCTTGTTGCCAAGGCTTGGAATGCGTAGCTGTCTAGATCGATCCAATTCGTGCTTTCACTTCCATGAGTGAGAGCCTCTCCTAGCGTTGTTTTCTGGAAACTAGAAATGCTTTGACATTGTTCGCAGTGCTGGTTCTGATCCGGCTGAACCCGATGCGTAGTATATGGTGATGAATATGGTTTTTAGAGACGCGAACTAGTGGCGAACTGGATGGTAAAACAGGAGATCGTGGTTCGGAGTTACGATCCCAGAATCTCAAAGCCTGGGCTGTTGTGTTTTTTTTTAGTCCATTGCGCAAATATGCATTTGATTTCAAATTTGTATTTTCGTATCAAACTGCATTCCATAACAACTCTAAGGCATAGTTTGATACTCTTTTGAGACAATATCAGACAAGTAACGAAGTGGAGGATTTGAGTTAGTTACCTTAGAAAATGTCCTTACACCAGAGCTCAGTTATAATTTCGATTATTGCTCACTGTGACACTGATGCGAAGACCGCTCTGTTTTGAACACTATAATCTTTCTGGTACTTCCAAGTTGTTATTGTGTATGGTGCTTTTCTTGCTACAGATCCCATTCTGCTCAGTTATATCTCAAAGCTAATTTTCTGAATGCTAATAAGTAGCTTATGCTGCTGTGGCATGTTGTAGATGGGAAGACTTTCAAGAAGCCAAGGCGTCCATATGAGAAGGAGCGCCTTGACGCTGAGCTGAAGCTCGTGGGTGAGTACGGCCTGCGGTGCAAGCGTGAGCTGTGGCGTGTGCAGTATGCCCTGAGCCGTATCAGAAATGCAGCGAGGGAGTTGCTCACCCTGGATGAGAAGAACCCCCGCCGTATCTTTGAGGGTGAGGCGCTTCTTCGCCGCATGAACCGCTATGGGCTCCTTGGTGAGGGTCAGAACAAGCTCGATTATGTGCTGGCCCTCACTGTTGAGAACTTCCTCCAGCGCCGCCTCCAGACCATTGTCTTCAAGAATGGCATGGCTAAGTCCATCCACCATGCTCGTGTCCTGATCAGGCAGCGCCACATCAGGTTTTTTATACACACTTTATCTCTCATGTATGTATTGGAATTTACAGTGCCACTCTAGTTAGGCGTATCATTAAATGCCCATAGGGAATCAGTAATTTTAAGTTCGAGCAATATAATTTTCTTCGTATACATGATTGTTGTTCCTTACAATTGTGGTATTCTGACGTCGTAATGAAAATAATGGTTGGGTGTTGGTTGTGAGTTTGCATATAATTTTTCGGTTTCTGCTCAATTTTGTTATATTTTACTGCTACTCGCTCTGCAAATTGTAAAGATACAATTGACCTTGGACGGGTCATGTGATGTGAAACCATGTGCAATACTCACGATGGTCGTCTGAGACACTTAGTGTGTAATGTTGCAGTCATATGTCTCTGATGCCCCTGATCGTATTCAGTTCTGACATTTGTTACCATAGTGAATCATTTTGTGTCACCCTTGTTCTTTCTGTATGGTTCATCTTACAGTAGTAACTAGTAAGGTCCTTACCTAAGCTTCTCTTGTCTAATCCAGTCGACATTGCACAATCTGAATTTTGTAATGCGTGTTTCAGTGTATAAATTTTACATCTTTTTCTCCTGCATTGTTTATTGTTTGATGTAACAAATTTATTATGTTCATAATTCTTGTTCGTCCATCTGGATCACAGGTTCATAGTTGCATTGTACTTTTGCATGTTGGTGTTTTTATTAAATTGTTTGGGACTTTGTAAAATTCGTGTGTGTGTGTTTTCTGTGGCACAATGAGGAGTAATTTTAGCTAATGTATCTCTGAGGCCAGAAGGTCAATGACTCTTATGTCCTTTTCATTCTGAGTGCCCTGATTCCATAGTTTTTATTTCATATGAAATGATTTTTTCTTGTCATTGTCAAACCTGTCAACTTCAATTTTACAAAACCTTTTTCTTATAAAATGCCCATTGGTAGTCAGTTATTTTGAGTCTGCGTGTCTTCTATGTTTTATTTGTTTAGATGACTGTTGTTCCTTACAGCTGTGGTTTGCTGATGTTGTGTATTAAAATAATGGTTGGGTGTTGGTTATGAGTTTGCATTATACTTTTCTAGTTTCTGTCCAATTCTGTTTTGTTTTGCTGCTACTGGTTCTATATTAATTGTAAGATACAATTGATCTTGGATGGGCCATATGATGAGAAACCATTTGCAATTCTCACGACGGTCGTCTGAGACACTTAGTGTGTAATGTTGCAGTCAAATTTCTCTGATGCCCTCGATCATATTCATTGCTGACATCTGTTACCATAATGAATTGTTTTGTGTGATTTGTGTCCTTTCTGTATGGTTTGTCTTAATGCAGTCAGGTCCTTGCTTCTTCTCTGGTGTAATCTTGGCAACATGGTACAATCTAATTTTTTGGAATGTGTGTTTTAGTGTATAAATATCACAGCCTTTCTCCTGCAATTTTTTTAATGTACCTTCCATGTCGAGGGTATAAACAAATTTATTATGTTCAAAAAATTTATTTGACCTCTGGCCCACAAATCCGTATTTGCACTGTACTTTTGCATACTGGTATTTTTGTTAAGTTGTTTTATACATTCTCATCGCTGCCATGAGTTTCTCGGGCACAATGAGGAGTCAGTTTAGCTAATGTATCTCTGAGGCCAAAAGGTCAATGACTCTTATGTCCTTTTCATTCTGAGTGCCCAATTTGTTTTTTCATTCGTATGGAATGTTTTGTTTTTGTCGCCAAACCTGCCAGCTTCAATTTTATCTTCTCCTGTGCAGTGCAGGCATTTCATTGGTTGCTTCCATACGGCTGTTAAATTTAATTAATGAGATATTTTGTAACATGTAGGAGTATTACTGAATTATAGTCTTGTGCCCCACCTCCGAAAGGAGAGCACAGTAGTCGTGAACTGTTATTGTGGTTATGCTTGCACTTGTTGAAACCCTTGCCACAGTTTGGTAGATTGGGCAATAAGTTCGTCTAGCAAGCTTTGATTTATGTGCTTTTTGTCTCTTTGGTATAAATTCATACATATACCACTTTCACAGGGTGGGAAGGCAGCTCGTCAATATTCCCTCATTCATGGTCAGGGTTGAATCCGAGAAGCACATCGACTTCTCCCTCACCAGCCCGCTGGGTGGTGGCCCTGCTGGAAGAGTGAAGAGAAAAAACCAAAAGAAGGCCTCTGGCGGCGGCGGTGATGGCGAAGAGGAGGAAGAGTAAAAGACCAGCCATGCCTTGTAGGACTTTGCAACATTACTTGGTTTTGAAGCGAATTGTTAAAACTTGAAATGAACATAGAGTTTAGTGGTGTGGGTTGTCCCTGACTTTTGTCGTCCTGGATTCGGAATCCAGCAGTTTTGCTCTGTTGCTTGTCACTTCTTAATTTCAAGACTTGTGGCATCCCTTGAATATCAGCGAATGTATGGTTTGCTTGATTTGTCCATCCAATGGATTAGTTCTTTTAGTATTTGTAGTTCATTTCTGTTTTGTCTGATCAAATTTGTAGTGCACGTTTCATCGTGCTGTAGTCTTCGAGATATATTTCGTGACAGTGTACAGTGGCTATACTATCGAGGCTCTGTCGTTTGTGGGACTTTTTTTTAATAATATTATTTTATTGGTCTATCTTCACAATGTTTAGTTCATTTTAAAGGAGTAATAATTCGTAACCGTGTGGTGTGCACGCTTCAAATCTTATGGGCAAATTCTTGTTGGGGTGCATAAAAATTGAGATTTTCTATTCAATAAATAAATTGAGCTTTTTTTAATACTGTTTGGTGAACATTGTGCTAACCATTGCGCGAACTGATCAGGCAGCTTTGTACCCACCAACTCTGTCGACTCCAGGAGGGGCAGTGCCCTGCCAACATCTGAAGCAGCTTGCACACAGGCAACCGCCGAGCCAAAGAACAGGAGCTGGCACGGAAGCAACGGTGGTGGACCCAGGGATGGGAGCCAACCCCCAGTGGACGCCGCAGCCGGTGGAGTCGCGGCCAGTGATCGTGTTCCGGAACTCGCCGGATGAGGGCCGCCGGGCACGACGTGGTTTGCGCCGTCGTTGCTCTCGCGGGTCCATGGACCGAAGCTGGGTCTATGGACGGCTACAACTTCACCTACTACTCTCTCTAGTTATAAATGTAGGTTGTTTTAATTTCCTCAACTATTCTCTAAATATAAGTTATTTTTGAACTTCTATGTATTTTTTCTTTTTTTTCGTTGTACTCTTATTTAATAAATGCTATCACTTTTACAAATAAATAAGTTATTTTTTTAATGCAAAATAAATAAAAAACAATAAAATTATTTGATCTATTTTCTTAATTTTTATACACAAATCTAAAACGATTTATATTTACAGTTGGAGGGAGAATATGGAAAGGGCATGCGAATCGACCACGCCCATTCGAGTCATTCAAGTCGCTCCGCCAGATTACTACTAGCGCCACAACATCCGACGCTTGTTTTACTTTGACCCGTTGAGGGCATTTTGGCGTCGTTCAACCGTACCAGTCCTATGTGCCGGCCAGGATGTCGTTGGTTTGTGGTTCAGGTTCATCTAGCGATGTCCTTGTATTCAGAAACTGAACATTAAAAAATCATTCAAAGGCATTGTGCCCGAAAGTGCCGTTGTTGCAAGAAGTCGCCATTGTTCGTTGAACAATGACCCAAACGTACGTGCAATATTGGAGTGGAACGCGAGCGTGCTTTAACCATGAAGTTTGATTCATCTTCAATAATTCAATTTGAGTTCCGCGCGCGTCCTCGAGACCTCAACAATGTCAGCCTTCCAGGCAGGCAGGCATCGACCAGCGCTGACTCCCGCACACGCATGCTCAGCTCCCTCGGCTAGACCGCGTCAGCCATGTTCCAAGCCTCCAAGGACGACGCCATGGGGTCAGCCGCGCAGCATTGGTTTCTGCCTGCGACCCTGGCACCGACCGGCCTCACCTCGCGCATGCTAGTTGCAGGCTTGCAGCCGCCATGGCGCCGCGGTTCTGAACATGCGCACCGAACGCCGGCATGACAGGCAACGAGCAACCGCGCGCGCGCGGTGGAGATGAGATTCGCCGGTCGTGCATGACACGCAGCAATTAGGGGACGTTTGGTTGCTAGTATGTTTGAGCTTGATTCGAATCCGTGAGTAACGCTGAGTATATACAGTAATAATTTGTTAGGTTGATTATATTTGTTTAGTCTGACTAAGCAGAGATGATGTTTAGTTGCTCGTATGAAGATATACTGTGTAAGAGAAAAAAAATATAAATAAGTGTTATCGTAATATTTATTTTATATTATTGTACTATTATACTCATTTGTTATCTTATTAAGCCTTAATATTCTTCAAAATACATTAATATCATTTAATACATACTAATAACATCATTAGTTGGTACTAAACATATTTTCATATATATATCTACAGAATCATACTGAGTGCATGCTTTTGTATCCCGATAGTCAGGCTTAGGGTGGCATGAAGGCAACCGAACACTTGATGTCTGCATCCTATGGGCCACGCTGAGTCATATGCAGTCATACAGTCAACCAAACGCACCAAATCAGTACCTTCATACGTACGCTCGCAATAGAATTCGCACCTCGATAGCCACTAGATAGGGATACAAGTGGGTAACTAATGGATAATTTTAGATTAATATTTACTTTATTTTATAAAAATTAATTATATGGAGTTAAATCTGGATAGTTTTAGATTAATATTTACTTTATTTTATAAAAATTAATTATATGGAGTTAAATCTTTAACACATTTTTTTAATTTTAAATTAGTCTAATAACTCAGAAAATACAAAACTTATGTCCTACCGCCAGACCATTTGTGTGCGTCGCCCATCAAGCAGCATCACGAATGCATACCAGTTGCAACGTGAGTTGTTCTTTTCCGAGCACGCGACGGCAATGAGAAGAACAGCGGGTGAAATGGTCGCGGAGCTCGAGGTGAAAATAGTCCCCAAGTTTAGGACGACGGAGGTGGGGCAGAGGCTGACTGAAATGACCCCAGTCTTTGCATAGGATCCTATGGTAGTACGTTGGATACTTTCGGCCCTGACAGGTTCTGACCGACCCACCGATGTAAAAGGTTATCTCCAGCTAATTCCTTTCACGTTAAGAAATTTTCGTTGTTTTCAGCATTTAAATAGTTTTTTTTCGTAGTTTTTATTATGAAGGGATTTTCATCTTCACTCTCTTCATCCTGTATTTTTTTTCGCTTTACGAATCTATCAAAAAAACTGTTGAAGATGGAGTAAAAATAAATAGAATAAAAACAATGAAAAAAATAAAAAACAAAATAAAGGGAAAATGATAGGATGGTCTAAAAGGCTGAAGAGAAAAGAGCAGCATGATTCGGTTCAGAGTCCAGCCCAAAAGGGCCAACGCACAAAGTGCACACGCACCCCAGTGTTTTGGACGGGCATAGGATACTGCCGCGCGAATATAGCTCTATCCAAAGCCACTTTGCAGTCGCAGTGACGGCAGCACCTGCCTTTTTGCCAAGCTGACGCTACTTTGATGGGTCTTGGTGTCCTTTATCCTTTGCTGTGTGGATGGTGCGCATATTTACCGCTTTTTTTCTGAAATAAATCGGTAGGATAAGTATCTGTTATATTAATAAAAAGTAGTGAAGTTTACAAAATGCAAAGAAAATGAACATGTGCCGCTTTTTCGAGAGTGTTTTGAAGAGAGAAGAGAAACGGATACGTTTATAATCGATCTGTTTCACTCAAGATATGGAACGGAACGAACGTTGGTTGATATTGGCCCTGGCTTCATTCATAACCCATACTACTAAAGAAATTGTTACTCAAAGGTCACTCGTAGTAGTGTTCAATTCGGAGCCACTGAACCCTGGCACTGACAGTGATTGGTGACGGGAGTTTTTGCATTAGCCGTTGCAGCACCTTTTGAAACGAGCTTCGTGAAACCGAACCAAATGGCTAGGAGGTCACAATCACTAACGCATATAGATACAGTGGGCAAGCAACGACTTCCACTAATGTACTGGCTAGTTAGTACCCACTTCGTTCAAAATGTAATGTATATTTTATTTTGAAAAAGTTAAATTTATAAGTTTCAATTAAACTTTATAAATTTTGATCGATCATTAGTCAAATTATATACATGATTAGTATATAAAATTTATTTAAATAGATTTGTATTTTAAAATAATTTTAATATGATATTAATTTTATAACAATTGATAATATATTACAAGATAAATTAACTATCAAAATTTACTTTTTATAATTATCGGTGTAATAGGTAAAAAGGTGCTCTACGTGGTGGGTCTCGCGTCGCAAAGTGTCAACACGTAGTAGCTATTGTCAAGATCATGATCATACCACGTGACCAAAGCGAAGCTCGCATGACTAGTCCTTTGGTCGCGCAGCAAGGTCCTGCTCACTGGTCTGGAGGAGATACCTATCTACCCGATCAAGTCTCATTTAATATTACCTACTCGAGTGTTTTTCCTTTCACAGGTACTTGCTTTCAGCGTGGCATGTTCGTGGGGCGATGTGAAATTGTAGTGACTTGTCCCGTAGTATTTAATATCTTAGGATGGTCTGACGGGTGAGCGTGACGGTGTTCGGTGATGTTACATGACACAGGATTATCATAGCAGTGCAAGCATGTCTATCCAACATCATGATGTGCTAGGGGTAGTTAGCTCCGTCATAGATAGGTCTGCCGCAGGTTTTGGTACGATTCGTTTATTTGTGTATCTTTTTCTCTGGTATATAAAAAGACTAAGACCGTATTTGTAGGGATAGAGAAGACATTCTGTAACAATTTCATATAATTTATAAAATAATATACATGACGTAGCGCTATTATCCTTAAAAAAAATCTAAACCTAGATAATATTGGTGTTCTTGAGTCCAGGTTGATACACACGTATATAAAACACGAATCAACACGTTTGTTGTCTAATATATCCCGGATCACTGTTAGTGATCATTCTCCGATAATAATTTTTTTAAGATAAAATATGTATTACATTTTTAAATAGAGAGAGTACTTGTTAGGTTACCCAACTCCAAATGCTCTGTTCCAAATGCTCTGTTCAAACTTCAAATCCTCTTTTATCCATTCAAACTATCGACCATGTTTTTCAAACCAAGGCGTGAAAGGTGCATGGATACGGCAATTGTGATTTGTGAGACACCTTAGTTCAACGTGTCACTTTTAGTACTAGTACAGAACCCATGTCTTAAGAAAGCTAATCGTCCGTCTTCAGATTTCAAACTTCAGCAGCACGACTCCACGAAGAAGCCAGTAAACAAACCTGCCGCCTTATTCAAGTCACATCACCATATGTTGAATCTTGATGCCATACTTTATTATTAGTACATTTGGATTAGTCCTACATACTAAAACTGCAAAAAAAAAAAAAAAAAAAATTGTAAAGATAACTGTTCTATAGGGCAATCTCAGGAGCTTTATTGAACCGCAGCAGGATTAAGATCACAGCTTAAAACTGAAGGTGAAAGCTACCTGCAGAAATGAAAAGAAGGGTATGCAAACTCAAACTTCAAATTTTCAAACATGTCAAGTACATTTTAGTGCGTGAAGATGAATCAGTTTCACAAGATTCGTATGCTTGGGTATAGCCTTTCAGTACCCTTCGAACAGTCGATCAAATGTAGCAGGAGCGTGGCACCATAAACCGAGTCACACGAACTCACCTCTTGCCTATGGCATGAAGCATCCATGGTGCAACTCATGAATCCAATTCACCACCAAGTGATACAAAAATAAAAGGTTAAAATGGAGAAGTATATGGGTACAGCGCTAACTCTACCATGCCATATCTGTCTAACTGTTCTCTGAATGAACAAGGACTACAATCAGAGACATATTTATCAACCACTACTGCAAAAATACCTCAAAAACCTAAATTGATCACCTTGCCTTGTGATGAAATTGCTTGTCTCGGTGCCAATTGCTCCACTTTTTCACCATGCCTCGCATTCGCAATACCAACACTACCTTGTCACACTATTGCTGGCTACGATTCACCACTTACTCGCCGAAGGTACTGTCAGAGGGTCTAACCTGTTGAACAACTTGTCACAATGGATTCGATCTTCCTAACACAAATATCAAAGGATTCGGTCGAAGATCATCAACATCTATGATGATCGAAATCTCGTTAGGCAGAATATATGATAACGAGGAGTGAATGTGCATTTCAAAAAGGGTGAATTTGGAAAATACTAATCGCAAAAATCACCTACTTTAGAAAATACCATTGATGTCTGATCTTAGAGTTCATATATCATTCTCACATCCGATGTATTTTCTAATATAAGCAGTTTTTAATTATATCCACTTAATTTTTGTATTTCAAAAAGGAGCAACTTCAGTGCTACCTAGCAAATTCATTTTGAGTATAGACCATATGGACAAGGAATAAAAAAGTTTGGCAACTTGTTGCTACACTAGTCATTCTAATACTTCACTAGCTAAGTGTCCGTGCGTTATAACAAAAATATAAATATTGAACGTGGTAATATTATCATAAACTGAAGATATGAAGATATGGATGCGGTATGAGAGCGCCACTAAACGAATATGTTGAAAGCGATGTCGCAGTTTGATTTTAGATAGGATCCAAAAATAAGAGAAAATTATTCGCTAATTTCCTTTCTAATTTTATTTATTTATTTTTATTAGTAAAATGGGTCTAATATTCATAGCTGGTAAAAGACGGTGATAGAGAAATAAGGTGAATGACAAAAGTGAGTTTTATGAAAACTATTGTAGTTAGTAAATTATTTAATTTAAGTATTTTTATTAGATGAGAGGAGAAAAGAGGTGATGCGGTAAGTAACTCGTGTTTTATAAAATAGAGATTATAGAGAGGACTAAAATCTAAATCTTGACATTAATA
The DNA here is from genome assembly GCF_958298935.1 of Phragmites australis. NCBI lineage: Eukaryota > Viridiplantae > Streptophyta > Magnoliopsida > Poales > Poaceae > Phragmites > Phragmites australis. The sequence goes on from NC_084935.1 coordinate 3,075,263, forward strand.
ATTAATTTGAATTAAATTCCTAGATCAATTTTTCTTCACGTATCAGCGACGAGGCAAGAACAGTTCTAATGATTAGAGTTAGCTGTTAGCTTTAATTATTAGAGTAGAATTTTAAAAATTTATACGAATCTCATCGTTCTATCTTACAAAGGAGAGATATATTAAAATATAACATATTTAATACTCAGAAATAGTTCTCTAAAATTTCTCTCTATACCTATAAAATAAAAGCTAACATCCAGATCTTATCTTTACCTTAGCTAACCTCTCTTCCCTCGACTTCTGTTAAAAAAAAAAAAAACTACTGTAGCAGCCAGCTCGAACTAACACTCACTCTCACTCTCCAGTAGTCAATGCGTGGGAGCAGTTCCCAACAGGACTTTCCCTTTCACGCCACCGCCCACCTTTTAAAACCCACCCCACCCCACGCTCGCACTGCTGCAAAAAAATTCCCCTTCCCAGTCCGTCACGTTTCTTCTCATCCGCTCTTCTCCTCCCTCCTCCGTTGGTTGCTTCCTCCGGACCCCAGTTCAAAAATTCCTCCATTGGCGCCCAAACCCCCAAGCCCTAGACACCCCCCGGGCTCGCCAGTCGCCGCCACACGGGGGTCCGCGCGCGGAACAGTGAACACATGCGGGATCTCGGCCCATGGCGACAGGGCCCGATCTGAGCTCCTCCTCCGGCGGCGGCGCCCCCGACGCTTCGCCGGCGGCCGCCGCCAAGAGGGACCGCCATATCGTCAGTTGGAGCGCCGAGGTGCGTGCGTGCGTGCGAGTCCTGTTCCTGTGTGTGTGGTTCGCAATTTGAAGAATTATTGCGGGTGTAGTTTTCATGCCCAATTTCACTGCTCTATCGCCAATTTGAGGAATTGTTACCCTTCGTTTTGTTTGAAAAGAATGCGTTTTTTTCTACGCGCTGGCAGTAATTCGTGTATAGTCGATTTTTTCTTTCTAATTCCTGGACCCCATACCTAGTTTTGCGTGTGCAAGGCAGTTTTCCTTTTTCTGCTTACCAGTAGGTGCGTTAAGTACGAGTCCTATTTCACTGTTCCCTTGTCCAAATTTTGTTTTGAATTTTATGTTATTTTTTATCTTCTGATGCTCCTTGTGTCTAACCTGGAGTCCTGGAGTTTGTCTGCGATTTCTCCTTAAGGATTGAGTTGTTTTCTGATGTTGCACCTTTCTTCCTGTAGGAGGATGGCGTGCTTCGTGCTCAAATCGCGCTTCATGGCACTGATAAGTATGTACTGTTTCCTCAAATCGTCGCACTAGAGTGCCTTTTTATTGCCCTGTTAATTTCGTCACTGAGCTTTTGTACTTCTTTTCTTTCTGTAGCTGGACCATCATAGCGGCGCAGTTCAAGGACAAGACGGCCAGACAGTGCAGGAGAAGGTGTGCGCATCTTTCTTCTCATAAAGGAGGGAACGTTGGATAAATTTTTTTATTGGATTTCTAACACTGTTTGCGTGCTTGTTCGATTCCATTTCTTTGCTTGGTTGTTGCTGCAGATGGTACAATTATTTGAACTCAGAGTGCAAGAAAGGCGGGTGGTCCAAAGAAGAGGACCTGCTATTGTGTGAGGTGAGATCTTGATGTGTTCCAGTGGCAGTTTAGTTCCTGGTTCCTGGCACCGTATTTGCTTGAAACTAGACACTGTCGCATCAAAGGCTTATGGTTTTCCATTTAGCTTCATTAGTGAACACTAACAGATGATCTTAAATGTTTGTGACCATGGAGTTTGGCAATTTCACAGATTGAAGCTTATCCCCCGCTGCATAATTCCAGATTAAGAATGGGATTTCTTTATCTTTATCTGGACATATGACTAATGTGCTCTTTTGTATGTAAAGAAACCTAGAAGGGATCACACATCGCTTATTGTCTTGTAGTATCATTTCCTATCCTTTATTCTGTCTGCACCTCTGCATTGCTTGTATCCCGATACTTTTGCCGTGGTGCACATGGAAATTAGAAACCTCCCTTATGCATTGCTTTGCTGTGGTCTTCATAACTACTTATTCTTGCGGTAAATGTTTCAAATGTCAAACTGTATATTCTTATCTACTTGTCACTGTTATGCAGGCTCAAAAGCTTCTTGGTAACAGATGGACTGAAATTGCTAAGGTTGTCTCAGGAAGGTAGGTTTTTCACATTGGATTACTGTTTTCCGTAAGGTGAAAAGAGTAATAGATAATGAGACGTGTGAAGATATGTGACTCATGTATTTTTTGGTTTACCTACAACAGAACTGATAATGCAGTGAAGAATCGGTTTTCTACTCTATGCAAAAGGCGAGTCAAGGATGAGGAGCCATTCCAGGAAAATGGTGCACCATGTTCCAACACAAATGCAAAGAGGGTACTGACACAAACTGGATGCCTCACACCTGGTGCAGCTGGCTCCTCACAACCTATTAAGCAGATGAGGTATACAAAATACCAGCGAAATCTGTTACATACGCAAAGCAACTTATAAATTGTTAACTTTTGGTATTCTGCAACTAGGTCTTGCGATCCTGATTTGAAGGAGAACATAGTACCAAATATGATGCTATTTGGACGAGAAAAGAGCACACAACAAGATGTCCGGCAACCTCTTGCAATCATTTCTTCGAACAATCAAGCTAATGTGAATATAGTGGAAAAAAATAATCTTGTTTCTAAAACCACAACAAAACAATTATTTGGTGCGAAACAGAACTGTGAGTCTATTATCCTGGATTCTGAATATTTGATTTTATTTACATGTCCTGTGTCAATTATTTGATCACCATATCGATAGTTTCAGGCGTGAAGTGCGAGGGTAATTTTTTGAACAAGGATGATCCAAAAGTTGCTACATTATTGCAGCAAGCTGACTTGCTTTGCTCCCTTGCAACAAAAATCAAAACCGAAAATACAAGCCAAAGCATGGATGAAGCCTGGCAGGTATGGCAACACAAACTTGATCTATGATGTTTTCGGCTTAAAGCTCTTGGTACTTTATTGATAAATAAATTGTTTCATACTTGACTTTTTCAGCAACTGCAACATCATTTAGTGAAAAAAGAGGACAACGAAATGTCAGAAAATAGCATGTCTGGAATAGCCTCACTCCTAGAAGAGCTTGATGATTTAATTGTTGACCCCTATGAGAGTAAGGAGGAAGATGAACAAAAGTTAAGGTAAATGATGAATAATCGTCCATCCTTTTGGTCAAATCTTTAGCTTCAGTTATTTATACATCATCATTCCAATGAACAGGGAACATAAAGGACAGATTGACGTGCATGATGAGCATTCTCATGATACTTCACAAATTAGCATGGAAGTAACATCAGATATGCTCCCTGATGAAAAGATGGAAGATTGCCCAGTAGATAACTGCAAAGAAGATAATAGTCTCTGTAGAAACGTGCTTTCTGGAAGTATGGAACCTTGGCCAGGTAACCTACACTGTTGACCATAACTTAAGTAGATTCTGTTTCATGCACATGAAAGAAAATTCACTGAAATTATCAAGTCTAAAACAGGTGCAGGAATATCAGCATCTGAAAATTTGAGCGAGGTTGCTGAAGAAATCAGGCTTCAAAGTGTGGAATCTACCTCTCCTGTTCTAATAGATTTTGATGATTTTATTGTAGACCCTTATGAGAGTAAAGATGAAGATGAACAAAAGTCAAGGTAAATGATGAATAATCGCTCATCGTTTTGGTCAAATCTATTGCTTCAATTGTTTATGCATCATCATTCCAATGAACAGGGAGCAGAACGGACAGATTGATGTGCACGATGAGCACTCTAATGGTCCTTCACAAACTAACATGGAAGTACCATCAGATATGGCATCTGACCAAAATATTGAAGATTGCCCAGAAGATGACTACAACGAAGACAATAATCTTTGTAGAAACGTGCCTTCTCGAAGTATGGAACCTTGCCCAGGTAACCTACGCTACTGATCAAAACCCAGATTCTGTTTTATCCACATCAAAGTAAATTCATTGAAGTTCTTGAGGCTAATACAAGTGCAGAAATACCAGTATCTGAAAAACTGAGTGAGGTTGCCGAAGATAGCTGGCTTCAAAGTATGGAATCTACCTTTCCCGTTCTTACAAATTTTCAAAGTAAAGAATGTGCAGAAAGACCAGCATCAGAGAACCTTAGCGAGGTTGCTGAATATAGCAGGCTCCACCATGGTGAATTCACCTCGCCTGCTCGCATAGTTCTCCTTGTCCAAGCTAAAGCAGGTGCAGAAATTCTCGCATCCCCAAAGTTTAGTGAGGTTGCCAAAGATAGTGAACTTCCATCTATGGAATTCATGTCTCCTGCTCATACAGTTCAAACATTCCAAACGTACACAGACGACATGCCTACTCCGAAATTTACTGCTAGTGTAAGCTTTCGCTTCACCTGTCCTTGAGATTCACATTTGGGAAAAAATATATTACATGACTTAATAAGTTCGAAATACCTGGTAAAAGGTGCTCACATTGTATTTCTTGAACTTTCCAGGAGAGAAATTTTCTGCTCTCTGTGCTGGAGTTGACCTCACCAGGGTCAAGGCCGGATACTTCTCAGCAGCCTTCTTGCAAAAGGGCTCTTCTTAATAACCTTTGAAATGGGTTGCATGGGACCCAACACCAAGCCTGTTATGCTCCTCAGCATAAACAATTTGGCTGCCCTATATTGATTCTTCTTCATACTCCTGTTTGCATAAAGTGTGCCTACCTCAGTTCCTGGTCGAGCTGTTCGTATGAGATCCCAATGTTGTCTAAAGGGTCTAGTGGTTTGGTTTGGTTTGGTTTGTTGTGTATATAATGCATTGGCGGTGTTGTAGTAGAATACAGAAATTAAAGTGTGTGTGTTGGGGGGCGGGGAGTTAAGAATTTACAGCTTGCATTCAAACTATAGAATAAGTGCTATTCTTTGTGTAATTAACTCTTGTAATTCTTTTTCCCGGTGCGAGATATACTGGATTGGTGTGTAGTGTGATGTAATGGCTTTCTTTTTGTTGAGCTTGTTGGACTGAACCTACATACAGTGCATGCTTTCTATGGTTGGGTATGTAATACTCTGTTGAGTTTAAATTGCTGTCCATTTTTTAAATCAATCCTCTATTCCCCAGTCCTCCGGAGATCTGCATCTTCTTATAATGTGCTTCACTGCTTTGTGAACAAAGACTACAGTCAGTCAATCAGCCGAACTGGCTTTCATAGACATAATGACAGCTACTGACAACACTCTGGTTATGTCATACAAGTCCTAGTGAGAGTAAGTACCAGTATTCATCAAGAATAAATCCAGAGGAAATCAATCTTTAGGAATGAAGGATTGCAAAAATGTTTCATTCATATGACGATATGTTGTACACCAAATTTAAACACTGGGAAATAAGGAAGGAAACAAGGAAGCAAATGATTCAGACGATTCATGCCCAGACTCGCTTCTTTGGGATAAGATCGAGCGTCTTGACTTGATCTATCCTGGCCGCGACGATGTAGTCGTTGACGGTGAGGCCGCCGGCGGAGGGCGTGGAGAGCTCGGCCCTCACCTGGTTGGGGGCCTCGAAGAGGAGCACGACCGGGGGGTGGTCGGCGCCGTCGAGCGCGGCGTTGATCCTGGCGATGAGCTCCTGGCCGCACGCCTCGTCCCGCACCTTCCAGATGCACTGCAGCCGCTCGGGCTTCTCTTCGTTCTCATCGAGGACCAGCCTCCACCCGACGACCTTGTGGAGGAGCTTCCGCGCGTCGTCGAGGCCGACCGGCGCCGCGTCGGGCTGCAGCGGGAGGCGGGCGATCGAGAGCACGGAGAGGGTCGGGATGAGGATGCGGTGGAGCGTGTCCACATTGCCCAGCACCTTCTCCGCAAAGTTGCTCTCGATCTCCGCCGGGAACGGGTCCCGCGCGCCCAGGTCCCCCAGCAGGTCGGCCATCGCCACCACGCGCATCCGTCCCCTCCCACAGCTGTTGCCGTTCCGGCGACGACGACTCCTGACGCTCCATGCCGTAGCCGTAGCCGTAGCCGCCGCCGCTGCCGGCCGGGGGAAGCTTGTGCTGCTGCTGGTGGTGGCCGCGGCAGCAGGTGGTGCGAAGGAGAGCGTGAGCGCCATCGACGGCTGCCTCCAACGGATGGAGCTCGTAATGGATGGCTGGCAATTGCGATGCGGGCTGAGCCACCGGTCCTTTTATCCTTCCGCCTCTTGTCCTCTTTCTCGCTTCTAGTCTCTTCTGGCAATCGACTGCCCCAACGCCACTCGCTCGTCAGTCTCAGCCACTGGATGTAGCCATAGGATACGGACAAGAGGAACCGGAGGACGGAGAGGGAGAGGCGGAGCCGTGCCCGTGAGGAGGTGGGATCCGGATCCAGACGGCGCATGACATTAGCTGATCCTCGTTCTAAGAGGTGGCGCCGGCGGGTGAAAAGCCTTAGGATTTTTTTAATATTATAATTTTGTATGGAAATTTTAAAAATAAAATAGAAATACCGAAATTTATAAAAATAATACCTATTGGCAGACTTGTCCAGCGAAAAATGAGTTTTCACATCTCAGAACGCGAAATCTATATTTTCTCCACCTTATAACACAAAAATGGGTTTTTGCGGTTCTAATATTCGAAAACCCTTGTGGGATCTCCACGTGGACGCAATAAGGTGGTTTTCACGGCTTGAAGGCACGGAAATTAGTTAACGCGACCTAAGGGCACAAAAATAGGTTGTTGTGGTCTCGACACGGGAAAAATACTGATATGTCAGAGAAGTCGCGGCCTGGACGCTCGAAAACCTGAGGTTTTCACGTCCTGGGGGTGTGAAAACTGTGCACCCTTATGCATAGAACCCCTCCTCTTCTCAGTGCCATTTGCGCTATGCGCAATTTGCGTTCGGCTGAGCGGAGCAGAGAGAAAAGAGCTAAGAAGAAGGAGGGGAGGAGGAGGAATGACAAAGGAGAGGAAAGAGAAGGAGGGAGAGGGGCCGGAGCAAGGAGGAGAGGAGGGATAATTTTTTTTATTGGAAGGTAATTTTTTATGTTTTTCTTGTTTGTATAAGTAATGTAAAGTAGTTTAGAAATTTTAGATGTAATTTTAGTATAGTTTAGAAAATTTAGTTTAATTGTAGAAATTATAGTGCGATGTAAAAATAGAGTTATGAAATAGTTTAGAAAATGTAGTTTTATTGTAGAAATTGTAGCATCAGTGTGAAATAATTAATATTAGGTTATAATTATTATACAGATGCAATATTTACTATAGGATAAATGAGTCGGAAAATAAAATATAGATTTTGTAATACTATTATAAGTGTACAATTTAATTTGAGGTATTTGGTAGCTGTAGATGTCCATAGAAATAATAAAAATTAGGTTCTATTTATTATACGTATGCAATATTTACTTTATGATATACGAGTCGGAAAGTTAATTATAGAATTAGCAATGGTATTATAGTTGTGCAATTTAATTTGAGGTATTTGTTAGACGTTATACATGTTAGATAGATGTAACATACAATTTTATTTGAGATATTTGTTCTAAGTTTAGTTAGATTTTGTACAGTTTCTTAATATACAGTAAATTACGTATTTATGTTGAGAATAATTTTATTTTATTTAAAATTATGTCATGTCATAGATATGTTTTGAGCACTATAGGTCTTAGAGTAAAGTAAATATTTTGTACGTAATATTTATCTTTGTAATATAGTTTTAGAAATGTAGTTATTGTTTGCTACATTTGAAGTTAGTCACATGAAATTAATTTGTAATTTTTTCGATATATTTATTTTAGGTTGTAGTTATGTCAAACATTATAACTCTCAGAGTTTCTATAGAAATAGTTAAATCCGTAAGGGTCATCAGGTGTTGATTTGAGCAATTTTTTGTTTACTATTATTGAGCATCCAAATCCTGAGGGTACAAGGATGAATGGGATGAGAATATGGTTCACCTAATATTTTTAGTTGAATGCTGACATTTATTCCATTATGGTATATTGAATGTGGACTCGTACGTTTGATGCAGTTTGTTGGAAGTTAAAACAGGTGAATCGGACGAAGATGTGATTGCAATGGTTGGAGTGGTGCTGGCGTCGTGAGGCTGAGTTTATTATACTGGTTCAGGCTTGTTCAAGAGAAACGTATGATGGAAGTAGTGTAGTGACACTTGTAGAAGAAGTGGATAAGCCGGAAAATATAGTTGCGAGGGAAGAAGTTGAGCAACAACATAAGGTTGAGGCAGATGTTATGTATAGGCAGGCGATAGAGGTTGAGCGTCAGACTGATGTGGGGGAGAAAAGTGAAGAAATTATTGCTGATCTTGAGAACATGGACCGTAACATGTATCACGAGGAACAATCTTTACTGCAATATGAGCGAAGATGCAAGTTACAGAAACCATGATTCCCATTGGGAGTATGGATCAACTATAGTTTACATAAATTAGGCCTTTCCCAATCAGTCTGAAACAAAGGATGCAGTGGCACGATGGGTAGTGACATCACACAGGGATGTATGAGTTACTATGCTGACCCTACAAAAGTACAGTGTGAAGTGAATAACTCTTGGATGCAGCTTTTATGTTCATGAATACAAGCAAAAGTATATGACCTATTGGGTAGCCTCTAGAGTGGTTGAACACAATTGTAAGCTAGAAAACATGGTCGGAAGCACTGTAACCTCACTACTGCATTAGTTGCAAATGAATTATTCACTGAGATTATTCAGAAGCGGGACAAAGAATGCTTTTTCATCCAACGATCCATATTATGACAATTCAAATATGAGATTATGTATCAAAGGCTTGGCGTGCAAAGCAGAAAGACTTAGAGAAGTGTTAGGTACTTATGAGGCTTCTTATTGCAACTTTCCTTGTGTCCTTCAAATTATGAAGGAAAAGAACTCTCGCACATACACCACTTTCAAGGAGACTGAATTTGATGGAAACTAGGCCAAAATTTTCGACGTGCTTTCTTTTCTTTGGTCTGTGTATTCAGTCCTTCCAGTATTGTCGTTCTTTGCTTTGTGTGGATGGCACATTCTTGCCTGGAAAGTACAAAGACCAGATTCTCATTGCAATTGATATCGATGCTAATAACCAGATACTTCCTTTAGCATTTGCTTTTGTGGAGGGTGAGAGCCAGCTAAGCTGGCTCTGGTTTTTTATACCTTAAGGCTCAGATTGTCCATGATTGATCAAATATTTGTATTATACATGATTGGCATGCTAGGATCTTATTTGCTATAAAGACACTGTAAGAGGATTCAAGTGAGCAGTTTTCATGGCATGACCTGCAGAATCGTGGTGTATGCATCACATGGGAGCAAATTTCTACCAACAATTCAAGAACAAGGTACTGATGGACATATGTAAGAGGTTGTGCAGTTAAAACCAAAGTCACAAGTTTGATACTTTGTGAAAGAAATTGGATAGGTGCACAAGGATGCACATCTAGGAGAGGAACAAGAAGCCACATACTGATGATGATACTGTACCAGAGGCGCTGCCGTCCCTTGGAGCAGGCATTGATCCTTCTAATGTGAGAAGAAGGACATCAAGAAATATCAAATGTTTCTCACACTGGATTAGGGAAGAGCCAGAGGACAACTGGTCCTTGCTATACGATACCAGAGGTGCTAGGTACGTGTTGTTCTTGAGTTATTTTGATGTGGAGTACGAACTAGTATGTTCTAAAATTGATGAATATATATATATTTTTTTTGCATTTCGGTAGGTATGGCGTCTTGATGATCAACATAGCAGAGGTTTATAATTGAGTCATTAGAGGGCTGTGTGGACTCTCTTTTGTTGCAATCGTTGAGGGAATATTGTACGATATTATCAGGTACTACCAAAAGAGGCATGCTGCCGTTGTTATTCACATACAATAATGCATACACCGTATACCAACTGAATGATGGAATACTTGTAAAAGAAGAACGAGAAGGCAGTGTAACACATGGTTCATAGTATGAGAGTCAATGAGCAACATTTCGAGATAACCATGAGACCAAAATGAAGGGTGGGGAGCGATACTAGAATTGTTACTCATGAGGTGAACTTAGGACAGGTTTTTAATAGATGGTGCGAATGCACCTGTAATAAATTGAAGTTTTTCCATGTCCCCTATTCTCACGTGCTGGCTGCATTGTCATAAGTGGGTGTGGGAACCACACTATATGTTTTACAATTCTACTTGAAGGAAAATATGATGTAGATACGGGTTGAGGAGTTCCGTGGGTTTAGTGCATATGGTGACTTCACAATTTATGACAGAGGTATGCCAATATGTCTCCCCCTATGATGTTGCTTAGATATCCACATGGGAATGACGGTAAAATAGCACGACAGAAACCGTTCCTACTTGCCGCGGTTGCTTGGTACAGATGTGGGCTAAGTGTGCATGACATTCTACCATGCTACAAATTTCATTAAATTCTCTCCAATAGTACGATAACGAAGGAGAGTACACAAACATTAACTACGACTACGAAGAGGCTGAGGCAATGAGGCGTGTAGATGTTGAACAGCTGAAGTTGAGACTGCAAGAACTCAATGAAGAGTGTTGTGATAAATACCTCACTACATGCAACAAAATGCAAGTTCCTCCACAATGCGTGTGCGGCCTAGGCTTGTGGCACATGGACTGGCACAAGGGTACGTGTGTAATAAGCCCTACCCCCATGGATGCAACTTGTAAGAGATCCGTGGGACTAGGCCGCGAATATGTATTATTTTGTAATACGGTATTTCCATATTATTTTTGAAATTTCCGTACGAAATTATAATATTAAAAAACTCGAAGCCTCATGCCTTATGGCATCATGCTTTTTTTCAGACAAATCTTATCGGATCATGAAGGGATGGCAATTTATTTCGATTACTCGTTTATCCGCGGGTATATACCCGAATATGGTAGGATGTGAGTAGTATTATGTACCCATGTGTATGTTCGTGGATGAAAAATACTAAGTAGAGATATGGGTAAGACGTGCATATACCCGTAAAACCTATATAGTTATTTGGCAGGTAGGTCCAAACTCGAGCTTTACTCAACAACTTTAACATTAACCTCAACAAATCTTAGTCTGTCCCCCTTCACCCCGCCTCGCCCCCAAGTAGATCACGCCGCTGTCCGCCCCATGGGTAAACAGATGTATTCAAGAGCGACGTGTTTTACATGGATCGTGCATGATCCTTAATCATAGATATCAGTATAAATAAACACTAACCGTATCCCGTCCTACCTGATTGCTATCCTTAATCATGATGTGCAAATGGTTCCATAAGAGGGAGGCCTCGCGTCCCATGTTGACTCAGGTGCAGGTAGGACTGGTAATGGGCTGGACGGTCCGTGGGCTAAACAGGTCATCCAATCCATGAGCCGATCTCTATAGGGCCGATATGGGTTGTGAATATGAGAGGGTAGGATTGTACTGGGCCTTTACCATAAAAAGGTTGGTCTGGGTTAGGTTCTACTACATGTGATCTGTTGGAATTATTAAGGCACAACCGATGGGCCGTAATAAAAGTAGTAATCGCCGGATTAGCGGAGTGGCCTGAAGATGTGTTAGCCCGTGGTCTAAAATGGATCAGGATAGGATTAGGATTGGGTTCACGTAACTAATGAATGGTTGGATAAATATTGGGCCAATTCCCAAATTTTATAGGGCTGGAGTGGGATAAGGGTTGGGCCTTGACCCATTATGAGGCCTAGGTGAAGGCCCAACGAGCCTAGCCACCGTACACGACGGCCCGTTTAACTGCCAAGCCCAAGTGAACGGAATCCGAGGAGGAGCAGGGCCACGTGTACTAAACCTGGCCCACCTTCCTTTCCTTCGTATCCGCCTCGCTTCGTCTTCACTTCCCGCCCGGGGGTAGCGAGCACGCAGCCGCACCAATGGCACCGTGACCCTGGGGGCGAGAGCGGCGGAGAGTACCGAGGAGGCTTCTAGAAGCTTCCGCCGATGCAAGGTTAGCGTCAAGCTCACACCACCGCCTCAAATCTCTCTCATGGTTTCAACTTTGGACTTTCTCTGGGTTGTTTCTGTGTGTGTTTTTCTATTTTTTATGCGTAAGACTTGCAGAGATTGTCTAATCAGTGTCCTTTTGTCGATGTTTTTCTCCGAGGAAGAATTTTTCCATTTCGTTTTCTTGCTGCAGGAGAGATCCAAGTGGCTCTGGAACTTTATCTGTTGTTGATTTGTTTTCCTGGACTCTTCTGATTTTTCCCCATTTTAGATCTTGATCTGCCAGTTCGTGCTGTACTGTTCCAGGTTTTGACTTCACGAACTGCTTGGTTTGCACTGCACTGTGTCCTGCGATCCGACTAAAACTGTTTGGTTTCCCTGTCGATTTTTGCAATAATTTTTGAATTTTATTTGATTTTCCGAATGACTCCAATCCTCGCAAAACAGACTTGTTCGATTCTCGTTGTTCATGCACGCGCGGAATCATCGTGACTCCGCAACCGCCGCCTCGCTGGCCATGTGCGCCTTTCCGAGAGAAAAAAAGGGGCGATTTTTTTCGATCAGCAATGTCCCCAAAATTCGGAAGCCCTAATTTCCGGTTCAAATTTGAAATCCCCTATCCGTGATTCTCTTCCTAAATCTCGGCGCCTCGAGGCCTTACCCCTCGTCGCCGTGATGCGCTGCGCAGGGTCAGGTGAGAGCTACAGGCTCGCTGAGATGGACTTCGAGTACGTCCCCGCGTCCCCCGGCAGCAGGTGTGTGGGCGAGTCGGCGGCCCGGCGGCGGCAGCGCCGCCTCTTGTCACCGTCGCTGAGGGCCTACCTCACGCCGGCCTTCGACGCCGTGGCAGCCGGCGAGGGCGGCCTGTCCGGGTACTCCTCCTCGTCGTCCTCGGGCGGGCTGGACCTCGGGTTCGACGCCTCGCTCCTCCGCTACCGCCGCGCCTGCTTCGCCGCGTCCGCGGACCTGGATAGCCGCCTCCTCCTCTACTCCCCGCAGTCAGCGCCACCGCAGCCGCCGCCGCAGGTGAGGGCGGCGTACCCGGCGGCAAACGATGGGGTTTGGGTCGCTGGCGGCAGCCGCTACGGCTCCAAACCTGAGGTAATTGTGCTGCTCTCCAGGTCTAGTTTCACTGACATGTCGGGTCCGGTTTGTCATTGGCAGAAGTACCTAGCTGATGGGGTCAGGTACTAATGGTTTGTGATTTGTTCTTGTGGTTGGACCACTAGTTTGGTTAATGCCATGGATGTATGATTCAATGCTTTCTGCTTTTGATCTCAAAGAAAAATGAAAATGTGCTTGAAAAGTTTTCTGTAGATCAGATGTTACCATATATGTTGACCACATATTTACTTGGCAACAGAGCATATGCTTCTAAGGTAACATGTCAACAACATTTGCTTGTATTTTGTGGTTATGCCGCCGAAATTTAATGACAAGTTTAGATGAGATCCTCTTTCCTTGTTGTTCCTAAAACCCCATTTGTTTCGGCATAGCAGTAAATGCTGTGGTTCATCTTAATTCTAGTCCCCTCAGCCGGTCTCTGGAGTTGACAATGCGTTCTAGCCAAAGTGATAACTAGTTCAATACCGTTAACTAATAGCTGCAGGTTCCAGGGAATGTATTGACTGTCAATCATGATATTCATTGTAGTGTTGTGTGCTCTTCTGAAAGTACAGTTAGCTCTGTTGCATGGTACGAGGATACAACATTTTCAAAAAACAGCAATACGGGGATACAGTAAACCCCAAATACAATATTATAACCATTGTCAAATTGTGCATTACATAACAATATAACACAACAATATCATAGCAATATAGGATAAAGAAACATGCTAAGCTCATCAAAAAGTGATAAAAACTCATATCTTCCCCTCCTAATATCTCCTCCTTGAATTCCGGCTCATCAAGTGTGAGATCGGCGCCTTATAAAAAGCCAACATCAACAAAGCTCTCAGTGCCGGAGAGGAGGGGGGTGACGGCACGACGCGCGTGTGCTCCTCTTTGTTGTGCTGTGGCGGCGGAGAGGAGGGGTGGCGGCGGCAGCAGCAGCTGGGGCAGCAGAGAGGAGAGGCGGCACGCCTGTGCTCCTCTCTGCTGTGGCGGGGGAGAGGAGGGGCGGTGGCAACGCGGCACGCTTGTGCTCCTCTGCTATGGCAGCGGAGAGGAGGGGCGGCGGCATGGCTACACTCTGCGACTACGTGACCTGTGCTCATCCTCTCAAAACGGTCTCTCACGTGGCCTGGGCCATATCCCCTCTGTATCCCCTATACGTGAGGATACGTGTATCCCCGTACTGTACGCGTCCTGGACGGCGATATCCACCTGTGGGAAGTATCCGTGCAACATAGACAGTTATGGATTTCCATTAGTTATTTAGCTTGAGTGCATACTTGCTTGTTTTCTTGCTAACCAGAGAAAAAAATGGTGATGGTTTGCTCTTCTAGTAGTGAGAAAGTTTTGGATTTGGATCTAATTCACTTACTAGCTGTTCTTCCTATCCCAGAGAAAAAAAACTTCAGATGGATGACATATATGGTAGACTTGTCATTGTAATGTTATTGTGGAAACAAGTCTATCTAGTTGTATTGTCAAGCTTCAGCACAAGTTTTCATTTTCGTTTTTTTATCATTTCCTTACCATGTCATTGTTACTAGCTGAACAACAGATGTTCTTCGTGGTGTATTATTATCATTTCCTTATATTTTTGCAACTTATTATCATTTCCTTATATTTTTCAACACAGAGATCGTGTGACTATTGGATGGTCCTCCGTATAATAAGCCGTTTTCATTTTAACACCTCCTGATATGCTGAATTTTCTTCATTCGTTTACCTGATTTGTCTTATCAAATAGTTAACATGTTTATTCAGCATCAATGCCAATCAAATCAACCGTATACAAAAAATGTGTAAAATGGCTCACCAACATCGTTCTTTTTATCAAATTCGTCATACTGGGTTTTATGCTAACTGATCTTTACCTGTTTTCATGTTTTGCATAGGGCGGCGGGTTTACTGGTACACCAGGTTTTCAGGATTTCATCTCGCCATGGCAGACAAGTGCCGATCTTCCTACTGCAGCTCGAGGCGCTTCCAACCCCATCAAGCTAGCAGCCGACCTCCGATCACCAGAAGGCACCATCCTAGCAGCCAAGGCAGAGCTTTCGACACCAAAGCTGGAAGCTACACCTTCAGCTCAGGCGACATCTGCAGAGCCAGAACAAACCGAGGAGGACGATGACCGCATAACTAAAGCTCTTTATTGTCACAGTGGTAAACGCAGGCTGCCCATTTTCAGGGAAATCTGCCCGGAATGAGTACAAGTCCATCCTCAACATGGATATTCGATTCCCTTCGCCCTGTATATCCTGTGTACTGTCCTGTGTTCATAGGCCTCGTATGTAGTAATTACTCGGAAGTCTGGACGATTATTTCTAGTTTCCTAGGGGAGAATCTCTCTTCTCTTGAGCTCTTCTTTAAGCGAGGAAATTATGCTATACTTGAGTAAGCCGGCAATTGACCCGTTTGCTTGCCGTTTGTTTGGAGGTAAACCCTGGTATGAATTGGCAAATGAATTTCCCTCTATCTTTACCGTTGATGTAATCTTGAGCAGTGCAAGCTTGGTATCTCTGCTCCAGGAAGTATTCCATGATACAGTGGCCATTTATTTCGTCACTCTTGACATTTCATCTGCATTCCTGCAAAGTGCTTTTATCGGCCGATTGTAAGTAGTTATGACAATACAATTCCTTTCATAATTGGATGATCGTGTGTCAGCCATCTTCTTTCTGACATGAATCCTGTCCTGAATCTGGATGCATGCTTCTGCATTCTGTCAACCCAAGGTCTGAATCACTGAATGCACCTTCCATGGATATGTGCATCGTAACACGTTAACATCTCATATCGATACGGTACAGAAAACAGATACACGTTGCATCAAATTCGCAGTAAGTTGCATATTCGTGGTACGTTCACAATTTTACACAAACTACAGAGTACAAGGTTTGCGAAAGGGAAAAAATGTCTTGTTCAGAGGTCTCCATCACGGCGCCGCGCCGACGGCGAGCGCGAGACCTTCCTCTTAACCGTCTCCGTGGTCCTCTCCAGGGCCTCCTCCGTGGCCCTCGCCGCCGACTCCGCCGAGTGCTCCACCGTCTCCTTGCCCATCTCCAGGCTCTTCTTGGCCGCATTCTTCACGGACGCCGGGTTCACCACATCGTACCTTGCCACAGACACGTCGTGAGAATACGCATTTCCCAATTCAAAGGCGAAGGAACAACAGTGATCTACCGCGGCTCGGCCGGCCGGAGCTTGAAGCACGCCAGCTTAGCCCACGCGCGGAGCACGTCCAGCCAGCCCTCGTGGCCGGCGATGCCGATCGCCAGCTCCACCGGCTCGCGGGGCCCCTTCCCACCGCCCGGCGTCGCCGGCGGCGACAGCATGAACAGGAGAGCCGACGCCACGAGGAGCAGGACGACGAGGGACACGATGGTCGCCGGCATGCAACGCGCCGCCGGCCGTGCAACGGCGTCAACGCCATTTCTTCCTCCGCGCTTGTTCTTGCCGCTCATGGTTGCAGCTTAGCTTTCAGGTGGTGACGGGGAGAGAGCTCAAAGTTAGGCGTCCATGGATTGGCTGAGAGTTTTCTTCGCGCGGGCAGACACGTTCGGCGACACGTGTTGGGCCCGGGAGCTCGGTCGCCGGCGCGAGCAGTGAGGTGCGAGTGCACGTGTCATGGCACGTAGGCAGCAGTTGATTAAGCAAAGGCAACGAGCCGAGTATTTGTTTAGCCCCTTAAGTACAGTAATACTACTAGTTAAGTATGGTTATACGCAGGAGAAATACATGTCTTAACGAGAGGTGGCCAAGGAGTTGATTGCACGCAACAGACGTGACGTCCGGCGGTCGAGTGAACGGCGGAAGCTGAAGCTAACAGGCTCCACGCATGATTGCATCCCAGAACGGACGACAAACTGGGTACGTGCGACGAACCACAGACCACGCACGTCGAAGGGTCTGATTGACTGCGCGTATGATAGGCAGTGGTCTAAAGGATATAATTTTATGAAAAAGTATGTTTTTTATATGTACTATTTCAATTTGATCTAACGAATATAAATACATATTTATAATCTGACACGTGGTGTCTGTATGTAATGTTTTAATCTGATTTAACGAATGCAAATCTACGCTCGTAACTTGGCTCGAGAAGGAAGCTACCTGGTCCGATGGATACAAGCTCATATATTTGTTTATATAAGCGGACTCATTTGTTAGTTTCACCTACACACCGATGAATACAAGCTCTTGTATCATGTATAACCTTCAACTAAACAATCCATCATAATCTCAATATTTGCATCCGTTCATACGATCTTAAATTTAATCAACCAAACCTGTAGAAACTTAACTCAGACTATACAGACAGATACAATAAACCAATCACTCTTATTTTCAACAAAATATAACACCACTCAACTTTGTAGCGAAAATAGCCCTATTATATCATTATTGTGATTTTAGTGATTAACGACAATATAATAATTGGAACTAACATATTTGTCAAGAATATATATTAGTAGGTGTCATAAATGCAATACATGAAGAAGCTACTGCAATCAGGATAAAGTTCGGTTGAATTGAAATAATACCTAGGAAAATTGACTACACTGGAAGGTCCAATGCTCAGCGGGCTATACTCACTGGAGCATTCTTGTCAGAAGAAGTGAGAGAAGTTTCCATACACCGGAAGGTCCAGCGCTCGGAGTTGAAGACACCATATGCTTACATCAAAGCATTTGTTACCGAGAGGGTGCAACAGTGGAAGACCGAAGATCAACACGCCGGAATGTCCGGCGATGAAAATATGCACACCGGAAGTTTCACCGGAGCATTTAATAGTGTGTGTGAAAAATCCTGAAAAGACGGTTGTTGTACATATCGGAAGGTCCGGCGATGAAGATTGTGAACGCAAAAGCTTTTTACACAGAGAATAAGTAGCACGGTTAGGCTCAGGTCAACATCACTAGATAGTCCAGTGATGGAACGAAGGTTACACCAGAACATCCGGTATTCAAAAGAGTTGTTGAGTGGAGTTCCAATGACTAGTTTATGATGGTGTACACATCGGACGGTCCGGTGAGTACAAATTGTCAGCACCGGACCATCCGTGGTTCACAACAAAGTTGAGTCGTTGGAGCTATTGTTTAAAAGTACATTTTAGCAACATTTCGACTAAATTGATTCCAAATTTAAACATATGAAATAGAACATAACTGTCAATAACATATATCATATGAACTAACATGAGCATTTCAAAAGCGAATATTAGTGAACGTATGCTACTTATGTTCACAAGAACAACATACATGCCAGTGGACATAAAGAGGTGAAATAACACATGAATCAAAGTAACAAGTGTCAAACTAAAATGATTGCTCTCAGTGCGGGTTTTCAAATTAACGACCATCCAACACATACTAAGTCTTACTGATTAGTGAGACAAATTCACCACTAGAGGTAGACGAGCTACCCAAGTTAAATATCAAGTATAAATAGCAAATTTCTCTCCACTAAGCTCAACAAATCAGTACCAGACGACCAACCAAAGGACTAGCAAGGCTAAACTGCAGGGCACAAAGTAGCAAGAAGCCAAGATGCCCATGAACAGAGCCCACGGACAGCACCCAGCAGAGCGAAGCCATTAGACAGAGGCAACAGGGAGCCAAAGTGCTCACCACCCGAGCACACAACAATTGCTAGATAGAGCTACCAATCACAAGATCAAAACTAGCAACCACAGCCAAGCTCAAGTGCACAATTGACACACTAATCAAACTTAGCTCGCTATCATCACATAGCATCACAATCACCTCTTATAGCATGCAAACTAATCAAAATTGATAGTGAAAGTAAAACAGTGCATGCTAGACAGTAAAAAAGAGGAAGGAATGGAACGTGCTTACTGTCTAGAGACGAAGAGGATGACAAGGCACGCAAAAGCGTTGTTCCAGAAAACAGAGACCCCCCTCTATGCCGAGGTCGATGGGGGAGAATGTTCTTGGAGATACAATACCACTATGTCGTTTGCAGGGCACACTACATACGGCACCTGAGGAGGTGAAAACACCGCAATAAAAAGAGTCCAACTCCGGACCAGGGAGGAGAAGCTAAACACCAATTCAAGATGATCAACACCGGAGCGTGATCACCACAGACAAAGTATGTCTGCAAGACACAAAGACCACACGCCCAGAGATCACACACGTAACCTCCACCTGCAGAAACATATGCACAACGGCACGTCACAGACCACCACAGCACCTTCAACGCCATGACCGAGCAACATGAACACGCACAGTCTGATGACCTAGCTCCACCACGCACCAAGCACACAAGAGCACTGCACCCGAGCCCGCACAGACTGGCAAGGGCAAGCCGATGGGGCACTCGACCAGTGGAAGAGCACCAATACGCAGAGAGCAGCCTTGCCAGAGCGAACATGACACAACATCGAGAGAGAGAGAGAGAACCGGTAGAGAGAGGGAGGGGAGAGCAGAGAGGAGGAAGAGGTGCAGAGACCCCTAGGAGATTAGATCCGAAGGAGAGGAACCACCCGGCTTTATCCATCCGCACGAGTGCATAAACTCCCCTCTTTGAATCCACCGGAGCGGAATGAGACACCGAATAGGGCGGAGCCCCCCCTCCCCCCCCCCCCGCGTCGAGTGGCGGCGGTGGCTCCCCCTGGGAGGTCGCTCAATGCATAAGGCAAACAACTAGGCCGGGTGGGCTGCTCGACCACTTGGGCCTGGAAGCGGCCCACCGGTCAAGGCCTTTCCTTTTTTTCTTTTCTTTTTGTTTTGGAATTTACTCAAATCCAAATTTGACTTCAATCTCAAATTATATTTAAAGGGAAAACCCCTCAAATTCCAAAAATCCCCACCTTTTATCTTTCAAATTTTGACAAACTCGTATGGACCCATTAACTGGTTTAATATACTATTTTTTTGGTGAAGTGGGATTATGCTTGAACCTTGCCTAGCCAAAGAAACTACGACCCTGCACAGGCAGCTTGGAGGACTAGACATTGATCGAGTGCCTTGGTGTGAGGGCTTTCATTTCAAAGACATATACTACAGTGCAGTTGAACTGCTACTCTATCGGGGTAGGGCTTTACGATCATGCCCTTGTATCTTTTCATGAACTCACTAGAGAGTATTGATTCCGAATTTAAGCAGTGTTCTAGTTAAATTGATTCCGAATTTAAACATGTGAAAAAGAACATAACTGCCAAGAATATATATCATATGAACTAATATGAGCATTTCAAAAGCAAAAATTACTGAACATATGCTACTCATGTTCACAAGAACAACATATATCGTAGTTGACATAAAGAGGTGAAATAACACGTGAACCAAAGTCACAAGTGTTAAACTAAAAGGATTGCTCTCAGTGCGGGTTTCTAAATTAATGGCTATCCAATGCATACTAAGACTTACCGATTAGTGTGACAAATTCACCACTAGGGCTATGCCGAGCTATCCAAGTTAAAGGTCAAGTATAAATAGCAAATCTCTCTCCACTAAGCTCAACAGATCAGTACCAGACGACTAACCAGAGGACTAGTAAGGCTAAGCCACAGGGCATAAAGCAGCAGGGAGCCAAGATGCCCACTAATAAAGACCAAGCTCTCAAACAGAGCACCCAGCAGAGCGAAGCCACTGGACAGATGTAACAGGGAGCCAAAGTGATCACCACCAGAGCACACAACAATTGCTAGATAGAGCTACCAATCACAAGATCAAAACTAGCGACCAGAACCTAGCTCATGTGCACAATTGACACACTAATCAAACTTAGCTTGCTATCATCATAGAGAATCACAATTACCTCTTCTAGCATGAAAACTTATCAAATTTGACAATGAAAGTAAAACAGTATATGCTAGACAATAAACAAGAGGGAGGAATAGAACATACTTACTATACAGAGAGAAAGAGGATGACACGGCACACAAAAGTGCTATCCTAGAAAACAGAGACTCCCCCTCTATGCCGAGGTTGATGGGGAGAATGTTCTCAGAGATACAATGCCGTTGTGCCGTTTGCAGGGCACACTGCAGACAACACCTGAGGAACCGAAAACACCGCAACAACAAGAGTCCAGCTCCGGGCCAGGAGAAGCTGAACACCAATCCAAGATGATCAACACCAGAGCATGATCACCACGGACAGATCATGCCCACACAACAGCTCCAACACAGAGAAGCAACACGCACGACACGAAGACCACACGTCCAAAGATCACACGCTCAACCTCCACCTGTAGAAACACTTGTACGAAGGCATGTCACAGACCACCACAACACCTTCACCGCCACGATCGAGCAACACGACCACGCACAGCCTGGCGACCCAACTCCACCGCGCACTGAGCGCACAAAAGCACCGCGCCGGAGCCTGCACAGACCGGTAAGGGCAAGCCAACGGGGCACTCTACCAGTGGAAGAGCACCAACATGCTGAGAGCAGCCGTGCCAGAGCGAAGACGACACGATACCAAGAGAGAAAACTAGCACACACACACACACACAGAGAGAGAGAGAGAGAGAGAGAGAGAGAGAGAGAGAGAGAGAGAGAGAGTAGAGAGCAGAGAGGAGAAAGAGGTGGAGAGACCCCTAGGAGATTAGATTTGAAGGAGAGTAACCACCTGACTTTATCCATCTGCACGAGCGCACGAACTCCCCCCTCCAAATCTGTTGGAGCAGAATGGGACACTGCATAGGGTGGAGCCCCCTATGCCGAGTGGTAGCGGCGGCTCCCCTTTGGAGCTCGCTTGATGCATAGGGTAAACAGCCAGGCCAAGTGGGCTGCTCGACCATTTGGGCCTAGAAGCGACCCACCGGTCAATGTCTTTAATTTTTTCTTTTCTTTTGTTTTGAAATTTGCTCAAATCCAAATTTGATTTTAATCTCAAATTCGAATTTTAAAGGAAAAAACCCTCTAATTCCAACAGGAGCAATTGCTAGTTGACGGGTTTGAGGCTATAAATACACACATACTCAGTCATTTAAAGGAGTTGGAGTACTGATAAGCTCATATACACTTGAGAAGACATCCAAGTCATCAAAGTATTAAAAGTGATCATTTGATGTGATTAAGTATAAGATTAAAGAGTGATTAGTGTTTATAAGTCTAGAGAGAAATGTTGCTTGGTGCTACAACATAGAGAATGGATCAATGAGTGATCTAACCGTGTATCGAGAGGTACGCCGGCGTCTTAGAGTCTTTATGACTCACCTGTAACTTATTGACCCTCCAACTTAGTGTGAAGCGATGACAAGAAAATTGTGTGGGAACGTGGAAATCCTTATCTTTGTGACTAAAGCTTTGAAGTGAAAACGACATACAAGTGATCGGAAGAGAGGTTAGTGGTGAGACCTCGCCTTAGTGGCTCGGTGACTCATCGTGCTTGAGGTCTTGTCTTGATGACTTGGTAGCTTAAGAGTCGTGACCGTAAGAGATTTGACGACCGAGAGCATATACTTTGTGAAGCTTCAATATGGACTAGACGTGACTTATATACCAACAATACCACGAATAAAAATCTCTCATACCGAGTTTATCTCTCTACTTTATTTATGTTTCCACGTTTACGTACTTTAATTTATCTTGGTAGAATAGATTACAATGTTTTTTAACATAGAGTAGACACACTAAATAAACTTTGAACATATTTAGATAGAAATTAAGATAGATTTATCTTATAAAATCTTTAGAGCTATTAATTTCTACGTGTCCTAATTTATTCCCTCTTAAAAGTCACCATTCCTCACAAACTTTTTTTTAAAACATGTATATATAACCTATATAAATAAAACTTCGTGTAGACAATCAATCACACTAATACAACGGAGGCGAGGTTGCCACGGCGCACCGGTTGCAAGTTGCAACGCACAATCGGATCATGAAACCAGACCTACCACCACCAAGCTAGCAGATCGATTTTCTCGCTCGAGTAGGCGCTGAACCTGAACGACCATCGAACACCTGGAGATCGATATCGTGAACGGACAATTCGTTCACCAAGCGTATTTACTCCCGCGGTCCTGTTACTGACACATTTGAAAGGGATTTGCTTTTTTAGGACTGATTCTTTTTAAAGCCACCATGTGGCAATTATAGTTTGTGACACTAGAACTGTTTGGATGATGCCTACGCCGGCCATGTCAAAACGCAAGCTCGTTAAACAATTAATGGATGAATTAGCCGCCATCGTTTTAGCCCCGTGCAGGCGTAAAAATGAATTGCACATGAGCGCCGGCGCGTGGGCGCGCCAATACCTGGCGTTACATGCCGCAAGCAGCAAAAATAGAGCAACGAAGAGTTAATCACAACAATCTAAAGACATTAAGACGCGCTTTCACGGCTACTTCGGAGCTATCAGGGTTTTGCGCTCTGCATGCCACATACCCATTGCTTCATCTTGCATAAGCTGCAATAATGCCCCTTCCGTCATCTCCTCGTCTTGAAAAAAACTTTGATTTTGTTCTTTATAACATTCCCAAATCACAAGAATGATTACAGTTTTAATTCATTTATTCATGCTTCGAGCACAACGGATGCGTTTAATTAAAGATGACTAAATGGATCAATCGGGCTGGCCCGGCACGGGCCCAGCTTGGCACGGCTCGATTGGCTCATTTACTGTAACGGGTCGTGCCGTGCCGGCCCGCGTGCCAAGTTTGTGACCCACGGCACGGCCCAGCTGTCACCGTGTCGTGCCGGGCCGGCCCACGGCACGGTCGGCACGATGGGCTCGGCCGGCACGACGGGTCCGTTTGGCACGACGGGCCCAGTTGGCACGGTGGAGGCACGACGGGCCCGTTTGGCACGACGGGTCCGACCGGCACAGTGGAGGCATGACGGGCTAGGTCAGCACGGGAAGGCACGACAGGCCCGGCCGGCACAGTGGAGGCACGCTCGGCCCGTCAGCACTCTGAAAATAGGAAAAAATTGAAAATATAGCTAAAAAATCAAAAAAATAATAAAAATATAGAAAATAAATACATAAGAGCTTTATTGATTGGTTGCCTCGTTAAAAACCTTTCTACTAGAAGGAAAAAAAGAGTATAACCTATGATTATGCTCCGAAAATTACATGATTTCATTAGAAACTCCAGAATTTTACTTGCAATATTTAATATGTTTCCTCAAATGTTCCGTTCCATTTGGAGATCTAGCACCTAATTCTTTGCTGCATATATTACACTTAGCAAATCTTACCTGTTCCCCGTTAATTTCTCTAAAAACCTTTTCAAAATGTTGCCACACCCATGACCATGCACGCGAGTTCTCGGCGTCCTGCCCATATGTTAGAGGTCAAAGCAACTGAAAATGTACATGTTTGCAACATTTCTTTAAGCTTGTTACGATACGCATTGTAGTATTTTACCATATCCCTACTATTTGTCTGTATAGAAACATGCGTGAACCTAGGATTATGAGCTTGCTTAATGTAATCTTCAAATGCAGCAGACTCATCGATATTGAGTGGTAGATCCGCTCTTGCAATGAAGCGACATAGCTCTTTTCGAGCATTGGCAGAGTCGTACTCCCAATGACGAACAGAGCCGTCGGGGTTGTACTGCAACACCGTCTGCTTCATGGCTACTCCACTCTTTCGCTTGCAACTTGTGGTGTGCCTATTCAAGTGCCTCGTTCCACCCGAGGGCTTTGCAGATAATTTATGTTTACAAATATAACACCTAGAATACATGACACTTACCCCATCTTCCTCTTTGTAGAACCTTTCAAAGTCTTGCCAAACTTCGGAAGTACCGGCTCTTGATCTTTTAGACCCGGTGCTTGCTAATGTGTGCGCACTTGTAAAGCTTGATGATGGAACTACTGCTGCATCAACTGCATGTAAACCAACCGGAGGTTCACCGTCGGGTCCATCATCGCCTGCAGCACTAGTATTAAAGGGGCCGTAGTCCCCTATGAGTCCTTGGAGAAAAAAATCATGATCTATGGATGTATCATGATCACTGACATCCATGATCAATGTCGAATGACACTAAAAAATTGCAAATATTCAGAGTTAGAAATAATCAAGTAATAAAACTAATAATAAAATAAGACTCAATAACGATGAAAAAAAATCACCAAGTTTTCTTCAACTTCAAGACAGCAAGTCAGCAGGATGACGGTTTTGGAATTGCTCGGATTTTTTTTGCAACAATTCAAACCAATTTTGCCAAATTATCGCTAATTCTCAGGAACTTTAAGACAAGAATGAGAGAAGAAAATAAGAGAGAAAATGGTGTTGCTGGTGTGGAATGGAAGGGCAGGGTGCTCCTCTATTTATAGGTGAAAAATGGTGATTTTTGTAATTTTTTTCAAATTTTTTAGAGCTCAAACGGTCACAAAACGGCTATAAAATTCAAAAATATCCGGTTAACGGGTTAAACGGGCCATCCCGCGTGCCCCCGCCGGCCCGTCGTGCCCCCACATGCCGGCCGTGCCGTGACATGCCGGCCGTGGGCCGCCACGTGCCGAGCCGGCGCGGTGGGCCGTGCCGTGACCGGCCGGCCGTGCTATGCTGGGCCGTCCGTGCCCGGGTCGTGCCGTGCCGTGCCGGCCCGGCTGTACCGTGCGGGCCGCCGCGTGCCCGGGTCGTGCCGTGCCTGTGCCGGCCCGCCGTGCCGCGCGCTCGGTCCAGGCACGGCTCGTGGCCTCGTGCCGTGCCGGTCTGACCCATCTCGGCTCGGACCGTGCCGTACCTGGGCCGTGCATACAGTGCCGTGCCTCGGACCGATCCAATAGACACGGTCCATTTAAACATCTTTACGTTCAATCCATCATGACATTAAGGATTCAGTGTGGACTCAATTATGCGGAGGATTAAGGTCCTGTAGGATTCAGTGTGGACTCAATTATGCGGAGGATTAAGGTCCTCTAACTTTACAGAGCAAAGTCATTATGCTACAGTATCTGTAACTTTAGTCCTTACACGTGCCGTTGGATCGAGAACAGACGACCAAGATTTATTGCTACAGTGCCTTATGCACAGTACCCACACTACCATGATTCCCTGCGAATTCCTGTAGCATCACTCATGTTTACTGTCCAAGAATATTGTAGCACAGCGACTCTCTGTAAAGTCAAAGGATCTCAGTCCTTCTGCGGATGCAGGAATTGCAGGTGCAACTACCCAACAATTTCTCCTAAACTCTTGACAACGGGGCATTCGATGAATAGGGCCATTGTAAGGTACAAGTAGATAACTAATAGGTAATTCCGGATCAATATTTAATTCATTTTTTTCTTAACTTAATTAAGTGTGAGTAAATCTTTATTTATTTTTTGAGTTTTAGATCAACCAATGACAAAAAATATACAAAACTTGCATCCATAGTGCACGGCGGTCTCCAGGTTACATGGCACGTTGGATAAAAGTATTGGTTTAGGTATTTTCGGAGTTGTAGGCGCTGATCTTGGGCTAGCACCTAGCAGCCATGCTATGAAATTTGCATTTGGGTGGTGCCCGTGGTTTCCAGATGACTTTCTTGTAGCTCGTTTTAGGCACGTCCGTAAATTGAGCTGGGTAGGCCGGCTTCGTAGTGTACGTTCCATCCGCAGTTACTTTAGAGCTTTCTAACCCTATTATATTTATTTTGTTCTCTATGTTCTTATTCTTTTCATTTTCTCTCATATCTAATAGTTTATCTTTGAAGAAATTCGTGAAAAGAAATAAGAAATAATCTCATCATAGAGGGAATGGTCTTGTGAATTTTTTTTGACGAAAACCGTGAAGAAAAATTGTTGGAGCGCTAAAGAGAACAAGAATTTTTTTAAAAAAATTTTAGACCATCTCCAACCATATTACCTTCATTTCATTCCTTTCATGTTTCTCTTTCTCGTTCTCATTATCTTTATTTTCTCTTATTTCCAACAGTATCCTTTCGAGGGGAATCGCGAAATTAAAGGAGATCGAATTCCGTTCTGAAGAGAATGACCTTAGAAATCCCTTCGTGACAGGAACTATAAAAAAAACTGTTGGAGCGTTGAAAGGAACGAAAACCCTTTCACGGTGAGAATTTAGACCGTGAAACAAAAAACCCTTAGCCATAATCTTATGCGTGAAGAAAATCCCTTACAATGGTCTTAGGAAGTTAGGACTTATTTGAAATGGAACTGTCGTATCATTCCGAGAAGCTTCGACCATCTTTCTGATACGACTTAGAGGAACCAAACCTAACAACCACGGGCTGATGTTTGCTACACTCGATACTTCTAAAAGGACAAGGGAGAAAGGTGTATTAGTGCCGGCCTCTCAGATTAGAATACCAAATTAGTGAGATTGATTAGGCTACCAGTCACCCATGTTCGATCTAGAATATTGAGCCGTTGCTGTATCTTTCCCGTAAACTAATGTTTAAGATTCACAGTAAAAATTTGTGTACCTGGAAGCCACTCGGGTCCAGAATTTTAACAACGGGTACATAGTTAAAAAAATTATTTGATACCAAGCTATATTGTACATTTATACCATCGAGAGCTAATTGTACTTTAAGATGGTAGATTTCAGTAGTAAAAAGAGATAAAAAAAATATATAAATGGTCTGTTGTTGAGTCGGAATACATCACATAATTATAGAATTTTAATAATTACTCATCTATATATATTAGATATGATATATAATAAACTTTTTGCGAAAAAAAAGTTTAGGTGTGCATCTATATACCAGTATCCTAATGTGTGCCCGCTACTGCTGGTAGCCTAATCAAATTCTTTCCTCACAATCCACATGTTTTACTTCACCATTTTTTAGAGCATTTACTAAGAGCAAAGAATTCAGGATCACATGTGAACGCATTGTTGTCCCCCAAATTCTGATCAAATTGAACGAAATATAGGAAACCCAACAATAGGGCCATGGTCCGAATCCAACAGGGCAGGAAGATCCAAACCCTCCCGATCCCGGCATAAATAGCACGGACCCAAGAAAAGCATCGCCCACGCACGCATTCGTCTGCTTCCTTTCCGGCGCAAGAAACCGCCATGGCCCACCACGACGACGAGGCCCCGTCGCCGCGGCCCTCCTTCGCCGGCTGCTACTCCTTCCTCCGCTCCGCGCCGTCGTCCCGTCGCGCGGGGGGCTACCGCCGGCTCGACTCCGCGCTGGCGCTCAAGGGAGCGGCGGAGGTGAGGGTGGAGGTCGGGACGGCGAGGGAGAGGAGGAGCGTGTTCCACGTCGACCCAGCCGTGCTGGAGGCCGGGCCGGTGCGGCGGCTGCTGGTGGCCGCGGGGAGGAGGCTCACCGGCGGTGCGGTGGCCGTGGCCGTGGATGCCTTGCTGTTCGAGCACCTGCTGTGGCTGGCGACGGCCGCTGGAAGTAGCGAAAGGGTGGACGATGATGACTCTGCCGCTGCTGACTTGTCGGAGATCGTGGAGTTCTACTCGCAGGACGACGACGACCATGGCTTCTAGATTCCAATGCTAAGTTAATTCTTCTAAATTCGCGTCATTTTCATGCGTATAATATAAGATCGTAGTACTAGTAAAGAAGGAGAAGGTGGCATGGCGATCAATAATTCAAGTATGCTTTAAGAGAACTGATACTACATCTGTAGTGTGTCAATCAAATTGGGCCGGAGGGTTAATACTGCTAATTACAGATTACAGTTGATTAATGCTGTTAAATCTCATACCAACACTTTGTTATTTTACTTTAAGATTTTTTATTCCTTTTTTTTGCAAGTATAGGTTATGTTTGTTTTTATTCTAATTAATTCTAGCTCTAAAAACAAAAGAAAAACTAAATGATTTTAACAATCTTAAAGTTGATCCTCATAATCTATAAATCAAATTGTACTATAAAATCTTA
Source organism: Phragmites australis (assembly GCF_958298935.1). NCBI lineage: Eukaryota > Viridiplantae > Streptophyta > Magnoliopsida > Poales > Poaceae > Phragmites > Phragmites australis. The sequence continues at coordinate 3,104,101 of NC_084935.1, forward strand.
CAATCCATTATCTGATTAGAAAAAGTTTCTCTATATAATTTAGATTATGATAATCCACGTAAAAAACAAACAAAGCCTTATTACAATCAGTGATTCAATTGAGTTTCTTTCGTGTTACACATGAACCTGCTGCACATGCGTTATCGGGCTGGTTAGAGGTTCTTTGCTTCAACCGATCAAGGCGAATACGTGTGGATTACTTACTATAAGATGAAGCGGATAAGCACGAGTTCGTGCGATGAAATTTATGGGAACAGCTTTCCGGTGACAGTGAAACCGGACGTGCCAACAACCCATGCGGGACATGAAAGTCACCCACGGGCATCCTTCTCCGTTCAATGATTCGAGCGCTATTACTATGTGACGGCAGACCACGACGCTTATGATTTATGGAAGCACACGCCGCGAGCTAATCGGCGAGTGAAACGGCGTCTTGATTTGAGATGACGTGTTTTAGGCGGCCAGCCGTGTTACCATGCAAGTCACAACAGCAACGCCTGCTGCTGCTGGGCAGCTCGATCCCCAGCCCACGAAAGGAAATTTTATAAGATTTTTGTGCAAAAGATTTTTATGAAATTTTGATCCGTATCATCTTTCCTCTGATTTAATGACTGATGTGTTTATAAAAAATAGAGTAGGAGACACGTGTGCACGGGAAAAAGAACAGATCGTTGGAAAGATGAGTCTTATAAGACCAAGTCACCTCGGTGACGAGCAGCAGGGCGGCCGCCGCCAAGTGAACCACCCTTCCGCGCGCCCTCTCTCTTCTCAGCAGTGCCAGCGAACGACGCGACGCGGCGCTGCTTTCGCGACCCGCGCGGCCTCCGCACGGTGCAACCGGACCGTGGACTCCTTGGCCGGCAAGGCCGCGCACCTGTGCGCCACGCAAGACGCAACGCGCGCGACTTGCTCCAGCTACCCGCACCTCCCGTGATTTCCTCCGATGAGCCGCACTCGGCAGTAGCCCGCCAGGTGGTTGGCTCGCCACCGCACTCGGCGGCACCAGCCGGCCCGCGAGTGCACGCGTTCGGTTCGGGAGTACGGCCGGTTCGACCCATTTCCTGCGTTGCGCCCGGTTACGAAACGTCCAACGGGCGGGCTTCCCCTCCACCGTGCTCGAGCCCGGCCGGCCGGCGGCCGGCGCCCCGTGGGTTCTGCTGCGCGGCGGAAACAGGCCGAACTAGAGCCTGTTTATTGGAGTAAGGTATCCGTAACTTAAAAATTCCTAGAACTAAGTATATACTTAAGATGTTTAGGTAACTAATTCTGTTTATAGTTTAAACTAAAATATATATTTAAATCAAACACTAGAATTTGAGATGAATTTGAGAGATAGAGCTCTACCAAACGGCTGTGAGACAGTTCTACGTAGATTGGACGTGGATTTTCTACATTTTTGACGCGTTTGACGTGGTTGGGGTTACGTTGGTCTCGGGTCACTTGGACGACCCAAGATCGGATCCAGTGGAACCAAAATGTTCGTCTATCCTCGTAACGGAAGGTGGTCAACTGGCCTGGCCTGGCCATGGCTTCTACGAATAGCGTGGTACGGTCTCGAGATTAGTCGATGTGGCATCCGTCCCAATATGGCCATGTGTTACAAGGGAAACACTACAACCAAGTTCAGGTCAAGCAGCAAACAGAAACAAACTGTAACTTCAACCAGCCTACAAAATAACCAGCGTATCTGAATTCGCATCCAGGTCCCATTTCAAGAGGTCACAAAGGAAGGTGTACCAAGACAATCAAAGTTGATCTGTGATTGATAAGACAAGACTACACAATAGTAGCCAAAGAAATGTGATGGTACCGATCATGCCCAGAGATTCAATTACATGAAAAATTGGCTACATACAGAAGTGTGATTTTCAAATACACTATCTGCACAGCAATGTAATTGGCAGCTTTGCACAAAAAAGAGATGTGATAAAGAAAACCATGCATACAAACCATACAGTACCAAACACATCCGAAGTGAAAGCTCTAACGTATGGCTTCAGTCTCACCCCAAGTAGCATATGGCTTCCACCAACCTGCGAAAAGAACTGAGAGTACTGGAACAGCTTCATCATCTTAGAAGTTGGATGGGCCCTGTGACCTTCTAATCACGTGAAAGGGAGGCAGAGCATTTGTATCTCAATCATTCACTGGAGGTCTATATACTTCCAAGAGTACAGTCTAGTCTCGCAACGGCCTTGCTTCAAATCCACCTTCCTTCCGGCTGACTAAGTTGTAGGGCATGTGGGTTCCTAGTATTCTGTCCCAGATTGAGAAGAAAGGCTGAGAGTAATTGTATTTTAATCCCTGGAGCTGATGGTGGATATCATGATAGGCAGTGTTATTTTGGAACAAGTGCTGGAAGATGTTATACGGTAACCACAGTCCACAGTGATCGTCGACTGTTTTTAGTACAGCAAAACAGAAGAAGAACACAGCAGTCCTTGGTGTCATACCAGAGAACAAGAAGGAGATGGCACCACCTAAAGTGTCCAAAAGTAGCCCCTCCAATGGATGGTTGTAGAGGGCTCCAATAGCATAAGGAACAATAAGCCGATGATGTTGTGAATGGATATGCCGATAGAGGAATTTGTTTTGGTGCATGTAACGGTGGACCAAATATTGCCATCCATCCATCACGAGCATTGCAACTAAAAACTGAAAGATTTGAACCACGAGAGGTGGCTGAACTACAGTTTTTGAACTATCTGAAGTAACCTGCAAATAATCATGCAGAATTAGGTTAGAAAGGTAAATAAAGGGCTTAGGCCACCATTACTTTTTTATAAAAAAAGAACAAACCGCAATTAGAATTTGAAACTCCTCATCATCCTGACAAGGGAAAACAATAATCTAGACATAATTGCACCTTCACCAATCTCAGCTACAAGAAAAATGTATGCAGGGCACAAGTATTGCAAAACCGAATGAACAGGTAGGCTACGCAAGCGTGAAGCAATCACCCAAAAAAAACCTGCAACGGCACGCAACGGCACAATGTCCCTCTGACAATGCCAAGGACCTGACGAAGCAGCCAAAGTTCAACAGTCAATTGACTCATTAAGTTATTATGCATTTGGAACAGTTCTGGTTTTGCATAAACCAACGCTTTTTGTAGTGCTGATGGGGCTGGGGGCTGGGGGCTGGGTGAAGACTATATGTAAATATTTACAATCAAATAGAATGCGAGTATGCAAAATAAAGTGGTTCAAGTATCATAGGCTGAGCACATAGTCTGAGAGCAAATTCCTATAAAAACAGGAATATTAATGCACTCCCAGTTCCACATATGCAACGAGGTCCAGAATTTCAGCAGGGTTTGTAAAATCAGGGCACTCCTTTAATGTACAGACTACAGATCTCTAAACTACAACAGCAAAAATATTCAGATGAGTTTATGAATGTGGAGTACAGAGATTTGCTGATGCTCATTGAGTTCACAAGTTGCTGGCCCTTAAGTAATGAGTAACATTAACTTCTGTTAAATTGGAGAGTAATTTTCTTGGTTTTGTTCACAGAAATTACGGGTTGTTATCTCATCTTCAGTTAAGATACTTCTTTCAAGGAGAAACCGAATAGCTGCACTCATTGATATTTGATTGACATAATGACACAATACAATTCATGACTGGAGTGGAAACCAGGGTGAATCACAATCCTGATACAACAAAGAATGATGTTATACGACCACTTTCACATTCCCTGCCCACTTGAGCAATCATAATTCCAACGCCAACCAATTTATCCACTTATAGACTAGCTAACAAGTGGTCAGTGCAATCAATACAAAATAAAAGGACAGAAGTGAAGGGAAACAAAGGTAGAAGGAATTAAGGAAATACACTCAGCTACCAAGGACAGTAGTAGAAATATTTGCAAAATGAATTTCAGATGCACAAAATGAATTTTGCAAAGCGATGTTCTCTTCAACATGTCCAAGCTCCTTACTTGCAGCACTCTCTGGTTCTTTTTGTATTCCAGCCTAAACTATCTCTAAACAATCATCGCCACAAAGACAAAAGAAGTGACTCTACATTCCAAAAGTTTCCTACTGTTTCCTACATTCCATTGCGTTCAGACAGTAATGGTAGCAACTATATTTGTTCGATGGTTTAAATTGCAAAAGTACATGACAATAGCAACAACGTCGAAGAACGATTTAGCAAAATGTCAGGAACTATCTTCCAAGATCAAGAGTATCATTAAAACACAATCGACCTTGACTAACAGATTCTTAAATTGGATTTGTTCATCTCCAAGGCAACACCAGTAAAAATGAACAAAAATGCCAGCGGAAGCGGAAGAGAGCTGGCCTGGCTATATCCTCACCATGAACAAGATCATCGCGACGATGGCCTGCACGAACTGCTGCAGGAGCACGCCGCGGACGACGGTGGGGAGGCTGACGAGGTTCTTCTCCTCCTCCTCGGCCCGGGTGTGGAGCCTGTACCGCTCCAGCGGCCGGCGGTGCAGGATCAGCTGGTAGCCGCCGCCGTACAGCCAGTACAACACGATAGGCGCGAAGGTGCCCATCGTCTCGTCGCTCAGGTACCCTTCCCATGGCACCATCTCCGGCCTTCTCCTCTCCTCTCCTTATCACCGCAGGAAGAAGGCGACGGCGTACGGCCGGGCGCCAAGATTGGATTTTGACGTACACTGCTGCCAATCAACCGCAAACCCTTTTGCCGGATTCGGGTTCCTCGCCGCCTCCACGCAGATCTAGGGAACAGAAACCGGTCGTGTTCTTGTTCCGTGACGCCACCCGGTTGGGGGAAATGGGGATTTGGTTTGATGAGACGAAAAGAAATCGTGAAAGAGCAGAACACACACACACACACACACACAAAATCTCTTTCGCTCGGAAATACGACGAGAAGGATCACTGCTGGTATGCAAAAAAATAAATTTTGCCAAAAGAATCAAGAGGAAACCAAATGGCAGAGATGAAGTGATAACGCCTTTAAGAGCTTCGTCTCCTCCCCTGTGCCGCTTTTGCTTGGGAAGGTGCCAGAGTTGTGAAATTATTGCACGTGGATATTACATGTTAATTGAGGAGGGGAAATTTTGCTGCCAATAATTAGCACTGTGATTTGTTTTCTAAAGGAAGTAAGGAACTTGAAGGAGACCTCACCAAGACACCAACGATCACAAAATGATTACGTTTAGGTTTAGCGGCACATTTCCTAGTTCCTACGGCTCCACAGGATAATCCAAGGGTGTCAGAGCTGTGCCAGGAGAACGTGTCCCCTTCTTTTCCACTTGTGCATCACTGATGTTAACATTTACACAAATGGCACTCTCTTGTTGACCAGATGTTGCATGCGAACGTGTCCTTCTAAGTTCGAACTTCAAAGAAGACTACTTCTCTCTCATTTATCCATGGATCTCTCTCCCTCTCATGATTTTATCTTTTTGAAATTGAAAACATAGTTAAGGAAGGTTGGATTGCTAATCGCACATAGTATAATCGCGCAACTCGCTCCCACAGAAGACTTTTCCCAAATATGGCCGTGTTTGTCGCAAATTGACGTGCCCATTTGGTGATATTTATATCAAGTCAAATACTTCTGGCCGTCCACGTAGGCGTAGGAGAATCACATGAAGCTTAGCGTTCACGAGGTAGCATCGACTCGACAACTCAGCTGGCTGGTTACCGTATCAGCCAGAGTAAAGCTGACTACTAAGCTGTAAGCAAACAGAGATCTACACCCAGCGTCGCACGAACCACACGGAACACAATCATTTATGAGGAACATGCTTCAACAGCTCGTTTCGCAACTACCCCAGCGTCCAGCAATATGACAGGGCACCGTCACATGCAAGGGACAACAATTCTCCGTACAAGGTTCTATTTTGTTGCACACACAGCGCATCTTGTTATCACGTTCTTCATCGCTAAGATAATACATAATCTACGCTAATAATGGCTGGTACCACCCAACATTAGAAAATGTACGAGCACCTAACAAAGCTGAAACATTTGTAATACTGGAATCATCTTATCATCCGCTAAAGATATGGAGAGCATCTTTCCACGTGTTCGACCGATGTGACAGGACACTTCGTACATCGGTGACTCAACAAGGTACAAAGGAGAAGGACATCACAGTTGCATGACTCGTTCCCATAAGAAAAACCCATGTGATCAAAACAGGTTTACGTGATCAGGGAACAGATGAGCATCACAGCTAGCGAAGGCGGCGTTCAAGCTCTTCTGACGAGGGCCGAGGCTACTACTCAAAACCCTCATTGGACCTCCAGTTTTGTAAAACATTTGTTGTTCCACCATATAACTATATTTTCTTGATAATTTGGACAACATCCTCATCCTCAAGCTCATGCTCCTGCACGAATGTGTTGCAAAATCAGTGCCGCAACTTAACACCGGTGTGAGTATGTAACATCATGCTGGTTGAATGCATACCTTGCCAACTCTCTGAGGTTTATGCTTCGCGCTGGAACCCCACACCAGAGCACTGCAAGTTTACGAGCGATTAGCTGCAAAGGTCGAAAAATGAGGAAACAAATATTTGGCAGAGTCAATATGATGGCACTCACTATTTAAATTGTTTCACCATGTCCTTGTGGATTCTGTCACAGAAGTCTTCCACTGTTTTCTTCTTAGATGACACGATAACAGGATCCTCGTAATCTGGGTTCAACCCTTTTGGTTTCGTGTATATCCTAACCAAATCTAAGTATTCCCATATCTTCTCTAGAAGTCCATCAAGATTCCACTCAAGATGAGCACTGTTAGAAAAGAAAGAGAAGAAACAGAACTAAGTGCTTTAGCTGTTCGAAGGAAATGAAGAGAACCAAACATAGTTAAGATGCCAGGTAAGGGTAAGCTCACCTAATCGGGCAGTAATGGGGAAGTTTGTCCAAGATTTCCAGCTCTTCAAGTGTAATCTGATCAATCTTGTTAACAACATAGATGCAAGGCATGTAAATTCTACTTCCCTCAATGACATCTATGAGATCATCTGCTGTTGCATCATATCTGAGGGAGACATCAGCATTATGGATCCTGTACTCACTACAGATTGCTTTTACTGTCTCAAGGTCCAAGTGCGTGTTAGTCACGGTTGATGTAAAGTTGATCCCACCCTTGTCCTTTTTTCTGAAGGTCAAATTGGGTGGTGTCTTGTTCAACCTTCCACCAACGAAAAGAGCAAACGGGTTACAGCTTCTTTCAACAGGCAAGACAATAGGGTATAAGGAAACTCACAAAACAATGGAACTAGTTATCAGGAAAGGAAAGAGACACAAGCCATAATAGAACATTGTAGTAAAAGGAACATGAAAGCATGGAGGACATAGAATTTGGCATGATTTAGTAGATGTGGATGCCCTTGATGTAACTGAATGAATGAGAGTGCAACATCGGGGAGGGAAAATAAAACAAATTGAGCCATGTAGGTAGCTACAAAATGATGTGTTACAAGTTAGAACAAAGAAAACATCATAAGAAGATCGATGCCCAAGCTGTCTACAGGTTTGAGCACTAGTAGTTGTCAGCATTATCGATGTAAAAAGCTTACCTAATGCCAAATCCCTCAAGCTCCTTCTCAATGAGACGCTTGTGAGTGATTGGTTTTATAGCATCAAGAACAATCAAAATAACATTGCATGTCCTAGCCGTGCTGATAACCTGATAATCAAATAAACTTTTAAGCTAAGCAGGAATGAAAGAAATACTGAATGCATAGAACATGGAATAAATCAGGGGATCCCAAGACTTACGCTCATAAATTATTGCATGATTTGAGGAAAACCTACTCGATGTGGAGACAACTAAAGCATGCGAGATCATACTGAAACTATTTCTCAGTTAAAAAGTTTACATAGTAGAATAAAGAGGATAATAGAACCAGAAACCTCAGCCTTATAATCCACAAATTAGAACTTTAACATGTACCTTGTATGATACAAGAGAAATTCACTCAAATTGTAACATCGGATGTTAAAAATGAACAACTCATTCAGCCTTAAGTACTTTCAAGAACATATCTGGTTACATGCCTAGTTTCCACTACATATTTACTAACACTGTGTATTCTTAACTAGAAAGTGAAAATATACTGGCGATTACTAGAAGGCTATTCAAAATTGTTTATACAGTATTACATTCTAAAAGAAGAGATGGTGCAGGTTTGAGTGCTAACGTTGTGGTCACAGATAACATCTACAATAGGTGGGTACTCAGATTTCCAGAAGATTTTTTTTAGGTTGATGATTTCCAGAAGAGGTGAATGGTCATTATTCATAAAATATTAAACTTACAGCATCGTGAAATCTTGTAAGGATACAACAGTTCTTGTATGGTACGTGACAAGATTAAGCCCATATAATTCAGACAAACAATTTTTCACCCAATGCAAAAGAAAATTTGTTTGATGCAATCAAGTTGATTTCAACGCAGAACTATAGTTAGGAAACTTACTGAGCTGGACATATTACCTGCCTTCCTCTACCCTTTCCATCTTTAGCGCCTTCAATGATCCCTGGAAGATCTAGAAGCTGAAATAGGCGATCAGGTAATTATTGATCAAGGTCAAACATGTTCAGAATAATTTGTAGCTTCATTTCAAATGAAAACTATTACCTGGATTTTAGCCCCTTTATACATGATAACTCCAGGAATACAAGTTAAAGTCGTAAACTCGTAAGAAGCAACCTTTTGAAACAGAAAATGAACAAAAATAGTGCATTACTATACCAGAAAACAGACTAAATGTAATAGTGGTAGGAAAATATCGATCCATAGGAAGGTCTAAGGCAGCAATCAGTCTGATCCACAGGAAAACAACTACAGGGATAAGCCGCCAAATTTAGATCCTGCTTGCATCTCTACAACTAAAATCTGATTAGGTGTCTCCTCAAGCTTACATGCACAGAAATTCTTGTTTGACCATATCCATATGATTAGACAAGATAAATACAAAAACATTGTGAAAGTATAAAATAACAGAAGGTGGGCCATAGATCTGGATAAACCTTTGTTAGATACTTAATTGTAAGCTAAGAACATTGGTGCAACAAACCTCTGAAAATGTTCCTGTCAACTTGTTCAGCAGTGTTGATTTTCCGACTGAAGGAAAGCCAACTAAACCAACACGTGCGTCTCCACTCTTTGTGACATCAAATCCTTCACCTGCACCACCACCACCTTTGGATGTCGGAGTGAGCAACTCCCGACGCAATTTTGCAAGTTTAGCCTGGCCAAAGGAACAACACCAAATAAGACTGACAATCTATTGACATACAAAGAGTAACCGCTAAACAAAAGAAGCCCATAAGTATCAAACACCAGCAGGAAGCATAATATGGAAAACTGCTTGATTGCAAAACATGACCGCATCAATATTACAAAACAGCTTAACTGTCCAAAGCCAGCTTCTTAGGATACTTAGACAACAGCATGAGATACAATGGATGACAGAAATTCACCAAAGGAAAGTGTGTCGAAGTTAGGGGATAGCTTGAATTACCTTCAAAAGACCAAGATGATGTGCAGTGGCTTTGTTCTTCTGTGTCCTTGCCATCTATATAGTAAAAGAATAGAAGGCAACATCAGTATAGGGATAAAAAAGTGGCCAAAATACATTTAACTGACAATTAAAAAAACAGAAACAATTGTCTAGCCAGCAAGAGAAGTTCAGAAAATATGTGGGCATAAGCAACTGCAGCTTTTTATCACAGCCATAAGCAAGCTAGCTAATCCAACAATCAAATCACAAGTAATAAAGTCGCAGAGCAACTACAGTACACTATTGTTGAAGCTCCACCCCTTGCCATTATCCTCAGAAAGACACCAGCCACATCAGTTCCAGAGCATCTAAATCATGATTCACGAGCAAACAAACGACTCCCTCCTCCCCTACAACCATTTCAATCTGTAGCTAAGTAATAAAATCAAGCATAAATAATAAACTACCACCCAATTCTGACTACTATCCAACCTTAGCATCACACATAAGTGATAAGTCCAGGAACTAGGGTTAACATCCCTTCTCTCAAATAATAACAGCAAGACAATCCCAAGCTCACAACTACAAGAACAAAACACCTCCCACCACATCAAACGCATACTCGTGTACTCGTGCCTCGCTGTGAAACCTAACAATTCAAAATCGAAAACTGTAAAACTTAAGCTCCACTTAATTCTAATATAGTATGGCTCCAAGCCTAATCCATCTACCATTCGGACCGCAAAAGCAACCGCAAGTCACAACCACAGCGATCAGCGAATCAGCATCAAAACATTTCAATTCGAAACAACACCTCCCTACTACTCCGAGAACCCTAAAGCCAGTAATCTCTCGCAAGCACCAAACGACCGGCCATCGCGACGGATCGCTGGGAACCTAGCGTCGCGAACCTGCGATGCTCCAGCGGGGGACCGTTGGTTGTTACCTCGTCCTCGATGTCCTTGATCTTCTGCATGACGGTGGCCATGGCTGCGGCTCGGGGGGAAGGGAGCTCGACGTCGGAAGGTTCTGGAAGGTTCGTCTGCTCCTCGCTTGCGCGGCTTCGTACGTGCGGATGCGCGGAAGGGAGGCGAGGTCGGGGAGGAGAGATGGAAAACGAAGATTCCAGAAGGGGGCTGAGGCTCTTGAGGGTTTATGTGGTTTGGAGGCGGCTGGGCCGGGCTCCTGGGCCGTTCTATTCAAACTGGGCTGGGATCCTGGGCCGTTCTATTCAAACTGGGCTGGGCCTTTGTTTTTTAATTTAAGGATAATTAAAAAACGGAGGGCTCGAAATTAGAAAGAAAAAAAAAAGAGATCGGAATTGGATGGGGGGTTTGAGCCCGACGTGAGAAGAACACGCAACGTCCTGACGTGGAGTTATGGTATGTTTGATTCAATCGGAGATTTTGAAAAGTAATTTATAGAAATTGGATTGTAAAAAGTTGGATTGTGAAAAGCTTTTTAGATTGTAGATTCTAAAAAATCTGATAGTCAGTTTAGTAAAATGGACTTTCACAATCTATCAAAAGCTAAGAAAAACTATTCTCAGATTTCCACAATCCAACCAGCAGATTTTAAAAATTTATAACTAAAAACTGACTGTTTGTTTCAGCTTCGAATTGTAAAAGCTGAAAGCCACAATCCAAAGCTGAAACAAATAGACCCTAAGACGCGCTACATTATGCTACAAATCCAGTTGTTATTCGTCTCGTTTTAAAATTTATATAATTATATAGTAGAGAATATGGTTCATTCAGCATTCAGGCCAAAATGTAAACGTCTTGCACTAAACAAGTCATAAATTCAAGAAAAGTTAGAGACATTTTCAAAAAGGAAAATGTGAATGAATTTAATTTAGTAGGAAAATACTTTATCAAATTTTACTGAATGACTTACGTCTTACATTTGAAATACATGACACACAAATAAAATAACTAACAATGTCACGGACGGGCTCCTAGGACCAGCTGGCAAGTGGGGCTATGCAAAGGGGTGACTGTAGGGGCACTACAAAAGAGGATTGAGGAACACGACAAACCAGAGAGATGAAAATCTAAATCTAAACTATAAAAGCACGATTATATTTAATGATAAGAAATACATCCAACTTCGGATAGAATCCAACGTCTCCTACTCTTCCTACCTTAATGTGTAATTTTTTTCTATCTCTCTGCGTTCCCCTCCGATCAAATCCAATGGTCCCCTTCGCTCAACACCCTCGCACTGCCGCTCCACCCGCTCCCGAAATCGCCCACCCCACCCGCTCCTGAAATCGTCGCCCGCTGCCAGTCCCCCCACCCAGCTTCTCCGTGCCCCACCGCCCGCCGCCTTCTCTGCACCCACCTGACTTCTCCGTGTGTCGTACATGCATGGTTACTATTTAAAAACCGTAGTTTGTATAATTACTTGTGCGTGTCGTGTGTGCACCTTAACAAGTGTTTACTGAACAACCTGACTACTCATATCTAAATCCAAGGACTGAAATTGTGATGTCCCTTCACCCTCTCCTCACTCGATTTCAAATTCATTGATTTCCTCCCTAAAATTTGCTTCCTAAACCGCGCTCTTTGTCAAACTGTGGCCCTACTTTAATTGGGATTGAGATCTCCTGACTTCGGTGGTTGAAGTCACAGGATAACTTCAGAGACCAATCCGTTGTGCTGAGAGTCCTTTCACCTGGCTTCAGGGGTCCAGTGAAGCTCACCCTGGTGATGGCTCCTAGCCTGGCAGCAACAGGCCCCTCCTCACCACCAGTTGGATCGTCGACTTGATGATGCCTTGGATGTTTTCGCGCATCATCCTACAATTCGTGTGCTTCTTCATCTATCAGACATGAGTGTTCACGTAATATTATTTTTCTTTCACGTCAACTTTCCTAAACAATTCCATAGGAAAGAGCACCAAGAATTTGTGTATAGAGATGTATTGGAGTAGTGAGACATATTAGAGTTGCACTATATGTATTTTTATTTGTGGTAGTTGCAGACTTGTAGAATAATTAAATTAAATTAGCATTTATTATGCTTGTAGTGTTTTGTTAAATATTTTTGGAGGATGGCTTAAGTATTATTATATTTGTTTACTTAATTTATATTAACTCAGAATATAAAAGATGTTTGTATAATTTAGAAACCGTGGTTATATAATTATTCGCATGTGCACGGTTACTAGTAGAACTAAAAATCCCAACTTCCTTCTTCTCCCTCGGCTCCCTTCTATCTCCCTCGGTTTCTCTCTTGCTTCTTCTAGAACCTTCTAGTTTATTCTAGAGTTGTACTCTCGAATTGAGTACTCTCCATTTGTTAAGTCTATTGCACCGAGGGTTGAGTGATTAGAGATGAAGGTTTGTACTAATTGGTTATCAGAGCCTCTCACCGCCACCGATGTCGTCACCACACCACCATTGTCGCCGGCGTCGTCACCACTTCACATGCTAGGGGGAGGAGTGGGCTGCCATGACCAACGAGGAGAAGGCATAGTTCGAGATGATGGAGCGATGCCTCGAGATGTTAAAGCAGATGATCGCCATGATGAAGACCGAGCGAGCCGCGACTCAGAGGACGAGCTCATGCCTACTTCGTCGACGCCCACTGCTGCAGCAATCACCACCGCAAGGACAAAGGGTAGACTCTTCTCCAACACGCCCACCACTTGCTGACGCCGAGCCTCAACATCGACCGCGTCATGCAGCTACAGGGGGAAGCAGCCACGGCCGCGCCGCAGCTGGTGCCGCGCCCAGTGCTCGCCTTCCACACGGGCACGCGCACCGTGGTGCTCCCACACCACCACGACATTCCGGCGCCGAGGAGGCCCGGGCCGCTCACTGTCGGCGCACAGATCCTGCGTTCCGAGGGCCCTTTGGGGCTCTTCTCCGGGGTGTCGGCCACCCTGCTGCGCCAGACGCTCTACTCCACCACGCGCGCCATCACCTCCAGCAACCTAGAAAACGTTGTGGTGTCCCTGTCCATCATCGACAATGCAGCTGTGGATGTCACTGCAGCAATGCTCACCACGTGTTCAATGGAATGCTGCTTGTATTCCATGGTTGCTGATGGCAACACCGTGGTCCTCAAAATTAAGTAAGAGGGGTGCAGCTACTACTACACACCTGGCTTCCTAGATCACATGATCGACCCGCCTCCCTGGCCACCATGGACCACTGCAATCACATCCCAGAAGGCTTGGGTGCTCAGGTATGCTTGATTCCATGGACCCGCATGTGTTTGATAGAGGAAAGTGCAGGAAAGGCAAGCAGACAGCGACTTTCATGCCACCTTGGCTGCTGCCACCACACAAGCAAGAGCGAGCCATATGGAGGAAATCCATGATGCGACCACCTGCCTTAAGTTTTTTATGTGCACTTGTTTATCAGTGGCAGTGCATATCATAAGAATCATAAGGTGGTGTTCAGTGATGCAAATGTGATGTTACTAAGGGATACAAATGCTGATGCCACTACATGTTTTGAAGCAATGCTAGATATTGGCATAAGGGACATGTTGATATTAGGCTCTCGAGATAAGGACTTGTCTTATCCTTGTTCATTGCTTGTTCAAACAGGTCAGCTAAAAGTCATAGTTGGAAAGAGCAGGGATTCTAAAAGAAATGCATGTATGGACATAAGTGATTGGTTTAACAACAAACTGATTTGTATAAGCACCATGGCCAAGCAGTTGGCAACCGGTGGTGTTGTGCTCCTTTTTCACTGTTAGAATTTTGATGGAGCTCAACGTCATATTGTTTCCAATGATCTAGAGCTCATAATGGTGACACAAGTATTGATGGCTGAGAATAGCTGCTGCATTGTCCAAGAAGTATTTCGGTTTCTTGCTTCTTATGCCATTGCAATGCACAATGAAGAAGTTTCTTACAAACTCAAACAGGCAAATGGACACATTTGTTGATATCCATGGAGGTAAGGGGCACATGAGAGAAATTCTGAAGCTACCTTAAGGCACTGATATATTTTGGTTGTGCAAAGAAGAACGAGCACTTGAAATTGTGATGTTGAAGGACCAGCAATTCACTTCTCTCAATTATACTGCAGAACTTGATCAAGGTGTCAGTTTCAAATTTGGTCCATTAGAGATGGCATTGCTACTGTTAATTGGTGAGCTCTCTCGAATCTCTTCCCATAACTCAATATCTGTTGAACTACACTCCTCTAGTTCCACCATGGTGACAGAGTTGTGAACTCCAACTATCACGCGGTATGTTTGTTGGGTGTTCATTGATAATGAGAAATCTCAGAGAATAGTACAAGAATGCTCAGCTGCAACTCTTGACAATGAGCAGAACAAAGGAAACGATGCTACCTTGTTTTGGTTCACTGTTGGCAAAGAAATGGTTGCGGTTTTCCTATCATTTAGCCCCTTTGCAAGCATTCGAGTTGTGCCTGGGAGCATAGTTCATGAGCTTTTCTAAGTGGGGCTGTATGAAAGGGAGCAACTTCCACCAGGCTCAACCGAAGGAATGAGATTTTGGCATGCCGAAAGCTTTCTCGGGGTGAAGAGCTATTTTTTTCCTCTTGGTAGCTTGGTTATGATCTTGTCTTATGTGGCTATGATGAATGGGAGCAAGCAAAGGGTTGAGCAGCCAACGGGTGATGATCCAGCAAGCTTATTCAAATTCAGGTGCAGAATCTCTTGCGTTGGTACAAAATTGCTAGGAAGAATATTGGTGATAGCTTTGGAGAGTTGACCTTCAAGGCATGCAAGAAGTGCACCATCGACTTTCAGTGCCACCACAAAGCTAAAGGTCAGCTGAAGCAAACATGGCCGCCTATGAAAACTGACCTACAAAGTTTCAGTAATGCGGAGGAGAATGTCACGGACGGGCTCCTGGGACCAGCTGTCAAGTGGGGCCATGCAAAGGGGATGACTGTGGGGGCACTACAGAAGGGGATTGAGGAACACCAAACGAGAGGGACGAGAATAGAACTGAAGAATCCGGCTTCCTTCTTCTCCCCCGGCTCCCTTCTATCTCCCTCGGATTCTCTCTTGCTTCTTCTAGAACCTTCCAGCTTCTTCTAGAGTTGTACCTTCTAATTGAGTACTCTCCATTTGTTAAGTCTATTGCACCAAGTGTTGAGTGATTAGAGATGGAGGTTTGTAACAAACAAGCCAATCCTGTCGAACCATCGTCTCGAAATAACTTTGCCCTCGTATGGTCCTCTACGAAACTTATAGCCTATGTAAAGTCGATGCATCATTGACATATAGCAAAATGTCAATCTCTTTTTCACATAAATATTTTTATATGGAAACTCCCTTCAAAATATCAAACTTCAGATAATTTTGGCTGCTCCGTATCGCTGATGTGGTATTGATACTAGATCTAGATATATGAAGTTCTGAGTCCTAACCAATGCCCTTTTCCACATTTGAAGCCTGAAGAGGCTACTTTGAGTATAAGGTAGTGTTTAGTTGGTTAAACAAAGTTGAATAGGATAAGATGTTTCTGATAAGATGGTGCTGGATGGAATGATGCTGAATGAGGTGGTAAGTTGCTTAGTTGGATGTATGAGATGATATAAGAATATATTTTGTTAGTTATATGAAATAGGATAACTTAGTGCAAGATTCTATTTTATTGTCTGAATTGGTCGATGTTGGATGAATTGTACAGTGTGATAAAAATACATATAAATAAAGTATTACAAATGAACTTACTTTTTTCACCAAATTCGCAGAGCCACACCATATTGAATGAATATTTTTTAAATCTAAATGACGTCGTCTTGCACTGACCAGTATGAGCCATCGATCCAAACAGACCGATGACCTCCCATCGATCCAAATCATGGGAGTAGTTAACGTTTGGATGTTCAAGGATAACAACAAATCGGCTCACTATTAAGAGCATTTTCAACAATATAGATAGCCGCTATCTATAAAAATTATACATATCACTAATAAATGGTACATAATAGTCAATTTTTTTAATAATATAATTATAGCATTGTTTACAAAAATAATGTAGGCAACTAGCCTGATAGACTATATCTATGAACTTAAAATAAGTCCCTACTTTCCTAATAACGGTACTGGCTCGCGAGGAGAAAAAGAATGGTCCTAAAAATGACTCTCCTAGTATAATATTATTGTATTTAATGAGTACACAATATACTAATCAGTAGCTAACATTTATCTCTCTTCATTTATCTAAAAAATCTGGCATGACCTCTCTTATAGCTAGCTAATATGGATTGTTGGAGACACTCTAATTGTGGTTAACAGAGATCATCCAGTCCAGTATTCCAACAATACATATCAGCTAGCTATAAAATTGTACACATCAGATTTTTGTCCAGGTAGAGGAAGGAGGTGAAAAAAGAAGAGAAATATTAGCTCTTAATCTGTAGATGGACTCTAACGCATGAGGCATTAAATATAAGACAAAAGATACATGTGATTGATTGAGATAATATGGATAGATAGACTAATTAAAATTTTAATTGTGCTATAGAACATATAGCAACTAGCTACACTGTTGAAGGCGCTCTTATGGGTACTTTTTTATATGTTTTGTGGGCCATCAGACTTAATGCAGATATTAAACGGTAAAAGTTGACACAGATGTAAGTCGCGTGAATTGGTGATGCTTGTTTTCTTTCTTTCTTTTTCAATGGATGGTGATGCTTATTGAGAAGAAAACTTGTATAGACACATCATAGTGAGAGAGGATAAGCAAAATGGGAATACATGTATATAAGCAATTAAGCATAAGCTGGAACCAGCAATGCAAGACCTTCAAGCTCAAGCATGCAAGTTACCTGCCAACCAATACACGAGACGATTATTCGGGCCTTCGGGGACTGGTAGTCCGGTATCATAGTCTCACGTTTGGCAGCCATTTATGAAAGGAACTACTGACATCTCACGCTATAGACAATAGAAGATAGTATCGCGACCTTCACAGCCGATTGTACAACGCAAGGATTTCCTTCAGCTTTGCTGCTTCTGGGCTGAGGCTGTCGAAGCCGACAGAGCTTGGTATCCTCCATTTCCAATTTCCTTTCTGTGGGGAAAGTAGAGAATAAAGCTTTTGCAACATTGTTGTTTCAGGAGCACATGTTATCTATACAAGCGGAAGGTCGGAAGGGGTGCAACAGATAACCTGTGTAGCTGGAGTATTCATTCTAGCCGAACTATCGAGGCCGAGAATGTCCTGCATGGTTACCATGGAAGTCCTTGCAACAGAAGAGAGAGCAGCAGTAATTAATGTCCACGAGATATCAGTATTTTCGGCTTCTGGTAGATACTTGAGCACCTGAAATAAATTATAGTACGAGATAAGATTACAAAGACACAGTACCAGGTACGGTGCCGTGATATATGCTAATTCAAGAAAATTCAGAGATACTGACAATTTGCTTCTCTTCCTCTGGTAATTTTTGCCACCAGCCGAGAACCTTTTAAAGAAATATAATTAAGGAGTGTAAGGATGATGTATTTACTTATTGAGTGTATTACACAAAACTATAAGTATTGTGTCATTTGTAACATAAAACTATAAGTATTATGACTAATAACACAAAACTATAAGTATTATGCGCCAATTTCACACAAAATCCGATTTTAATTGGATTCACACAAAAAATAGTCATGTTTCTCCAAAAATCCTATAACTTTTTTGTATGTGTTTCATAATCCATATGCAATTCATTTTAATTGGATTCACCCAAAAAACCTGTGTAGAATTTAAACTAAAATTCTCAAAAAAAGTTACTTTTATAACTCCTAACAATTGTTAGGGCTTCAAATAAAATCCAAAAAATCTGAGAAAATTCACTAATATTTTTCTTATATAATGGATTAATTTTTAAAATTATTTTCAGTCCTAGGTTATATGGTGAAAAAGTGAGTTCCTTTGTAAGTATATAAAGAAACTCACCACAAAGGAACTCACTTTTCCACCATATAACCTATGACTAGAAATAATTTATAAATTAGTCAATTATATAAGAAGATTATCAATAAAATTTTCCATATTTTTTGGATTTTATTTGAGGCCATAACAATTGTTAGAAGTTATAAAAACAACATTTTTTTGGAGAATTTTAGTTTAAAACTTGAGAATATGTATAGCGCAGAACAGAAAACTAGTAGCTGGCCCATTGAATAGAATAATAAAGATTAAGCGAAGTGAGCCTCAGTCCTACATATTATTTTTGGATGAATCCAATTAAAATGGACTGCACATTGATTATGGAACACGTACAAAATATTATAGGAGTTTTTGTAGAAATATAAGACCATTTTTGAGTGAATCCAATTAAAATCGAGTTTTATGTGAAATTGGTGTACAATACTAGTAGTTTTGTATTACTAGGCACGATATTTGTAGTTTTGTGTTACAAATGATACAATACTTGTAGTTTTGTGCAATTCACTCTTACTTATTTAAGTAATAGTCCTAAAAAGATTTTAAAGAAAAGCAGCCATTGAAAAACTTGGAACTATACCGTGTCATTATCATGCGTTCCAGTGTACACAACTTGATCCAGTTCATGGTTATGGGGCAAGTGAGGGTTATCAGAACCACCACCAAAAGCTGTTACACATTTAAAGATGAAATTTAAGCATCAAATATTTAATCAACAAGTCAAGTTATTCATTATGCTCTTTTCAAAACGAAAGTATACTCTCAGTGCTGCCTTGAAAATATTACCAAATTGGAGAACTGCCATCCCAGGGGCCCCAATAGACTTCCTAAGCTCAACAACATCTTCAGTTATCACCCCCTACAAGTTGCATTCATGAGACGAGATAAACATCAGCATGAACAAATGTTCTAACTGGCACTATACTTCAACCATTGTAGAGCACCAAGATCTTTACTAGGAACTCCCTGTTCAAATTACACTTTAACATTTCACAGCTAATTCCATGTATCTATATTAACATTTAGTCAGCGAAAAAAGTGTATAGTTTTGCACATTTACTTGAATGAGGCTGTTACAAATCATGAGAAGTTCTTTTAATCTCGACACCCATAGTACACCAAAAAAAATGATGAATTGGATCCTGGACTTAAGTAGATTAAAGGAAAAAGTTGGATGCATACCAGGTCTTCTGCTATTATATTTATTCTACCAACAGCTTTGAAGAGCGCATCAAAAAAGGCATTCCTTGGTCCAGCCTACTGCCAAAGAAAACAGGAAAGCACATATCAGCAACAAAGAATTTACAAAATGGAAAAATGCTATACCATGTTCATCAAGTCGATGCTCACCCTCCAGCTTCCAACTAGTGCTACTTTTGAGTCTACATTATGCACATATAATAAGTTAGCAAAATGAAATCCATGTTCCCATAAAACAAATTCACTTACAGTAAAAGTATTTAATAGGATAAAGGGAGCTAGCACCCTGATGTATTCAGCTTACCAGAATGGACTGCCCAAAAACCCGCAAGCCCCCGGAAGTGGTCTATACGGAACTCATCATACAAATCAAGGGCACGTCTAATCCTCTTTATCCACCATTTAAAGCCGCCTGCTTCCATAGCTTTCCAGTCGTACAAGGGACTGCAGAACAATAACAAAGGAAATGTTGTGTCGAATTTTTTCCCTATGGTAGTGGATTACAGATACACATAATAAGGACTAGGAAAAACTATATTGATAGGGAAGGAAGCTTCCACCTGTTCCATAGCTGACCAGTTTCACTAAATGCATCAGGTGGAACACCACTAACAAAAGTGGGGAAACCATTCTTGTCCTTTACAATCAGAGACAACAATTAAGAACTAAAACACAATTCGTTTTATGTTTTCAAATAACAAACAAAAGATTGTTTTGGGAAAATAATTGAGGTGTACCAGCAAAAATGATTTCCGGTTTGCCCAAACATCTGCACTATGATAGCCAACGTATATAGGCATGTCACCCATTATGCTGATACCCAGCTTCTGTGCATATTTACGAATCCGTTGCCATTGCCTTTGAAATAAGAACTGCTGAGCCATAAATATCTCTATCTGCACACATGTGAAGTCAGTGAATCTACTGACATTTTTGTTTAAGAAAAAGTCACTACAAAACAAGTGCTATAGTTTCAAATGCTTACGAAATCCTTCTGTTTTTGGTATATATCTTCCAAGGCTCCAAGATGGCGATTTTTCAGAGGTTCAGGCCACTCGTACCAGGACAATGCATCGATGCTTTTGTCAATAGCAGCAAAAAGTGCTGCATCTTCAAGCCAACCTGACAGGATAAGAGACACTAAGCCACTATACTGTGTATCAATAGGTCGTTGCTATTTCCCCTTTTGAGAGGAAAAGCCGTGCTTTCGTAAAGGATGTCCCATGAATTGAGGTTGCTACTTCTTTGATAAACTTAGTAGTTCTCTAATATTTAGCTATGTATAAGTACAACAGTTATTACTGAGATGCAATTTAGTACTTATCGTAAAATGCATTGATTTTCCTTATATCTTTTTTATTTCGTAAAATGCAATGTAGTGGTTTATGTTCTCATTTAAGAAAATCGTTTAACTTATCTTGACAGTAGGTATATATGCTATTCACAATAAGAGAACGATATGAACACTAAGAAAAACATGGTTTGAAAGTCTATGTATAAAATATTCTTGCCTGATATATTTGGATTTTTCTTGAAGCAGTCATATTGTGTTTTGAGCTCTCCATGGCTCAGTAGGAGCCTCTCTGCTGCCTAGAAGAAAAGATTTATCTGTGATTTTCGATGAAGCCAATCATTAAGCAAAAGATTCATTTACATCAATTCAATACTTTGTGGTAATAATATTACTATCATAAGCTGCATCAAAGCTCAATTTTTGTACCATTTTTAGCCTAAACAAACCGTCAGAACTTGGTAGCCAAAAAAAATGTATGATTTCATTAATGAAGAACAATTGTGAATGATCAAAAAATAGAAGCATGCACAATCTTGCTTATTGTAGCACTCATACAAGTTAAGCTCAACTAAAAAAATAAACAAAAGCTGTGATGAACCGTAGTAGATGGCCCTGGACCCGACCAACGCGGCCTCGCCGGAAGGCAGTAGCCGCACCACAATGGCAGGGATAGGAGAAGGGACTGGGAAGATAGATTGATATCCTTCTTGCTTTTTTAAAAAATCAAAGACTGCTGGCTATTCTTTATAGAGCTAGACACGACTCCTAATAAACCTCCACTAATTTATCTCTAATCGATATCTATCTCTAGTCTCTATTGTGCCATGCAGCACCTTAGCTCCTCCTTTTCCTCCCTCCTTCCGACATAGCTTGTCCTCGAGCTGTGGTGGTGGTCATGGCGGCAGCCCTTGGTAGCCCCATGTTGCCGAGTACCGGTTGTGCGGCAGGCTATGTAGCAACACCATGGACAATTGAGGCGATACTAGCAGCACCGTGGCAGCCCCCAACGGATTAGTGGCAGCCCTTGGCAACCCACCTGCTGCTGCAGCAAACTGCAAACATGTTGTTGCTGCCGCTGCCACCTTTCGGTTCACCAAATAAGGGTGTTCCACAGCTAAGGCAGCCGATGTGGCCGCATGTGATGCCGCAACTTCAAGCCCAAGAAGCGTCGTGACAACATTAGGTACTGCTGCGACCGGCTTGGGCACTATGGTGACAGCGTTCGGAGTTGGCACAGCAGATAGTGTTGTCGGTGGTGGCGCTGGTAGTGAAGTTGCAGCCAGTTGCTGCCTCTCCATCTCCACCCGCATCTCCTCGAGGATGGCCAGGATCTTGGAGCAGCCGGCCTGCATGTCGGCGCAGCAGGTCTTTATGCCGTCGATAGCCGCCTCCCGTCATGTTGATAGATGATTGCCCTGTGACAAGGGCTGGGAGATGAGTTGCTGCATCATGGCTACCCCCGGTGGCGTTGCCCATGGGGATAGCGATGACGGAACCAACAATGGCACAACCTGATACCAGATGTGATGAACCGTAGTAGATGGCCCTGGACCCAAGCAGCGCGGCCTCACCGGAAGGCAGCAGCCGCACGCCTGCACCACAAGGACAGGGATAGGAGAAGGGACTGGGAAGATAGATTGATATTCTGCTTGCTTTTTTAAAAAAAATCAAAGACTTCTGGCTGCTCTTTATAGAGCTAGGCATGGCTCCTAACAAACCTCTACTAATTTATCTCTAATCGATATCTATCTCTCTAACTGCTGTTCTTATCTAAACAACCCAACTAACTACTAGATATAAGGATGCTTATCAGCACGTGCTACAGGGTACGCGGGTACTGTTCACGCCAACTCCGTTGGACCTGCACATGACAAAAGCATAATAAACAAACAAAGATTAACAGCTAACCTTTGCAATAAGAGGTTCCTTCATATTTGCAATGGCGTCAAATTCAACATACTCCATGTCACTGTCGTTAATAATAAAACTTAAAAAAGTTAACTCCATTCCCCACCCCAGCCCCAGGGCAGTAAGGGACATACTTATAAATGTATTTCAAAATGATCAAGAAGGGATTCAAACTCACATGGAATCAGGAAGTTCATCCTCCATCAATAGACCATCTTTTACAAGCTCTTCAAGAGATATCAGAAGGGTATTACCACAGTTGGCATCCTGCAAATGCAAACCCATATAAGTATCCGCATAACAACTCAATTACTGTCATAAATAGGAGAGCCTAGCTGCACACAAAGTTAACTCCAAATCAACAGAAGTCAATTCTAATTTGCATACAGCATCACCTGTCCAGAATAAGGAGAGCCATCCTCCCCAGACTTCCTCCCTGGTGGAACAAGTGGTAGAACCTGCAAATATGAACCGCACAAATAATCAGATTTCAGAAATACAACTCAGTTGTCACAATAGCAGAAAAGAAAAGCAAAACACCAAATTCATTGTGCCGAAAAACTAGGATCGTTAACGGGGGCAATGAAGCAACTAAATAAATATCAATGGTCAAAAGAAATACATGAGATCATTTTTGTGTTTCAACTCTTTTGTACAAACATTGCTTCAATTTATTACGCCACATGGTTCTAGTTTGTGCACCATCAACATTCTTGATAGTAAAGGATCTCGAAATAATCCCCTTATCAATTTATCATTACAATGTGCAGCAAGCATATTACACTATTAAGTTTGTACACTGCCAACACTAGAACCCATATGCACTGTCTAATATTACCTTTTCTCTAAGATTATGGTTTGATACTACTCACTTCTCACACTCTCTTTTTAATGGTTTAACTTTTTTTTTCTTTTGTTTCATTGGTATGAGCATCAAAGGCTTCCATAACCCATCACGTCAACAGATAACGACGTAGCTCAACCAACTTGCAGCTACCATCCCGGTACAAAACGACAAGTTTCACAGTGAATAAGCAAAAACGGACGACGACACTAGCTCCACGTACTGAACATGAACATGGGCCCAGATGTAGGCACATCCCACTTGCTGGGCCCCCATGTTTGTCTCGTTCCTAAGCCCACAGTGTAAAGAGGACGATGGCACGGCCCACCTCTGCCGGGAGTCGGTGGGGGCCGCAACTGCAACGCAAAATCCCACGATCCTAGCCCCAGCAAAATTGCGATGAAGTTCGCTAATAACACTCTAATCGCAACCTAATTTGCGAGCAAAATCACTGAACCATGGAGGCAATGTGTGCGGCACTAGTCAGTAGTCACCTGCCAGAGTGTGCAGCCGGCGTCGCGGAGCCAGTGGAGGAAGGCGAGCGCCTCGTCGCCGAGGTCGCCGATGCCGTGCGGGCCCCGCAGCGACGTCGGGTGCAGCAGCACGCCAGCGCGCCGCCGCCGCGCTGGCTCCACGGAGGGCGTCATCTGATCGTACCCCTCCGGCAGCTCCTCCCCGACGCCCACGGCCGCAGCCACGGCGGGGTCCAGAGCCACCGCCATCGCGTTCGTGGCGCGGCAGGCAGCGACCCGCACGGGGAGCCCACGCGCCGGCCGCGGAGGGAGGAGGAAGCTGCGGCGAGGTGAGGACGACGGCGTGGGCAGCGGGAGCGTGAGGGATCGCGCGAGAATCATTTCGACAAGGGGACAGGCGAGCGTGGCGGAGCGGAGTGGGGAGGGGAAGAAGAAGAGAGCGAGATAAGGGCGGTGGGGGATGACACGTGGGACCCGCATGTCGGGGCCTGGCGCGCGGACCGGTTCGCGTGAGCCGAGGCGTCAGATCACGAGACACCCTCTCGTGGCCCCGCAGGCACGTGGAATCGTGGGACGCTGACGTGTGGACCCGCATGACATGTGGATCCCCCAGGAGGCCAGGACAGTACACTTCTAGAACACGCCTTCCCTGAAATACGTCTCTTACTTCATATTTTGCAAAGCCAACCTACATTAGAAGGTGTGCGTGTCTTTGCACAATGTTATATGTGTAGCGTATACGTATGCAGCTTGAAGGAGCAGCTTTTCACGATTTTTTTTGAACCTTGATCACCTAAGTATTACAGCCGATTGCATCTTACAAGCTGAACATAATACTTTATTCGCTCTGAGCGCTACACCGTGGTGAGGAACAAAAAAAAAGAGACTAGAGCCCTCTCCAATAGAAAGCACCTAGTTCTTTTATTTTTGCTAATTACAAAAGGTTGATGTTGATCGGATCACCCCCTTTCTTTGTTTATATCTCATATTTACATCGTGGAATTTCCCTAAAACCTACAAGAAATTTGTGATTCCGTGAATCCTTTCGGTGGTACTGGCTTCCCACCTTGTACAGAAACCTCCTCCTGCGATAATGTTACTGAATCCTTTTTACTACTATCTGAACTTTACACAAGGAAAGAGAGGACCGCTTCCGACCTTTGCACAACAGCAATGTAGTCGACCTGGGAAAGCAAAGGAATGATCTCCGAGCCGTCCGCGCCTCCCGTCAAGCAAAATGGATAGACAAATCAATGGCATGGGACCAGGTCCATTAGTGTGTCGCTCACGAATCACCTATCCTGGTAACTGAAGTTACTACTGCATTGCAAAAGAAACATCTTTGGCTGTTCAGGAGATGCCTGCTTATGCAACCAAAGCAGGACCTGTGGTGGCATGGCTGGAAAGTTGCATCTGAATCACAGTTGTAGCAAATGCAGCAGCTGTCATCTTCTTCCTCGTCACCTGTGCTGAGACTATGCTCCTCTTCACTGTCCACAGACGACGTAATGCGTCGAAAGTAATGGGAGAACTCTTCAAGCTGTGCTAGCTTCGCAAGGGAGGAGTCCCCTCGATGAACATTGCTCTACCAAAAGACAAGCACATCGAAGCACCGTGTTAACAAAATGCCAAACAGATAACACAATTATAACTGGAAAAATTGTCACAGCCAGAGAACCCCCCCCCCCCGGCCCCCCCCCCCCCCCCAAAAAAACACCCATAAGAACAACATACACCCAAAAAAGTGTTTCTGTTCACAAATTTGGAAAATCTCAGTATACAAATGTGCATATTAGCGGCTAGCACATACTTTCACTCCACAAGGTCTTGAAATTAACAAAATTGAAATTGAGCTTTTAAACCGGACCAGTTTTGGAGGGTTTCTGGCCTCATTGTGGTTTCTAGAAGCCCGGCTGCAACCAAGTACAGAGAGAGAGAGAATGGAAAGAAATCTAACCCAGTTGTAGCTCAGTAGGTACTGCAACCCAAAATGGATTGTGGCAGGGCAATCCATGCTTGCGAACACGGCAATCACATCATTTAGCTCCCTATGTTCTGATGTGCTGCTGCATTCCATTAGATTGAGAATAATACCGACAAGAGGAGCCAAGATCATAGTACGGTTCGTTTTCTCTTTATGCTGCCCTGGCCGTCTTAGAGTCCTGCGTACACAAGCTTCGTATTGATTAAAAAATATAGCCATTTACTTTGGTACAAATAATATTAGTTGCTGAATCAGCAAACAAAGGAAGCCTCTTAGGCGTACTGTAAAACATAAAAGAGCTACCAAAATAAAAGCACATTGATTCATAATCAACTTCGCTGAAGCTCAACTGAATAGTAGTAGAAGCTTATTTTGGTTATAAACACACTAAAATGATTAACTTTCAAAGATACACACCAACTGACAAGAATTGCAGCACTGGTATTTTTCAGATGTTTAGTAAGGCCATTGTACCACTAAAAAAAAAATCAGAAACATCAAATCGAGATGTTGACTTACATGTCAAAGAACTCAGCATCAGCTGCTGATATGATGTGGTTCAGAATAAAGACAATCAATTCAGTCAATCTTGGCAAATTCATATCTGGTCCCGTGAGGAATGCACAAGGAATCTCTCGGGTACAGAATTCCAGGATCCTTGCAAGACTACATGATATATCAAAGATAACACTGCACTTCCTTTGCTGCAAATCAGCAACCTGAAAATAGAAGATGTTTGGTTATATTTTGCATGGCCACGCCAGAGAAAAAAAGAAATATAGATTATGCCTCTCGTAATAAATCCTATTGGAAACAATCAACTGGAGCAGCCAAAATCCTGAAAATGCTTCTTATCAATAGGTTCATTACCGTACAGCTATATGGAAGAGAAGATATTTTTCGGCTTTCATAATGCACATCATTGTGCGAAAAAAGATCCAGCTGGTATTGCTTTAGTCCACAGCGTTAAGGGAAATGAGTGTTAGATATATATATTGCTTTGTAACTTTCGGTTGGAGAGGAATGGCTGCGTAAGAAACTAAAATTACATTGTCTGGGTTTAGCCTCCCTCGAGCGAACTATTGCCCGGCTGCGACTCGAATTCTTTATTTGAAGGAAGGTGATGTCAACACCTCTTTCTTCCATCAACAGGCCAGATATCGAAAGAGGAAAATTTTCGTACCTAAGTTGCATGTGGGTGATCAGATTTTGACTAGCCAAGACGATAAACAAGCTGTTGTTATGGATTTCTACTCCAACTTATTGGGCACGGTTGTTCAGAGGAGCACATCTTTGAATCTTGATGCTTTTCACCAACATCAACAAGCACTTGATTCTCTGGATGAATTGTTCATAAAAGATGAAGTATGGGCGACCATTAAAGATTTGCCACAAGTCAAAGTTCCAGGGCCGGATGGCTTTACCAGGAGATTTTATAAATCGTGTTGGACAATCATCAAGAGCGATTTAGTGGATGCGCTGCTTGCTGTACAGCAAGGAAAAGGAACCAAGCTAACACGACGCTCCTCACACTTTTACCTAAAAAAAATTGACGCTCTAGAAGTAAAGGATTTTCATCCTATAAGTCTAATCCGTAGCTTTGCGAAATTGATCACAAAAATTATAGCTAACATATTGGCTCCAAAGTTGTCCAACATGGTTTCATCGAATCAAAGTGTGTTTATACGGGGGAGATGTCTTCAATATAATTTCTTATTAGTGCGACAAATTGCTAAGCGTCTTCATAGCCAAAAGAAGCCACATATTCTCCTCAAGTTGAATATATCTAAAGCTTTTGACTCAATTCTGTGGCCTTTTCTCTTGGAGATTTTAAATTTTTTAGCTTCGGCAGACAGTGGTGCAATTTACTGTCATTGTCATCCACTCGGGTATTAGTGAATGGTGAGCCAGGGGATGTGATTGTGCATCAAAGAGGGCTCCGACAAGGTGACCATCTCTCCCTCATGCTCTTCATATTGGTTATGGACGTGCTAAACTCCCTGATCAACCGTGCTAGTCGAGATGTATTGCTGCAACCTCTAGCAACCCAGGTTCTCAATCATCAGGTCTCACTTTATTCTGATGACATTGTCCTGTTTCTTTGGCCCAATGCAGATGACTTGAATTTGGTCAAAGGTTAGCTACATATTTTTCGAGAGGCATCAGATTTAAAGACCAATATTTTGAAGTGCTCTATGACTCCAATTCTTTGCCAAGATGAGGATATGACTATCATTCAAGATCTGCTGCCCTGTGAAGTAAAAGACTTCCCATGCATATATATGGGCCTCCCTTTGACAATTAAGAAACCCCCAAAGCTATGATACAGCTGCTAGTTGATAAAGTAGTTGATCTCCTACCAGGATGGAAGGATTCATTGATGAATCGTGCGGACAGGCTAATCATAGTAAAAGTGGTTCTCACGGCGACTCCCGTCTATCAAATAATCGCGATGGACCTTCCTAAGTGAGCCCCTAAAGCTATAGATAAACTTCAAAGAGGGTTTCTTTGGAAGGGGCAAGAGCAAGCTAATGGTGATAATTGTTTAGTTTCTTGACCGCGTGTGTGCCGCCCAATTCAATATAGTGGCTTGGGCATACATGATTTGGAGACATTGGGATGGGCTCTCTGGATGAGGTGGATATGGCTTGAAAAGATCGAACCTGGTCGACCATGGGCAGGCCTACCGGTTCAAGTTCACCCAATACAAGGGCCATGTTTGCTATGGCCACATCCACATTTGTTGGGGATGGTCACCATAAAAAGTTTTGGTCAGACTGTTGGCTTCATGGACAATCCATTGTTGAATTAGCTCCTCATTTACTAACCATAGTTCCAACAAAGGCAACCAACCAGCGCACGGTACAAGAGGCATTTCGAGATTGTAGCTGGGTGGCCGACATCAAGGGTGCCTTATCTGTAAGTGCTATTATGGAATATCTACAGCTATGGGATATAGTAGAAGGAACATAACTTCAGGAAGGTGTATAAGACCGACATGTTTGGAAGCTTTCTAATTCGGGAGTATATTCCAGCAAGTCGGCATACAATGCATTCTTCGTTGGGTCCATCAGATTCACGCCTTGGAAGAATGTGTGGAAATCTTGGGCGCCGCTACGGTGCAAATTCTTCATTTGGCTTGCCTTACTTAACCATTGTTGGACATCAAACATATTGGCAAAATGAGGCCTCGCGCACCCATCGGCATGTGCTCTCTGTGATCAAGATGATGAATCAATTCAGCACCTGCTAGTATCTTGTGTGTTTGCAGGACAAGTATGGTTTCTTATCCTTCAGTATGTTGGGTTCCGATATGTTGCTCCTTAGCTGGGTTCAAGGTCTTTCTCTAGTTGGTGGTGCCAAGCCATAAAGGCTATTGATAAACAGTATAAGAAGGGTCTCAACCCCCTTATTATTTTGGTCGCTTGTGAGATTTGGAAGCACCATAATGATTGTGTGTTTAACGGGGATGAGCCGACTATTGACAAGGTGCTGAGATCAGTTTCTAAAGAATGTGTATTTTGGTGTGCCGCTAGTGTCAAAGACCTTCAGGTCCTGCTAGCTATGTAGGGAGAGATCCTCTTGTTCCTGAGGAGTTCGGGTCATTTCACTGTGGCGCTCATGTCCTAGAACTGTCTTGGGTGAGTGAGTGTGAGTTTGGGTGTGTGTGAGTCCAGGTGTGTGTTGTAAATAGGTTACCTTTTCTTTTCCTCTTCTTAATGAAATGGCACGGAACTCTCTTGCGCGTTAGAGAAAAAATGTACTTCACACTTTCACGAATGTTGACAATAGCCAGTTCCATAAACTTTAGCTTTATCCTTCACAATGAGACTGATGACATGCACTGCACAACGATGGTGAAGTAATTTCCCTTTCATAGGTAGAACCTTCTTGTCCACATGATTCCGCTTCAACAAGTCGATCATTGTACCATTTGTTACAGCATCATCAAGTGTGACCCTAAATAGTTTATCTTCAATACACCCATCTTGGATGCAATTGAGAATATTGTTGAATAGCTCGACTCCAGTGTGGGGTGTCTTCACATAAATGAACTTAATAACCCTTCTCTGCAATTTTAAGTCATTGTTGATGAAATGACATGTAACACAGATGTAGCCTAATGTTTGATTGCTGGTCCACATGTCAACTGTCAGTGAAAATCTACAATCTGAATCCTTAAAGACCTTCAGAAGTTATGATTTCTTCTCAATAAAATCTCTAATGCAGCCATTCCTAGATGTAGCCCAAGAAGGCACATTGAACAATGGGTTCAGACTTGCAACAAATTTTCTGAATCCATCATATTCCATAAAGAGGAAGGGAATCCCATTTAAAGAAATCATTCATATGAGCTCACATCGTGATACATCTGGGTCATGGCTCCAATCCTTCAAACGAGTACCATTGGGAGACCTTAATGTGGAACTCAAGTCTTGCACAATCTCGAGAGCCTTACTCTATTTCTTACATCTTTTCAAATGGTTCAACAGAGCACTTGTTCTTGAACCACGCCTGACACCAATCATACCATCACAATGTTTGCATCTTTCTTTTACAACTACTCCATCAACCACTATTAGCTCAAATTCTTTCCAACACTTAGATCTGAATTTTTTTTTTAGCCTTTGCAATTACCGCTGCAATAGATGGATCAATTCCATCAATCTCATCTTCTTGATTGCTATCATCATCATTGTTGTTATTTTCCCCATCAACATCATACATGTCAACATCTTCGCTTAATCCTATCAACAAGAATAGTGAATCTGATTTTTCACTCTTCCTTCATATCTTTTCTAGAAATATAATGAAAAAGAACAAGTAGGAAAATAACATGGTACTTCTTAGAATCTTTTATGGAAAAAGAAACAATGGAATTGAACTAAAAGGTGCCTAGAAGCTCACCATAAGAGGTGTATGTGCCAATTGTTGTTGTGGATGTTCGAAATCCAAATGCCGGCGAAGTGGCAGCTACCGGGGACGTCATGTGTTCTTCCGTTGCAAGATGCATCGAATCATGTGTTTCTAGACTTGACATGTGGGATGGCAGCATGGACGAGCTTGAGGCCAGAGAAAGATTTTCATTAGTGTCACATATACACCAATCAAATAGAATGAAGTGCGCACATGCTTAAATTAAACTAGATTCTTGCAATTATGCTAAAAACAGTACACTATGAGATGTAATACATGTCAAGACTCAAGAGATATGACCATATGTGCATAAATGAAATGCTTCTTACAAAACAATTGAGATAGTGGTGTTAAATAAGCATAGGAAAAGGAATTTGCATTCCTGAAAGGCTCACCAGCATGACCTTGTGAAATACGTAACCGGGATGTATGAACTCTACATCAATTAAAGTGATTGACTTCTACTGTCACAATTTTGATTGAAGAGGAATAAAGTATGCTAAGATTATGCTTTTTAGAACTCCACTTGCATTACCCTCTTTTACTAACAGTGGCTTCTAAAAATTTGTAGAGAAGAAAATTCACTAATATTTGGCATTGTAACCATGAAATTGTAGGGCATTATGATTGTGAAACACAGGAAGATAAGTAAGCCTAACAATGGCTAGTTGTACATAATGCATAGAAGAATTATTGCAATTTAGTAACAAGGGGAACCTATCTCAAGTTAGAAAGGGAACACAAAGAATATGGTTGTAAATAGTTTAGCAAAAAATGGGTGCATACCTCTTAGCAAAAATAGAATGAAGTGTCACACCATGGGCCAGGATGCGAGAGGAGAGGGTTTTGGCTCATGGCTACGATGTTTCTTGTCGCGACGGTGAGGTGATGTGCCTGGGGGCGAGTAGGCAGGAGACAAGACTAGTGGTGAGGGAGCTCTAGCCATTGAGACCCATTAGCCCCACCTCACAGGCGAGGAATTCAGATAGCTCGAGCTCGAGCGTGATGGCGGCGGTGTCGTCCGACTTCAACCCTTAGTCCAGTAGCGGCAATGAATTATTGCGCCACTGGGAACGAAAATGGCGAGAGGTTGGATGGAGGCCGACAATGCGACGATGCAGTGGTGGCACAGCTTGGCTTCCGGCTCGAGCGCGCTCCTGTTGGGCTTCTAGGCAATGAAGGGCGACATAGGGATGACATCGATCTCCAGAAGCTTCTCGGCAGCTCACAGGGACGGAACAACGACGATAAGGTCATGACGGCTAGGAATGGTGCGACGGTGGTGCTGTGGTGGTGGTGAGATTGGAAAACAGAGAAATGGAGAGTCTGGGGTTCTATATATAGAGAGAGGGAGCGGCAATAAGGCGGCAAGGGCGAGAAGGTGCAGCATGGCTCGATGGCGGCGCCTACCGGATTTCACGCGGTGGTGGCGGCTCCGCACCGGCGAGCACGTACAACGGGTGAGGAAGTCACGGGTGGCAGGCGGTTCAAGCTGCGCGTGTGAGAGAGCAGAGGGATGGAGAGAGCGAGAGCGCGGAGGGATGGGCGAGGTGGCGAGCAAGTGGCCAGAGCACTAACTGTGTCGGCCGTCGTGATGATGGGATAGCGCAGTGCGATGTCGCGCTGGAGGAGGGTGACGGTGGGCGTCAGCGGGGGATCGATGGATGGGTGACAAGTGGGCAGCTGCGCGTGCGCACGAGTGCAGACGAGCGTGTCGGCCGGGTCACACAGGCGTGCGAGGAATGGGCTGAGTGAGGCACGCCGTGGGCCGAGAGCAGGGAAACAGCGGGGGTGGGGGTGTGAGGAACCAGAGAGGGGAGGGAGATTGGCTCGGGGAGAGGAGGAAAAAGGAAAAGGGTTTTGGGACAAATTCAAAAGAGATATTTGAATTTGGGTTTGACTTTGAACTTGGTATAAATTCAAATAGGATATTTGAATTATGAAATGGGAGTAAAGCTCTGAGATTTGAAAGATGAGGAGGAAAAAGGAAAAGGGTTTTGGGACAAATTCAAAAGAGATATTTGAATTTGGATTTGACTTTGGACTTGGTATAAATTCAAATAGGATATTTGAATTATGAAATGGGAGTAAGCTCTGAGATTTGAAAGATGATTTGAATTTAAAAGATTTGAATTCAAATTGGATTTGAGTTGAAAGAAAACTAAGAATAGAGGAGGGTGACGGTGGGCGTCGGCGGGGGATCGATGGATGGGTGACAAGTGGGCAGCTGCGCGTGCGCACGAGTGCAGGCGAGCGTGTCGGCCGGGTCACACAGGCGTGCGAGGAATGGGCTGAGTGAGGCACGCCGTGGGCCGAGAGCAGGGAAACAGCGGGGGTGGGGGTGTGAGGAACCAGAGAGGGGATGGAGATTGGCTCGGGGAGAGGAGGAAAAAGGAAAAGGGTTTTGAGACAAATTCAAAAGAGATATTTGAATTTGGGTTTGACTTTGAACTTGGTATAAATTCAAATAGGATATTTGAATTATGAAATGGGAGTAAAGCTCTGAGATTTGAAAGATGAGGAGGAAAAAGGAAAAGGGTTTTGGGACAAATTCAAAAGAGATATTTGAATTTGGATTTGACTTTGGACTTGGTATAAATTCAAATAGGATATTTGAATTATGAAATGGGAGTAAGCTCTGAGATTTGAAAGATGATTTGAATTTAAAAGATTTGAATTCAAATTGGATTTGAGTTGAAAGAAAACTAAGAATAGATTTAAAATTGAGAGGCATTCAATTTTAAATATCCACTCAAAGAACCATAAAAGTAATAAACCAAATACATATGATTCAATTAATGTATGAAGAAGTTTAGAATTTAATTTAGTGCAATTGGAATATTTAGCCAATTTAATATGTATGAATATATACATACATGTATACATATATTTATATATATATTTGCTTGATTTTATTTGATTTAATTAATTATAAAAATTTAAATTAAAGTGAATTTTGCTATAATTCATATGAGATCCCCTTAGGTTCTACACCTGATAGGTGCGGATTTGAGTTCTAAATCCCATCTACAAATCTGACGGCTCTAAGTACCCAATCAGTAGTAAATGTGAGTATGAATTTGATATTTTTCTCATAGGTAACCTGTGGGCACCCGACTCGCCCACCTCATCCATTCTCTCAATTGCCCTTTTGACCTCTCCTCCACGCGACCGGTGACCACACCGCTAGCCCGCCCCCTACACCGCTGCGTGCCAATCCCCCACTGCTCATCTGCGCTAGACCCCTCCGTGCCACCCCCATCCTCCGCGCCAGCCCATACGCGCCTGGCGCCTGCTTGCATGCCGCCGGAGCTGGTATGCACGCCAGCCAACTTGCGGCGATGCTGCATCGCGGCTGCACGACATCTCTCTGTCGTCCAATGCCACCTGCCCACTTCCCCCGTCCCATTCCCCTCATCAAATTCATCCTCGCCATCGAGTCTTGTACTACTACCACTCGGTCGCCGGGAAGGCGAGCCTCGAGGTGATCGCCCCATCCTCGCCATCTCTAGGCGTGCGGTCATCATAGAGCAAGGTACTTTTTATCAGCAGCAGCAGGTGGTGGATGCGTAGAAGATGGGAGTGGAAGGCGAGTAGAAGCATCAGCAACATGGCAAGAGCAAGAGCAAAGCCCGTCTTGTTCTCTCCTGTGGCCACGAACTGGCAAGAGTGCGCATACACGTTTCTTTTCTCCCGATTTTGCCTGCTTCTTTCTACCCCATGTCAATGACAGGAACCTGATCCGTGCCATGTGAACTGCTACGAGTTTTTGTAGAATTGATATAGCCTTATCTTTCTTGTTCCAAATGGGAATTAGGACTCAGAGACGAAATCCTGAACTTGTCGGGCACCAGAAACCCAACGGCCACCTGACAGGTGCGGGTTCTAATGTTAATTTTTACCTGTTTGTCATTTTAGACGTGGGTAAGATCGAGACTAGCAGGTTTTGGGTCAGGTGTAGTTTTGCTTAACTCAACCTGACCCTGACCTGACCTGCTGCCATCTCGACCATACCGCGTTCCGCTTCACCGTGTCCGCCTCCGTCGCGACGCCATCGGTGAGCCCTGCGGACGCCACCCGCAAGGCCGTCATTATCGGTAGCGGGCTCCCGGGCCTCGCCGCGGCGACCCACCTGACCTCCCTCTCCATTCGTGGAGGCCTCGGACCGCCTCGACAGCCGCATCACCACTGACGAGGTCGATGGGTACCGCCTGGACTAAGGCTTAGATCTTCCTCACCGCGTACCCGGAGTGCTGGCGCCTCCTAGACTTCCTGGTGTTGCGGCTCAGGCCGTTCTACCCTGGTGCGCTCGTCTTCGTCGTTGCCAATGAGTCGTTCTACCTGCTCTCTGACCCGTTTTGTCTCCCCTACGTTCTCTCTCCGCGGACTTCTCCCCTGTGGGCACCCTATCTGACAAGATACTTGTCGGCCTAACCTGGCTCCGCACAGCTGCCACCCTAGACAATGTCATCCTCTCATCGTCAGGGACGACTACGACGAGGCACCTACACAGGTGCTCGGGGTCTCTCCGTACATTGTGGAGCGGTTCCGACGGCTGTTCCTCGTCGGGATATTCTTCGATCCGGCGCTTGACATGTCGTCCCGCCTCTTAAGCTCGTGTTCAAGCGCCTCGCCCTCAGCGATAATGCGTTGCCGGAGAAAGGAATCGGCGCCATCGTGACGCAGCTCCCTGCAGGATCAGTCCGCCTGAACTCCCACGCCGCGGCCATCGGCCAGTCGGGCGTGACGCTCGACACCGGCGAAACCATCCTAGGCGAGCTTGGCGTCATCATCGTCGTCAAGCAGCAGGAGGCCGAGAAGCTCTTGCCGAAGCTATCGAATCAATAAAAGCCCAAGAACTCCAAGAGGAGCATTGTGTGCCTCTACTTCTCCACCGACCGGGCGCCAGTACAAGACTCCGTCGGGATCGTGAACAACATGTTCTTCGCCACAAACGTGGCGCCGTCGTACGTGCCGGCGGGGAAGATGCTGGTGTCCGTGTTCCTCGTCGGCTCGTTCGCAGACCGGGAGGACGCTGAACTAGCCGACGAGGTGGTTCGGGAGCTCGGTGGGTGGTTCGGCGCCAGAGAGGTCGCGCAGCCGAACCAGACACCGCCCACGACGCTGGCCGGGAGGGACCCGAGGGTCGGCGACGGCTTGTATGTGTGCGGTGACCGCTGGTGCTCGGCCTTTGATGGCGCACTGGTGTCCTAGAGGAGGACGGCCGAAGCTCTGGCCAAGGACAGGGGACGGTCGTAGCAAGGCCGCGCGCGCGTTGGTTCACGCGTCAATTTACACCTATTTGAGTGGGCTGGCCTAGGGATTTCATATTTTTGAGTGACAAGCGCATCTTATCTTTTTGTAGATTGTAACTTGTATATTCCTTTTCCAAATTCAAGTCACACAATCACATTCAGTAGGAGAATTTGCTAATTTTGTGAGCAGTACCATCTGTAGGATGTACATACAACTTACCTCAAGTTCTCAACAAGACGGCGACAAGAGCCACTGTAACATCTCATCATTTCTTTTTGAGAGGATAACATTTCGTTTCAACTAAATTCCGGTGGTCCACAGTGTTAGAACTTGAATGGCATTCGTTTCTCTAGAAAAAATATGGAGCTCCCTAGGTCTTCAACGTCCCTCACAAAATTGTGAAAAGAAACAATATCTTGTATTATTGCTTGAAAGAACTGAACAGTATTCCATCACCTGTGGATATTAAGAAATTTATCACGATTATTATTTTTTTGAGTGGAATTGAATCACTTTTTTTAAAAAAGAGAATTTTGTCGCTACTAGCTGATAAGGTGATTTTTTATTTTTTATTTTTTAAATAAAAATAAAAATATATGCACCTATTTGAAAAATTACAAATCTAGGGACTACGTGAGTCTTAGATTTGTAATTTTAAAATGAGCGCACATATTTACAATTTTTTATTTAAAAAATATGAGAATATAAAAGTTCCTGATAAGGCCGAATAATGATACTGATCAGGCCCAATAGTGCTGTACAGTAGCTACCGTAGATGGGCCGACGTGGCACAAACTAGTCCATACACCCCACGCGCTTCCACCACAGCAGAGAGATTTTCTTACATGTGGGTCCGGCCAATGATCCATCCAGTCCTCAACTCCGCAAGAGGATAAGATTCAGCCCCGAAAGCCCAAACGGGCCAGAAGGCCCAACCCCGAACCTCTGACTTTCTGATACGCTCCGGCTCCGACGACGAGATGGGTTCGATGGAGGCGTCGACCGCGCCGGAGAACGGCGCGGCCACCGGCGGGGGCGGCGCGGCGTGCAACGGCACGGGCGCCACGTCGAACGGAGGAGGGTTGGAAAGGAGGCTGAGGTCCTCGACCTCGTCTGCGGCGTGGGCGGCGCACCTGCCGCTGGAGGTGGGCACGCGCGTGATGTGCCGGTGGCGCGACCAGAAACTCCACCCGGTCAAGGTCATCGAGCGCCGCAAGGGCTCCTCTTCCTCTTCCCCAGCTGACTACGAGTACTACGTCCACTACACTGAGTGTACGGAGACTCCCTGCTTCGCCCCCATCAGGATGCTTCGTTTCTAGGGTTAGGTTGGGGGGCTTCAGTTCAGATGGGGGAACTTGGGGCTTAACAATTAACTGGTTGATTGGGTTTAGAAGGATTCCAATTCGAAAGGTTCTAGCGATGATTGAGCTTTCCATTCGTTTTGGCACATTTCGGCAATGGTCATTTTAGTGCTCGAGAATTTTAGTATAATCACAACCTCTACTAATAGTTTTATTGGGAACTAGAGCTATCCGCTTGTAATACTTGCCGTGTGTTCAGGTCCTTGAGTGAGGACTAACTGCAACTTAAATGATTTGAGCTTGCAGTCAATAGGAGACTCGACGAGTGGGTTAAGCTTGAGCAACTTGATCTTGATACTGTTGAAGCCGATGTTGATGAGAAGGTAGATGATAAGGTAAGCGAAATGCATGCTGTTATATTGTTGTACATACTA
Source organism: Phragmites australis (assembly GCF_958298935.1). NCBI lineage: Eukaryota > Viridiplantae > Streptophyta > Magnoliopsida > Poales > Poaceae > Phragmites > Phragmites australis. Next base: position 3,142,065 of record NC_084935.1, read on the forward strand.
ATGATATCTATACCATTTACTTAACATTTTGTCAGTGGCTGCTCCGATTGGTGCTATAATTTTCCTGAAGCAATGCATATAATTGACAGCAACGCTTTTGCTAAAAGAATGCTTATATGATTATATTTGACATGTATCCAGGCAACAAGCTTAAAGATGACACGACACCAGAAACGTAAAATTGATGAAACACATGTGGAGGTATGCTACAAATTATTATTACTCATTACACTTTTACTATTCTTGTGAAACTATTATGCGAAGATTTATCATCTGAGAGTGGTACTTCAGGCATTAGTTTGCCATGCATTTGATGCAAATAATCTTTCTTGCCTATTCCACCAACTTTGAGATATCCTTGAAATATATACATGAAAAATTGAAAAGGATCCATTGGTTGCCTTGTACTTGATTTATGTCCTCTTTATTAGTTAACTATTTGAAAGTAATATTTCACTTGACCTCAATTGCCCTTGTAGCAAGGACATGAGGAGCTTGATGCTGCCAGCTTGCGAGAACATGAAGAGTTCACAAAGGTGAAAAATATAGCGAAGATAGAACTTGGGAGATATGAGATAGATACTTGGTATTTCTCTCCTTTTCCACCAGAATACAATGACTGCCCAAAGCTGTTCTTCTGTGAATTTTGCCTCAATTTCATGAAGCGCAAAGAACAGCTTCAGAGGCACATGGTGAGCTATACTTATTTGTTTCTGCTTTATAATTTGTCTGTTTGTCAGATATGTGCTGCTAATATGATATCAAAACTCCTTGTACTTAACTCCCCGTCGTGTTTGTCTCAACTCATCCATCACTGATTTTTGTACATCTACCACAAGACACCACCATGTTATCTTTAGATTTATGCACCTTCTGGCAGTTCCTGCAAGAATCAATCACATCAGTTTTCACTCATTAGTGCAAGGAAATACGTTAAGTAAAACCCCTGTTACTATAGAATTTCGTGAAATTTCCTAAATGGGGCTCCCCTGAGCACCACTTATTTTCCTGATGTCTCAGTAAAGCCTTCTTTAACAAGCTCAAACCATGGCTGCAATTCACTGTCATTACAATACCATATCTAAGATGAACCGTTGCTAGCATCATAGCATGTGCAACATATTACATTCCCTTTTTGATCTATGATCATTTTTTAATGCATTTCTTGCATTTTGTTTGTTTGTACATAGTTTATTTTGATGAGTTCTGGTTCTCATGCATGCTAAACTACTGTAAGGCATAACCAAATGTGTTTATCTCTTTTTCTTTACTTTTGCAGAAGAAGTGTGATCTTAAACATCCCCCAGGTGATGAAATCTACAGAAGTGGAACTCTGTCGATGTTTGAGGTAAGTTTGCTATCCATTTTAACTTTATCTAAAGGTATTTTGCTATTGGGACATCTTGATTCTTGATTTTGTTGGTCTTATCCACATAATACGCTGATTGGGCACCAAAGTATTACTGTTGCTGCTTTTGAGCAAACATTTAGAGAAGATCTATTGAGCTGCAGATACACAAAGAATTGCTTATGCACATCTATTGTAACAGTAGTTATAGCTAACAGTTTTCCCATTATAGGCAGAATGTCTTAAGTTTCAGGCAAAGTGGAATAAAAGGCCAGGGATTTGCGTTAGCAATTCTATCCACTTTGTTGGTTCTGGAAAAAATATCCTGTCCTGTTGAAATAGGTGGTTCAGTTGTTATTGTTCGATTTGCACTAACCGTTAAAAAACTTGAAAAAATCTTTTCAGAGCTGTTGTTTTGATGTTTCGAAATACAATCATGGACATGCATTATTCAAGAGCATGTCTGGCAGGAGTTCAATTCGTGACATTCAGCAGTTTTTCTTATGAAGAAACTAATTCTGTCGCTGAACTGTCTGAATTTTCTCTTTGGAAGTCCTCTCCCTTGTTCATTTCTATTAGTATTAGTAACGTGAAGGGTGCTTCCACAATGGCAGGTTGATGGCAAGAAGAACAAGGTTTATGGACAGAACCTTTGTTATCTGGCCAAGCTTTTTCTTGATCACAAGACACTATACTACGATGTTGATTTGTTCTTGTTTTATGTCCTATGTGAATGTGATGATCGGGGATGTCATATGGTGGGATATTTCTCCAAGGTAAAGTTCACACTGATTTCTATAAGCATTTATGAGCCTATTATAGTTACACTTGCTTTTACCAACAAACTGAATTACATTATGTTAAGCTGCTTCGTAGTTTGTATACGAGATATGAGTCACATTAGTAGAGATTAATCATTTGATGCTAAAAACATAGAGCCACCTTTTGTTAAATGGTTTTTTTTTTCTTTGCAGGAAAAACACTCTGAGGAATCTTATAATTTGGCTTGCATTCTCACTCTCCCTCCATACCAAAGGAAAGGATATGGGAAGTTCCTGATTGCTTTCTGTAAGTTTGATTCTTGTGCTACATATTCCATTATATAATTGCTAAATTTTGATTCTCTTGTGGACCAAAACTATTTCTGTACTCTAGCATTTTGTTCACAGGGTAACTGTCTTTACTATCGCAGCATATGAGCTTTCCAAGAAGGAAGGTAAAGTTGGGACACCGGAGCGCCCTCTTTCTGATCTTGGTCTGCTCAGTTATAGAGGTTATTGGACTAGAGTACTTCTAGAAATTTTAAAGAAACACAAGAGCAACATATCTATAAAGGTAATTCTCTTCCTTCTACCCAGGTCTGCTGCTTTTGTTTCTGTTTTACCCATTTTGAAAGCTGATTGAATTATGTCACAACAGCCCTGGAAATAATTATTTTCGCTTGTGTATAATTCCTAAAACTACCCTACCTAAACCTTCGGTAATCTCTTCGATGACAAAGAGTGCCCCCTGTGTTTCAAAGATTGCACTGAAACAAGTAGAGGGGATATTTTATGCTGCAATGCAGCATTACTCAAACATTCCCCAAATTAGGACGTTCAGAAGTAGTATTCAGGAACTTAATGTATGCACCTCAGGAATTTTTTTTTGGATTCAGTTCAAGTCCAAACCCCCTTTCCAAACAGACCAAGGTCAGATGGAGCCAGTGGAGTCAGCAGCAAGTTCCTCCCCTCTAACTGGCTTTTCACCGTAGCCTTCCTGCACATTTTACCTGGGCCCTGAAAACTTTTGGATGTATGTGAAACAGACCATTTGATGTTACATATCTACATTTGGATTTTTTTTTTATGTCTATGGGATTTTGGTCTTCAGTACAGTGTACAGTGTTGCTATTCGAGGCCACAGTAGATTCGTGATGTTCACTGTTCAGCATGGTGAACTGGGGCTTTAGATTCTTAAACCTGGTTCAACGTTTCTCGCGGTAAAAAATAGTAATAAAGTGGAAAATCGAAGTGGTTATGAGTGTAGTCAATGTCTTTCCATATCTAAGAATCTTGTTTGTTGCTGTCACCACTGTAATATCATGGGCAGTCATAACTTCTAATGTCATAGGTATATCATAGGGAGCTGTTACTTGTAATATATGAAGTTTAAGGAATCGAAGGATTACAGCAAACAATAGGTCAGGTTTAGATACTTAAAGCTGAATTATATCCTTAATGAATAAAAAGTGTACTGAATAGCTTTATTTCTGGAATCCAATATGTGTTGACAGAATCACGTGCAACTAGTGTAATCTGCAGAAACTTCCTCCATGGAAGGACATTTGATCCATGTGTCATCCTGTTCATTTTGCTCTAGCCCTTGAAAACTGTTGGACGTATGCAAAGCAGACCATTTGATGATACTACATGGAACAATTGGATTCTGAACGTCAATTGTTGTTTCCTTCTTGTCTCTGACCTGTACCACAGTGTTAGTTGTTAGAGTGCACATGCTTGTAGCAGATCTTTTATTATGTGCAGGAATTACTGCACGCTCGCATGAACAGTAAACGCGGTGCTGTAGCACGAGATAAGATTGGTTAGAGATAAGATTAGTTAGATTGGTTTGTTAGTTTGAATCAGATTCAATTAGAGATCTGTTTGTTTAAATAGGGCTTAGGGTTTTAGTTTAAATCAGATGAGAGTTAGAGATGATATTAGAGATAAGTTATAGATGGATTTGAATTAGGACTTTGTGGATCAGCTAGGTTATCTCCTGGCCGGTTGTATATACACAGCGCCAGCCGTGATTAAGGAATCGATCCAGCAAAAGAAATCAATCTAGTTCCCAGGTCCCTTCTCCTATGTCTTCCCAACAATCTAATATCTCCTCCTTAGCAGCTGACACGGCCCGGCTATACTCTCGGTGGGTGTTTATTCACCCATCTTTAGAGTTCACTTTTTACAAAATGAAGTCACGAAGAAATCCAAATGATGGCATAGCGCTGCCACGTCATCTGTTCATCAGTTTCTAACATATGCTTCTTATATGCGGTCATAACCGTTTGGTTTCTAACAAGCTTTTGCACATGCATGCAGGAACTTAGCGATATGACGGCAATAAAAGCAGACGACATCTTGAGCACGCTGCAGAGCCTGGACCTAATCCAGTACCGGAAAGGGCAGCACGTCATATGCGCCGACCCGAAGGTACTTGACCGCCACCTCAAGGCCGCGGGTCGGGGAGGCCTGGATGTCGACGTTAGCAAGCTGATTTGGACTCCCTACAAGGAGCAAGGCTAAGCACGACAGCTTCCGCGCCCCAGATTACACAAGCTGGCCGATCCAATCCTGTTCATTTACTAGGAGCTCCCTCACTCGTGTACCGTGACTGTAGTCTGTAACTGTAACATCAACATTGTTGTTTGTGCTGCGGTAATCTCTGGAAGCGAAAGAACCACAACTCAGCTCTCGGTTCAGTTCCCATATCTTACATCAATCGTGTTGCCTTTTTGCTTCATAGCCAATTCAGGGCGAGTATCCACTGTCCAGCAGCTAAGTGAGACCGGTCTTCTTCCCATGATTCACAGGGAACAGCTCACAGCTGTGCCGAGTGGTCATTACCAGATACAGATCCTGTCCATCCACTCAAATTGAAAGGAGGCCGGGCCCAGTGCCATGCTTAGTTTCGTGTTTGCACTTAGCATTTGTAGCGTTGCACATTTGGCTCTAGCAGCTCGGGCATACCGGCATGCACCTGTGCGCCCATATGGGTGGGGCATGCGTGTACGTACGTGCCCATGAGCCCGACGAGCCATGAGAGATCGCGAGGGGTGGCCATGTTGTGGCGATGTGTGAGGGAGAGAAACAAACTGGGGAGCAAGGGATGGGGGGAAGACGATAGATGCGGTTGGGGATTCAGGCAGGGGATGAGATGAGATCCGTCGTGGCGTGGGGACCAAACGCTCGCTCCACAGGACGGGTGCTGCACTGGTGCTGGTGCGTGCGCTCCACCTGCAGACACGGCAGTCCACGAGGCTCTTGCAGGGCGCAGGCAGGGCCACTCGTCCCGGGTCCATCAGGACCATCCTATCGAGTATCGCCACATGAACACCTGACTTCGTAAGTCTGGCACATTTTGCTCGTCCAAAATAAGGTGTAGCGCATGCCCTGTTGCAAGTAAATAGGGGGAGTGGCAACGCAACGCATGCGTGTCGAAGATATGTTCGCCGTTCGTGCTGGAAGGAAGCTGTTGAAACAAAAATCTTTGTTTCCATCCCGTGTTCCTCAGTAAGTGGTCGAGGAGAGAGGTACCGGATCGAAGCGCTTCGTTTCCGAAGGGAAGGTGCACGTACGCAGGCACGCACGATTGGCGCCGGTGGTCGGTTCCGCAGCGGCCTGTCGTGTCTAGCTCAGCCGCTTTACGCTAGCACCGATGCGCCCGCCTTCTTATCATGCGCGCACAGGTGTTGTCTGCTCCTCGGGGCTAGTTCGTTGAGCGGCGGAGCGGACGGCATCTTCCGCACCCCGTGTGGTCAGCTTCCGGCTTCCCCGTATAGCAAAACTAGTCCTATTAATTTTTAATTATGATTTTAATAATTAATGACATATATTTATTAAGATTAACATATTTGTTAACAAAATATATTAGTAAGTTTTATTGATGTAATACAATAAGTTAAGCTACCACAATCGGGATAAAATTTGATTGAATTGAAAATATATCACGAAGATTTGCATCACCGAATGATTTGATGTAGAGGAGTTTGCATTTGACAGAGCATTATGTCTAAAGACGGATAGCTTCACTGTATACTCCGATGAATATAATATGAGAAAGTGTTCCTGACAAAGGGGGAAAGACTCAGGACATCATCGAATAGTCTGGTGATCTACACTGAGTAAGACTAGAGTATTTCATACAAAGAAGAATGCAAGTGTAGAAGATTCTTTTTAATGAGATGAATGAGTTATGTTTGACGCAATTGATAATGATCAAGTGGTGAGAAAAGTACTTCAAGCTCTTCTTCTAAAGTACAAGTTGATAGTCTTCATCATCTATGACAACAACGACATCAAGAAGATGACTCCAAGTTAAATGCTCGACAAGATTACCGCCCATGAGATAATTATGAAAATAGGGGTTAAAGCTTCTACCTCATCCGACGCTAAGAATCTTGCCCTTATAAGCAAGCAAGCTCAATGTCAATATATGAAGGTAAGGATATTAAGAGGATCGATACCAAGATTGATTATCAAATCTCCATAAAAAACTTGATTAAAACTATTGATTACATCAAGAAGGAGAAGAATACTAAAAGCAAGAGAGAGACAATGGAAAGAGCCAAAGCATTTGCAAGCATGAGAGGATGAGCAAGTGAAGATGAAGATTCAAGTTCAAATGATGAGAGCTTTGCCACCCACTCTTACAAGAGAAGCTCTTATTTAAGGTCATCATCACGCAAGTCGTCATCATGCAAGTTATGATACAAGTGCCGACCAAAGATATGGATAGCGATGTAAGTAATGATAAATCTGATGAGAATTCTCACTCCTATGATGAACTTTTTTATTTGATCAATGAGCAATAAAAGGTCTTTAAAAAATAATTTAAGGAATTTAAAAAATTTAATGCTCTCAATGATATTTGTTGGGGGATGATCTCCTGTACCCTTTTGGATGGCAAGTCGAAGTTCGCCGGTGGCTGAGCACTGATGAATCCGAAGGTCGACCCGCGGCGCCGAAGAGTAGGAGGAGCGAAGGTTGTGGCGAACTTTTGGTTGGAGGTCGAAGAGAGACCCGCGGCGCAGTCACGAGACTGACCGAAGGCGCCCAGTGGATGTCGAAGCCCACATAGTCGCTCAGGGTACAGTTGTAATTATGCAAATGTACTTGATAGTACCATAATGCTCCTAAATATGCTGAGAATGCGGGAGTTAAGGGGGTGAAACTGTAAATCCTAGCGTGGAGTGGTTGAGTACAGGCTATAAATAGGGTCATACTGTACTTGAGGTGACAGAGAAATTAAGATTATTCACCTTCTAAACACGTGTCACACCCAGGAGCCTTCGGCTTTCCCTCCAGACGAAGGCCTTTCTTGTTCAGGGACTTAGCTCCAAGGATATTCATGCTACCTTTATTTCTAATTATGAGCAATTATTGAGCAAATTCAATTTGTTAAACAAGAAGCATGAAGAGTTTAAGGCAAAATTTGAGTGTATTGAATCTCAATCTAAGGCTCTGTTCGAGCAATCTATCTCTCTATTTAATTTCAATTATAAGATAGATGCTTGCACTTCTTGTGATGATTTATTGATCTATCTAGTTCACCCCTTTGTAATGAGATATGTGTTAAAAATATTATTGTAGAAACATGTGATGATCTCATTGCATAAGAAAATAATGAACTCAAGTAAGAAGTGGAAAAGCTAACAAAGGACCTGGCAAGATTAAAAAGGCAAGAACCATATTCAACCTCCTCAAATATAACCATGCTAATATGGTAAAAAAACTTGCAGAGGAGTCCACTGTGACATGCTTTAAATGTTATCAAGAAGCTCACAAGTCCTTCTAATTAAAGCAAGTCAAGAAGGAGATCAAAGAGAAGAAGAAGATCATACAACTCCCTAACAAGACCTCCAACATCTACACGAAACCTAACTACAAGAATAAAATCAAGAGCAACTATTACAAACTCAAGAAAAAGAGAAATGATAAGATAGTTGTACATATAGTTAGGAGAAAGGAACATGGGTGAAACCAACCTATTTAGGTGTCAAGGAAGTCATTATCAATATAAAGAGGCGTCAATCGGTTTGAATTATAAAGAAGACTTGAAGCCTGAGATGGCTATAGGATTTGAAGACTTCGCTCACAAAATGAAGTGAAGGTTTAAATAAAAAATCCAGGTGTATAAGATTGAGCATTTTGATGAAGATTATGATCATTATATACTCAAATCTCTATCAAAAGGTAAAAAAGGTAATGGATTAAGATACAAAATCTTTCAATTGTTATAACTCATTTGTCTTGTCTAGGATTGCATGTGTATATTCTAATTTATTGTAATACCTAGTGTATATTTTCATATGGCAGGTTGCTTGTGTTTTTCTCTTTCCTATGAGCAACATATATGATTTATTACTTGTAAGTTTCTTTCATGTCACTAGTTTCACAATTGATATCTTTTATGTGCCATAAACTAATCTATAGGGTACCCTTCCTATAGTTATTAATAATAAGTGCATATGTCTCGCAAGTATTCAGTATTTGTATACATATATTTAAGGGGAATATATCCTATATGTTGTAATTTTGATACTAATATGCGTTGCTAGATATATCTTTTGTAGTCTTATAGAGCTATCAAGAAGTCCACAAAGATATGCAATATTTAAAAACTTAAATTGGTATCATTGTCAATTCATTTTTACATTTAAGCTATCTCCATACATGATATGATTTAAACTTTCTACATCTACTTATTATATAGATGTGCATATATTACTATATTCTTACAAATGGTATTCACAAGTAAGTCTCGTTATGTGTATACACACATAAAGGGAGAGTTTAGATTGTATCATGTGAGTTTAATGAATTATGATATTTGTTTGTCTTTTTCAATTGATATCAATGTCTTATATCCTTACACTTTGTATCATTTTATTGGATCCTGATTTATAAAGTTCTCTCTCATGTTCTCTAATATTTTTCCTCGAGCTCAACATGTGTTTGTAGCCTTTTTCAAGATTGTTGATAAATGAGAGAAGTTTAACGATCAAAGCAAGAAACAAGATACAAGATATTTATGAATGTTGAAATTGACAAAGGGGAGAAGAATAAGATACAAGAAGCAACATGAGTCACTTAGGTTGACAAAAGAGGAGAAGTTCTTGTATGGGTCAATCAAGAGAGACAGTGACAATGAAGAAAGGAGGAGCCACAATAATACGGGTACTAAATGGTAAGAACATGCATCCAAGCAATGTGATAAAACTTTGTACTCTTTATGATTGATATTATTTATTATTTGTTACTTGCTTTGGTTGTGTTGTCATCAATCGCTAAAAATGAGAAAATTATAGTGAAAATGAACCTATTAAACTGTGATTGTGATTTTGATGATTAATGATAACATAGTCATTGGGACTAACATATTTTTTAAGAATATATGTTAGTATGTTTCATTGATGCAATATATCAAGACGCCACCATAACCGGAATAAATTTTTATTGAATTAAAAAAGTACTAAAAAATTTACCTTACCGGATGGTCCGGTGCATAGGAGTTTGCACTCACCGGAGCATTATGTACAAAGACTGATAGTCTCATCGAATAGTATGGTGAATAGGATATAAGACCACCAAAGTGTTCCTGATAAAGGGGGAGACGACTAAGGACATCATCGGATAGTCCGATAATTTGCATTGGATAACACCAGAGTATTTCCTGCAAAGAAGAATGCAAGTGTAGAAGACTGAAGATCAACCCACCGGATGGTCCGGTGCTTAGTTTTTGCACACCGGAGTATAACATCGGAATATTTTTTCAGAGGCGACTGCAAGTATTGAAGAATGAAGAATAACCCACTGAAAAGTTCGGTGCTCTGAGGATGAATACACCGGAACATTTTACACACAGTGGCTGCAAAGGCACGGATGGTTCAAGTTAACTTACCGGATGATCTGGTGTTAGTACTACTGTTCTCATCGGATCATCTGGTGTTAACGTCTTTTCTAAGATGTTAGGAAAACGAATAGTTGGCGAGATTGAGATTATAAATGCCCCTCTACTCAGTCATTTGAAGGTGTGGCACATTGTTGGAATCCAGAAAAACTCATATACACTTGAGAAGATATTAAAGCCACTAAAGTGCTTAAAGTGATCATTCAAGGCAATTAAGTATAAAATTAGTAAGTGGTTAATACTTTTAGGCCTAAAGAGAGTGTTGCTGGCTAATTGCTGCATAGAGAATGGGTCAAGAAGTGATCCTAACTTATAACAAGTGGAACATCAGCGTCTTAGAATCTTGTTGACTCACCGGCAACTTGAGCCGAAGTTGCTCAAATTTGTTAACCGTCGGACTTAGTGTGGAGCAGCGGCAAAACACATGTATGAGGACGCGAAGACTCTTATCTTGGTGGCTCAAGTTTTGAAGTGATCACGATGGCAAATGAACGGAAGAGAGACCAGTGGTGAGACATTTCCTTTGTAGCTTAGTTGCTCATCCGGCTTGAGTCATTGTCTTTTTGGTTTGGTGGCTTAAGAGTCATGATCGGGTACCGATCGGAAATATATCTTTGATGAAGCTCCAATATAGACTAGAATAACATTCATACTATCGATACTACAGGATAAAAATCTCTTATACCGAGTTTATCTCTCTATCTTATTTATGTTTATGTATTTATATTTTGCAATTTATTTTGCTAGAGTATGTTATAATTCTCTTGAACGGTAGAGTAGACATACTAGATAAAACTATATCATATTTAGGTAAAAATTTAGATAGATTTATCTTATAAAATCTTTAAAACCATTAATTTTTAAATATCATAATTTATCTCTTTTACAACTTCACCGTTTCTCACATCCTTAGTTGTCCGGTGATGACTGGCCCCAAATGCTCCCTGGCATCGCGTGGAGCCGCCACGAGGGTGCCGATTATAGTACGCGATGGATTGGGACGCGCCGAGACCTCCTTAGTCCAGATAGTTTAATCGGGCTTAGCCGGCCACGTCTCTGCCTCTGCCTCGCCGAACCTACCCCCTATGACCAGCATCATTTCGCACGAAACGCAACGTGGTTCCGGTTTCGATATATCCTTTTCTCGCTTCGCCTTTTCTTTATATCGAAGCTTAGATTTTGCTACGAATACTCTCTTTCAGAGTTTCAGGTTCACTGCGAGAGTACTCTCCCCTTCACCCCTGAACCTGCACTAGAAAAATAGGCTTCCGTTGCAGAAGGAAAAAAATAACCCTGGGCTCAAACCCGTTGCCCGCCTCCTTCCTTAAGAGTATACCATAAGCTCCCTTGGCCCTTTCAAAGAAAAATCGCGAGGGACTCATCTTGTTGTTCTTTCTTGGTTACACCGAGTTGCGTCCTCAGTTATGAAGTATGCGATCAGGTTTCAAGCACATACAATCTTCAATTCACCAACCGCTCACATGAACGAACTCGCTCACCGTTCAGAACACTCGATCACTCGACCCACGGATACGAATTACGATGAGCCTGTTAACACATGAGGCCACATATCCATACTTTTTTTTATCTGAATTATACTAGTAACCACGTACGTATTACACATGTAAAATTAATAATAATACGTAAGAGGCGGGGAGTAGAGAATTAATTGCAGTGTAAGAGACGTTTCTAAATTAACATGACTTTCCAAATTAGCGTGCACATTGATTGATGTTTCTAAATTAAGTGATAAATAATTTGACCGGCAGAGAAAGAAAGAAGCGGAAAAGAAGTAAAGGAGATGATGATCAATTTTAATCATGAACTATTTAATCGTATAAGTTGTACTGTGAAGATCGTTAAGATCTATCTAACTTATTTATTTTATAAAAATATAAATATATATAGAAATATATATTACACCTTTGGCCGGGGTGCAAGTCGCGGCGGACGACAAGGACGGAGATGAGATGGATCATGGATGCACGGTGCATGCGCTGTAATCCGCGGGGATTTCTTCTGTGAAGCACGCATGCAGCAGATGGCGCCACGGAATGGAACGCGCCGGGGCGGCGGCCTAATCCTGCCTCGTTCCCTTCCAGATATTCTCTCGTCGCGGAAACCACTTGTTTTCTTGCTGCGCTTCGATGCTTTATTTCTTTTGTTTAAACTAGTAAGGCGGTTCATATTAATAACGAAGCTAATTTTATTATAATATTTTATCACAATAATTTTTAATTAAAAATTAATCTATTTTTATTATTTATTTATTTTATTTAGAATCTTCATTTAGATATATTGGTTCTTCGATCGTATGAAAATTGACGGCAAATTTTTATAAATTTTAATTTCGAATTTAGCAATTTATTAATTGTATTTGATATTTATTTTTTGTTAAATCTAAACCGTCAAATGTTCGTAGCAACGAGTGATCGAGATCTTTTTCTTTTTATTAAATTAATATAGTAATTTCTTAAATTAATATAGTAATTTCATGATCTTAAAAATAATCATGATGGTTCTTTTCCTTCTCATATAATAATATAATAGATCATCTCGCTCTCCCTCTCTCTGTATCTGGAAGACTAGAGTTTTTGGAAAAGCAAATTGTTACTCCATGCAGCTCAGGTAGTCAGGGATGAAGAGAGTCTCTACTCTTATCCTTCTGCCATGTCAGGCGCACCCTCCTCAGAGGCTCAGAGCCTTTTCCTAGTGGACAGAACCGACTGTCAGTGTCCGGGGCCCACGAGAAAAGAAACGGGAACACCATATCCACGCAAAATTTGTGTGTGCTGACAGTAAAACTTTGTTTCCCATTGATATTCAGACTCAGCCTCAGACCCTGCTCTGCCTTTTTTTCCCCGTGACTACCGCACCACCATGATGCATGTCTCATCGATTTAACCGACCCAACCCAGGTTAAGCTGCCAAAAGACACGCGAAAAACTATCATCTCATCGAGCGAGAAATTACTTTATCATATGATTCAAATCGAAGCAAAGCTCCCTGTCCCTGGCCATCGGTGACAGCTTTGAGTGGCGTGAATAGTCCCCAGTTGATCGTCTTTTTTCAGCCAAAGTGTCCTGGTAAATCCGCGCCCTTCTGCATTGCCCATATCTTTGCTGTCCTTTCCCATTTGCCACAATAATTCTTTCCTGAACTCACCGACTTTGGCAAGAATATTTGTTCGGGTATCTAATTCTGGAGCAACGAGTCGCACTTGTTTTGTCTTGCTTGCCAATGCTCTACACGGTTTGGTGTGGTCACGTACAGCTCATGCAGTTGGGTTGGTAGCCTCAACCAATTTCCACTCGGTATTCTTCGGTTCAGTACGTGTGAAACGTCGCCTGGTTTATTCATTTCCCTGCATAAATTACTAGCACCGAATGGAATTGCATCAGATTTGCTCAAAGAACTGCGATTCAGAACAACACGGCATGATATATACTAATGAATCCACCTAATCAAGCTAAGAAACTTCCTGAGCACTTCACAGCGATAACTAGGGATTTTTTTCTTCTTCTGTGTGTGTGATGTGGGAATTGGATTCATAGCACGTTCAAATCAAATGAGATGGTTTTCTCTCTTTTTTTCGTGATTGATCATACGGTGCGTAATGTGTTTTTTTTTTCACAGGGTAAAAGAGAGATATATTGATCAAGTACGGGTAGGATTACAATCTTGGACCACTAAAGGCTCAATGCATTCAGGGATGCCAGCCAGCCATGTCCCCGTGCTGTGAACACGACGAGCAAGTTAGGCAAGTTCATGAGCTACCCTATTTTGATCTCTCTTCACCTTGAGAGACACGCACTTCTCCAAGAGCATGCACGAAGTCCTTAGCGTCTTGAATGATCACCACATAAGTTGAACCGTCCATGTCAGGATGTTGGGAGTGCAGTGATGCAGCTTGCACATTCAGACTCCAGAATCACAGGGCCACCCGGGCATTGGTGTGCAAGTCTAAGCCCTTTACAACAGGCTATCAGTTCTTCTTCCTCAGCTGATGCACATCTCCAGATGAGGCGCCAATCTGAAACTAGTATTTCCCCCTCATCATCTCTGACAATCATACCAGCACTTCATAGGCCAGATTGTTCTATAAAACATTCATCAACACTGATCTTGATCCATCCAGGGCCAGGCGCTCTCCAACGTTTAGTTGGCCTTGTGCACACAGGAACTGAATCACGCGGCCAAGAACGCACCTTGTTTGAGATCTCACACACCATATTTTTCCCCCCTTTAAGATCAGGATTGAAGCCTGCTTTATTTGGAAAATAGTTCCACACAGGGAGTTCAGAAAATTAACCGAGCCTCTAGTGGAATACTTGGCCCGTCCATGAGTGATTGCATTACGATTAGTCCAATTCTTCCATAACATCATTTGGAGTGAAGTGCATATTTCGTTTGTCAACCTGGATAATAAGGGCATTTTCAACCATCCATGCCAGCGAGTTATAAGAGATGTCACGTTAGATTTTTGCCCACATGAAGGAGAGAATGAATGGAAAGATAGAAAGTCTAACTAATGGTTAGTAGATAGTCTACATATTAAATACAATAATATTATAGTCTATTACATGTGTGCCTATATTTATTTATAGACATTGCTATAGTTATACTATTAGGAAAGTTAATTATTGTACTATCTATGAGTGATATGTACACGTCTCTTACAGATAGCAACTATAGGAACCAAGCTAGGCTTGTACACTTTAATTAAGTAATCACAAACATCTTCTAACCCATGGTCTTGTGTACTAATTACAATTTAAGCTCGGTCCTTGCACCAATAGGCATCCCATGCAGGAACTGCATCCAGCTCAGGACTAGCCAGGCCACACTCATTCTCTCTCTCATGCACATCATACAAATCAAAGGAGGAAATTACGAAGAATATTTGACTTGTGCAGCTCCAATTATGCATGCAGGATCGTCTTAAAGTTTAAACTAGAAATATATTCCCTGTCCTGACCTAGCGCTTTACAATCCTAGCGAGTTAAGCTTCATGTTCTTTCCTATCACTCCTAATAATTTCCCAGCACTCATTCGTGTCCCTGTCACGACAGCTCCTGGATGGATGCCAAGAAACTCCAAGGCCTAACGCCCGTCACCCTCTCGGATTGATGAATACAAGACGCGCAATCATTTTCAGGGCATGCTTTCCTCCTAACAGCAAGCAACCCGGATTAGGATATCATCTAGTACCCTTTTTTGTCATCCTCAAACTCCAAAAAAAAGTCAGACTCCACTTAGCTCATGTTTATTTTTATTCTGATTCTATAAAAACAAACAGTCACAATCTAAAAGTTTATTCTCTATGTTGTGTTACAAAATCTCACTATCCATTACTTGGTGGAAATTAATTTCTCCACAAAATCCAGATTATGACAATCCATAGAAAATATACCTGACTTTAATTTGGAATTTAGAAAAAAAAAATTATTGAGCAACTAGGTGGGGCAAATTAATATTTTCTAAAAAAGATTGTGTTTTGTCTTGTAATTTTTCAAGTCCCTTAAGTTTGCTGCAGATGTAAAACTCTTCCCCCGATCCACATCTACCTGGTAGGGAAATTTATAGTAGTTGGACATGTGGACATGCTCCTGAATCTAAGGCCCATGTCTATCTGAAACTCTGTAAGCTACTGAAATTTTAAATACTCAAACTCTATTTCATCACAGCAACATTGGAAAAAAGATTACTAGCAGCAGTAACTCATCTGATGCCACCTGTCCTTCTCACCAAAAATGTAAATTTGATACGCATTGTTTTTTTTCCAGATTTGTTCTGATTTTTTTTATGTAGCTGTTGTCCTGTTTGGAATGGATTGTTGAGTGGTAGGGGGAGAAAGCCAGGCAGCTCAAGTGAGCTGGAGGAAAGGGGTCAAAGTCTGGAACAGCCTAGGGGCATGTGGGGCTCTTACTTTCCTACCAGTGCCCAGCGGCTGCACATATCATTTGGTAGATTCTTTCGTTTTTCTTTTGCCTCCTTTGGCTTGGAAGAATGGAAGAGTAAGTATCTTCTTGGTTGTTTAAAAATTTCAGGCTATTTTTCCCAAAAAGGTGCATACTAAATGATTCATGAATAGATAACAAGTATCCAAATTTTATTACTTTCTGAACATAGAAAGAGGACGTTCCCTATCGACAACAATAGAAAAAAAAAACATAAATCACAACAATGAACACCACCCACACCCCCTCACATTAGACAGCCAAAATCAAGAAAAATAAATAAATGATAGGAAAATGCCTAATGCTAGCATTATTTTAATATACATTTCTATACTCCTATAAAATAGATGAATTAGATCAAATCCGAACGTCTCTATCGCCCACCCGAGTTAGTTAAATGATCGCCGTGTAAAATTAGATCCCATTCTTTCTTTCAAAAATACTTTCATCTCTCCGCCCACAAATTAAGAAATTAACAATGATGGCGCTATCCTTTTGACAACCAAACATGTGTGCTTTTGAAAAGACTGATATATAAATCTCTCCTTGTTGTACTATATTCTTTTATTTTTTCAAATTAATATATTCTTTTATTTTTTTAAAATTATTATATCTTAGATTGAATTTATTTGTATATGAAATACATGCGTAATCGCTGATCACAGTTTTTGCACTCCACATACCACCGTAAACAGCAAGTCACAGCACTGTCACAGCTAGCTTAAACTGCTAAGCACACTCTTCACACAACCATCCATCCCCTCCCACTTGTGACTTGCCAGTCTGTACTCTCTCGCGCTCTCTCTCTCTCTCTCTAATACTCCCATCCATCCCCTCCCATTTCCAAAAATTTGGTCTTTCTCTCACACATCTCTCTACCACCTCTCTCTCCATAACACGCGCCCCCTCTCCAATGGCGGCCGCCACCGCCACCACCACCTCCTCCTCCTATGAACCCTAACCCTAGCTCGGTCTCACCACTTTTCTGCATCTATGGCTGCTCTGTCCATACTTGTTCTCGTACTGCTTTTCGGGGGCGCCGCCGGCGACGACGTGGCGGCGCTGCTGGAGTTCAAGAAAGGCATCGCGGACCGGAGCCAGGACCCGGTGCTGGGGTCCTGGTCCACTCCGGCGACGACCGAGGCTGGCAACGGCGGAGCGGGCTGCCCCTCCGGGTGGCGGGGCGTGGTGTGCGATGGCGGCGCGGTGGTCAGCGTTGCGCTCGATGGCCTCGGCCTCGCCGGGGAGCTCAAGCTGGTCACGCTCGCCGGTATGCGCGCGCTCCAGAACCTCTCCCTCGCTGGAAACGCCTTCTCTGGCCGCCTGCCCCCCGCTATCGGCTACCTCTCCTCGCTACACCACCTCGACCTCTCCGCGAACCGCTTCTACGGCCCCATCCCCGGCCGCCTCGCCGACCTCGCCGGCCTCGTCCACCTCAACCTCTCCCACAACAACTTCTCCTCCGGCTTCCCCACCGACGGGATCCGGCAGCTCCAGAACCTCCGCCGCATCGACATCCGCAACAACTCCTTCTGGGGCAATGCCGGCGATCTGCTCACTGAGCTCCGAAATGCCGAGTACATCGATCTGAGCGGCAACCTGTTCACCGGGAGCGTCGATTTGGAGCTCGAGAGCTTGACCAGCATCGGGAACACGGTGAAGTATCTCAATCTCAGCCACAACAAGCTGGATGGTGGCTTCTTCCGGAATGAGACGGTTGGGGCGTTCAAGAACTTGGCGGTCCTTGATCTGAGCAACAATGGGATTGGTGGGACAGTGCCGAGGCTCGATGCGTGGTTCTCACTGGAGATTTTCAGGGTTGCCGGCAATGGGCTATTTGGGATGATACCCGAGGCACTCCTCCAGAACTTGATGCGGCTTGTCGAGGTTGATCTCAGCAGGAATGGCTTCTCAGGTACCTTCCCTTTTCTAGTCAATGGACACATCTTGTTGAATTGTTCTGATCTATCAGTAGGAATCCCACCGTGTTTTGAATCATGGTGATCTTGTTTGTTTCTTGTGCTGTTTGGATGCCTTGACAATGTGGATAGCCAGTGAGCTCCCACGCCATGGTGCTTAAATTAAATCGCAAGCTGCGAATCAGATTGTGGGCATTGGTGTCATTCTCATCATGCATATTTCTGATGGTCACGAATTCCTTGTGACGACATTGCAAAATACTGCATCTTGAATCTGGAAGACTCCATTTGCTTGTAGCATTTGATGAGCACACATAACAATTGACTCTTGCATGAATGTCGCTTGTCGTAGTGTAGAGAGTATGCCATTTTCCTTTAGACGGAGATGATCAGCAACCTTGCCCTTGCGTGCATTGCTGGCTTACAGTTGATTTTAACAACTGTTTTTTTTTGTCCTGGGTTTTAGTCATATGTATTGCTTTCATGGCAGTTGTCATATTAGCATGAATTAGTTATGTAACTAAGCATACTATAAAGCATTAACCAGCAATTTTCTGACTGCTGGTGATTTTTAAACTTAAAATTACTAAAGGGCTGTTTGGTTCTCGCCCTCACGAAGCCAAGCCAAAATTTTGGCCGGCCAAAAATTGGGGTGGCCAATTTGGGCGCCAAAATCTTGCCTAGCTTTGCTATAGAAAAAAAATTGGCCGGCCAAATTTTTTCGGGGCGCGGCCAAATTTTGGCCTTGATCCCCAAGCAGAAGCCAAATTTTTCCGGGGCGTGGCAAAATTTTGGCTTAGCTTCTTGGGGGCAAGAACCAAACAGCCCCTAAACATCTTTATGCTTATTGAACAAACTATCATGTTGACTCTTGATTTCTTCAAATTTAGACCTTTTGCTGGATACGTGCCAGCTAACATGACTTTTCACAGGGGATTTGTTCAATCAAGAATGCAAACTGTTTCAATGCTATGACACGAGATCGACTATCAGAAATTTATATTCATTAGAACTATCTTGACACTTGAGCATGTACTAGTTTAAATAATATGCCAACTTACCATGTTTCTTATCTTGCTTACCATGTATCCTTTATATTCATTGGCATATGGTTTAAACTGTAAATTATGCATACGCCCTCTAATTTTGCAGGGTCAGTGCCAACTGTGAACTCCACGACTTTGAAGGTGTTGAATCTCTCCTCCAATGTTCTATCAGGATCATTACCAGCCAATGTTGGCAAGTGTACCTCAGTTGATTTGAGCGGGAACCTATTTTCTGGGGAACTAGCCATATTGCGTTCCTGGGATGGGATTGTGGAGGTTATTGACTTGAGTTCAAACAAACTGGAGGGAAGCTACCCAAATGACGCCTCCCAGTTTCAGAATTTAATCTCCCTGAAGTTGCGGAACAATTCATTGTCAGGATCTCTCCCTTCGGTGTTGGTAACCTATCAAAAGTTATCCGTCCTTGATCTCAGTCTGAACGCACTTGGCGGATCTGTTTTGCCTACTTTCTTCTTGTCACCAACTTTGACAGTGTTAAATCTTTCTGGAAACAGCTTTACTGGAACTATTTCATTTCAGAGCACCCATTCAACGGAATCAATACTTCTCTCATCTCAACCTGTTCTCAAGATTGTTGATCTGTCTAGTAATTCTTTGTCTGGTCCGTTGCCACCAGACATTTCTAACTTGCAAAAACTTGTGTTTCTTACTCTTGCGATGAATGAATTGTCTGGGGAGATTCCGAGTGAGATAAGCAAGCTTCAAGAATTGGAGTATGTTGACCTATCATACAATCACTTAACAGGCAGAATTCCCGATATGCCTCAAACTGGTTTGAAGATATTCAATGTATCTTACAATAATCTGCAAGGAACCGTTCCTAAAAGTGTTGAGAAGTTCCCCTTATCTTGCTTTCGACCTGGAAATGACTTATTAGTTTTCCCAGATGGTCTGCCTGCTGGAAATGATGATAACACTGGAGTTGCTCAGAGTCGGACGTCTCACAGACACAAGGCTGGTGTTCGGGTTGCCCTTATTGTTGGCTGCATTGGAGCTGTCTTGCTAGTGATCTTCATATCATTGGCAGTCTATGTGGTCAGGTCCCAAGAGCTTTGTGGAAGAAATGGATTTAGAGGTCAGATTACTATCAGAGATCTAAAGGGGAGATTAAGCTGTCCAAACCTGTTCAAGTCGCCCAAAGATAATGTTATACCAAGTAAAACAAGTTTCTCAAATGACCATCTCTTAACATCTGCAGCTAGATCAATGTCTGCCCAGAAAGAGTTCTTGGCTGAAGCTGCTGTTGGATATGGCTACGCTGATCCAAAGGAAGTTGCTGGATCTACAGCTTCAGTCCAAGCTCGGGAGTCTTCTCCACAGTCTGCATTGCCAACATCACCACATTCTGTTGATTCTAGATTCCATGAGGAGCCTGTAACTTTTGAAGTATACTCACCAGACCGGTTAGTTGGAGAATTGATCTTCCTGGACAGCACTTTGGTTTTTACAGCTGAAGACCTGTCACGTGCACCAGCGCAGGTTCTTGGAAGGAACAGTCATGGCACAACATACAAAGCTGTGCTACAAAGTGGGCATGTGCTGACAGTGAAATGGCTGCGTGTTGGTCTTGTGAAGCAGAAAAAGGAGTTCACTAAGGAGATAAAGAGGATTGGCTCTATCAGGCACCCAAATATAATTTCATGGAGAACCTTCTATTGGGGGCCTAAGGAGCAAGAAAGATTAATTATTTCTGACTATGTCAATGGCGATAGCTTGGCACTTTACCTTTATGGTAACTATCTCATGCTCATTTTCATTTGAATAATAAATCTTTTCTTAATTTTTTGCTTGTTAGATTGATTAATACATTGCCCATTTACAATGGAGTACCTACACTTACATTGTTTTTCTACTGCTATATATATTAATATCGAATATGTTGCATCTAATTCTTTAGTCATTTCTCACAAGACTTAACATTTACTTCCTGTCGCTGAAAATATGATCTCCTTGCCTGTGCTACAGAATCAACTCCAAGAAGATACTCCCAACTGTCAGTTTGTCAACGGCTCAAAATTGCCATTGATCTGGCTCGTTGTCTCCAGTTCCTACACCATGAGAAGGGCCTGCCTCATGGCAACCTAAAGCCAACTAATATATTCTTGACTGGTCCTGACCTCTCCCCAAAGCTGGTGGATTACTGTCTACATAGGTTCATGACTCCAAGCGGCACCGCCGAGCAAATACTGAATTTAGGAGCACTAGGGTATCGACCCCCAGAACTAGCAAACGCAACCAAGCCTGCGCCGTCCTTTAAGGCTGATGTGTATGCATTTGGGGTGATTGTCATGGAGATGTTGACACGGAAGAGTGCTGGAGACATCATCTCAGGCCAATCCAGTGCAGTTGATCTGACCGATTGGGTTCAAATGTGCAACAGGGAAGGACGGGGAACCGATTGCTTCGACCGAGACATCACAGGCTTGGAAGAATCTCCGAGGATAATGGACGAGCTGCTTTCGATCTCGCTTAGGTGTATCCGTCCTGTAAATGAGAGGCCTAACATGAAGACGGTCTGTGACGATCTGTGTTCCATAACAGTGTGAGTTCCCTTTGATTTCCCGTGTACATGTAACCAACCGATTTTTCGTTCGTCCCAAATTTTTTCGTGGGTTTTCCAGAGCCTTGTAGCCAGGGTTTCTTTGATTGGTAACTGTTAGTGTAAAGAGGATTCGATCCGCCCATTGATCGATTGATACCGTTTGCCATCTTTCTTCCTGAGTTCGACACCAATGCTGTCTTCCTGTCCAGTAATCAATTTTTTCCACAGGACATTTTCCTGTGAAATGTACAGTGTACACCGTTGTCCTCATTTCCCGATGCTGTTACTGCAACATGTAATCCTGCAACTGACCTGCTGCTCGTGTGAAGTTACTTCGATTTGGCCTGACTATTACTGGCTTTTACACGAGGGACATGCAGTTCTGGAGCAGCTACAGCGTGTGTTTGATATCTAGTGCCACCTGTAGCAACCATACTGGCGCAAGATTTATTGAATGAACACAGGGAGGCGTTCCTGAACCGGTCCATGCTGCAGCCTTCAATTTTCGCTGCAGAGGCTGGAGAGACAGGAAACGCCATGTTCTCCTGGCCCAAATTTCTCCGCTCCACCTCTGAATCTGTTCTTCATCTCGCCATCGACTGGCAGCTGCGATGATGCTAATTGGCTTTGAGCCCCATAGGGTCATGCACTGAGACTGACCGGTGGAGCAGGACGGGGACGTCTGCGCACGCTGGCGGGTCCCAGTGCCCAGCCTCCCAGAGGGGGGCAAGGCTGTTAGACCATTTTCAATCATATTTTTTTCATTTCATTTTCTTCCTAATTTTCATCTCGGTTACAATTCTTTTTATTTTGTTTCATCTCTAACAGTTTTTTTTAAAAGGATTCGTGAAAGGAAATGAGATATAATCCCGTTCTAAAGGGAATAATCTTAAGAATCCTTTCGTGACAGGAACCGTAAAAGGAAACTGTTGAAGAAAAAAAATAAAAATTTCTTTGTAAAAAGATTTTAGTCCCTCATGGAATCCTTGCAGATGGTCTTATACCAGACAAGCATTCGGGGCAGTCGTTTGGTTGCAGAGCACAAGAGGACATGGGTCATTAGACTAACCCAAGGGATACATTTCAGGAGTCAGATTTTTGTTATGAAGGGATTTTCGTTCCCTTCAGCGTTTTAACGGTTTCACTTTACGGTTCCTATCATAACGGGATTCTCAGGATCATTCCCTTCAGGACGGGATTCTCTCTCTTTTTCTTTCGCGATTCCGTTCGAAGGGAAGCAGTTGGAGATGAGAGAAAATAAAAGGAATGAGAACGAGAAAGGGAATCGGGAAAGGAATGAAATGAAGAGAATATGGTTGGAGATGATATTATGATTTTGCGTCAATAGTGAAGACCTGCCTGCCTCGCTGTGGTTGATGTGGTCCATTGCTGAAACAGTTTTCTTATTGACACTCTTGTCAACACATCAATACGCAAATGCAGTTGTTCATAATTCTGCTTCAGTGCAACAAAGCTCCTATGATTTGCTTAAAAAAAACACTGCTGATCCTTAGCACCTTGAGTTTGGCGAATCAACCTTTTGGACGCCTTCCAAGGGAGGGCTCTGAACGCCTCTGCCTTGTTGCAGCGAAACGAAATACCATGATCACTTGTAATGCCGATGGACGGCTTCTTCTGTTATTTGGTAAAGCGCTCACAAGATCCTCTCGTGGATGAAGCTGTCCTAGCGGAGGGTAATTAGCTACAAATTTTAGTACAATTTACTCATTTAATGTACAATGTGAATGAAGACATGTACCAGATAGTCAGGGATTAAAATTTCATCAAAAATTTTGTGAAATTTTGTGAATTTCAAGAATTTAGGAGGGCAATGAAATATCCAATTTACAAAAAAGATCATCGATGAACGAAAAATTTGTAAAACGATTCGCGAATTAATGTATTAATATTAAGCGGTACATTTTTGCAAGCCGTCACATTCCCAGGTATAGCACCCAGATGCTCCCTTAGACGGATCGCACTCCACTCTTGATATCAAGAGAGCAATAATTACACTTAAAGCCATTCACATAAGGCACACTGTAGCTCTATGGGTTCTCAATGGATCCTATTAATTTCACTTGTCTCACTGCAGCACCATATTATAGAATGAAACGTGCATGAAAAAGTAGTGCAAAAAAGTATATACTTGGCATGCAAAAATACGGCCAGAATGAAGCACTACTCGTGATATTTGTAATCTGATTGAAAGGAATAAATAAAAATAGATTCACAAGTTGAAGGAAAAAAAAATGCAAAACGTAGATATGTTCTTGACCTAATTAGGAGGATTAGTTAGGTAAGATGGCTGTCCAATTGGAATAGCTACAATTCTACAAATCAGTACCTCAACACCGGATTTGGCATCTCTGAGGCTCTGCCAAGACCATTTCAGATTCACACTGTTGCTACTTGTTACGTACTAGTATGGAATAGCAAAATCAGATAGCTTGTGCTCGTCTTCAGGTACAGAGGCACATAGGTTCAGGATTCAAACAGTTTCCTACAACTTGTCTATACATTTGGAAACCCGTTTTACATCTCAAAAAAAGAAATTCCATATAAAGGGATGCACATATTGCCGAATGATTGTACGACTCGCATATTCATGTCTACACCTTACACTACCAGAAACTGTTTTTTTTTTCTATTCCTGATGATAGTATCGGATCAAAAGAGGTTGATAATTACTCAAAAGCCCGGCTACCTGCAAAAAAGAGCATATATAGCAACTGCTGCAACAAGAAATTTGTGGCATTTCAAACAATGAAACAATACAAACTACAATAGCGGAGAAACCAAAGAACTTCGTTAAACAAATTGAACTCAAATCAAGTTACAGTGATCATTTGGTCGATGATGTTCAGAACAAATTACAAATTGAACTCGAATCAAGTTACAGTGATCATTTGGTCGATGATGTTCGGAACAAATTAGTTCAGGAATCGTCTCAGCAGAAGCATCAAGTTGACTTGGTGTACTGGTGTGCTACTGTATCTTGTTTTGTGACCACCTCAACACCTGTGTCCGTCGTCGTGCTCCTACTGACGGTGCGCCACATCTCCCTTTGTCGAAGTCGCAACAACACCAGCACGCATTGGAGGACGCGCGCACACATCATCACTCTCGTCCTCCGCCGCCATCCAAAAGCCACACGCCTGCTGACCGTCGTTCAACCGTTAAGGTTCAGGAGCGTCGCACGTGGTGCCCGTGGTGGCATTTACCGGGCTGCCTCTGGAGAAGGTGATGAACATGGAGGGAGTGGCAGCCCTCGGGACTGTGACCAGGCGGTAGGCGTAAGGTGCCTCGAGCTTTGGCAGGTAGCCGACGAGGCACGTCTGGTAGCGACGCAGCAACCGATAGAGGCTGTCGAATATCTAACTATGTGGTATATATATATATAAGAAGTATATTATATACAGATGAGATATACCGTATACATACATAACAACTCCGGATGTTGTGAACCCGAATATGCGGGGCCTGATATGCTTAGAGATCTGGAAGACACGTATTAGGAAGGTTTCGATTGGTTACCTGACTCGAATGCAACTAGTATTCAAGTTGGATTTGGCTGCCTTATCTTGACCGACAAGACAGAGAACTCCCTATCGACTACGACTGATCCAAGGCAGCGCCAGGACCTTATATAAGACGGGGACTTAGACCCCCAACGGGACAACTCAACTCCTAGACAACACATATGCAACTCGACACAAGCAGCATCAAGATCGTAGCCATTAGAGACACTCAGCGATTTCAACCCTAGATTAGTCTAGATCTGATCTACTCAATTGTAATAGGTTTAGCCACATTGCTTATACTCGAGACAATACAGAAACATCATCATCCACACAGGACATAGTGTATTACTCCAATTAGAGGCCCGAACCTGTATACATTGTATGACTTTTTTCCTACGAGATCCCTGATCTCGAATGTAGCCCGATTAATTAAGAATATATTATTGGGAATAAATCTTTGACAGTTAACATGTAAGGTAGGAGCCTTCTTCTGCTTTTCAGGATCTATCATGTCCCAAGTGCACGTTTGTGTTGGGTTCTCCGACGTCGGATTCTACGACCACTTCGAGTCGGTGGCAGCCATCTCCACATCACCTCCTGTCGGCTCTGAGATCACCTTAGGAACCACATCGTAGCACTGGGACGATCAGGGTGGACTGATCCACACCGATATTATCGAGTCCAGCCTATTGGATGCATACTGCAAAGTGGGACATCATGACTGGGATCCCAAAGAGCCTAATGTTCTTCAATTCATGGATACCTATAGCGACGGTGAGGATCACAAGAGGAATGACAATGGCTCCACCAGTGACTAGAGCAGTCAAACAGATTGATTCGTATTCATAGCCAAGAAAGTTGATGGAGCACCTGTCGAACATAACTTAGGAGATCCAAACGCAATAATAAATAATGGAATGGGTCTTCCTGAAGATCCAGCAGCGGCGCCCATCGCCCCCATGCACCAGCGTTGCCAGAGATTTATCGCTAGGGACATCTATAGTAGGAGCACCGCAGATCCCCGATACTACTCTTCATCGATGGACTATAGATATTCGGGTGAATCTTGATACCCGATGATGACTTATCACGGAAACATCCCATGGTCAGTCAATGCTTCCGCCGACAGCAGTTCTGAGACCAAGGGATGAACTATCTCAGAATAGCAACCACGAGGCAACATCAACTTGACCACAGCCAAGCCTTGGTAGTGATGTTTTCAGCACTCCTGAGGCCAACGTCCAAGGGGCTCATATGATTCTAAGGTCTCTTCCCGAGTTGAATCCAACGAATCCTTTAACCCCAATGTTCAACCAGCTGAGGACTCTACTCGATGCTGCTTAGATCCCGACCACTTGAGTAAACAACCCTAGCAACTCTGCGCACCCCAGCTGGCAAGGTGCTGGTTTGAGGAGCCACGGATGCAGACACCCCTAAGTCGAGTGGTCGCAAACGGGAAGCTCACGTGATCGAGCTCGAGCATGGCCCTGTGGGTCAAACTGCAACTGTCCTATCCATAGGCGTAGGAACCAGGAAGACCTGAGTAATTGCATCCCTCATGGTGGGCATGACTTACGAGAAGTGATTGACAATCGTCGTGAAGAGCACCGTGAGACAATCATCGCCACAATGATTGTAGATCTCTAGGGCAGAATGGTAGATGTGGCTCCCCTGTCCAAAGGTACATGCATGACAATCCTCCCCCATCTTCCTCCCGTAGAATTCGATGGAGATTGTGAAGCCTTCGCACTTGAGCTTCGGTCGATACAACAGCTCGAGAAGTTTAAGGTGGGTCCCATCCAGAAGTATGATGGGAAGCTCAACCCTAACAAGTGGTCTACTACGTGAGTGAAGTCATATATGATGCTAAGCTATGATACTCGCAAGTGCAGAAGTTGCTATATGCAGTCATAATGACTTCCCAGAAGCTACAACATATCTCAGTATCCGTCGATGTTTTGTGTTCTCATGTTGTTTGTCAGTTTTTGGGTTGTGTTATGTCGTTGCAGTGTTGTTGCTTGCTGTCGATTTCAGTTCTAAACTGTAAATAAGCTTGAGTAATCGATTGCTTTGTTTAAATTTTTATCTTTGAGATTTTCTGGTACCTCAGATTTAACTAATAAAAACCTATAGACAATACTGCGATGAGCATATCTCATAAAGATATAATCCACTATTTTAAATCACAGCTTGTGCTTTTTAGTTATTAATATATTAACTTTTGCCTAGCATCCTCAAGTGCGCTTATAAGAAAGTGATGGTTTTCTTTCTTTTCATTTTTTATATGTGATTTTCTCCTTATTCTTAGTACAAACTCTATTTAGAACATGACACGAAATCAACAAGTTATTCTCCATTATGCCTTAGATAAACATGTAGTGCGCAGCATTAAACAAGTCAATCAACGTACAGTTCTTTCTCTCGGCTACACCATTGATTGGGGTGAATAAGAAGATGTTCTCTCATAAATAATTTTATATTTCTTATAAAATAAATCAAATTATTAGATAAATATTTTCTACCACGATCCGATTTAGAAGAAGTGGTAGGACTAAATCGCTGTGCAATTCTTTAATTTATTCATGGAGCTTTTGTTGTTGGGACACAATACAAGACGCTTCATCGTGCCCACACCAACTGATCCAATTCCAAAAAAGCTTAGCATCTGAGGTAGGGAGATAGATTTCAGAATTAACTCCACACCAGCCAACCATGATGAAGACGAATGTACCAAACCCAAACTTAAGGTAAGATCATCGTGCCGACGAAGAGATGCAGGCGGCAGGTGCCCCAAAGATCACATCGGCCTCTTGCATCGCATTGCAATGGGACGAACAAGAGATGGACGCAGAAATAAGAAGCTACTCAGCCGCTGGAGTCGTCACATCGAGGCCTTTGTAGTTGAGCTCGGCTTGTGCCGCACTTTCGGCTCGCCTGTGCTGTCACATATGGTTGGCACGCGTCGCACCCTGAGTAGTTACACAGTAAATCCTCGAGAAACCTCAGCAGTAGTGTGATGCTTTTTTTTTTTTTGACTCTTCACCACTGAATACAGCTGTAGTATCTGAACATGAACGTGCGAACTCATCCCACACACACGCCTGGGTATCGCACTGGGTTCCGATTTATTTCGGATATCTTCAGCTCCTCCGGCGTGACGTTACAGAAAGAACTGCGATGTGCTCGTCGTCTACGGGACTCTCGATGGGTTCCGGTGATCTCCAGATGAACGCTTTCTTCAAACTACGTGTAGTTGTAGAACTAACATGTGCGTGCGTTTTACTACTATACTTTGGCTGCAGCGTCGCAGAAGAATGGCACAGCCGAACAGCAACCAGATGGAAGTGTCGTGGCGCTCCACTCTCCAGTCGCAACGTACCCCTCTTCCCTCCTCAACACGGCTGCGGCGAGCATATGAAAAAAAATCTATACAGTGGTGTTTTAGATGTCTCCTACTGTGGTACTGTCTGAATATTTGTCATATGTCCTGAACATTGTGGATAAGATTTATTTAACGCTAATTATATATGTCTAAATAATAAGTATACAAGATGATTTTTTATTTAGATGAGATATCCATGTTGAAGACATGTGACAGCTATAGAAATAATGTTACGTAAGGAGACATCTGCGGCACCATTACGCCGGGGACCTTCTCTACGTGCTCAGCTACCAAATGTTTAGCCATGGTTGACGACTCCGTTGGTCAGTCTTAGGGATGGCACGGCGTGCTGTGCCACAAGGAAATCTCTGCCAACTGGAAGGGGCTACGTGACGGGAACAGGGGCGGCAACAGGCTTAGGATACAGGGGACGGGAACATGCTCAGGAAAAGAGAAGCCTCGTCCAAGATCATCTCGGAGTGTTCCTTTTCAATTCGGAACCAAAAGTAAATCGAGCTTGCTGCTTACAATCGTTTTCAGCCAACAGGTGGAAAGAACAGCTGATTTCCGAGTAACACACGCGTTAGATACATCAGAGGAAAAAAATAGGAAGAAACTGCTGCCATCAGTTACCAGTATACATCAAAAGAAACAATCTGTGGAAAATTGCTTGCACTGAGAGGACAGCATTCTTGCCCATAGCTCGTTGAGCGGTGAAAGTGGTAACAGTTGATCCGATGAAGAGTTGAAGAAAAAGAAGACCTGTCCTATATGAGAGCTCTGACGCCAGCTTGTTGCATCTCACGCAGCCGCCAAACTGGGTAATATGATTCTGCTTCTGGCACCTCATCACTCTCCAATAGTTGCATAGCCCACGAATAAAATACAGTTTGGATGGTATCCTAGCACATTTCAACCCGAAAACAGAATTATTACTGTACTTACTACAAATATCAACTACAATGTCACATGTCAATACGAGTACACTATCATTCCCGAACACTCCGAACTGAAATATTTAAGAGGTGCAGGAAGTCATGTGCGCTTTTCACCCGTATATATATCTGATGGGATAAGTCCTTGTGCTGCTGTATGGTCTTTGTGGGGCTGCCACATGGTGGTCTTGCTGCCCATATGCTTTAGGACAGCATCTAGGACACTAGGATAGCATCTAGGACACTAGGACAGCATCTTAGACTAGAGGACAGCATCTAGGACAGCATCTTAGACTAGAGGACAGCATCTAGGACAGCATCTTAGACTAGCATCTTAGACTAGCATCTTAGACCAGCATCTTGGCATATGCTTGGCTGGCCATGGGCCTATAAATATGTATCCCCAACCCCTCAGGTTGGCATGGCATTGTATGAGAAGTGAGAAATAAACCAGAAAAATTTGCCCCAACTCCTAGTGTCATCCTCTCTATGAGAGTAAGAATTCTGCTACTACCAAGAGTAAGAATTCAGCGACTAACAACTGGTATCAGAGCCTGTTTATCCTGTAGCCTGAGCATCTCTTGCTCATCTCCCCCCTCAGCCTCGCAGCAGCCCCAGCTAAGAGCAGCAGCAGCCCCGGTTGCTCCTGCTCACTCCTCTCCCTCTGCACAGACGAGCAGCAGCTCGTCTGAAGCAGCCCTCTCCCCACGCAGCAGCTCTCCCCCGGTAGCGCGTCATGTCCGCAGGGCAGTCTCAGCGCTCGGTCGCCTCGAGCACGCGGCGTCGGCAGGAGGTCGAACTTGCCGCGGCAGAGGAACGCAAGCGAGCGGCGGAAGAGACCGCTGCGGCGGCGGCAAGGGCGTCGAGGCTAGCAGCGGCGGAGCTGGCAGCAGCCAGAGCGGAGGCAGAAGCAGCGGCGGCGGCGGATGCAGCGCGTGCGGCGGCAGCGGAGGTCGAGGCTCTGCGCGGCAGCACCGGCAGCTCCATTTCTGCTGACGACAGCGCCGACGCGGATCTCGAGCTGCCGGAGGCAGAGGCAGCGCGAGAGCGGGCGGCACAGTGGGCAGCCGCGCACACCCACGAGCGCGGCGGCAGCCCAGACAGGCGCGGACGCGCCGGCGGCGCTCCTGGAGGAGGCGCGCACGGCAACGGTGGCGGACGGGTCGATGGAGAGCGCGGCCTTCACAGGCGGCGTGGCTCTCTCTCCCCGGATCGGTACCGTGGTCACCACGGTTTCCAGGCTGTTGTCAGGGACGTCGGCCCCGGCGGTGGGTGGCCTACCCTCACTAAGACCAACTATGTTGAGTGGGCTGCGGTGATGAGGGTAAAGCTCCAGGTGCGGCACATGTGGGAGGCAGTCCGGTACGGCGACGTCGACTACGACCAGGATCGACGGGCGCTGGATGCCCTCATCGCTGCAGTCCCGTCCGAGATGCAGTTCTCGCTTACCAATAAGCGGACTGCCAAGGAGGCTTGGGATGCCATCGCTGCGGCACGCATCGGCAGCGACCGCGCCCGCAAATCCACACTGCAGGCACTTCGCAAGGAGTGGGAGAACCTGGCCTTCAAGCCAGGTGAGGACGTTGATGACTTTGCTCTCCGTCTCAACACTCTGTTGCAGAAGATGGTGCAGTTCGGCGACGACACCTACGGCGAGGAGAGAGCCGTCGAGAAGCTCTTCCGCTGCGTCCCCGAGAAGTACAAGCAGATGGCTCGCTCGATCGAGTCTCTGCTGGATCTCTCCACGATGTCGATCGAGGAGGCGATAGGTCGCCTCAAGGTCGTCGACAGCGATGAGCCACAGTCTCTCTCGGGACCCATCACCACTGGCGGGAAGCTCCTTCTCACTCGGGAGCAGTGGGATGCCTGCCAGGGTGACCGGAGGAAGGGGGAGCCTTCTTCCACGACAGGCGGCCGCAAGCGTGGCAAGCCGCGCAAGGCGCGCAGAGACGCCGAGGCCGGGGCGCGAGGACGTGCCGAGGGTGATGCCCGCGGAGGCGCCCAGGGCGGCGCCGCCGGCAAGCACAAGCCGGCACGAGACGACACCTGCCGCAACTGTGGCCGGCTTGGCCATTGGGCCAAGGACTGTCGTCAGCCACGACGCGGCCAGGCCCACGTCGCACAAGCGGAGGAGGAGGAGCCGGCTCTGTTCATGGCTCATGCGAGCATAGAGCTACCTCCAGCGGCACCGGCCGCAGCGGCTCTCCTCCACCTTGACGAGCCAAAAGCCCACGCCCTCCTCGGTGACGGCTCCGGCAGCGACAAGACTGACGGGTGGTGCCTCGACACCGGCGCCACCCATCACATGACCGGTCGACGGGAGTTCTTCACCGAGCTTGACTCTAGCGTCCGAGGCTCCGTCAAATTTGGGGATGCCTCCGGCGTGGAGATCAAGGGCGTCGGTTCCGTCATCTTCACCGCCGTGTCTGGTGAGCACAGGCTGCTCACCGGAGTCTACTACATTCCCGCGTTGAGGAACTCTATCATCAGCTTGGGACAGCTGGATGAGAACGGTTCGCGCGTGGTGGTTGAGGATGGAGTCATGAGGATTTGGGATCGCCGTCGTCGCCTTCTTGCCAAGGTAACCAGAGGCACAAATCGACTCTACGTCCTTAACGTGCAGGTGGCACAACCCCTCTGTCTCGCCGCTCGTCGGGACGACGAGGCGTGGCAGTGGCACGAGCGCTTCGGGCACCTTCACTTCGAGGCCCTGAAGCGGCTCAGTGCCGCAGAGATGGTGCGAGGCCTGCCGTGCCTCGACCATGTGGAGCAGCTCTGCGACGTCTGCGTGTTGACGAAGCAGAGGCGACTCCCCTTTCCCCAGCAGGCGAGCTTTCGAGCCAAGGAGAGACTCGAGCTTGTGCACGGGGACTTGTGTGGCCCGGTGACACCGGTCACACCGGGAGGACGACGCTACTTCCTGCTGCTCGTCGACGACCTCTCCCGCTACATGTGGGTGATGGTCCTCGGCAGCAAGGGAGAGGCTGCGGACGCCATCAGGCGCGCGCAGGCTGCTGCGGAGGCGGAGTGCGGCCGCAAGCTGCGCGTGCTGCGCACCGACAACGGCGGCGAATTCACGGCGGCTGAATTTGCGTCGTACTGCGCTGACAAGGGCATTCAGCGCCACTACTCCGCGCCGTACAGCCCGCAGCAGAACGGCGTCGTCGAGCGGCGCAACCAGACGGTTGTGGGGATGGCTCGGGCCCTCCTCAAGCAGAGGGGGATGCCGGCTGTCTTCTGGGGAGAGGCGGTGGTGACGGCCGTCTATATCCTCAACCGCTCGCCTACCAAGGCGCTCGACGGCAGGACGCCGTACGAGGCTTGGCATGGGCGCAAGCCGGCGGTCTCCCACTTGCGGGTCTTCGGCTGCCTCGCGTTCGCCAAGGAGCTTGGCCACATCAGCAAGCTCGACGACAGGAGCACTCCGGGAGTGTTCATCGGCTACGCGGAGGGCTCGAAGGCCTACCGCATCCTCGACCCGAAGACACAGCGTGTGCGCACGGCGCGCGACGTTGTGTTCAACGAAGGGCGAGGATGGGCGTGGGACAAGGCGGTGGACGACGGCTCGGCTCCAACGTACGACGACTTCACTGTCGAGTACGTCCACTTCGAGGAAGCTGGGGGAGTAGGCAGCTCTTCTTCGACGAGCGTGTCTACCCCAGTCCCCGAGCCTCCACCGACCCCGGCGCCTGCTACTTCGAAAGCACCACGCTCTCCAGCCAGGACCTCGGCTGCGATGAGTTCTTCGCCAGCTCCACCACAGCCGGCAACGCCACGCACTCCAGCACCGACAGGCACCTCTCCGGGCACGTCTACTCCAACACCAGCTCGTGTCGAGCACAGCCCGGTTGAGCTCGCTACTCCGCTCTCTCACGACGAGGAGCGCATCGACGCGTACCACGACGGCGAGCCGTTGCGGTACCGTACGATGGAGAACCTTCTCGGCGACCAGCCGGTGCCGGGACTGGTGCCTCACGATCTGGAGGCGCAGTTGCACCTTGCGTGTGACGATGGCGAGCCTCGGTCGTTTGCAGAGGCCGAGAGACACGCGGCATGGCGCGCCGCGATGCAGTTGGAGATGGATGCGGTCGAGAAGAACCGCACCTGGGAGCTTGCTGACCTCCCTCGTGGTCACCGTGCGATCACCCTTAAGTGGGTGTTCAAGCTGAAGAGGGATGAAACCGGCGCCATCGTCAAGCACAAGGCTCGCTTGGTGGCACGAGGCTTCGTGCAACAGGAGGGGGTCGACTTCGACGACGCCTTCGCTCCCGTGGCACGGATGGAGTCCGTGCGACTCCTCCTTGCGCTAGCTGCCCAGGAGGGCTGGCGTGTTCATCACATGGACGTCAAGTCGGCGTTCCTTAACGGCGACTTGAAGGAGGAGGTCTACGTGCACCAGCCGCCGGGATTTGCGATCCCCGGCAAGGAGGGCAAGGTGCTCCGCCTGCGCAAGGCCCTCTATGGCTTGCGACAGGCGCCGAGGGCGTGGAATGCCAAGTTGGATTCCACGCTAAAGGGGATGGGCTTCGAGCAAAGCCCGCACGAGGCGGCCATCTACCGACGGGGCAGTGGAGGAACTGCTCTGCTGGTGGGTGTCTACGTCGACGACTTGGTGATCACCGGCACCAAGGATGCGGAGGTGGCGGCATTCAAGGAAGAGATGAAGGCCACCTTCCAGATGAGTGACCTGGGGCCTCTCTCCTTCTACCTGGGGATCGAGGTGCACCAGGATGACTCCGGGATCACGCTTCGACAGACCGCCTACGCCAAGCGCGTCGTTGAGCTAGCTGGGCTCACCGACTGCAACCCAGCTCTCACTCCGATGGAGGAGAGGCTGAAGCTGAGCCGCGACAGCACGACGGAGGAGGTGGACGCTACGCAGTACCGGCGTCTTGTGGGGAGCCTTCGCTACCTCGCCCACACACGGCCGGACTTGGCATTCTCCGTCGGCTACGTTAGTCGGTTCATGCAGCGACCGACGACGGAGCACCAGCAGGCTGTGAAGAGGATCATCCGCTACGTTGCGGGGACTCTCGACCACGGCCTCTACTACCCTAGGTGCCCTGGGGCGGCACACTTCGTCGGGTACAGCGACAGCGACCACGCCGGCGACATCGACACCAGCAAGAGCACGAGCGGGATCCTCTTCTTCCTCGGCAAGTGCCTCGTTAGCTGGCAGTCGGTCAAGCAGCAGGTGGTGGCCCTGTCCAGCTGCGAGGCCGAGTACATAGCGGCCTCCACCGCTTCGACTCAGGCGCTCTGGCTCGCTCGACTGCTTGGTGATCTCCTCGGCAGAGACACTAGAGCGGTGGAGCTCAGGGTGGACAGCAAGTCCGCTCTAGCCCTGGCAAAGAATCCCGTTTTCCATGAACGGAGCAAGCACATCCGGGTGAGGTACCACTTCATCCGAGGCTGTTTGGAGGAAGGGAGCATCAAGGCGAGCTACATCAACACCAAGGATCAGCTTGCGGACCTGCTCACCAAGCCTCTTGGGAGGCTAAAGTTCCTTGAGCTCTGCTCCAGGACCGGGATGGTTTAATCTTCCCACAAGACGACGCACAAGCCTTAGGGGGAGAATGATGGGATAAGTCCTTGTGCTGCTGTATGGTCTTTGTGGGGCTGCCACATGGTGGTCTTGCTGCCCATATGCTTTAGGACAGCATCTAGGACACTAGGATAGCATCTAGGACACTAGGACAGCATCTTAGACTAGAGGACAGCATCTAGGACAGCATCTTAGACTAGAGGACAGCATCTAGGACAGCATCTTAGACTAGCATCTTAGACTAGCATCTTAGACCAGCATCTTGGCATATGCTTGGCTGGCCATGGGCCTATAAATATGTATCCCCAACCCCTCAGGTTGGCATGGCATTGTATGAGAAGTGAGAAATAAACCAGAAAAATTTGCCCCAACTCCTAGTGTCATCCTCTCTATGAGAGTAAGAATTCTGCTACTACCAATAGTAAGAATTCAGCGACTAACAATATCATGGACATCAATATAGAAGATATGAAAACCTGAGCTATTCATATAAACCAACCTTAACATATAATAACCTACTTCCGCTATAATATAGTACACTTTATAAGAGTACAACCATGCAGTACCACTCAGGTTCAAGTCCAACTGCCCTTTCCGAGCCAATACGGAAACATTTCATCTTGACAATTATTTGCAGAGCAAGCATAACTAATTACCCAAACTCAGGTGGAGTGTTCACGATATTGCTTTGGTTTTAAACCTAATTGCAAAACAAGGTTCCTAAATGGGCAAAAATTCATTCACCAGGTAGATTCTATCAAGCATGGAGTTAGCATGGGAGAGTTCATGATAAGAGACAGAATCACCGAGATAACAATGGAACTACCTTATAATCAGCCTACCACACATGAGAAACATAAACATAGAAAAGATGGAAATATAGTTATATATATCCCGTACAAATAGTCAAATAGCCTACCTGTCCTCCTTCTGTGACTTGTCCTTCTCTATCTCGAACACAATATATCTGCTGCGTTTGGAACTGAAACAGATATTGGAAACATGCATACATTGTAAGCAGAACAAACTAAAACGGACAAAAAAATTTTAAAACAATGTACCACTAATGCACTTACGCGTAAGATAATTACAGGTGCAGATCCAAACATTTTTGTTTCCAATACATCAGCCTCTGAAATGTGCAGAATCTGGAAGGGCAAAAGAATATAAGAATTTTTCTTAATTTTTTTTAAACAAAGCCATGTGGTTCTTCCCAGCTTAGGAGCAACAAGCTACAGTCAATCACGAAAAAAAATCTACTGAACACAGCACAATCTAATGTGACTGGGTTTAAAAAGAAGGCAAAGATTTCAATAATAAAATTCAAATATAATCTGTGGGGAGGGGAATGTTCAAGACATATAGATCAACAATGGCCTACTTTGTGATCGAAAAATATGCCCTGTGATGCATAAGCTTGTCTCTCTCCTTTGCAGCGCTCAATCACTTCCTTTGTGCAATACTTTTTTAAAGTCTCCACGTCACCCTGAAAGCATCGTATGTAACTGTGAGATCACATTGCTAAAATGTCTATTAGGTGGGTGCATGACTTTTCATGTAAATTAGACAGAATCTTAACAGATGCCTTTGAACTTCACATTATAGACTATCTGAAACTCGCTAGTTTCAAAGCACGAAAATTTCTTTCATATTTCTCCATAAATAATTATAAGAAATAATATATTAGCAGCCTATGCCATTAGGACAATCAGCAATCACACTTTTTCAACAAATGAAAAAATTTCTCCTTAGAAAGACAAGGTTTACCTTAGAATATGCAGTGAGAACAGGCCTGATCATGTCTTGAACATCAGCAACAAAATCGGACAGGGAAAAGGACCTGTGCACAAAATGGTGAAATATGATTCAGCTACCTCCTGAGTATCTCAAAGTTAAGTTAGACGCCTTACGGGTCTCTTTGCCGAATCTCCCTGAATGTCACTGCAGCTGCGGTTTCTTCAAGAAAAGATTCGTTCAAACTATAAGGAAAGAAAGAAAGCAGAACAACAGCCCATCAGGGGCAAATATATTGAATATGGTGAAATAAAGGGAAAAAATCAAGTGAGTTGCAACTGCAAGAAAGAGATTATTGCATTTATTTTCATCCCCATTTATGTTAGTAACGATGTGGAATCACGAATGAATTGATGACCATGAATGCACCTGGCAGTCACCATACTTAGTGCTTTCAAGAAGCAAAAGGCACTGTGCTAAGTGCTAACAGAAATAAATAGAGTAAGTTCAGATTGAATCCATCAAATTTCGCAACCAGATAGCACAAATAATGAAGGAGTACACGTACTCTTGAATTTTCTGAACTACTGGATTGTCACTTGTCTCCCATCTTTCTCGGACATCCTCTGCTACCTGCATTTGTAGACGCAAAACATGAACACATGTAAAAAAAGAAACAAAACATGAACATAACTACAAGAGAAAACTATATTTGACCAAATACATCAAACACAACTGTACAGCATTGTGATGGTACCTCTTGTCCCCGGGTTACAACAGGTTTGGTGTATTCATTTAATCTCTTATAGACCGGATGACCTTGCATCTTATAGAGAAAAAAAGGATTTCAGAAAGGGTATTTATGTAAAAAAAGATTGGAGGAAAGTTCAACATTCTCTAAAGATACCTGATTCTTAAATGCTTCCCATTTTTCACCCAATACCGACTTCTTTGTTGGTATAATAACTATATCAGTTCTTGTACTCTTTTCAACTGCAGCAGAAGCATGCCTAGCTTGATATTTCTTCTTTCTGCTAGAGCTAGAACTTAATTCATCTTTGACGATTTCATATCCCTGCTTAGCTAAAGTTGAGGCTCTTGTGTCCTTCAACTTTGCAAATGCACCGGACACCACTGGGGAAGCAGATGAGATTGTTGACTTCAGTTTAGCAAACAATGTATGGCTACTTGTGGCTTCTTCGGACATGCCATCTGAATGCGAGGGTGCCTCAGTTTTCTCATGTTTTGAAGCTTCAGGCAAACCATCCCTACAACTTGTGCTCTCTTCTTTTCCTAGTCCAAAGCTTTCCTTCACCTGTCAACAATTCAACCAAGGCAAAGAATACATGTTTAAGGAAAATCAAGATCCAGGCTGTATCAAAGTGATATTAATTTATCACTTACCTCTTCTTTAGCAGCAAACATTTTTTCTTTGATATTTGCAGTAACCTAAAAGTGAAAAAAGAACACCCCCCATAAGTTTACGAGAATAAAACAAAGATAGAAATGGATAGGACACATTTGTCTATATCAAAAAATCATCCTTGAGAAACATTGTGGCTGACTTACCTTTTTAGATGTCTCCTCAGCTTCACTCCAAACACCATCAACACTCTTGTAAATTGTCTCAGTCGTTTTCTTAGTTCTGCATAAGTCATATTGTGATATCTTCAAAATAGACACTCAAAAGTAGAGCTTCTTTCATCCAAAAGTATATCCTAATTTACCACTATACGTAGAAGATTCAAAATGACAATAGTGCAATACTTTTGCCAACTTATACCTTATCTTGAGATCTTCCTTTACCACACCAAGTTTCTCACCAAACTCCCTCATGGATTTCTGGAATTCAGGATTACTGCAATAAAAAATAATAAGAAATGAAGCGAAAAAAGTGCTGATAGGCATAATTGTCCATCAAAAGGTGATCCGTTAGTATATAACCAATCGAGAAATACCTAAAGAAATATCAACTGTTATATGCCTGTTATATTTTTTCTTTTTCTTTTTTGGGTTTTCATGATGGTGAAGACCTTAGAAGTTAGAAAGTAACACATACCTCTTAGCCTCACCCTTTAGTTGCTTCGAGAACTCATTGAAAACACTTAGATTCCTGTTATTCAAATGTCTGTAGCCTGTAACTGCTCGCACATTGGCACTCGTTGCCTACACCATGTAACAGGAATGTGTGGCAATCAGTTAAAATGCATGAAGCAATGTAATTCGAGGAATAAAGTATGAAAATGGGGTGCATAGTAAATCAAACTCCAGAGGCATCCCATATTGGTTAGGTCACATAATGAAGAGAGAAAAAGGCACATATAACTTCATTTTGTGAAGTACATCAAATCAAGAAATTATATCTATCAACCCAAGCATTCCATAGTAAAGGAAGGTGAAAAACAAGTTGTCGTTCGTCCTGCAACCATACAAAAAATCAGCGGAATGAACTATTTTCACAAATATAGCATGCAAATGGCTCCTTTTTTAGTTGAAACTACAAAACTGAACAAATTTTCCCCATGGAAGTTTTAAAAAATCATCTTTTATCTCCCCACAAAATTTAATCCATGTTGGTGGCTACTCCTCAACAGAAGAGAGCAAATGCTCATCACCTATTTCAGATAACTTGCTATTCCTCGGCAGAGGAGAGCAAATGCTCATCAGTTATTTCAGAAAAACTTAACCTTTACTCATTGGTGTCCCCTCCTAAACCTCTTCTGGGACACCAACGCCAACAAATAGCTAGTTGTTCGAAAAGTAATAGTCGATTAACCAAACAACTAGGAGATCAACCCGACTCACCAATCGCTGCGCGGCTTCGGACGAGGGCCGCCTGAGAGCCCGGAGCAGCGCAGAGGTCGCCATCCCTAGAGGAAGCAACGAGGAAAGGCGCGAAAGGCAGCTATATATTCCGGCGACCCGTCGAGCGGTGGTCGCGGTTGCGGCGGCGGCTCGCCGTAGCTGGCGGCGCTCGTGCGGATAAAGGGAGGCGGCGGGGGGAATAGAAGTAACCTAACTATATTGTTACACGAGAGACGGAGGTTTGAGGGAGCAGAGGAAGGGGAAGGGCCAAGTTGTAATAATGGAAATTTTTTATGCCTTCGTCAACCCGATTGTGCGAATTGTGCGAATTGCGCGAGAGCGTTCAGGGGGCTGGTTGTTATAATGAAAAGATGCATGTGCGTTTTTGGCACCGATGTGCAGATATTTTCTTGCGGAGGAAGATGTTGAATTTAACCTATTTTGACTGTTATCCGACGGTCAACGGGAAAAGACCACGGCGTAATCCGATCGGATATCTTATATTTTTTATTAGAATTAGAATTATAACTAGACATAAATAGTATTAGATGTAGATACCAATGCAGATAGGATCAATCATCACGACCAGTCCTTAGGTTTCAAGACTCGACGAAACAAAACTGAAGATCCCATTAAACATAAATATAGAAATATATAGGTACTTAAAAGCAAGGTCAATATAGGCTCTTAAGGCTCAACAAAATTCTCTGTAGGCGGTTGTTCAACAACAGTTATGATCAATTCATTAATATTACTAGAAGAACATGTATTACTTCTAAAAAAATTGGTAATAGTAGCTCTGTGTGATTCTATTAATTCATCTATCCGTTTTTTCTTTTTCTTTTCTCACTATCAGACAAATACTTTTGAGTAGACATCTTATCACAGGATATTATAAATAAACATAAAAAAATAATTAGAAATAAGGTGCAACATCACCTAAAACTCTTGAAGATTGTAATTCAGAAGATGCCTCTATCCTCTTGTCTTCAACAATTAACTCTACTTCTCCACGCATCATGCCTCAGCACCATATGCGGTCGCACCAGTGGTTAGTGCACAACAACTAGGAACTGGGGATGTCATAGACTCATCGTCACTAGTCGCCCAAGTAGCAAAAGGGAGCAAATAGACCGTTGAAGTGAGGTTAAGTAATCGGGAACTTTATAAACTTGCAACGGCTAATTGAGAGATTTTTTTAATCATATCATTGAAAAAATAGGCAATTGAAACCGGGTAGGATGTGATTGGCAATTGAAATCCTCTTTTCCTCCATTAATGGCGCCAAATTTAGGAGGGGAATGAGAGGTATTGGCAGTCGCCTTCTCCCGAGGTGAGGGCGTGAGACCACGAGGGAAGACCAGGGGAGGGGAAGGAAACACCACGTCACTGCCCTCAGGAGCCGAGATAGGGAGAATTGGCCATTAGGGAATGGAGACCTAAGGATAGGGTTAGGATTATAGCCTGCAAGCAGAGCAGTCGAGTCAAGCAGTGTTTGTAATTGGGGCTCTGGAGTCTGGACTGGGCAATTTGCATGACGAGGGTGTGGTGCGTTCATTTATTGTCCAGGCTGGCCAATGATTGTGCTACACGTTGTGCGTTGTTGGGCTGGCCCAGTAGAATTGGGTTGGCCCCCCTGACTCCAATGGGCCCTAGGTGGTTGCACCTGTGGCCCATGCTCAGGGTTGGGCCTGTCGGTCACAAATCCAGATCGAATATGTGAGATGCAGACAATGTTGATCATGAATATTTCTTCTAATATTGAGTAAAAGCAACATCCATATACAGTGCATGTTATGATTGTTCAATCATTTCACGTGTTCATAACTTAACAGGTCTAACAAGCAAATCAATATTATACTCTCGTGGAAAGAGTTATGTTAGCGAAATTGGAGAAGTTACGAGTGCTCAATATGCTAGCTAAAACTTATATTAATTATTTGGATATATTAACCGTTTCAAATGAAAAAAATATCAACTACAAGTTTGTAGATCTTGTTGAGAGCTATAATTTTCATATGAAAATCGTCTCCATCCGATTTTGTATGAAAAAATTATAAGCTCTATAAGATAAGCTCATATAGTATTCGAATATATCTATTTTTATTCTCGAATATCTGATATCCGACGGATAATTAGCACCTTACGTCCGAATCCAATATCGGATACAAATATCCAGCTTCAACTTCAATATTCAATTTTTTTTCCAAATATCTAATTTTTTGCTCCGCAATACTATCCGAACACTTCTGGACGGTCAGACGGAAAAATATCCAACCGTTTTCACCCTATTCAGACTTTAGCAGGTGTTCTAAATTTATGCAATTTTTGATCAAGTTTATTTATTCATAGAAGATTCATCCATCGAGGATGGCAGATCGGTTCAGAGTTGGTAACTTCCTAAACGATTATGCGTCCTGCAAATTCTTTCTTTAGCGTCAGTGGTTGTCTCTTTCTGTTGGATAGTGGCTGACTTGGTTAGAACATTGTTGTGTCAATTTGTAAGGGTTAAGTGATGTCAGTGCTTACATGTAAATGGTGTCGCGTTCTTCAGCTGCAAATTTTTTATATTTCAGATGAATGCATCAGATTCGTTTAGGAAGAAAATAAATGCACCGGCAACTTTACTGAATTACTGTGATATTTAAATTAAGATGCTACTCCCACCGATAAAAAATGCATGACATTTTTATTTTTCATTGTTTTCGACGTACAACTTGAACAATTATTTTTTTATTAAAATATAGTTATAATATCTAATAAAAATATAATATTATAAAAATATTTTTTAAGATAAGATTTTTATGCTTTCAAATTAAATATTATGGAAGCTGTTGATGGTCAAAGTTTTAAAATTTTGATAGTATCTTAATCAAAATAAAAAGTATTTATGATCAAGGGAGTACACCGAGAAAAAAACCCAAATATTTAGCATTAATCTCAGGACTCCAAAATTTATAGTGGTCACATGACCACTAATGCTGACCATGCATACGTCTGAGATGTTTGTGTCCACTGTCCAGTGTCCTACACATGGCAAAGCACAAGAACAACCGAACATCAGCTGCAGCTGTTGCACTTGCAACTTGAAAGCAACACGACAAAAATTCAAGTAGAAAACAACATTACAAGCAACTATGTGGCGAATTTGAGACCATAAACTGTCAGAGACGAAGCAGCCTATCTCCAACAAGAAGACTACCGGAGTAAATAACCGACGAAATGTTATCTCACGACAAAAGCAAAAACATTATGAAACATCAACCTTAGTTTTTAACAAATTCTGAGTAAAAGGAGTACACAAATAACACCAGATTAACTCGCAACATTTGCACTCCCTTGGTTTCAGAAGCAGTTAATTGATCCCATAACAAGCTTATACTTTAATTAGTACCATTACCTTCACATACCGGCAAAGTAGGGAACGGACAAATTTGTAACATGTAAGTGCCCATCTTCAAAAGCTATATAGTTAAGTGTCAAAGATCTTAGCTAGTGCACATAAAAGAACCTTTGCTCAACACTCATGACACGCATCATGGATCACTTATTCATCTCTTTTTTTTTTTAATACAAAACATCCGTTTGCCATTGCATTAAGTAGGAGGGTTAACACGACGTCACTTGACCCTAGAGCAGGTCCATGCTAAACAGAGTACAAAGAGGAAACTTACAACACAATAAATCACAAGCGATATCCTACTACAGAAAAAAGTTACAGACTATAAGATGTAAATCAAGCCATTCTCCCCTCATTTCCAAGAGTTGACACGTAGAAGTTTTACATACAATTGAAGATTGGCAGCTCAATTTTGGCTGTAGAGATGATTCACCCGCCATTCCACCAAGCCCTGCCTTCACCTCATGCGATGTACCATATGACTAACCACTCTACCCACATCGGAAGTTCAAATAGCACCCCAAAAAAAAAAAAACTCTTTCAAGATTCTTGTTTTCTAGATTTAGAAGCACACTCAGAGAACTCACAAGAGATACAAGGTTCCATTTCCATATTGTTCACAAAATTTCTATCAAGAAATTTGATTTGCATAGAATTTAAGCCTCCTGCAGCT
Source organism: Phragmites australis (assembly GCF_958298935.1). Taxonomy (NCBI): domain Eukaryota; kingdom Viridiplantae; phylum Streptophyta; class Magnoliopsida; order Poales; family Poaceae; genus Phragmites; species Phragmites australis. The sequence continues at coordinate 3,185,572 of NC_084935.1, forward strand.
CATGATGGACTGAACCAGAACTCGAACACATAACACATACCAATTTTTCATGAGGGGGACTTTATACAGGTAAGCAAGTGTCTTTGGTTAGACATTTCCTATGACACAATCCGTCTTATCTGGGTGTTAACTCATTCGCTAAACCTTCATATAAGCCATATGTCTTTGAACAAAATTATTCAAAAATGTTCACAACCTATGAACCTGTGATCGTATCCATGGTATCAGCTATCCTCAGTACATGTTATGTCACAAAGAAAATTTCATCCTTTGTAAAATAAATCCCAAACAATGTCGGTTAAAAAGACAAGACAACTTAGATGCAATTGAACATGCGAATTATACGAAATTCACCATTGATTGTCAGGCTAACCTTTAAACAATCGCTTTCAAATAGGGCACGAAACTAATGGCACCCAAGGCCGATATCTGACCAAACATGAGCTTCAACCTCAACAATATGACCACAAAATAGTTCTATGCTCCAGAACATAGAGATCGAAGGCCTTTTCAGTTTTCACTTCAGCACCATTTCAAATTAAAAAAAGCAGAGATACAGTAAGACCAACAACAAGTGCATCTTTTTATACCCTCAGACTAGTCAAATCAATCCAGGCAAGTAAAATAGAGCACAACACATGAACAACTTACTGTGTGATTCAGGAAAATCTATCAGAGATTAGGCTTGAGGCTAGTCAAAAGCTACAACAATGCAAGCAAATATTGCATTTTCTTATACCTCGAGTACAGAATCCCATCGAATTTCAATTTAAAAAATTAAGTCACACGCGTACGTTGCATCATCTAAGAACACTAGGAACAACACCTTCCGCTCGGGATCATCACTCGAGCGCGACGGCGGCGCCGGCGGCCTTGAGCTTTGCGGCGAGCGCCTCGGCCTCCTCCTTGGGCAGCCCCGCGCGCACCACGACGGGCGCCTTCTCCACGAGCTCCTTCGCCTCCTTCAGCCCCAGGTCCGTTACCGCGCGCACCTCCTTGATGATCTTGATCTTCGCCGCCGCATCGTACTTCTCGATCTTCACGTCGAACGCCGTCTTCACCGCGGCGGCCTCCTTGGAGCCCGCGGCTCCAGAGGCGGCGTCTCCGGTCCCGGCCGGGGAGGCCCCCGCGGCGGCGCTGGAGGTGAGCGAGAGGCGGAGCTTGAGGCGTAGAAGCGCAGCGTAGTCGTCCAGCTCGGCGGGGGAGAGAGCGAGGATCTCGTCCGCGATGCGCGACAGCTTAGGGTCCTCGCCGGCGGCGGTCGCCGCAGAGGTGGAGAGGCGGCGCAGGCGGGGGACCAGTGGTGCGAATTTGGAGAAGAAGAGTGGCATTTTGGTAATTTTCGGGAATTTCGTGGTGGGGACTGCGGGGTTAGGGTTGAAGCCCTTTCGCGAAGAGCTTATACGGCAGAGAGATGTAGGCCCACAAAATAAGTGTCCCAACGGTGGAAGCGTATTTCATTTGCGTATTCACTGATGCCTGGCCCACCTGTCAGTGGACAGTCCGCTGATGTTCCGGAAGATTTAACTTTTTTCCGTATCGAAATGTTAATTTCTTATTAAAGATGATAAATTTTTTAAATCTATAGAAATAATTTTAATGATAAATTTATTACTCATTTAAATAGCAGTATCAAAAAATCAAATACCCCGATTTCACCAGCCCGTGACTTCAAATTATGGGCCCTTGGATTGATTTTACGCTACAGTTAAACAGTAAATCGGAACAGTGAATTCACTTACGGTATTTTTTTACTTTGCTCATTATTATATTACTACTCTCTACGTTTCGTAATATTTATTCACGTCTATTATTACATACAAACTAAAAAATACTAAAATTAAGTAAAAAAATACAGTTAGATGACCATACTACTCCTAATCAATGTAAAAATGAGTGCAAGTAACTCACTTGTGTTGAAGTAAATACATGCATGTATTTAAGATCGTAGCAGAAAAATAAACTATAAAATATCCTTAATTATCACAATAAATAAATAATTTAAAATAGATACGAGACTATAGACAAATGTTACGGAGCGAGTATTCACCGTCTCCGTCCGTGGCTTCGTACCCCTGAAGTCAAGGACCTGCGTCCGGCGGAAACACCACGCCATCTGTTCACTTGTACCTCTCGCTCTCGGCGGAGGAAAGCAAAAACCCTCGTTGCCTCGTAGGAATCGAAATCGAAAGCGACGCGAGTGGAATCGCGGAATCACGAGCGCACGAAATTTCATTTCCTCTCCTCCTCCTCTCTGACACAGTCTCCGATCCTCCTTGCTGATTTTTTTTTTTGGAATTTTTTGCTGCCTTTTCGGTGTTTTTTTTGTTGTTGTTTCGTTTCAGAAGCGCGCGGCCTCGGCGGTTTCGAGGCGTCTGGTGTGTGAGTTCGTTCCTCGTTTTGTGTTTGTGATTTTTGCCAATTGTGGTTTGATCTGATGGCTGCATGCTTGTAGGTTTTGGACTCTGGAGTTTCGCGGCTTTGAAAAGGGTGGTGTGCGCTAGGCCCTGCTGAGATCTCAGCGAGGTTGTTAGTACGTGAAGTCCCATCTGATTTCGATTTTTAGGGTTTTTTCGAGTGACTATGCGCTTTCCCCCCAATGTTTGGACTGTATGTTGTCGAAGGTATTAGGGGTTTAGGTGTGGGTTTTTGTTTTAACAGTGGTTTCGGTTTACGATGCCTGTGAGAGGGATTAAAATGCGATCTATGGATTGCTCTTTGCTGTTCTGGGATATATATACGTGCGTTGTCTACTATTGTGAAGCTTTGCCTCAGGATCAAGTTGTTTATTGAAGAGTTCCATGTGTAGTTTTGCCATGTCACTTATGTGCAGAAATGGCCTGTCGAATTTTAATATTATACGTACGTTATTGATAGAGTTATGAGTATTTTTTCTGCATTTAGCAACATGCAGCTCTTGTCAAATTCACACTGTAAAAACTCTGTGTTGACATGGAACTTGTCGTTATGAAAAATGTGAATCGACATCACAAGTTTTCAGTGTGAAATTGCATCGACATCTAAGACTTAGGGATTGTGAAGAACAATTATGCTTCAAGTATAAACTGTTACATCCTCGGAGTTTCTAGAATGTAAGCAAATAGGATTCTGTCTTTTTAGATACTCTCTAATTCTGTAATTGCAACTAAAGGATATATCAATCCTTCAATTTGGTTTATAGATACTACAATCTGATAATTTGGATAATGTTGTTTCATTTAGAACTGCCGAGTCCATTTTTCTGCTCTTAACTTTCATAATATTTTTTAGCCATATTTATTGAGGCTACTGAGATTTTTTTTTTTGGCAGTCCCTATGTCAACATACCCTGTGTTGAATGACCAGCCAATTGATCAGTGGAAGGTCACTGAGTTGAAGGATGAGCTCAAGAGGAGGAATCTTCCTATCAATGGTTTGAAGGATGATCTTTTGAAGAGGCTCTTTGAGGCCATTCAGGGTGAGATACTTGACGGGGAACAAACAAATGGTGAAACTCCCCCTGCTGAGGAGCTGAACAGGGGTGAAACTCCTGATTCTGTTGATGCATCTGTTTGCCAGGCTTCAATGGAACAAAATGTCGATGAAGGTCCTTCTGAGGTTACAAAACAGGGAGATCATGTTATCTCTGTTACAGAAGCTAGTGATGAAAGTTTCGTTGCTGCTACAGAAGTTAGTCAGGAGGTTGTCATTGGTACTCAGGAGGTTGTCATTGGTACTGTGGAAGTTAGTCAGAGAACTTTGGATGCTGTTGCAGAAGTTGAGGCTCCTCCAGTTGATGTGGCACTGGCAGCAACTGATGAAAATCACTGTGAAACTAATGGAGTTGGCCTAAAATCAGCTTCAAGTGGCAATACTATAGTGAAGGAAGTACATCCGCATTCTGAAGGTGTTGGTGATACTATTGAGGAGACCCCAGAAGATGACACCACCAAGAAAATGGATGTTGATGATGTACCGTCTGATGTTACCAGTATTAACATCAAGTTAGGCATTGAAGTGGACAGCAAAGTTCTAGAACAGGAAGCTGTAACCACACCTCCTGATACTATCGCATTGCATGCTGACGTTTTTGCAGCTACAGAGGCAGAAGATGACACTATCAAGAAAATGGCTATTGATGATGTACCTTCTGACTTTACCAGTTCTATTGTCAAGTTAGCTGTCAATGTAGACTGCAAAATTGAACATGAAGAAGTACCCACACAACTAGTTGCCATTGCAATGCACACTGATGTTGTTGCGACTGCAAAGAGCGTGATTCCTGAAAACAGTTTCAGTGAGAATACATTGATATATAGCAAGGACCATGAAGATCTGAAGCGCATGAATGGGGACTGCAAGACCATCCTATGTGGACCAAATGACCAGGTATCTGAGGTCAACCCAGATCTAGGGTCTCAAATTCAGTGCATGTCGATTTGTCATGATAATATGTCAAACCTGAATGCTGGCAATTCTGACTTAGTACTAGAGGGTAAGCAGGAGATGGTCAAACCATCATCCATCATTCCCTCCGTAGGTGATGATTTGCTGTCGTTGGATGGCGACAAAGAGCTGCATAAGAGCGGGACCTCTTTGCAAGAATTAGCATCAGCAACTAATATAGACTTGGATAGAAAAGTGGATAGCACTGATGGTAGTTCTTATGAGAAGCTGAATTTAGACAGGAATTCAGGTGATGAATCAATGGATGAGGATGTGATGGAAAGTAAGCATGCTGATTCCAGTATGAAATCTGATGATCCCAGAGGAAAGACTGAGGTTACCTCACAGCATGTGTCACAAGAGATGACCCTCCTTGATACCGTTACTGAGGGTTCCTCTGCACTTACTGAGGTAGTTGTGGCTGAAGAGAAGCCAACTCCAACTGAAAAGAGGAAATTTGAAGGTTATTCTTTATTTGCTTATTGTATTCTGACATTTACAATGTTCTTTTACTTTATGAATACCTTAACATTCTGTATTGTCTCTGTATCGTTACTTCTTTTATCATTTTATGACATCCAAACTGTGTGGGCATATAGTTGCTGTTAGAGTCCAGGGTATAGTGATTGTTTGAGTTGTATGATCCTTCTTCTGTCTTTCTTTTTCCTTTGGCATATATTGCATTGAATAATAGTCCTTATTTTTTTCTGCTCTTCTACTTTTTTGCTATGATATAGGACACTTATTTAATTTTTTTACTGCAGTCCTCTAGTAAGATTAGTGACAACCATATTTAATTTTTGTGATGTTCCTCATGTCAAGTTGATAGTATATAGCTTACATGATTGGTATAATTCTTGATTTTCTTCTAATTCATTGTTAATCGAACAGAGCAAGAAGTTACCACAAGTTATGAGCAAAGCAAATGTCAGTGCCAACGGAATGCTGACACTGTCAGTATTTCTGACCAACAAGCATCCAAACTAACTGGCACTGGTACTCCAAAGGAACTCTTTCAGTCTGCTAGGAAATATTCATTTGGCAAGTCTGATTCAACAAGTGGAGATTCTGCAAAGGAGCGAATAGGTGAGGTTTTGTCCTTCTAACAAAGCAAATATTTCTTTGTTGTTACCTAATTCTTATCTCCTATTTCAGTACCACCTCCTCAAAAACCAGCAACAACTTCCTTAAGAATTGATCGATTTGTGCGCCCATTTACTCTGAAAGCTGTGCAAGGGTTTCTTGGTAAAACTGGATCTGTATGTAGCTTTTGGATGGATCATATCAAGACCCATTGCTATGTTACAGTACGCCCTTATCTTCCATATCTTGTGTTTCCACTCTCTTATTGATCTTCTCTTGAAAAGGAAATGCATAACATTTTTCTTCCAACTTATAGTTTCATTTGAAAGCTAACAGTTGCACTACAACAAAGGTAGGATCTGCTCCGAATATTATCGGAAGTGCATTTTGGCATGGCTCCTTTTATGGCCTTTTTCTTACTGCACAAATTTTGCCTTTCATGTACCTGATAGTAGCCAATTTTACGTCTTCAATTTATTAAGTGCGTCACGAGAACAATAATGTTTCAATCTGTCTCTGTTAATGGTTTGGTCGTTGACCAATTGCTTTTGTATTTGGCTTGTCAACAATAGAGATGTTACCCTGTGTTGGCTAGAACATGGTTTTGATATGACTATCTATGAAGGATGCAATCTGAGATGATAGTGTTGTTGTGTTGGTCCGTCTCGTTGTGTTGGTCCGTCTCATTGTGTTGGTCTGTCTTGATTTTTATTTAAAAGCATTTGATGATGTCACTTTGTTATACTGTTTATCGCTTTCAGTGTTTTGTGCTGACTTGTCTGCATGTCCTACTCTCTGATTCTCAGTACACTTCATTGGAGGAAGCTGTGGCCACCAGGAATGCTGTTTACAACCTCCAATGGCCCCCAAACAACGGCAGTTATTTGGTTGCTGAATTTGTTGATCCACAAGAGGTGAAGCTCAAACATGAACTCCCTCCCCCATCTCAAGTGCCAATCATTCCCAACACAGCTACGGTACCAGAGGCTGCACCCTTCCAACAGTCGAAGGCTAACCAAACCATTCATTTTCCCCATGTTGCTGCTACTTCAAGGGGCCTGTTGCCCACCCCACCGCCTCTCCCCAAGCTACCTCCTACATCTGACCATGGACCAGCAAGGGAGAGGCTTCCTCCTCATCCAAAGAACCTGGAACCTGCCCTGACATTTGATGATCTCTTCAAGAAGACACAGGCCTACCCTAGGATTTACTATATGCCCTTATCGGAAGAGGAGGTGTCTGCGAAGCTTGCAGCTCGTGACAATGGAAAGAGGGGATAGTGGGCTCTAGTTTGCTGCTCCGTCTCGTATTTTGGTTCTTTGCTTGTCACTGTTGTTTTCATATGCAACTGTACGAATGTCACGGTGGTCGACAGATTCTCTTCTCGCACCTGACTCCATCAGCTGCTGCAGCTCTATGAAGTACTAGGTGGTACGTAGGTTTAGGTGATAATGTGTGAAAATACTTCTAGTAGTATCGTCTTTATGAGGGAAGGCCTGATGGTTCCTCATACCATGGTTTCTCAAGTACTATGGTATCAATAACATCGGGATTTTGGGTGTACAAGAGATACTGCAAATGCATCAAGTTCTCAGAGCGTTGCACTAAAGCACGTTGTGTTCGTCTTGCTGCTGCTCGTATTGAGGTACAATGTTAGAGTACTTCCCTTGCGACTCACCTCGACGAGGACGAGTCTACATCCACTTTGATTCTGACGTGGAATGCAGAATTCTGTAGTCCTTTCTTCCCGGGTTTTGCCTCACAGCAGGTGCTTTGTTCTGTTCGTGTTTTTGTTTCTTTGTAATCACGGTTGTGTCTTTTGTTTGGATATGTTGGATTCGCACTTGTTGATTGGTGGATGCATATATAAGTTGTCAGCAACTATATCTCGATGGGCACGCGACTGATTTGGGTCGCCTCCTGTGAATCACTTTTAGGTCTGTTGGTAGTGTTTTTTCTTATTATTTAGAGTGGTGATTACGTGAGGAAAGTAATTTTATGATTGAAATTGATTTTTATTTAGAGTAAATTTTATAGGGGTAGTGGTTCTGTGTGAGAAGTGAATTAAAGAAAAAAAGTTATTTTTAGTTTTTAGTATGTAGTTTATTTTAGACAATTATTTTCATAGATTTTATTCAGAGGTAAAAATTGAAAAGTTGTTTGACAGAGTTCTCTATTTTACACGGAGAAGCTACTCTGCAGCTCTGCTAACCAGGCCTTTACTGTCTACCGTGCCCTGGATGCCTCTGCTGCTCATGGAACTACTGCAGCCTCGTCGTCTCTCTCCCTCTCTCGTGGTGCAAACTTGGGTGTATTCTCTTAGTACTCGTTATGGGCTTTGAAAAGAACTCATACAAAGCTCTTCCATTGGCCCGAAACAAGCTGTGCAAGACTTTCGGGTCGCCGTATTCTTGCTGTGCTTGGGTTTCCCACTTTTCCTCTCCACGCTGGAATTATCCCCCTCACGCAAAGGACTCGCACGGTAACATACCCGCTCCCGGCGCAACGGCACGGCACCGCGCCTCGCCGCCGGTGATCTGGCCTCTTCCAGCGGGGGCACCAGAGAACCACCCCTAACCCCTCCCCTCCCCTCCCATCGAACCGGCGCGAAGAGGATGGCGTCCCGGTGGGGCAGCAGCAGCTGCGCGCTCTGCGAGGGATCCAACCTCCCCTCCTGCTGCGCCGCGTGCGTCAACGGCAGGTAGGAGTCGGCTCTTCTCCTCGCCTCCCCCGAATTCGGCTAAAGTTTGCATCTTTCCAGCGTAATCCTCAACGCTCCTGCCGCCGCTGTTTGATTTGGGTTCGGTTTTCTGCAGGCTGATCGAGTACCACACGAGGTTGCGCATGATGAGGAGCCTCCGCGACTCCCTCCACTCCCGCATCGCTGCGCGCCTCGAGGCCCAGGTTGGTCTCTTTCTCCCCTATGATCCCCCCCTCCCCAATTCAGTGGTAAGTTTGCCTTGATTGGCAGTTTCCGCTTGGAGTCTGAATTAGTTATATGATTGCTGGGTTAAACTTTAGCATGAGCAAATAGCTTGTTGAGTCAATAGGAGTATATACCTGAACCAAGTATGATGGTGGCCGGAATAACTGTGCGTGAACTTTGAATTGCTGTAGCATTTTTGTGGTTATTGGGGAATTTGTGCGAAAAAATTATAGCTTTTCCCCTGTTTGTGTATTTTTTAACAGAGCAAGGCGGATGAGCAGAGGACCTGGAGAGGGAGCAAAACTCAAGATATCAAGCAGTTGAGGGACCGGCTCAATGAATTGAAGAGACAAACTGCGATAGGTGAATCAATCCCTCTAACCTTTGATAGATTTTATTAGCAGTTGCTGGTTGGTTATTGATACTGAGTTCTGGGTATTGTTGTTTTCGCAGACAAGACCAAGGTCGAGCAGGCATCGAGTGATCTCAAGGCACAGACTTCATTGTTGCATCTGGCTTTTGTCACGGTATAAATATGTATATCTTGGTGTTTATTAAAATCGAACTCAATAACACCTTACTAATACTGCATATATCTTGCTTCTCACTGTCAGTTAAAAAAGAGGCGAGCTGATGCAACAGCAATGCACACCAATGCCATGAAACTCGCACAGATGCAATTTGTGAGTCATGATATGCCCTTCTTCTCTTATTGTTTGCTCCACATAGCAAGAACTACATATTGTCCATCAGCTGTACTATGTGTATGTGCATTTTTATCATGCAATTGAAATGCTTATACTTTGTTGGCAGATGGCAGCCACCTCACGACGTCTGAAAATGCAATCAAAAGCTATAAAGCAACTGTGCAAGTTGTTACCAATGCGACGAGTAAGTTTCTACGTTTGTGTGTGGCGAGTCTATTCTACGTATAGGCGCACTGTAGTTTACTGTTACGCCACCCTCCAATTACAATTCAAACAACTGTCAGTTACAATCCGCTAGATAGACTAGTTACAATCGCACATCCAGAAATACATAATTGCAACACGAGAAGCTAATGAGTTACGTTTTAGATTGTACTAAGATTACAATAGTGTTCCTTAGGTTGTACATCATTAGACAAGGAATTCGTGAGGAGTTACGTTCAGCCATAACGCAATTGCAACTCAAAATTGCTTTTATTTACGTCTGGTTGTAACTCTTTGTCTTGTGGATTGTAACTCTATTAGTTTTTAGATTGTAATTGAGGATGGCGCAACTGTAACTAGAGTAGAGTTGAGACATGCACATTACACACACACACACACTTTTGAGATCCTTGGTGGCAACCTCACCCGGCAAGATTCAATTTTGATCACATTTGGAGCATGTTGTTTTTTATAATCTACTGTAACATCTTTCACTTGTGAACATCATATATTGGTTGTGTTATTATGCTGTTTGACTTTGCATGTTCACTGGAATTTTATTACATAAAATGAGGAGTGTTTTAAATACTTTCTGATATTCTCTAATATGATCTGGAATATTCAATCATTCATGCTTACATGTGAATTTATATCATACACTTTTTAATATGTATATGTAGGTTATTAAAGAGGGAGAAAAGAAAGATGGCTACAGTGGTCCATACGATGCAATATGTGGGACTCGTCTTCCTCGTGGTCTTGATCCACATTCGGTTCCATCAGAAGAGCTATCGGCTTCATTGGGGTTATACTTTGCTCTAACTACTGCTTATTATTGTTCTAATCATTACGTTCCTCATTCAGTTATTTACTTAATTGGAATGCTCTGCTCTTAATAATTGGAATGACTAAATGAATGGATGTTCTTGTACAACTCATTATGTGATCTTCTAAACCTCAACCTTATGCATGCTCTCTAATTCTTGTAAAAATATTTTTGTAAAGTTGCCTGCTTCTAAATATTAAGAAGTGCTGTCTAGACTGAAGAGAAACATTACCAATTTTCATTAGTTTATGGAAGTGGAAAATCCATGGTAACTGGCAAGAGAGTACTGTATGGAGACCAATAGTGTTCCTTATCTACAGCCATTAGAGATGTTGAAATATCATTCTCTTGGGTTGTGCAGATTATTCGCTAGAACAGTTTGCAACAGTAATTTGCGAATTTGGTTCTGAATTAGTGGACTTAAGGTACTTGTTGTTACAGGTACATGTTACAACTCGTCAACATTGCAGTTCGTATCCTATCTGCGCCTGCTCTTCATATATCAGGTTTTGGGGTAAGATCCAATTCGCTGCCGGTAGCAAACTTTTGGGGTAAGATCTTGTAGAGACACACCTCACACCCAATATGGGGGGGGGGGTGACCTTCATATATATAGCCAATATGGCTGGGGATACAAGGAATACAATCAAGTATACATAGTAAGAGCTAATTATAGCTAATCACACATAGACCTGCCTAATACCCGCCCGCAGTCTAAGCGGGAGGATCCCGGACGCATAGACTGGACCTGAATTCAGTAAATAGCTGTACAGGAAGGCCTTGGTCATGATGTCTGCGAACTGGTGGGAGGACGGCACATGAAGAACCCGAACTTGTCCCAAGGCGACCTTCTCACGGACGAAGTGAATATCAATCTCAATGTGCTTCGTGCGACGATGATGAACGGGGTTGGTTGTCATGTAGACAGCGCTGACATTGTCGCAGTAGACAACCGTCGCCGAAGCAATGGAGACGTGGAGCTCCTGCAGGAGCTGGCGCAGCCAGCAGCACTCGGCCACCACATGAGCAACAGCACGGTACTCTGCTTCTGCACTGGAGCGGGAGACCGTGGTCTGACGCTTGGAGGACCAAGAAATCAGATTGTCGCCGAGGTAGACACAATAGCCGGAGGTGGAGCGCCGAGAATCTGGGCAGCCAGCCCAGTCGGCATCGGAGTAGGCGACCAGTGACTGAACAGGGCCGACACCAATGTGGAGGCCGGAGGAGAGAGTGCCCTTCAGGTAGCGTAGAATCCGCTTGATCATCGAGAGGTGCGGCTCGCGGGGATCATGCATGAAGAGGCACACCTGTTGGACGGCGTATGCCAAGTCAGGACGAGTCAGCGTGAGGTACTGGAGCGCGCCAGCAAGGCTCCGGTACGCGGACGGATCAGCAACAGGGGCACCGGCGGTGGCGGATAGCTTGGCATGAGTGTCAACAGGTGTCGTCGTAGAGTGACACTCAGCCATGCCGGCGCGTTGAAGGAGCTCAACGGCGTACTGTCGCTGTGATAAGAACAAGCCGTCGGCGGAGCGAGTGACGGAGATGCCGAGGAAGTGATGGAGTGCGCCCAGGTCAGTCATGGCAAACTCAGAGTGGAGGCGCCCAATGATCTACTGTAGAAATGCCGTTGAGGACGCAGTAAGGACGATGTCGTCGACGTACAGAAGCAGGTAGGCGATACTGGTCCCGTCTTTGTAGACAAAGAGGGAGGTGTCGGAAGTCGAGGCGACGAAGCCGAGCTGGCGAATGTATGTCGCAAAACGCTGGTACCAGGCTCGGGGAGCCTGCTTCAGGCTGTAGAGGGAGCGCTGCAACAGACACACATGATCAGGAAAAACAGGGTCGACGAAGCCTGGGGGCTACTGGCAGTAGACGGTCTCCTCCAGATGTCCATGGAGAAAGGCGTTCTTGACGTCTAGCTGATGAATAGGCCAGGCGCGTGAGGCAGCCATGCTGAGGACAGCCCGGATGGTTGCTGGTTTGACCACCGGGCTGAATGTCTCGTCGTAGTCGATCCCGTGGCGCTGGGAGAAGCCACGAACCACCCAGCGAGCCTTGTGGCGGGCGAGGGTACCGTCGGAGTGGTACTTGTGCTTGAATATCCACTTGCCGGTGACCACGTTGGCGCCGGGTGGCCGGGGCACGAGGCGCCATGTCCCGTTGTCGATGAGCGCCTTGTACTCCTCAGCCATGGCCGCACGCCAGTTTGGATCAGCCAAGCCGCTACGGTAGTTGGCGGGAAGTGGAGACGGAGTGGTTGTCGCAGAGAGCCCCACATACCGCATAACCGGTATGGCCCCGGACTGGGTCCGCGTGATGCGTCGTTCCTGCTGTACGGGAGGTGCTGATGGAGCTGCGGGCACCTGCGGCTGCTGTACAGGAGCAGTAGCCTGCTGGACAGGAGCAGTAGCCTGCTGTACAAGGGCAGGAGGCTGCTGAACAGGTGCAGGAGCCGGTCCTGGTGCTGTAGAGGACCCGTCATGCGCTCGGGGACGCCGGCTGTAGACAAGCCGGATGTCCCGAGCTGGTGGAGCGGCGTGAACAGCAGCTGGAGCCGGGGCAGCCGCTGGAGGAGCAGCTGGAGCCGGGGCAGCCGTTGGAGGAGCAGCAGGCAGTACGGGGCCGTGAAACAAGATCGCGGGGTCGTCGGTCAGCTCCTCAATGAAACCTTGGTGTGACTGCCCAGCAGCAGAGGGCAGGATGCAGGACGCACCGGCACTGTAGTTCCTGCAAGCAAAAAATCCAGGTCGCTTGACGAGGACCTGGAGGGGTAAAGCCCGAAGGGAAAACAAGTCTCATCGAAGACCACATGGCGAGAGATGATGACGCGCTTAGTGGCCATGTCGAGGCAGCGGTACCCCTTGTGGGAAGAGGGATAGCCGAGAAAAACACAAGCTGTGGAGCGAGGGGAGAGTTTGTGGCGAGCCGTGGCGGTCAAGTTCGGATAACAGAGACACCCAAAGACACGTAAGTGGGAGTACTCGGGAGATTTGTTGTGGAGGAGAGTGTATGGAATGCTGTGGCAAACAGCAGAGCAGGGACGCCTATTCAGAAGGTATGTGGCTGTGGCGAGGGCCTCAGCCCAGTACTGAGCAGGCATGTGTGCATGTAGGAGCATCGTGCGGCTGATGTTGTTCAATGTGCGAAGAAGGCGTTTAGCCTTGCCATTTTGTGGGGAGGTGTATGGACACGAGAGGCGTAAATGAATACCACGGGAAGCAAAGAGAGTATGGAGGGTATTGTTTACGAACTCAGTGCCGTTGTCGGCTTGGACAGCTTTGATGGCAAGGCTGAATTGAGTGTGGACATAATTGCAAAAATTTGCAATATGTGTGAAGACTTCAGATTTGCGAGTGAGGGGAAGGGTCCAACAGAAATGAGTAAAATCATCAAGTAAAACGAGATAGTATTGATACCCAGATACACTGGCAACCGGGGATGTCCATACATCACAGTGAACAAGTTCAAAAGGCATGGAAGTATATGAACTGGAATCTGAAAAAGGAAGGCGCACATATTTGCCAAGCTGACAAGAATGACATAGCAATTGCTCTATTTTATTACAGCTGATGGACGTATTACGACGAAGAATGTCAATGGTGGCGGAGCTGGGATGACCAAGACGGTGATGCCAAAGGTCGGTGGAGATGGCAATGCTGGCGTGTGGAGCGGAAGACGCAGCAGGGAAGGTGTAAAGATCACCAGCACTATTGCAGCGAAGCATCACGCGTCGGGTCGGGATATCATTGACAGAAAAACCAAGAGCGTCAAATTCTATAGAGTAGTTGTTGTCCCTAGTAAATTGACGGACAGATAGCAGATTGCAGACTAGAGATGGGACAACTAAGACATTATTTAGATGAAAATTGGACTCTGGTGTATGAAGAACAGACTCGCCACGACATGAAATAGGAAGATTTGCACCATTGCCAACTGTAATGGAAGAGTGAGGAGGAGGATGGCGAGAGAGGAGTATACCATCCGAGGAGCTCATGTGGGAGGAGGCGCCGGAATCCAGGACCCAGGGATGCTGGCCCTGGAGATGCATCTGATTGAGTGCAGCGACAAGACCATCCTGGTTCCACATGGGAGCTTGTTGGGAGACGTGGAGCGGCGCAAATGTCGTCGGGGGCTGCGTAGGCGCGAAGGCCGTTTGAGCCTGAGGAGGAGGGGCGCCAAGCACGCCTGGGCGCCAGCCGCCCTGCGAGCCGAAGGAGGGCCCTGTGGCGCCCATGGATTGTAGCAAATCCAGGGGCCCATGGGTCGGTATTGATTAGTCTGGCCAGTGCCGCCGCGCTGCTGCGCAGAGCCGCTGTTCCAGCCACGCCGGCCCTTGCCCTTGCCCTTGCTGCCGCTGCTGTTGCCACCGCCGCCGCCCTTGTTGCTGCCGTAGCCGGTCACGTGTGGGTTGTGTGGACCTCCAGAGTTGGCTGTGGCAGCGAGAGCACGGCACCCGCCCGGGCTGGTGCAGCCAGAGCCGATGGTGGCGAGGAGGGCGGTGCTGGCGACCGTCTTTTCGTCGTTGGCGAGACGAAGCTCCTTTAGTGCCAGCATGTCATGGGCTCTGGCGAATGTGGGAAGTACAGCGGAGTTGGCGATGTCGTCGGCGGTGTTGGAGAAGCGAGGATTGAGGCCACGCAGAAGGGCGAGGACGAGCTGCGAGTCCTGGACAGGATGGCCGACGTCGCGAAGAGCGGCGGCCTTGATCTTCAGCCGCTGGCAGTACGCCGATATGGTGCTGTCACCTTGCACCATGGAGTGAAACTCGTTGAGGAGGAAGATGGCGCGCGGCTCCCGGTTGGCGCGGAAGATCCCTTCAATGGCCACCCACAGATCACGAGCGGTTGGATCGGCACTGTCCATGGCGAGGTCGAGGACGGAGTCGTCGACGGAGCCGGAGATCCAGCCCCGGACGCAGCACTCCGCGACATCCCACTGAGGATCATCAGGTCGAGGGGGAGCAGAGCCGTCGATGTGCGAGCGAAGGCCGAACTTGCCGCACAGCGACTTGAAGAAGAACGCCCACTTGGAGTAGTTGGATTGAAGGTCCAGCGTAAAAGGGATGTGGAACTTGACATTGACTGTGGCGTAGTTGTGAGCCACGATCGGGGCAGCAGCGCCGGCGCTCATGGCAGGCATGGGGGGAGTGCCTGTCGCGGGCAGGGTGCCGGCACTGGTGGCCGAGGAGGAGGAGGCCGAGGTGTCCATGGGAGAGGAGAGAGGGAGGACGGGCGAGAGGAAGTCTCGCGCGTGGGGGGGGAAGTCGCGCGATCACGGAGTCGCGAGGTGGAGGGGGGGAAAGACCGGGAGAATAGGATCTAATCGTCTGATACCATGTAGAGACACACCTCACACCCAATATGGGGGGTTGACCTTCATATATATAGCCAATATGGCTGGGGATACAAGGAATACAATCAAGTATACATAGTAAGAGCTAATTATAGCTAATCACACATAGACCTGCCTAATAGATCTATAATTGCAATGCCAGATTGGCAGATTCAACTGGCTAGTCCTGGCAGTTAAATAGTATGTACCACAAACTGTAGTACGTCCTGTAAATTTAGCTATTTTCATCCAGAATATCTGTTGTTTGATTATGAAGTATCTGTAACCTGTCTGATAGAACTTTGCACTTAATAAGGATATGTCCTCCAGAGCTCCACGTCATTTTTATGCGAACTATGCACAAGTGTATTCTGCAAATTATACTTGTCTACATCTGTGGTGTGCATGAGTAGCAGCATGAACTTTCAATTGGCTATCCAGTCGGTTCATTGGCTAACATATTTGTAAATGTGATGTATTAGGCTAACATATTTGTAAATGTGATGTATTAGGCTAACATATTTGTAAATGTGATGTATTAGGCTTCATGTTCACATATATGGCAACGGAGTTCCTACTGGAACACACGTCAGTCCCAGAGGTACTGTATCTGGGAAAAGCAGCAGCTCTCTATCTCATGAACATGAACGTATAAAACCCTTACTGACATGAAACTGTCTTCTTCTCTCCAGCAAGGTTTACCCTCTTTTTATACCTAGGCAAAACATTTGCTCAGGTGGCGAGGAAAGTTCATTGACAGGAAGTGGTTCGGATAACTTTGGTGTTGACTCTGTGGATTCTGTCAAGAAACAGTCTTTTGATTCCAAGAGAAGTAGTAACTTCAACTTTTCTGTTGCATCTTCTCACTCCATGGAGAGGCATCAAGACTTGCAAAGAGGAATATCACTATTAAAGACGAGTGTTACCTCCATTACTACCTACTATTATAACTCATTGGGCTTGGATGTGTCATCCAATCTTTCTACTTTTGAGGCATTTGCAAAGTTGCTCCATATGTTATCGTCATCGAAGGCCCTTCGAGCTGCTCTTGAATCGAACATTTCTTCAAGGTACCTTATGATGTATCATAGTAACAATGCGTATCTGTGATCACATATTGTTTATTCTCAAAAGGAAAAACTGACCCTGTATGCTGCTCGCAGATCAGAGAAGCAAGTACAGCAGTTAAACAGATCAATTTGGAAGGCAAGCTCGGCCATCTCATCCGAGAGTAGTATTATGGACAGCATGCACACAGCTATCATGGTAAATTGATACTATGCTTCTGCTTGCATTGCATCTACATCTATTCCATCGCATTGCATTACCTGATTTAATCTCTGTTCTGATCAGCCGAGCTCTCTGGACAACCTCCTCCTGAACTCGAACGATAGCTTCTTGTACACCGGTAAGCCGGTGAAGCACGGAGGCATGCCAGACAGCATCTTCGACGGCTGGGATTTGGTCGAGCGCGAGGTCCTACCGCCGCCACCCTCGCAGGTTGAAGACGTCGCGCAGTGGGAAAGGGCCATGTCTGCTGGCGCCAAGAAGAAATGACTTCTATTTATTAGTCATTCTCTGAAGACCAAGCTGTCAGAACACTGCAAGAGCTTCAGTTAGATATGGACCTGATCATGAGGATCTGGTTTATGTACAGAACTGATCTCAACCTGTAGTAATGTGGCTGTCGTGCAAAATGCAGACTACAGAGAAGAGACTTGTGCTAGTAGGATAGGGTTGATCAACTCTCATATTTACATCACTTCTAAATTTGTAAATATAACTTCTATATAGTTTACGAAAGGAATTAAAATACTTCGAGTGCTCCTACTTATTCTTACAAAGGAAAAGAAATCTCTACTACATAAAACACAAGTTGGTTCTTGTGTCACATCTTGCTCTATTACCCTCTTATCTAATAAAAACATCTAAAATTCAAATAATTAACCCACTTTTGTCATCCATCCTCATCCTCCAATCTCTCAATCTCGTTATCGGCTACGGATGAAAATAAATAAAGAAATTAGGAGTAAAATTAGCAGATAATATCCTCTTCCTTTTGCGGATTCCATCTGAAATCAAATTACAGTATCGTTCTCGACGTATTCGTTCTGTGGTGCTTCCATAGCGCATCCATATCTTCATAGCTTGAATTTATTCTTGATGTTATCATATCTAATATTTATATTTTCGTTGTAACATACAAACACTTAGCTAGTTATTTTACATGTAGCACGAGTGTGCAAAAGTACAGCCTACAGATAACTAGAAAAGAAGTGTGTAAATAGCAGCTATGAAGGGGAAAAACTAATTTTATTTGAGAAGGGATCCATCAACGTGTCACCATCAGGAGGTGTTCCCTCCTAGGGATGGCAACAGGTCTACACGCATCGGATTTTGACTGCCCACACTCGACCTGAAACCCGAACCGGCCCTAAAACTCAAATCGAGTTCAAAATCACCCCCGCCCCTAGCCCGGTGGGGACCCGAGACCCGTCGGGGACCCAAAACCTCCACTCCTCGCACACTGACCCGCCCCGTCCCCTGCCTACTTGTAGGATCAAGGAGGCCGACTAGAGGGGGATGAATAGGCGGTTCTAAAAATTCTAGCAAGATATAACCGATAAAGATGCGGAATTAAAAGCAATCGGTTACAGCACATATGAAACCCCCAAAATCTATATCTAAATTAAAGTGATTGATCTATGTCTATGTCAAGATTTGCAACCTACGGTGACCTGTAAGCAATTATAATTCTATGAATGTAAATTGTTCAAAGTAAATAAGTTTAAGTAGCCAAATCACAAAGGAGATACCAGATTTTTTATCGTGATCTTGGAAACTTGTCGGTCTCCCCTAATCCACATTGAGATGGGTTCAAACTTTTAACTGCTCCTCTATTAAGTATGTAATTCTCACCACGAGAAGAGGCTCACCATGAGCAACTTGATCTTGAGTCGGATTAATCCAATGAACCACTCATTATCTCGATTCCACTAGAGTTGCACTTTACTACTCCAGCAAGACGTACACAAAGCCTCTCACAATCACACCGGGCCTTCTCACAAACTTTCTCGAGAAGATCACCGGATCACAACGCTACCGCGTCTTCTAGGTGTTGGCAAATACCAAGAGTAACAAGCCAAGACGAATTCGACTCTCACCAAGTGTCTAAAGCTCAATCATTAATGCAAATACACTTGATTCTTGTCTCACAACCCTCACTATGTGCAACACATGCACAAATATGTTGGGAGGACTTCACTTAGCTCAAATATGCTCAATGTGGGCAGAGTACTTGCTCAAGTCGCTGGACACAAGGTATTTATAGGCTACAACCCGAAATGTAGTCGTTGCCTAAAGTCTGACTTCTCTACGCATCTGGCAGTCAGACCACAGTTCACTTGGCAATCGGACTGTCATTGGACCAACACCTCTAAAACTAGCTGTTACAGCCTTTTCACCTTTCCAACGGTCAGACTGATCCTCTTGGCAGTCAGACCGCCACCTTGGCGGTCGGATCGCCATCCTCTCTAGGAAAACGGAGGTTCTCTGCACGCTCCGGTGGTCGGACCAGCCTCCTTGGTGGTCGGACCGCCACCCGATCTAGAGATGAGTTCTATGTTAGTTCCAAGAGTTAGATCTCCCATCTTGGCGGTCAGACCGGAATTCTTAGTGGTCGGACCGTCACTTCCAAAACAGTACTACCGACACTCAGAGAAACGTCGATAACTTTTGAACTCGATGCCCGATTAAGGTGATCTTGGACTCTATAAAAAGCTTATTCAGAGAGCTATACATCTCAATTGATTGCTTGATCTCAAACATATTAGATCAAACCTAAAATATAATCCAAAGATCCACCAAAATGAAAACTACATGAACCTTAAACTTTTGCAAAACAAATTTGCAACATAAAGGTTCCATGCGACCAAAGATTAAAGCATTCACTATGACAACTTGCAAAACATCTTTGCAAAGTTAGTGATATGCCATACGAAGTAGGAATATGAACTTGAGCTATTTGCAAATTATAACATCCTACTAAAGAGAGTATGCATATGTAAGATTGGACTTATCAACATATGGTAAAACTCAAGCAATTTCAAGACCCCACTTAATAGTATGCATTTATCCTACGGGCCATTTCTCTTCTCTAATCACCATTGACTATAAAAAAAAACCCTATATTTTATACCTTTATCTTGAGCTAGCCATCTCGCCAGACTTGATGAACACATCATCCAAGTCCCAATATTCCTTCTAGGGTTGTCATCAACTCTTTACTTGAGCTTAATGATGCTGTATCAACTCTTTACTTAAGCTTAATGATGATGTTCATCATCGCTTCCCATCTTGATCCTCTCTTGATCAAGCTCGATGAAGTTTACTTGATTGCTTCCATACACCAAGCATGTAAGATTTGTCTTTTCACATCATTTTCATCCCGTTCACCACCAAGGCATGAACCGTAATTATTAAGCACACAAGTTGTTCACTAAGCTTGTCTCGATCTTGCTCTTCCAACTTGGCACATTGAATATCTCAATTCAATATTTGTCTTCATATGTAACCTTCAGTTATTTGATCTCCACAAGTAACTTTGATCTTTGTGCTTATTGCCAATATTCTTAAGACCATATATGAACTCCGAGGTCTCTTCCTCTCTAGCTTCTTATTTTTCATATGAGCATCACTTAGAGCTCATTCATCTCAATGTATTTCTCTTGATCATATGACATTCCTTAATGAATCCTACTCAATCCTTTATGTATCACCTATGAAATAATCTATTAACAATTCTCAACATAATTGTTAGTCCATAAATATTATCATCACTTACCTGAGAATCACCTAAAGCTCATTCATCTAGGTATATTTCTCTTGATCACATGACAATCCTCAATGACTATGCTCAATCACTTAGGCATATCCTATGGAATACCATACTAATAATGCTCAACATAATTATTAGTTCATAGGTATTATCATTAATTACTAAAATTACATTTGGAGGATAGATGCACCTTCACTACTACCCATCCCCATGGGCGCCGCCGCGCCTGCTCATGCGCGGGATCCGCCCACCGTGCGTCTTCCCCACGCCTCACATATCCCCTGCCTTCCTTCCTCTGTCTTCTCGCTCCCGATCTCCGGTTCTTCGCCCCCAAGTCTCAACGGCATCGCGGTGAGGCGGGTCGGAGTAATAAATCAGCATCCCATAAAATCTTGACGGTGACGACGCAGTGGCCGGCCGAAGCTTGCTTCGACAGCTCGATGGCCAGAGTAACATAACATAGCTCAACGTTGGCGCAACAACATGATGGCTGACACCCACGACGGAGGTCGAACCAGAGGGAGAAGTGAAGGGGATACACATACATGGAGCTTGACAGCCTCCTCTATGTGATCTCGACGGGCATCACGGCCACAGTAGGGCCTTTGGTCTCCCCCTCCCTCTACGCATGGCGGTCGAGCCTTTAGCCACACGCGTATGGCGGCTGCACGGGTTCCACTCGGTTCTTCACCTGCGCGCCAACAACAGGATGTGACGAGACGCCAGCAGGGGTTTCACCCTTTTCCTCCATCCTCCCAGCCCCGTGTGACGTGCGGGCAGACCAATAGAGGGAGGGTCGGTCTGGAGCGGCCGAATGCGGTGGGAAGGAGGTAGGCTAGGGGCGGCGGGGAGGAGGCCGACTCGGGGCGGTGGAGCGGGTGAGCGCACTGATGGATTAGATCTTGCTATGGCATGAATTGTGAGGATCTGATAAAATATTGGAGACAGAGACACGGTTAAAGGTGAGACTCGAATTTTTGGCCAACGGGTGCCTCGAACCGGTTGGGACCCAATCCGATAGCCCTGCAGGGTGGATTTTACTTCTGAACCCATCCTAGTCAGTTCTGAACCCGCGGGAACGACCCGGGAAATTGCCACCCTTACTCCCTCTGTTCCACCACAAAACCGCGCCTCCGGCGGCCCTGCCTCGGCTCCGCCTGTTCCTCCTCCACGGCTCCACGCCCTAACCCTAAGCAACCCCGTCGCCGGCGATGAGAAGCCTACGAGCGATGTCCTCCCTCCTCCACATCTACTCCTCGTCCACCGCCGCGGGCCGAGGCGCCAGGCGGCTGGGGTTCGTGCCGGCGCTCGGCGGGAGCTTCCGGGTCACGTCGAATTCGAGGCCGCCCGCGTTCGTGCTCTACGAGGTCGCGAGAGCGGCGGTTGGTGCGTGGAGGAGGGCGTCCACGCGCGCGGCGAGCTGGGATTCGGAGAAGTCGCCGTACGAGACACTTGGTACGACGCAGTGCTCTCTATGGTAGTGAGAGCTTCGGAACTTGGATTAGTATATGGGTGTTTTCTATGTCGATCCTGAGGATCTACGCGCTTGTATGATGCTGATCAATTCAGTTGACAAATTATTTGGTCCGTTGAGGCTTCGCTTGTTCGAAATTTGGTGTTCGGTTGCCAATTTTTGATCATTTGCTGTTGTCATGTTTCTATGGTTCGGTCCTAAATTTTGATCATATGATCAAAGGACGATCAAATTCAGACATATTATCAAATGTTGATCAACTTTGAGACATATAATCAAATTTCCTTTTTTTTCAAGAACGTTACCCCTGTTTTTATAGCTTAACATGCCCTGTGTAGTATGGACTTGTAATTAGAGGTGAAGCTAATGTGTTCTTTGTGTGGCATGTTGTTCGAAGAGTTGGGTAGTGATGCAGACGAGGAGATCATAAAGACAGCATACAGAAGATTAGCCAAGTTCTATCACCCAGATGGTTGGTTCGTCAATCTTTCTGTATTTTCCTAGTATTCAGCTATTTTCCTTACTGCATTCCAGGCATTCCAATCATTTGCTGTTGTCATGTTTCCAGACTTACAATTCATATGCTCCTACGAACATGATGAACGACTCTTATAGTCTTTGTTAAGTTTGTCAGTGAGCTGTTTGTCTGCCACAAAACAGTTTACGCACACCCACAAGGCATCAGTGTCAAACATATGCACTGCAACAGTTGTTTCACAGTATTTGACCCTCATTTAAATTGTTGAGTTAATGTGAAAATCTGGTTTCAGTGGATGCGCTGTGGATTCAGTGGTATAACATCAATATCACTATGTACTGCAGGTCAATATAATTTTTTCATCGAGAATTTATGTGTTCCTTTGTTTTAGTATTACACAGCATTTAGCTAGTTCTCCATGCATAAATGTCTCATTGCAGGCTTGAAGTGGGTGTTTCTTTATCTTGAGCAGCGGTTGTAGTGTAATAAAGTTTGTGGATGTTTCTTAATCTAGATCTGTGGTGGTAGTGTATTAGAGTTCCAGACATTGTGGTGGAATAACAATCAAAATTCTCAATTCATATTTATTGAACATATGTGATTCCCTTAAGTATCCTCTTAAGTCTTAAGTCCTTCTGACTAGAGAGTATGAGCTAACAAATAAACACAAGACTAACCAAAATACTCTAGCAAGTAAAGGCTGTGGCTGGCTGTAGTTTACCGACAGCTATAAACAATTGGAACTTGA
The DNA here is from genome assembly GCF_958298935.1 of Phragmites australis. NCBI lineage: Eukaryota > Viridiplantae > Streptophyta > Magnoliopsida > Poales > Poaceae > Phragmites > Phragmites australis. The sequence goes on from NC_084935.1 coordinate 3,208,614, forward strand.
AAGAAGCTGGTGCCATAGTGATATAGGAGCAACTACTTTTTTGTGGGTTCATGCTATTGGCGCACATGTATTTTCTTTGAAAAAACATTCTCCTTTTATTCCATCTGATGATGTTGTTCTGTTAAAGTTTATGATGGTAAGGGAACCCTTGAGGAAGGGGAAACTGCTGAAGCCCGTTTCATCAAAATCCAAGCAGCATATGAGCTGTTGATTGATGATGAAAGAAGAAGGGCGTATGATAGAGAGCATCATGTGAACCCAATGAAGGTATGAGTTTCCTTGGCCCACTTATTCTGTCATTTGATTATGTGCAGCATGAAGTTGCATCTTTGTGTTTATTGTTGCCACTTTCATACTCAAGCACTACCCATTTTAATCACATAATTAGTTTTCAATTCTAGTTCCATGATTCTGAAACCAAGAAAAAGGAAATTACTTAAAGGTAGCACCATTCCATCCCTGCGAGCTATAATCTACAAAACAGCGGTGTTTGTCATGCTTTGTTTATTCTTGCTGCAAAACAGGACCAAGAATGATGACATTCATCGAAAACTAACATTTGGTAACAAAAGCCAAATTAGAACAATTACAATTGGGCCATACCGTTCATCTGCCGTGAAAAGTTAAGCACTCTATTGTATTATCTGCGACTAGGAGCATACAATCAAGCATTATGAACTGTTAGATAATTATGATAATTTGAATTTGAGAGCACATAGTTGAGTTGCAGAGCGATGCCTGTTTATAAGAGGTATTCCTGCTGTTCTGAAAACCATCTTCTCCAACAATCAGGCTTCTCAGGCATGGATGGAGTGGGTAATGAAAAAGCGGAAAGCCTTTGATAAACGTGGCGACATGGCTGTGGCTGCTTGGACTGAGCAACAACATCGTGAAATGACGCTGCGCGCACGGCGTCTCTCACGGTCAAAGGTGACTACAAACCATTACACTGTACCCTCCCATCATGGTATTCATGCCTTTTCATTTCTAAGCCTGCATTTCTGAATACTGGATCTAGGTTGATCCTGAGGAGGAAAGGAAGCTGTTCGCCAAAGAAAAGAAGGCATCTATGGAATTCTACAGCACAACTCTGAAGAGGCATACCCTTGTCTTACGGAAGAGGGATATTATGCGCAAGAAAGCAGAGGAAGACAAGAATAAGGAGATCGGTAGACTTCTAGCGGCGGAGGGGCTTGAGCTAGATACAGACGAAGATGAGGACAAAACATTCTTTAAGTAATCCTTTTCATATTTACTCCCAATTTCTTCCACCTCCGCCCCAGCAAATAATTGAAGGTTTCGTTGAAATTCCATGCAATGAATATACAAGGCGACAAGAATTGAGCTCATGGGAAACCTGGAGGAGACATACATAGACAAATGCTGGACCAGAATAGAATCCTCTCGGTGCAAAATGTAGTATTCTCCCGGGACCAGAAAGAAAAGGAAAAGGAAGTAAAATCCATCAGCTCTAGGCTGTAGTGTTGTAGTATGATTCAAGCAAACTTTTATGTACATCATCCCACAATATAAACAGCAAAAGATGGACAAGCTTAGCAGAGGATGCATCATGTACGTCTCAGCTATGTATTTTACCGTTTGTTAACAAAAAATAACTATTAGCTGCTTGTGCCCCTACTGCTGTGTAAATACCACTAAAAATACAGATTTGTGTTTACTGAAAAGAAGATTACAGTTTTTATCTGGATTCCGCCGCTGGTTGGCTTCGTAGTAGTGCCATCAAATAGAGTACATAGCGAACATACAACGCCATCGTTATGCCTCAAGCCGAGGGAGCACACTGCTCATAGAATCAATCTGGCTACCCCAACTGGTACCACCATCACTCACAAATACAACGGAACTCCCAGGAGGCAGGACGGCGAGAGCATTATCATGGTTCGCTCCTATGGTCTTCTGGTGGTGCTCTTTCCTGTACTTCTTCACCAATGCGAGCCTGTCCAGGTATTATTTTTGCAATCTCACATTGTTTTTTGTTGTATCCTCGCTTAAATTTGTTGGTTTTCCGGCCGTAGGTGCGGCATCCACATCTCAGACTGGATCGCCATGGGAGCTGGGACTGGTGCGATTCTGGCAATCACGTTGTTCCTCATCTCTGTAAGTCTTTTTATCTTACATGGTGGTTTGGTTTAACAGTAAGAGCGTCTTCTCTGTTCTTAACCTTGCTTTGCTCTTTTCAGACACCACTGGAGGTTGCCAATGTGGTCACTAGGGGTGAAAACGGATTATTTTCGGCTGATCAGAGTCGGAATCAGAAACAGATAGATTTTTTGAATCGACATCGGATGTTTTTGGCTCGGAATCAGTGTCGGATATTTTTTTTTGAAATCAGCATAGCAGTTTCCGATGGAATCGGTAATGGCATCGGATATCCAGAGTACCTGAGTTCAAATATTATCCGAAGCCCAACGTGCTGATACAACGTTCCAACGCTCTCAAAATTCAAAACATTAAAATAATCATGAATTTTTTTGAAATAATATACGGTACAGAGGATCCTATAATCTAGCTCTAAAAATTCAACTCCAAATATAGTATGTACAATAAAATTTGTCTTTTTGTTTCTCATTGTACAAATCATATTTTTTATCTGAATTTTTTTTAGAGCTAGATCATAATATCCTTTAAATCACTAGAAATTTTCAGATTTTTTAATGATGATTTTGATATTGATTTGAATTTTGAGAGCAAGAGAATGAAATATTTTTTTAAACTGGAGCGCGACAAGTTTACTTTTTTAAATGGGCGTTTCTCTCTCAATCGTTAGCCGTTTTACGGGACACTGATCAAGGGCAGGAACGTGGTCGTCTGTCAGTTCCCACTCGACCCAACGGTGGCACTATCCACGTTCGCTGCCGCATGCAATGCAAGGCTAGGCTCCCTCGCCATCTTTTTCCCCTACGGCGGTAGTTCCGTCCCGAGGAAGACCCTCTCTTTCATTTGTATATATGTTATATTTAGTATTTTACTAGCATTATGAGTTCGTGATGAACTAAATTTAAATATTTGTATTAAGTCTAAATATTATGTGAACTTATACCAAACATAGCGTGTGAGCTTGTAAAGTTGTGATGAACTAAGTTGTGTTGTATCCTTGATGTTTGTATTGCCAAAGGGGGAGAGCATATGTACAAAGATGAGAATATGCATAAATATGCTTCAAAGGAAGAGCAATGAGAATTTTTGTAACAAACCTTAAAGAAAAATAAAAAACTGTGCATTCATCATGGAGGAGCATTTGTTTTTGAGTTTTTGAGTTTTCTTACTCTTTTGAGGTTTTGGCTGGCCTTTTGCTTCTCTTCGGTCTTTTGCAATCTTTCTTATACCAAGTGATATGGTTCTTACTCTTTCTCAAGTTTTGGTCACTTAGACGTGCTTCAATTCTCCAAACCCAAATCTTTGTGTTTTGAACGTTGTCAATGCACTCAGTAAGGGGAAATTTGAGAAACCAAGTTAAAATGTGCATTGGTTTGCATGTGATGAGTCATTGACAACGCTGTATTTGAAATGATTTTGGTTAGCATGAACTTATGTGTGTGAGATCTTATTTATGGCTAACCAAAGTTTGAATTGGAGAAGACTGTTTCAGAGTCAAGGGAATTATGCCTCACCGAAACATCCGGTGTGTGGTTTTTTTACCACACTAGATAGCACGATGTTACGGTGAAGTGAGCACCGGAGCATTTTTAGTGATGAAACAAAAATGAAAGCAAACAACAGATGGTCCAGTGATAGATTTTGAGAGTGCCAGAGTATTTTCTACAGAGAGAAGATTTTTGGCGCTAAGTTTGATTATGTACGCCGGATAGTCCGGTGCTGAGATTGGGAACACCGGAGAATGTATCAGACCTTTTGTTGCAGAGAGGTTGCAGAAGGGTGGTTCGGTGAATTAGTACACACCGGATTATCCAGTGATGAACACGAGATCACTAGAAGCAATCGGACTTTTTCTTACAGAGAGCAAAAATTTTCTGAAACAGATAATGTTACATTCACCAGATGGTCCGGTGCTCAGAAGCAGAACACAGCAGAACATCTACATTTGTGTCATCGGTGTTTTCTTTGAGTTATTTGCAGCATTAGTAATTGCATTGGCAAAGTGTTTTTATGATGCGACACTGTAGAACTGGTGTCATTTGATGAATTCTTTACTAACAAAAAATTCTTTTTGGAGCCATTAATACTCCATTTAGACAGTAGTTTGCATCAAATGCCTAGTTGTGGTATCCATCTATTGCTATCCCGAGAGAGAGAGAGAGGCTAGGGGCCGGTGAGCAGTTGGGGGGACAGCGCTCGGGCTCGGAGCAAACAAAGCAGCATGAGTACTTTTGTTGCCAGGAAGCAAAGAGACAAGGCAGACAGAGCCTGGCGTCTTTGCACCGTACCCATTTCACATCACAGCACTCGCAGGAAACCAAGCAACATAGCGCAGGTCGCCTGATTTCGTTTCAAACGAACGTGGGCTCCTGGCATGGCATGTGCAACTAAGTATATTTACGAGGCCTATATATGTTTTTTAAAACTATTTACAGGGCGCCGTGTGGCCTAAATTGTTGCTTGCAAGTTGCAAGTAGTGTACTGGTGTGCTGCATGGCCTGCGTCCCGGACGATCATTTAGCAAGCTTTCCTGAACCGAACCTGCATTTGAAACGAAACCAAAGGCAAAGCAGGAGCACTTCTGCGCAAGGGTTTGTCAGGATGAGACTAGTCGTAAAGAAACCCAATTCCTGGCGCTGCAGTACAGAGAGCAAACAGACAAGGCAGAGAGAGCCTCTTCTCTTTTACAGCAGACGTCTTTCTTTGCACCCAAACACCCTTTTTTCCTTCTTTTGCGTGGTTCAGTAGAGCAACCTTGAATCGAATACCCAGACACCACACTGTTTGGTCCAACCTATGTCCATCCCATCCCCTGCATGCATGCATTGCATCATGTGTAGCGCAGGCCATCATGTTAATTAGCTGAGGATTAGAATCTAATACCAACCGCTGCTTATTTCTCGTCATCGGCTCGGCTTCAGTTGCGATTGCCAGAGGGGCACAAGCTGCACAACTAGTCCTCTAAGCTCTGTAAAGCAGGTGTTTAGTTACCAGCATGTCATATTAGGTCTAGTTGCTGGATGCAAAATGGGACTCTCAGCCTGGCTCAACGTGGATTTAACTGTTCAATGTGGAGTTTCAGGCTCAACATGGATTTAACAGTTCAATGTGGAGTTTTGTGAAATAGTGGCTTTAGTTTGGGTAAGTTGGTAGCAGTAGATAGAGTCTTGATTCTAGCACAGTAGTTTCAAAGTAGAAACATGCTCGTCTCTGCATATAAGCAAGTATGTAGATGTGCCTCCAATCGTATCCATTTTCTTTCCAACAAGCCAACGGAAGGCGGAATACTATGCATTGTTTATTACATATTTTGTAATAAAGTAATGACCTCGAGACTTGGGAGTACTTATTTCGCTATTCTCTACTTTATGCTAGCTTTAAGTGTTTATGAGATTGATCTTCGTTGGCAACACGACCAAAAATTGATAGTTATTCACAACTGTCATATAGCTCTAGCAAATGGAGTACATGTGGCGCATATATTTGACCGTCGAATAGTTTTACTACTTCAGGCTTCAAGTTATTTATGATACTGATTTTCGTTGCCAACACGACCGACTGATCGATGCACAACTGTCACATAGCTCTAGCCAACTGATCTTAGCTGGATGATCTCGTTTTTTTTTAACGAAATTAGGTAGAGGATCTCAGACGATCGATACCACGTACTGGATAACGAAACAAATGGCAGCATGAGGCATGAACTGCGCAATAATAATTTACTTATCGCCCAGATGCTGAACCATGTGCAGCGGCCGCGCAGGCAGGGAGATGAATCACATGCCCGGCTCATGGCTCCATCATGCCGTTGCACGCGAACACACCAAATTTTGGGTGCCTGCACTCGAGGCGTCGCGGTTGCAAATGTTTAGCAAAAAAAAAAAAAGTTAGAGTATGAGCTCACATGCCACAACTACGCCGCTGGCCGCGGGCATCTCGGTGGCTCCGCCGCCCCTTGGCCTCTCCCTCCGCGGACGGCGGCATCGAGAGCCGGGGAGGCTGCCCGTGGAAGGAGAAATAGTGGGAACTGGGGAAGACGGCGGGTTAGGAGAAGACGGTTTTGGCCGTCGCGATCGCCAGCACGACTGGGAAATGGGGCATCGGCTGGACGAAGACGCCTAGGTGGGGTGACAACGAAAAGGGACACGATCAAACCATCACGACGCCGCGGGCGGGCACCGCTGATTTCACCGCGCCACGCACGTGAACCGTCGGCTAAAGCCAAACTCGCGAGCGAATGAATCGGACGGCAGAGGACTACGATCTCGCGGATTTCCCTGTCTTTTCAGTTCGTTGAGTCGGAGCCTGAAATGCCGCAACAAGAAAATTCTATAACGACACGTGAACCCATGGCGTATAGGACTTGTCGAGGTGAAGAATAAGATCCCCTGTCATGCAAGGTCTAGGCTAGTAGAAATCAGCCTCGGTTGATATTTTCAAAATAATGGCCTAGTGCGATTAGTCCTCTAGTTGTAGATGGAATTCTGGTGAACAGGGAAAATTGAAAATAGAGTAGGTACTTACATAACTAATTTAATCGTATTTAATGACATCAATTTATACATTTTTCTTCCCCAAACACCTTTTCGATGAGTTAAGTCGTGGGTCAACGCAGAGATAGTGTGACCCATCCCGTAGCACGGTCGGGCAGGCGAGCGTGATGAGCGTAACGGGTATGACAGTGGTTGGCGGATGGGACTGTTGAATAATTTGTGATATATAGAGCATATATAATATTCCACAAGCATAATTACAAGAATGAAAATACGAGCTATCTAAACACATGATAAGGCAGGGTAACAGCTGAGTAAGAGCAAAAACAAAGCAACCCTCCATGTGTAACTTCAATAGCCAAATAACAATATGAATTATAAGAGACAGAACCTCAACATTAGGACAACAAGTGAATAAAGATGTTGCTCTCATAATTAAGCTCAACAATTGGCCCCAAGCCTTTGAAGACTTGCTCCCGAATTGTTCTATTGATCTAATCAAAGATTGGGCTATCCTTAAGATCTCAACTAACAAAAGGATCTTGGACAATATACCAAGCATGAGCACTGGATTGTGAGCTGTGCTAAACCAGAGGTATCCCAACAAATAGTATTTGGTCATTACAAAAGTAATACTAGCAAACAGATGATGAAACCTACTGAATTTTCCCAGTACAGAGCATATCCAGATATGAACGAAACAAGCCATCACTGAAATCTGTGGCCAGAAGACCACCAACAGTGATGAAGATATCACTCAGATCAACACCTGAGACAAGTAAACTGCCGCACAGACCAACCACTAGTTCACAGCTCACACATCCACAATACCAAAGATCCTAATGCTATTGTTCTTAAGATCAATGATATCATCACAGAGCATCTAGAATTCAGCATGCTGTACAGAATGTGAAAAGAGGATAAAAACTCACAGTGAAAGGAGATGAAGAGATTGAATAATCGGGGCAAGGCACGACTCGTCGGTCGCAGTCCCAGAAATCCGATTGCCCGCCGTAGCGCCGACAATAGGGAGGACGGAGATACAATGCCCAAACCACACTGCACACGGCACGTGTGGGCGAACTTCCGGCGTATGCAACTCCGGACCAACACAGCTCACTTCCAAATCTCCGAAAACCAAGTCTAGCCGAGAAAGACTCGGATTCAACCGGCCAAAGATCACTGGGAAGAAGAGGAGATTGGGGAAAAACTCACAGAGAGAATCCTCTTCATTGGTCTGCTCTTCAGAGAGGGGAAGGAGAAGGATCTATATCGGGGAACCTGCACTGGCCGGCTGGATTCAAATCCCAACCGAACTGCAGCTCCTCCGGCTCCCAGGCGCACAGTGTGGACGGCAGTTGCCGCCGCCGCACGCCCAGGTGCCCAGCCATCCCTTTCCTCCATCTCTCTCCCGCAAGCCCTAGCAGCCGGCTGCCTTTTAAGGCTAAGAAGCCATGGGCTGGGCCAAACCACGAGCTCAAGCCCATATCAGCTGCAAGATTCAGCCCAGAAGAGTTCCAGCACATTGAAAATTTCAGAAATATATGCAACAGGGACAACGCGTGCAGGATAAACAGGCCGGGCCGAGCATGTTCGCCTTCGTAATAATGACCTAAAAGTAGCTATCTTTGTCGGGTATAATGTGGTCACCGTATTTTGGCACATTCTGCTTGTATAGACACTTCGGCTCTTACTATATAAAGGAGGAGGATCGGGTCTGCAACGAGGATAAGATTATCTAACTCATAAGAAAATACATAGGACGTATGATTATTATCCTGAGAGAGGCCTGAACTTAAATAAATATTTTATGTTATTGAGTTCCTTCGACACACATACTCACCAATGGCCACTGGAAACATTGAGTACATACCCATCGTCCAGCATACCCCTGATATATTGTCAAAGACTAACCATCGACAGTTGGCGCGCCAAGTAGGAGGCGTATTTTCATGTTTTGGTAAGTGTTGATAACTCGATTGGGCTATCCATAGCCAGATCCATAGCAACCGCTGAGTCCCGTTACGAGGATCGCGGTTGCCATGAGGTATTCGTCATGGGATATGACTCAGATGAGTCTGATGTGCTCCAATCCTAGGACATTGGCATGAGAGAGACCTGACCCCAGGCGGGCCTCGTCCGGATAGACGTGAGGTGGACAGGAGTGCCTAGTTTCGTTCTACAAATTGGGGCAAGAACCACAGAGTTAAAACTGGGCCCAAAAGAATGCTGCTGTCGGATGCACTAACCACTAAGAATTAAAACTGGAATTAGAGATCTCTTTTCAGACTCTTTCGCAATGAATGTGGTACACGTCTACCACCGACGACCCTCCGGCCATCAACCACAGCTGACAAAATCCACATGTCCGCCGCCGGCAACTGTTCCGTTCTTCCTCTTTGTACAGATCCCATCAATACCGCTGCCAACTGTTCGATTGATCTTGGCCTAACGCCATCCTAACTACCTGTTGAGTCCTAAGGGTACGACTCCTTCACATGGCACTTTGATCAGAAGCATAACCAATGATCGATTGTGGTCCCATCTCGCCTTACGCAACATAAAAGGAGGGTTCTCGTGAAGCTCAATTAAGCGACATATAATGCAAAACCCTAACTCGATCAATAGCGTGTAGCAGCGAGGCGAAGGTCATCACCATCATCTTCACCCACGACGTCCATGTTTACTAGCTGCACCAAGCCAATGAACTCTCCCTCACGTCGGTGTCCTCTACATCGATCTCTTCCTCACACCTACACTGCATCAACGTTCCCCGACATCGACGACCACAAGTGCCACTACATCACCTCACCTTCAAGACTAGATGGCAACCTCGAATGTAGATATGCCTACTGCTTTCGCTATTTGGTTGTTCAGATCACATATCTAGACCATCATATTAATTAGCTAAGGATTAGAATCTAATACCAACCACTGCTTATTCCTCATCACTGGCTCGGCTTTAGCTGCGACTGCCAGAGGGGCACAAGCCGCACAACTAGTCCTCTAGGCTCTGTAATACAGGTATCAGGTGTTTGGTTACCAGCATGTCATATTGGGTCTAGCTGGATGCAAAAGGTGACTCTCAGCCTGGCTCAACGTGGATTTAACTGTTCAATGTGGAGTTTTGTGAAATAGTGACTTTAGTTTGGGCAAATTGCTAGCAGTAGATAGAGTCTTGATTCTAGCACAGTAGTTCCAAAGTAGAAACATCCTCGTTTCTCCATATAAGCAAGTATGTAGATGGTGCCTCCAATGGTATCCATTTTTCTTTCCCACGAGCCAACGGAAGGCGGAATCATATGTATTGTTTACTATATATTTTGCAATAAAGTAAAGACCTCGAGAGTTGGCCCGTACTTATTTTCGCTATTCTCTATTTTAGACCATCTCTAACCATATTTTCTTCGTTTCGTTCTCTTCCCGATTCTCTTTTTCGTTCTCATTCTCTTTATTTTCTCTCATCTCCAACAACTTTCTTTCGAGGGGAATTACGAAGGGAATGGAGCGAGAATCCCGTCCTGATAGAAATGACCTCGGGATTCCCTTCGTGACGGGAACCGTAAAGAGAAACCGTTGGAATGCTGAAGGGAACGAAAGTCCTTTCATGACGGAAATTTAGCCCGCAAGGAGAATCCTTTGGGTGTGATCTCACGATAGCTTTAAGTGTTTATGAGATTGATCTTCGTTGGCAACACGACCGAAAATTGATAGTCAAATATTCACAACTGTCATACAGCTCTAGCAAATATAGTACATGTGGAGCATATATTTTACCGTGGAATAGTTTTACTACTTTAGGCTTTAAGTTTTTTATGATACTGATTTTCGTTGCCAACACGACCGACTGATCGATGCACAACTGTCACAAAGCTCTAGCCAACTGATCTTAGCTGGATGATCTCGTTTTTTTTAACGGAATTAAGTAGAGGATCTCAGACGATCGATACCACGTACTGGATAACGAAACAAATGGCAGCATGAGGCATGAACTGCGCAATAATTTACTTATCGCCCAGATGCTGAAGCATGTGCAGCGGCCGCGCAGGCAGGGAGATGAATCACATGCCCGGCTCATGGCTCCATCATGCCGTTGCACGCGAACACACCAAATTTTGGGTGCCTGCACTCGAGTCGTCGCGGTTGCAAATGTTGGTTATAGGACTCGTCGAGGTGAAGAATAAGATCCCCTGCCATGCAAGGTCTAGGCCAGTAGATATCAGTCGGCGGTTGATAGTTTCAAAATAATGGCCCTCCTGTATGACTAGAGGAGACTTGTGTGATTAGTCTCTTAGTTGTAGATGGAATTCTCGTGAACAGGAAAAATGGTAACGGAGTAGGTACTCATATAACCAATTTAATCATATTTAATAACATCTATTTATACAATTTTCTTCCCTAAACACCTTTTCAATTAGTGAAGTTGTGGGCCGACGCAGAGACAGCGTGACACATCCCATAGCATGGCCGGGCAGGTGAGCGTGATGATTGCGTAGCGGGTATGACGGTGGGTGGCGGATGGGACAACGCGTGCAGGATGACCAGGCCGGGCTGAGCATGTCCGCCCTCCGTAATGATGATCTAAAAGTAGCTATGTTTGTCGGGTACAATGCGGTCATCGTATTTTGGCACATTCTGCTTGTACGGACACTTCATCTCTTACTATATAAAGGGGGAGGACCGGGCCTGCAACGAGGACAAGATCATCCGACTCATAACAAAATATATAGGATGTATGACTATTATCTGGAGAGAGGCCTGAACTTGGATAAATCTTGTGTTCTCGAGTTCCTTCAACACACATACTTACCAACGACCACTGAAAACACTGATTACGCACCTATCGTCCAACATACCCCTGATATATTGTCAAAGACTAACCCTTGACAGTTGGCGCACCAGGTAAGGGGCGTGTTTTCACTTTTCGGTAAGTGTTGATAACTCGATTGGGCTATTCATGGTCGGATCCATAGGAACCGCTGAGTTCCGTTACAAGGACCCCAGTCGTCGTGAGCTATTCATCATGGGATATCACCCAGATGAGTCTGGTGTTCTTCAAGCCTAGGACATCGAATCAGAGCCCGAAAGCTACTAGACTCAACATGAAGTATGCATAACAGACCATGACGTAAGGGCAACGGAGGCCCTTGTGTCCCGGGCACCGTTAGTGAGCTCCAGGCCTTACACCCAGGGAAAATTGGTCTGGCACCAAACAAGGAGGTACTCTGATATAGTCCCCACATAGGACACAACCCTCGGTGGCGTCACCGTCTAAACTATCACATGACGAGAGCTTTGCAGACTCCCCTCTTCATGATATATCACCGTTGCGCATTCAACAGCTTGACTACAAGGCCATGACACCCATGCAGAATCTACAGACTATACGAATGCTTCAGCCACCTGCCAGTGGCCATGCCAGAGGGTTTGCTAGTAGCGTCATGGCTACGCGACCTCGCCCTCTTGGTGGAGACCACCCGGTGCCAAACCGTGGCGGCAAAAACCACATCTGTCGTAGGGACTGGTGAAGATCGCGATTGCTAAGAATCACAGTAGGCCATGCGGTAGGAAAGATTTTGTCCTCCCTCTGTGACGGAGAGTAATCAGAGACCCCTACCGGGCCAGGACAACTGACCCACTGATCTGCGTGACTCTCTTCATCGATGCGATCTCCGCGGTGTGATCTAGGGCCAGAGGGTTGGCTAGGAGCAGGAAGATTGGGCTCGACAGGAGCAAAAAAAGGGTAACCAGCCCTACAAATCACCTCCAGATCATTGGAAGGCGTCGGACTCCTCTACCAAATCTCTAGGACCGCGAGACCGTCATCTCTCTCCCCTAGCACGCGTCGTAGCCTATCAGCGAATGACGCCCTGTTACAGGATCGGGTGCAACGCCTTGTCTGCTCGGCTATGAGATGTGTGCTGGCCGGACAAGTTATGGCCAGTGTAGCGAAAATGACCCTATTAGGCTACGATTGTGATATTAGCAATTAATGATATTATAGTCATTGAGACTAACATGTTTGTTAAAAATATATGTTAGTAGATCATGGATGCAATACATCAAGAAGCCATCGTATCCGGGACAAATTTTGATTAAATTGGAAAATTCCCAGAAAGATTTGCCCCACCGTAAGGTCCGATGCAGATGAACTGAACTCACCAGAGTATTTTGTCCAGAGGCAAAGTGAAGGCTGATGACTTCACCGGATGGTCCGATGCTCTGTGTGTTGAACTCACCGAAGTATTTCTGACAATGGGGTAGAAGGTTGAGGACCTCATCGGATAGTCTGGTGATCTGCACTGGGTAACACCAGAGTATTTCTTACAGAGAAAAAATGCAAGTGCAGAAGACTGAAGATCAACCCATCGGAAGGTTCAATGCTTGGTTTATTCTCACTAGAGTATAGCACCGGAGCGTTTCTTGCAGAGACGGCTACAAGTATTAAAGAATGAAGATCAACTCATCGGATAGTTCGGTGATCACAGAGATATTTGCACCGAAACATTTTCAGGTAAAAGAAGAGAAGATTTAACTCACTGAATGGTTCGGTGTGAATGGAATGAACATCGGATGAATGCACTGGAGTATTTTACATAAAGAGACTGCAAAGGTTTGGATGGCTCAAGATAACTCACCGGAATGTTTGGTGATAGATTTGAAGGCACACCGGAGTGTACGGTGTTTACAAAGGCTATGAGTGGAGTTACAACGGCTAGTTTCTGAGTTTGTATTCACCGGATGATACAGTGTTAGTACTACTGTTCTCACCGGATCATTTGGTGTTAACAACTTTTTTGAGCCGTTGGGAAAATAGCTAGTTGGTGGGTTTAAGGCTATAAATACTCCTCCAATCAGTCATTTGAAGATGTGGCATACTGCTGGAGTCTAGAGGAAGCTCATATATACTTGAGAAGACATTTAAACCACCAAATTGCTTAAGTGATCATCCAAGATAGTTAAGCATAAGATTAGAGAGTATTTAGTACTTTACAAGCCTAGAGTGAGTTGTAGCTAGGTGTTGCAGCTTGAAGAAGGGATAAATGAGTGATCTTAGCATGTATCGAGTGGTATGTCGGCGTCTTGGGGTCTTGGTGACTCACCGACATCTTGAGCCTTGGTGGCTCAAGCTTGTTGACCCTTCGACTTGGTGTGGAGCGGCAGTAAGACATGTGTATGGAGACACAAAGACTCTTGCCTTGGTGGCTCAAGCTCTGAAGTGATCGCGGCGGTAAGTTGAAAGGACAATGATGTCGCCTAGAGAGGGGGTGAATAGGCATTTTTACAAAAATTCAACCATTTTTACCGTTGGCCTAAACTTGCAGCGGAATATAAACTAACGAGTTTTTCACAAGAGAAAAACCTAAATATGCTAGGCTCAACTAGTGCACAATCACCCTAAATAAGTGTGGAAATTACAATCCTAAGGTGACAAAAATTACTCAATTCTAGCAAGAGATATGCAATAAAACTTAAATTGAAAAAGGCTGAAAATACTGTTCATATGCCTGGAATTACTGTTCACCCCGGAGTCTCCGGTGTAGTCCGGATACTCCGGTGTGTACAGGTCCGGAAACTCCGGTAAAATCCGGATTCTCCGGTTTCTGTACAGAACAGAGCCCGAAACTGAATAAAATTAATGAGTGGAGAGTTCTAGCTCAAACCAAGTGATGTCGTGTGTTCCCGGAGATGATTCCAAGTAGATTCACGAAGAACCTACACTCAAATACACACAAACAAGTAGATCGAGCAATATGCACAAAGATTTGAGTAAGAATATAAAAGTAAGTAAACAAGAGAGGAGACGCAAAGAATTGTTTCCCGAAGTTCGGATTCACCACCGTGAATCATACGTCTCCGTTGAGGAAGCTCCAACGAGCCGGGTCTCTTTCAACCGCTTTCCTCGATCCACTAGCTTTATCTCTTCCCTTTCGGAGGCGAGATCGACCTTCACAAACTTTCCCGCGGCTCACCACACGCGCGGGAGCTCACCGGGCAACACCTAGCCGGCTAGGAGGCTTCACCTCCAAGAGTAACAAACGCAATCAAACTTCTTGCCGAGAACTCAAGTGCTCAAGATCGGATTTTGTCTCACTTGCACTCAATCTTCCAATCTCTCAACCCAACTCACTTTTCTTCTCAAATCACACACTAGAATGGAGTGGGAGAGGTTCTTTTGGCTCTAAAAATGTGTTCTTTCGTGCCCCTTGCAGCAGCCCCAAAGGATGGGGTGAGTGGGGTATAAATAGCCCACTCCAAACAACTAGCCGTTACTGTTTTTGATAGAACTGGCCGGAGTATCCGGTGAACACCGGAGTATCCGGCCCTAAATCCAAATACGGCGTCAGAACGGTCACAGAATGTGTCAAAACTAGCCGTTACGCTCTTTTCTGGACTTTTACCGGAGTATCCGGCCTACACCGGAGTCTCCGGTCGACACTTAACCCAGAAAACACCCCCGGAGACTTCCCGGAGTCTCCGGCCACTCCAGGTACCGGAGTATCCGGACTTCACCGGAGTATCCGGACTACACCGGAGTCTCCGGCCTTTCCAGGTACCGGAGAATCCGGTCTTCACCGGAGTCTCCGAGTACAGCACAGCTGACCTCCGAAAAACGGCGATAACTTTTGATCCCGGAGTCCGATTTCGACGATTTTGGACTCTATGGAAAGCTTATTCAGAGGGCTACACATCCCAACTGAATTCATGACCTAAAACACATAGGATCAAATTAGGAACACTCCAAAACCCATTTTGGACACTTCCGCACTTTCCGCTCCGGACTCTTAACAACAAACTCTCACTTTGGGTTTGGTTGGGAACTCTTGAGCACTGAGACACGACAATTATCTCACGTTGCATCCCTCTTAATAGTGCGGCATACATATACTCAAATTCAAAGATAAAACTCGTTTGAACCACTTTGAGCTTTTGAAAAACTTTCAAGTACCGCTTCTTTCTTTCAAACCTTGAGGGTTGCCAACTTCCATATATTCTTCACTCCATCTCTTCTTGATTCTTCATATGATTGATGTGAATCATCCATAGCTTCCCATAGCCTCGCACGGTCCATCGGCGCAAAGCCTTCACTCACTCTTCACCACCGCCTTGGTCCTTCGGCGCCAAGCCATTTGCTTGCCCTTCACCACGGATGGTCCATCGCAGCCGAGTCTTGCTTGCCCTTCACCGTTTTGCCATAGAAAACCACTTTGTATTCGACATCTTCAAGGAATTCACTTTTTCATATATGGAGTCCACTTTTGTTCTTCACTCTTGGCATATGTGATTTCAATTCAACTTATGCCTTCTTATAGATCCTAACCCCAACTCACTCTCAAGCACAAAGCACATGGGTTAGTCCATAAAACCTAAATAACAACATTCATACCTTAAGTTACTTGATCTTCACAAGTAACTTATTAGCCTTCACGCATATTGTCAATCTTCGTATAGAACCTAACCCCACTCATTCTTAAACACATAGCACACGGGTTAGTCCATAAAACTCTATTGACAAGTCATACCTTTAGTTACTTGATCTCCACAAGTAACTTAGCCTTCAAGCTTATTGCTAATATTATTGAGCTTCTTCTTCTTATGAGCATCACCAAGAGCTCCTTTGTTTAGATGCATATTTCTTCTCCATGCATCACATCCGAGCATCACCTAGAGCTCGTTCATCTCGATGTACTTTCAATCTTCCTATTCACCTAGAGTTCATGCATGTCTCTTATTCATGCATCACCTATGGAACATCCTACTAACAAACTCAACACCATTGTTAGTCCATAGGTATTGTCATTAATTACCAAAACCACATATAGGGGCTAGATGCACTTTCAATCTCCCCCATTTTGGTAATTGATGACAATCTCACTAGATGATTATATTTGACAAAATTTAAAGTTCTAAGTATACATATAATCCGAAGATGAATGTATACGAAGGACAAGTTTTGGAAATATCAAATATCACAAAGATATTTGAGATTGCCAAAACTAATTTTACTAGCATCAAACACCACAAAGGTTTTGATGTTAGTAAAAACCAACATATGTATATAGTAAACTCCCCCACAATCTATGCATGTGTGAATGAATCTCGAATGTCATTGCATATATTGTCTATCTCAAATTTTGGATGGAGTTTTCTTTATACATATCAAGCAAGCATGATAAAGTATGTATGAAGATGAATATGCTCATGCAAAGCAAACCTTTCAAAGGCAATCATTCAAATTCTTCCCTAATTGACATCTTCCCCATATAAGCGAATTATCCTCCATAAGCAAAGTCCTCTTACAAAATATAACATCTAGTCCAAATTCTCCCCCAATTGACATCAATGCCAAAATGGAATCATCGAAATGAATTCTCCCCCAATTTACATCAAATTGGTAAGAATGAAATAGGACTTGCTAAAAGAGAAATTTTTCTCCAAAACACCATTAGCCCTATCCCACAAGAGGGAATCATCGAAGGCTAGTGCATGACCTTATATAGTGTAAACTCCTCATAATATGTGTATTTCTCATAATTTAAGTTAAACTAAATACACTTATCCAATTACGAGCTATGTGAGGAGAACAAGCTATATAATAGGTCAAAGGGGTTCGAAGAGATGCCAAAAGAGATTTCAAAAGGAAATACCAATTAAAACTTCAAAAGATATCAATTAGATACCTACAAGAGATACCAATTTAAAAAGATACCAATTAAAATTCCAAAGGATATCAATTGAATACCTATAAGAGATATCAATTGAAAATTCAAAGCATACCAATTGAAACAATTGAAAGAGATACCAATTCCAATTGAAACTAATTCAATTGAAGGCAAAACAAGCACGAGTCCAAAATAAATATCCAAACACAAATGCAATGGATTAGGCTCTAAGTTGAACATAGCAAAATTGTTGACAATACAATGAATTTCTCGTTTATCACAAAGTGTCAACATCTCATAAGCATATATGTCCAAAAGAGCAATTTAAAGCGAACTACACACCTCAAGCAAAAGATTTTGTAATTTTCATCAATATTGCATATAGGAGCAACTCAAACATTTGATATGAAATCTTTTGCATATTTGGGATTGGATGAATCATAAACATCATTATAGAGTTCCCACAAAAATTTGCTACTTCAAATTGTTCATATTTGCAATAAAGAGGTTTTAAGCACTTGCAAGAAAAACACATTTTTGCAAGACATTTTCATGATATGATGCAATCTACACAAGATTGAATCTTTGAAATGAAATGCATAAATCAAGAACAAATTACTTGGAATGATATTGAATTGCTCACTTTGATATGGTCCTTCTCTTGATTCCAATTGAAATTGAAGGAGATGGTTTTCTTTGTAGATACCAATGGAAAGATAAAGACCTTTTTCATGAAAAATCCAATTGAAAGGATAAAATCATCTTCATGAATTTCAATTGAAATGAGCTTCTACTTGAAAGGACCTTCATTATGATTAATCCAAGCATCCAATGCATCTTTATTGTACCTAAAAACTCATTCAAGTACAATTTGATCCCCAAACTCATTGGGTCCGAAGAGGTTAGTGAACTCATCACAAAGAGCATGCTCTCTCATAGATATGTGCATATTGATATGACATGGATATGATAATAATTGAAGTTCATACCAATAGATAGAAACCAATTGAAAATATATACCACATGAAGGTATATACCAATTGAAGTCAAATGAAAGCTTTATGCATATTTTAGACAATAAAAGCATTTGAGAGAGACTTACTCTAAATGTAGGATCAAAGAAAGCAAACATGCTATAGATATTAACATTTAAGTCAAACAAGCATGCTCGTCACTTTCAAGATCCAATGAAGATATAATTTGGACAAAAATAGCATATGAGACTTGAAGATACCAAATGAAAGACAAATATCAAAAAATTGTCCAAATTACATCTAAGATAAAAAGATCAACAAATGATCGCTCTCAAAGTTCAACAAGTGAACTAAGCAAGATTTGAGCATATATTTATCTCAAATATTTATCTCAAGCAAGTATATTGAAAATAATTCAAGCATTGAGATAACAAGCTTCTATGAACTCCAAGACGAAAGTTTCCTTGAAGAAACCAATATTCCTAACATAGGAGTTAAATGAAATCTTTCATAAAGAAGGAAGTCACTTGAAAGCAAGAATTGAAACAAAGATGATCAACAAGGATTACCACTTGTATTATTACCAATTGTAAGAAGACAATGGTATATGAAGATATCACAAGTCGGTAATTGCAACAAGGCATGGATCAACTTTCTTTCAAGAAGCATGAAAGAAGGATTTTAGAAATTAAACACATGCTTCAAACACAATCCTCACAAAGTCAACTATTACAAGAAAACACAAATAAAAATAATAGTTAACACAGTTCTGTTGAACTGACCCGGAGTATCCGGTGAACACCGGAGACTCCGGGTGGCACTCAGTCGCTACACAGAAAAGACTTGGAATCTTTGCCAGACTCTCCGAGTTCTCCAGATACCGGAGTATCCGGTGAACACCGGAGACTCCGGTCCTTTTTATCAAAAGAATAAATATTAACCGAGGCTCTCTGGCGGAGTCTTCCTCGGAGACTCCGGCAAAAATATTTTCTCCTACCGGAGTATCCGGTGAACACCGGAGACTCCGGTCTTTTTCAACAAAAATAAATGCTTAACCGAGACTCTCTGCCGGAGTCTACCTCGGAGACTCCGGACTAAAAACACCAACTACCGGAGTGTCCGGTGAACACCGGAGACTCCGGACAATGAAAACAATTATTGATATGATCCGAATGAGAAATGATTCAAATTAAAAATCTTGAGATTGAAAAGGTCACTAGATAAATACCACGAATCTCAAGTTTCAATTTAAACCAAAAGCGGATCAATTAATGGATTCTTGCAAAAATGAGCTTTATATGAGCTTGACATACCACATAGATGCTAGATAAACAATAATATCAATTCTAAATGGTATTGCTCAAATGTTCACAAATTATGGGTATTTAAGATGCATAAAGCATAATACTCCCCCATAATGTGATAATCCATTAATATCTCTAAAAGAGAGCCAAATAGAATTCAATAAGACGAGTAAGATCAAATAAGGCTCCAAAACCACTATCAACACATGAAAGTGGAATGCATCCTACACATACTAGTTGACAAGAGAAGCTAGATGCACTAGAAACAAATTCATAGCACACTTAGCAAGCAATCAAGACATGTATAAATATGAAACGAGTAAGCATGACAAGATTGCAATAAAGTCTACACATGCTAGCATAAGCATAAGCTCCAAACAAGCATAGATACATAACCTACACATGCAAAGAGCTAGAAACTTCCAGAAAAAGTGTAGAACAATAAATCTAACACAATGAACAAGAATATGAATTTAAGGCATTGTGATAGAGAGTTACCTCCATAGAGTGACATTGGGCAATAATAAACATAATTCCACAAAACTTGGCTCTTTAATCAATTAGATAAATCTTCAAATAATTAGCCAAGTCTCCAATGCCCTCTATTTTACCAAGAGACTAAACACAAATTTTACTTAAAGAAATATTAGTCTCAAAGCACAAAACATAGGATGAGCTCCCCGTATATATGTGCATCCAAGTATTTGAATTGCTTGTAATATGCACTTGGTTCATTCAAGAATCTAGAGAAGTTTACCCTATATTTTGAGTTAAGGTACAAAATGAATTTACAATAGAAATACTTGTGCTAAGAATGAACTTACAACCATGAAATCATATAAATTAAGTTCATCTTCCATAGCCATCACAAAGTATCCATCACCTACATTATTAACAAGATCTTGCTCCACTAGAGAGCCGTTAAAAGCATCATATTACATAAAGTATAAATTTTGCTCAAATTTTACCTAGCCACTTTCAAGTGTTCCCAATAATTAAGAATTGTGAACATTTGCACCTATGCTAAGATAAGTGGCTAGATGGCTTAAGTTAGATACTTGTTACCGAGATGTCATTGAAGATTGAAATAAACCAACAAACCACACTCTTGGCACTTCTTTCCAAACATCATGAGAAAACCCAATTTGAAAGAATCTTGAGATGAGATATTCAATATAGTTCTTCTCAAGTAAGCCAAGTCTTCAATTGCATCTCCAAATACCTATTTAGCAAATTAAGCACTTTTGTGGTACCCAAACCATGTTGGGTCCTTTAAGGTTAGTCATGAAAGATTTAGGCACCCAAATGGCCTTTGTGCTAGCAAATGATGAACTAATCAACTTAGTAGCACAAGTTTCATTTTTAGCCTTCCTAAGCGATAAATCATTATCAATTGAAGAGTTAGGCTTAGGAATGTTACCAATAGGATAATTTTTACCAATATGTCCCTTGGCCCGACAAGTGTAGCAAATGCGGTGCTTATCCTTGCAAGATGCCTTCTCATCTTGCTTCTTGCTTGCTTCCTTGCCGGTGAGCCTCTTCCTTGATGACATAAGACCTTCATTCTTCATGTAGAGGCATGATGCAATTTCATGTCCCTTCTCATTGCATCCATAACACTTCCTCTTGCTTCTTCTTGTTTTCTTCTTTGGAAGTGTGGTCTTGTCATCAACCTTGTTGGAACACATAGAGGCATAGTGTCCCATACTTGAGCACTTGAAGCACTTGATATGAGCTATCTTCTTATTGAATTTTGCTTCAAGTCCATTATCTTTGTGCTTCTCACTTTTCCCTTTGCTATTAATATTACAAGCAACACTAGGAAAAATATTAGCTTTAGAGCAACAAAGATTAGTAGGCAATTCATCATTGGATATAGAATTGTCATTAAATGAATTGCTAGAACTAGCACATGTTAAATCGATATTATGCAAAGAATGTGTGCTAATGTCCACATGAGGTTTATAGGATTTTACCGTTGTGATAATTACCTCATGAGCTATTTCTAGCATGGCGTGTGAGTCCACAAGATTTTTATGAGAGCACACAAGCTCATCATGACTTTCTTGCAAATCCACATGCTTGCTAGTAAGCTTTTCAACTTGAGCCTTTAGCTCAATATTTTCTTTCTCCAAAGATGCTACATACGAATTAGAGTTAGTAACACAAGCATTATCAATAGGAGAAATAGTGGATTTGTCTTTAGACAAAATATTGCAATTAGGACATGATTTTTCTAAATCCACTCGAGGCATAACATCTAATTTACCAATCAAAGAAATATGTTTAACTTTAAGATCCCCATAAAGATTAGACAAAGAATTATAATCAAAGAAATATGTTTAACTTTAAGATCCCCATAAAGATTAGACAAAGAATTATGGGATTCTTGAAGTTTTTCATATTTCACATTTAAGGCTTTAAGTTCCTTAATTTTCTCAATGAGGAATTCCTCTTGCCTCTCAAGGCTTTCTTCTAAGCCTTCCATGGTGGTCATGAGCTTGATCATTTTAGACATATTCTTTTTACTCAAAAGATCAAACCCGAGCTCATCACTATCACTAGCACTAGAACTAGCATTAGCATTATTTATCTCACTTACCGATATCCTTTTACCTTTTGCCATAAGGCATAATGGAGATTCGGTGTAAAGAGATGAGCATCTTGGAGAGGTGGATGCTTCTCCACCTAGACTTTGTCTCTCATAGACTTCTATTTCCTTCAAAAGGTTAGTCTCACAAGTACTAGTGGAAATAGATGTATCGCTATGAGGACCAAGAATTATATCATCATGATAAATAGGAATTTTAGCAATAGATGATATACAAGGTTTAACAACATTACTAGATATGAAAATTTCATTGCAAGTGTTGTTAAAGTCCAAATGAGAGATTGGGCACTCACTTATCACACTTACCATTTCATTACCTTGCTCATTATTAAATGTTGGTGAAGTGGATGACGGAGTGACATCCTCTTGGACAAAAGAGAAAGTCATTTGGTGCTCTTCATGGTGTGATGATGAAGTAGAGCATTCCACAAATAACGTCTTTGGAAGAAGTTGTTCTTCATCACATTTGGGCTTGTCATATCTTTCTTTGAGAGTAGTCCAAATGAGATGAGCGTCCTCAAGCGGCAAGATCGATTCAATAACATCTATGCTCAAATCATCAAATAAGACATTAGTAGCTTGAGCATTAAGATGTATGCATTTCTCTTCCTCTTCGGGTGATATGAGTTTATCATTAGGAGGAGAAATGCTCACATCTACAACTCGCTCTATTTGAGGACCCATGGCCCTAAAAATATTAAGCATGCGAGTACTCCAATCACAATAATTTGAACCATCTAAAAGGAGTGGCTCTAAGTGCACTAATCCACTAGTCGACATCTTTACTCTCTAGGCGGTAAAGCCCGAAAAGAGAGACTTGGCTCTGATACCAATTGAAAGGACAATGATGTCGCCTAGAGGGGGGGTGAATAGGCGTTTTTACAAAAATTCAACCATTTTTACCGTTGGCCTAAACTTGCAGCGGAATATAAACTAACGAGTTTTTCACAAGAGAAAAACCTAAATATGCTAGGCTCAACTAGTGCACAATCACCCTAAATAAGTGTGGAAATTACAATCCTAAGGTGACAAAAATTACTCAATTCTAGCAAGAGATATGCAATAAAACTTAAATTGAAAAAGGCTGAAAATACTGTTCATATGCCTGGAATTACTGTTCACCCCGGAGTCTCCGGTGTAGTCCGGATACTCCGGTGTGTACAGGTCCGGAAACTCCGGTAAAATCCGGATTCTCCGGTTTCTGTACAGAACAGAGCCCGAAACTGAATAAAATTAATGAGTGGAGAGTTCTAGCTCAAACCAAGTGATGTCGTGTGTTCCCGGAGATGATTCCAAGTAGATTCACGAAGAACCTACACTCAAATACACACAAACAAGTAGATCGAGCAATATGCACAAAGATTTGAGTAAGAATATAAAAGTAAGTAAACAAGAGAGGAGACGCAAAGAATTGTTTCCCGAAGTTCGGATTCACCACCGTGAATCATACGTCTCCGTTGAGGAAGCTCCAACGAGCCGGGTCTCTTTCAACCGCTTTCCTCGATCCACTAGCTTTATCTCTTCCCTTTCGGAGGCGAGATCGACCTTCACAAACTTTCCCGCGGCTCACCACACGCGCGGGAGCTCACCGGGCAACACCTAGCCGGCTAGGAGGCTTCACCTCCAAGAGTAACAAACGCAATCAAACTTCTTGCCGAGAACTCAAGTGCTCAAGATCGGATTTTGTCTCACTTGCACTCAATCTTCCAATCTCTCAACCCAACTCACTTTTCTTCTCAAATCACACACTAGAATGGAGTGGGAGAGGTTCTTTTGGCTCTAAAAATGTGTTCTTTCGTGCCCCTTGCAGCAGCCCCAAAGGATGGGGTGAGTGGGGTATAAATAGCCCACTCCAAACAACTAGCCGTTACTGTTTTTGATAGAACTGGCCGGAGTATCCGGTGAACACCGGAGTATCCGGCCCTAAATCCAAATACGGCGTCAGAACGGTCACAGAATGTGTCAAAACTAGCCGTTACGCTCTTTTCTGGACTTTTACCGGAGTATCCGGCCTACACCGGAGTCTCCGGTCGACACTTAACCCAGAAAACACCCCCGGAGACTTCCCGGAGTCTCCGGCCACTCCAGGTACCGGAGTATCCGGACTTCACCGGAGTATCCGGACTACACCGGAGTCTCCGGCCTTTCCAGGTACCGGAGAATCCGGTCTTCACCGGAGTCTCCGAGTACAGCACAGCTGACCTCCGAAAAACGGCGATAACTTTTGATCCCGGAGTCCGATTTCGACGATTTTGGACTCTATGGAAAGCTTATTCAGAGGGCTACACATCCCAACTGAATTCATGACCTAAAACACATAGGATCAAATTAGGAACACTCCAAAACCCATTTTGGACACTTCCGCACTTTCCGCTCCGGACTCTTAACAACAAACTCTCACTTTGGGTTTGGTTGGGAACTCTTGAGCACTGAGACACGACAATTAGCTCACGTTGCATCCCTCTTAATAGTGCGGCATACCTATACTCAAATTCAAAGATAAAACTCGTTTGAACCACTTTGAGCTTTTGAAAAACTTTCAAGTACCGCTTCTTTCTTTCAAACCTTGAGGGTTGCCAACTTCCATATATTCTTCACTCCATCTCTTCTTGATTCTTCATATGATTGATGTGAATCATCCATAGCTTCCCATAGCCTCGCACGGTCCATCGGCGCAAAGCCTTCACTCACTCTTCACCACCGCCTTGGTCCTTCGGCGCCAAGCCATTTGCTTGCCCTTCACCACGGATGGTCCATCGCAGCCGAGTCTTGCTTGCCCTTCACCGTTTTGCCATAGAAAACCACTTTGTATTCGACATCTTCAAGGAATTCACTTTTTCATATATGGAGTCCACTTTTGTTCTTCACTCTTGGCATATGTGATTTCAATTCAACTTATGCCTTCTTATAGATCCTAACCCCAACTCACTCTCAAGCACAAAGCACATGGGTTAGTCCATAAAACCTAAATAACAACATTCATACCTTAAGTTACTTGATCTTCACAAGTAACTTATTAGCCTTCACGCATATTGTCAATCTTCGTATAGAACCTAACCCCACTCATTCTTAAACACATAGCACACGGGTTAGTCCATAAAACTCTATTGACAAGTCATACCTTTAGTTACTTGATCTCCACAAGTAACTTAGCCTTCAAGCTTATTGCTAATATTATTGAGCTTCTTCTTCTTATGAGCATCACCAAGAGCTCCTTTGTTTAGATGCATATTTCTTCTCCATGCATCACATCCGAGCATCACCTAGAGCTCGTTCATCTCGATGTACTTTCAATCTTCCTATTCACCTAGAGTTCATGCATGTCTCTTATTCATGCATCACCTATGGAACATCCTACTAACAAACTCAACACCATTGTTAGTCCATAGGTATTGTCATTAATTACCAAAACCACATATAGGGGCTAGATGCACTTTCATAAGTGACCAAAAAAGAGGCTAGTGGTGAGACCTTGCGTTGGTGATTTGGTGGCTTATCATGCTTGAGACCTTGTCTTGGTGACTTGGTAGCTCAAGAGCTATGACCGGGGGACTCTTGACGACCAAGAGCATTTCTTTTGTGGAGCTCTAACGTGGACTAGGGGTGGTATTCATGTCATCGATACCACATGATAAAAATCTCTTGTGCCAAGTTTATCTCTCTATCTTATTTACGTTTTCGTATTTACATACTTGTAATTTACCTTGCTAGAGGAGGTTGTAATCATTTTGAACGGTAGAGTAGACACATTAGATAAACCTAGAGCACATTTAGATAAAAATTGATATAGATTTTTTAGAGCCAATTTAGTTTAGGTTTCTAAGTGTCCTAATTCACCCCCTCTTAGGACGTCACCGTTCCTCACAGCTAGTCTTAGCCAAAAAGTACGATGGCTCGACCAATCCCGAGAAGTTCCCACAAATTTACACCACCTTGGTGTAGGACGCGGGAGGCCACAGAAAAGTCATAGCCAACTATTTCTCGACCGCCTTGGCTGGTTCAACATGGTCCTAGCTTATGAGCAACATGCCCCGTGGGTCAGTTCACTTCTGAGAGGACTTGTGCGACCAGTTTGTCACCAACTTCCAGGGGACCTACACCCGCCCAGGGGTCGAAGATGACCTATACCAAGTTAAGCAGCGATAGAGTGAGTCACTACAAGACTAGATCTGGTGTTTCACCAAACACTGAAACAACATTCCAAGGATCACAAGTGAGTCCATAGTCACAACATTTTGGAGGAGGTCAGAGACCAGAAGATGGTCGAAAAACTGGCCACCAAGGAAGTCCAAAGTACCACTAAGCTCTTCGGGCTCGTAGGTAAGTACGCACAGGCTACTGAGGTCCGAGAGTGCCAAAGCGGCCCTAAGCCGTAACCAACCTCCGACCAACCCGCCTCTTTGAAGGGGGTCGGCCAGAAGAAGAAAAAGAGCAAATGTAAGGCAGGACCGCCCCATGTCATGGCGATCGAGCAGACCGGCCAACCGTGCTGGCGCTTTGAGAGAAAGGACAGAAAGAAGGGTCGAGGCTACTGCCTGATCCACCACACCGACGCCCATGACCTGACCGAATGTAAGGTCGTGCAGGGTATTATCGACAAGGAGCTTGAGGAGCGTAAACCTAGGTGCAACGATAATAGTGAGAATGGGGCTGACCTCGACTAGTCGATGCTGGGTTTCTAGTAGGCCGATCACATTGCCCACTATATATTTAGAGGTGTCACAATATATTCCTCGAACAGGGAATATAAGTCGATGGTCCATGAAGTTTGGGAGACCACGTCAAGCCCGACCCTGCATTTGAAGTGGTCGGAGGTGCCCCTCGCCTTCAGCCTAGCAAACCATCCCGCATGTGTCAGACGTCCTGGTCGTTATCCTATCATGGTCGAGCCCATGGTACAAAACATCTGACTGGGTTGTCTAATAATCGATGGTGGGAGTTCCATCAACCTCCTCTTCACCGACACGTTGGATGCCCTGCAGATCCCGAGGAGCCCATTGAAACCATCTCCTCACTTCTTTGGAATTAACCCTGGCTCCTTGGCTAAGCCATTGGGGTAGATCGAGCTACCATCAGGTTTGGCTCACCGAGTAACTTCAGGACTGAAATGGTCCTGTTCGATGTGGCGGACTTCAGGATCGCTTACAATGCAATCCTAGGACGACCGGCGATGGCCCAATTTATGGCCATCGCCCACTACGCTTACCAAGCAATCAAGATCCCTGGCCTGGCGAGAACTATCACTGTTTTTGGCGATGAAAAGATGACCCTGCACTGCGATAAGAGAAGCCTTGATATGGTCGAGCGGACTCCCGGGTCGTAGCCCGGGAGCGTTGGGCTTAGTGGTCGTCCGGTGAAGGTCCATGTCATCGCCAGTCCAGACGATCGGCTTAAGACAATTTGCCTAAACTACTCCTACCCATCCAGGACGGTCCAGATAGGGGCCAGCCTAGACCCAAAATAGTAACTCACGTTCATCACTTGCCTCTGGGCAAACACTGATATCTTTTCTTGAAGTGCGTCTGATATGCCCGGAATCCCTAGGGATGTGATCGAGTACAAATTATTGGTGTGACCAGACATACGACCAGTAAAGCAAAAGGCGTGTTGGTTCGCACTAGACCGAAAAGAAGCACTTCGTGAAGAGATCGATAATCTCCTGAAAGCAGGCTTCATCTGAGAAGTGCAGTACTGGAGTGGTTGGCTAACCCAGTCATGGTCCGGAAGCCCAATGGTAAGTAGAGGATATGTGTAGACTTCACCGATCTCAACAAGGCATGCTCAAAAGATCTCTTCCTTCTACCCCAGATCGACCAGCTGGTTGACTTAACCATCAGCAGTGATCTGTTAAGCTTTTTAGATACCTGCTCGGGGTACCATCAAATTAGCATGTATAGGGAAGGTGAGGAGAAAATGACTTTTGTAACACCCTTTAGGGTCTTTTACTATGTAAAAATACCTTTGGGTTCAAAAATTGTCAGTACCACTTACCAACGTTGTATTCAGCTCATTATGCGGCCACAACTCAGTAGAAATATCGAGGTGTATGCTGATGATGTTGTCGTGAAGAGTAGGACAAAGGACGACCTGGTCACAGACCTCCAAGAAACGTTCGACTAATTGCAAAAGTACCGCATGAAAATGAATCTAGAGAAATACTCATTCGGAGTATTATAAGGGAAGTTACTTGGCTTCCTCGTGTCTAGCCGAGGAATAAAAGCAAACCCTGACAAAATCAAGGCCGTCAACCAGATTAGATCCCCCACTAGGTTAAAAGAAGTCGAAAAACTAATTGGATGTGTGGCACTTTGAGCAGGTTCATCTCAAGGCTGGGAGAAAAGGGGTTGCCGCTTTTCAAACTTTTGAGCAGAAACGGCCACTTCCTGTGGATGCCAGAGGTGGAGGTGCTTTGCAAGATCTCAAAAGGCACATCTCGTCGCCTCTTGTACTGATTGCTCCTCGACCAGATGAGAGGCTTTTGCTATATGTTGCAGTTACCTCTTAGGTCACGAGTGTGATTCTGGTCATTGAGCAAGAATGTCTTCAGCGACCAGTGCACTACGTCAGTGAGGTCCTATACGATACGAAGGCTCGGTATCCATAGGCTCAAAAACTTATATATGTTATACTGATAGCCTCTCGCAAACTCAGACACTTTCAGGCCCACAAAATCATGGTAACATCATCACTCCTCAGTCGATAAATTCACCATAGCAGGGATGCGGAAGGAAGAACAACAAAGTGGGAAGTAGAGCTCGGGGAGTTTGATATTCAGTTTGTCCCCCGAATGGCTATCAAGTCCTAGGCGTTGGTCTATTTTATGGCTGAGTGGTCGTCCAATGAGCCCAAACAAGGGAAGCAACCAGAGGTTATGAGCACTGGACCATGTACTTCAATGGATCGTTCACATTAAAGAGAGCAGAGGCTGGAGTGGTCCTGACTTCATCTACCGACGGTATCCTTAGGTACGTAGTTCAACTATGTTTTTCGGCCACTAACCATATTGTAGAATACGAGAGCCTCTTATCCGGAATGCGAGCGACCTTCGTACTTGGGATAATGCGCTTGCTAGTAATAGGGGACTCACTACAGGTTGTGAACCAAGTGTAAAAGGAGTTTTAGTGCTATGATCCGACAATGACGGTATACCTCACTAAAGTGAGAAGACTGGAGCGATGCTTTATTGGTTTCGATGTTAAGCATGTCCCTCGCAAGGACAACCTCCTAGCCAATGAGCTGACCCATCTAGCTTCTTCTCACAAACCTGTCCCGGTTGGAGTCTTTGAAGAAATACTCACATGACCATCCATTACGGTCTTGGGCCAAGGTGATGGGGATGCTCCGCTTGGAAATAAAGCACCAGAGGCAACACCTTTTGAGGCAACTCCTCCTTTGGTGCCATCGAGCTCGGGTGGACATCATCCGGTCGCCATGCTCGATTCGGGTACAACCTGAATTGATTAGATCTTGGACTACCTTCATAATCAAGTAGTCCCTGGCGATGATGCATCAACAGAAAAGATCACACGACAAGCCCGCAGATACTCCCTAGTAGAGGGACACCTTTACCACAAGGGGAGTAACGGCCTTCTACTAAAATGCATCACTCAGAAAGAGGGGAGCATTGTGCTCTCTGATATCCATGGAGGCATAGGTGGTACCACGCTTCATACCGCACCATATTTGGAAAAGCATTTCGCCAAGGATTCTATTAGCCCTTTATGATGCTTGTGAGCTAGTGAAACGGTGCGAGTCATGTCAGTACCATAGCTGATATACCAACCTACCAACCTAAGCACTACAAACCATACCACTCTTTTAGCCTTTCACTATCTGAGGGCTCAATATCGTGGGACCGTTCTCTAAAGCTCCAGATGGTTTTAAATTCCTGTTCGTGGCAATCAACAAATTTACTAAGTGGATCGAAGCCGAGCCCATCAGGAAAATCACTACCACAATAGCGATTAAGTTCATACGGAGGCTGGTAGTATGGTTTAGCAGTCCAAACTGCATATTTACGGACAACATGACTTAATTCGCCAGTAGTGCCTTTTAGGACTGCTGCGAAGAGATCGAGACCAAAGTTTACTATACGTCAGTGGCACACCCCTAAAGCAATGGACAAGTCAAAAGGGCAAATGGGATGATATTACAAGGGATCAAAACTCGGGTCTTCGATCGGCTTAAGAGCTATTCAAGACGCTAGGTGGATGGGCTCCCCATAGTACTCTGGTCGATACAAACGATCCCTAACAGGACTAGGGTCAAAACTCCTTTCTTCCTGATCTTTGTTGTGGAAACAATGCTCCCCTCCAAGATGGTCCTTTAGTCTCTCCGAGTGACTGGCTACTCGGACGGCGACTAGCTGGCGTGACAAGAGGATGACAAAATTTAATCGAAGAGTTCCATGATCTGCTCTAATTTGAGCAGCCCAATATCAAGAAAGCCTTAGACGTTATTATTACCACAAGGTGCGGGAGCTAACATTGGTTGTAGGGGATCTCATCCTTAGGCAAATTCAAAATAAGGTAGGTCAGAATAAGCTTCCCCTAAGTGGGAGGGGCCCTACAAGGTGCTCAATGTCACCTGATGTAACATCCAGAGTTTTAGTATGCTAATTAGTTGCAAATTTCAATCCAATTTAAATTTTTATTTAGATTAATTAAGCTAACTAGGATTAAGAAAATAGGTATGCCAATGTATATGTACCAGTATATATACATTCATATATATATATATATATATATATATATATATATATATATATATATATATATATATATATATATTAGATGTGCTAAGTTGAATAGGAGTCCGAGAGTGTACTAGAATCAATTTCGAAATAATCTTGCGCATTAGTTGAGTTTTTGTGGTTCTTTGTGTGGAGATTTGAAATTGAATATCTCTCAATTTCAATTCTACTCTTAGATTCTATTCAGCTAAAATTCCCTAAATTCAAATCCTCTCCCAAAGATCTTTATCCAAATCCAAATCAAAGTTCAAATATTCCAAATGGAGTTGATCTTAATCCCAGGTCAAAAATTCAAATTCAAAATATTCTATTTTGAATTATTCCAAAAATCTCTCTCTCTCTCTCTCTTTTCTTTTTCTCTTTTCTTTTCGCCTTCTCTTTTCTCCCAGGCCGATTTCCCCTCCCCTCTCTCTTTCTCAGCCCAACACCCGACCATTTTCTCTTCTTCCATGTGTCGGCCCATACGCCGCACGCCGGCCCATTCTTCGCGCTGGCAGCCTGATCGCACCCACGCGCGCTCGCCTGGGCCCCGCGCGCCGCCCATCCGCCCACGCGCCTTCCTCCCTCTCCTTCCTTCTTCCCTTTCCAACGCGACGACGCCTCCGCCGGCCGTGGTTTCCCTGGGAAAATCTCCCGACCGGCCTCTGCGATCTCCGCTCGCTCTTCTCTCTCGCTTCTCTCCCTCTCTCTGCTACCCATTCACTTAAATAGCATATAGGCATCCCCGTAGCTTGTTCTCGCACATAGCCGCATGCCACCGTAGCCTTTTGCCTCCGACGCCGTGTTGTGGTCGCCTCCGGTGTTGCGGTTGCTCTGTGATGTGGCCGGCCATCGTGCCGTGATACCAAGAGGCATTAGGCCTCTTTTCCCTGCAGGTTGGCACCTCCCAGTGCAGGGAAGGTGCTGCCCAATTCTCTCGCACCGCTGCACTCTCCTCCGGCCGCTGTCTGGTAATGCTTCCGCCGTCGGCCGCTGTGGACGAGGTCCCCTCTGAATCCATCGTGCCGTGTAGTATTCCGGCATCCGCTCATTGTCGTGAATCCCCTCCGTCGACTGACTTCCCCCTCCCCTCCGCTGCTCACCCAGTGCCAGCAGCCCCACGCGCACTTGAAGCGGCCTTGGGCCGTGGCTCAGCCAAGTCAATTGAGCCATGGCTCGGCCTGGTGGCCGGCTGGCCTACCAGGCCAACCTGGCTGCCAAAGAGCGTGTGTCCATGGGTCGGCCCAGCATCCTTAGCCCGTTAGCCACCAGCCCAAGACCTGGGTGGCCCAGTACTGTGCATCCAAGCTCGGCCAAGGCCCATCTAGGCCTGGAGCCCGCCCATCTAGACTCATTCGGCCCAAACAAGTACTATTCACATGGGTCCCACCAATTCACTATTCATGTGGGGCCAGGTTACTGTTCAGTGGGTCCCACCCGTGGGCCCTACCTATGAATAGTACAATTTTGTAATTTTTTGATTTAATTTCTGATTAAATCTTTCGGGAGCTATAACTTCTCCGTTCTAGCTCCGATTTCGGTGATTCTTTCACCAAAATTCATATAAAATTGATATCTACTCATCTGTCACATTGTGATATCCATTAGCGATTATTTGGTTTTTTATTTGATGTTATTTGATTCTTCTTTACTATAGTTCGTTATTGATCGTAGTCATAATTGCAGAAAAGCACGGCTTCTGCGAGTTCTGCGCAAGAAGTGCCAGAAGCGAGGAGGATCCTGATTTCATTCAAGACTTCAAAGAAAACTCCAAAGAAGGCAAGCCCTATCTCCTTGATCATATTGAATCTATGTTTTCAAATAATTTATATGAACAACTAAAACTTAACCTATTATCACATGTGCTATTACGCTTTTACGGTCTACTTGCAATAGTTAATCCTATTAAATAATTGCCATGCCATGACTGTTATCACCCAGTATACATATCACCCTAGGATTACCTGTTGTTAACTATAATAACAATGGACGACGCGTTGATATGTCACATGCTTAGGATTGAATACGTCTTATCGGAGACGTCGCTTTTAAAATGCGTCTCCTCGGAGATGACGATTTACCATGATCAATATTAACTCAAATACCAAGAATTATTGATGGTTGTGAATCCCATGATGGTTGTGAAATTCTTGATGTCGTATGAGATATGACGGAAGATGTGTAAAAATGGGTGAAAACTAGTTTGGCGGGGGCAAGCGGGATAGTCCTCAGAGTTAGAGGCTATCTCATCGTTGGGGGCTTGAGGTGATACTCATTGCCAACGCTGAAGATGCCTACCCCGGCCGTATAAGCACCGAATCTTGCATCGTCTTGCTTAGCCACCTCGTGCAACCATGCATCCTGTATGGGCATGATTTGATTTTCCTTACATCGGACTGGGTCGAACAATATACCAGGAGGCTGAGAGCAGCGAGCAGTCAAGTTACCATCTGTCCCGCTGTTTGAAGGATTCCAGAATTGTCTTAGGCTTAAAAAATGGAGACTGGCTTTTGGAACATGCAGCTCTGGTACTTGGCGGGTCTCGTGGAAAAGCTCGACAGGAAAGGTGTTTTGGAAAGTCTCGGTATGATTCGCTCCTCCGCTTGCAACGGTTTGGGGCTGAGAATATCGCATGGGTAAAGCTGTACAACTTCTACAGAGTGTAAATCTATTCGAATAGCTGTGTCCACGGTCATGAACGTGCAAAGGCATGGTCACGCTTGAATAAACTCCTGGTGCGTGTGTCTTGATGAGTGAGTGTGTGGACTAGATGTCCATGTGATGAGGTTCCTAACTCGATCCATCAGAAGTTGTGTGGTACTAGAAGTACACCAGATGTGATAATAGAGACTGCGGAGTGAGGTGTAACCCCTCCCAGGACCAAAAAACCCCAGATACAGCTTGTTACTGATTTTTGAACTACTTGAACTCTTTTAAAGTCATTAGCTGAGGATACCACTAACCACCTACGTAAAACTATTTTACGCTAAAACTAAAATAATAAAGCCTTGCTCTTGAAATGTCCCTTTGTGCATCTATCAACACTTGGAAGTAGTATAGGGCTTACTGAGTACCTTCTGTACTCACTCATGCTGTCATTCAGATGAAGAAGCTGATGTCGACTTCATCAAAGGTGAAGCCGGGAATGAAGAGTAGTCTCTAAAGTCACGTTTGCACCCTCGTTACTTGTGGCTTGGGCTTTTGCTTTCGTTGTGTATTTTGATGGGCGTTAGGCCAGGCTTGTAATATTCGAGTGGGTTGTGTGCCTATTGTACTCAGAACCTTACTATTTATGTACGAAGTTTGGTTGTGGTACTACAACTGTTATACTGTGCGTATCAGCTACGTAATCCAAGGACTGATACAGGAGGCACAGGAGATCCCGGTAACGGGGGTCTTACACCTGACCTGGTGCGGTCGGGTTAGCTTTCGAGGATTGCCGTGAGTTGCACAACTCCTAGAACATAGCTCAGTTGTGCATGTTCCATGTGTAGGGCTACTCGAAGATGGGCATGTTTCTCTATTATGCAGGATCTTCTGGACGAGCGTGAAACATGGCTTGTAAGTTTTTCAATTCAAAAACCAGACTCTCTATTTTGCAGGATTTCTCGGGAAAGAACAGTCTCCCACTGGCTTGTAAGTTTTTCTGATTCAATGGATTGACCACCTGGTCAGCAGATTTTTCTATCGACCGAACAATTGGGGGCTAGACCAGGTTAGATTATGTAGTCATTTTTTCATGTTTTTTCCTGTTTTTTTTCATGCTACCATTTACTTTCCATGTTCGCTCATGTGGTGAGTGCCAAATCGTCTGAGTGGGGATTCAAACTTCCACTCGTGCAGTTTCAAGGATATAGGCTGTTGAGGGATAGCGACCACAAAACCACAAGCCCTGACTCGGGTTGAGCACAAGTCACCACCGAAAGACTTGTCATGCCTAGGGTTGTCCTAAGCGTCACGAACCTAGCTAGAGAGCGGTATGGAAGTCCTTGCCCCTAAATACAACAGGCACTCGGAACCTACTCGCCACATGAACACAAAGAAAGTTTACATAAAAGCAGGTCATGTCTTTACAAAATAACCGCTTGGATAATTCCCGGGGGTTGTTTCTTATGGCTTTTACTCGGTATCTCTAGGATCTGAAGATGCCAATCTTCGGGTCAAACCGGACGAACCAAAGCAAAGACCGAGTAACAAAATAAAATGACCATGTAAGGTCATGAAGCTCCTCAGTGGTCTTCTAGACACCGATGAAGCCTTGGGACATTGCCCAAACAAGGTCTAGGTCAAGGAAGTGCTTGCTGACCCAAGCAGAGGCAAAGCAGGCGTCATGGAGTGCGGTCATAAACAAATGGCCGTTGATGTTCCTGCGCAACCTCTGCTCGAGCACACCCGCCTCCTCGGAGGCCACCAAGAACCAATCGACATGACCAGTTACAGTGTCTCTAGGAGTGGGGTGGATATGAATGCCGGTGACCCGGAGCAGTGAGTCAAAGGGGGTGAATGTCTGACTAAGAGAATCGCAGAAACACACCCTCCTCTGGTCATCCTCCCTCATCACTTGCTCCAAGTCTCTCTTCACCACCAACAGCTCCTCCCGACAAGCTAGTCATAGAAACAGGTCGCAAACCATGCATGAGTCAGCTAGTTGAGGCTCACTTGGCTAGCATGGGACTGCACATGGCTTAATGATGGTAGGGCCAACACACCTTGAAGGTCGCTTTATTGGATATCTCGCTCGACCACAAACCTAAGCTCGCACTCAGCAACAGCTTCAAGACAGCGCTGGTCGTCGGCATTATCAACAGGCGTGGTTGGATCTTAGAGCGAGCAGGCGGCGTTGCAGGGGCTCAAGCGAGCATGAGGGGTGGTTAGTTCGGGGACTCTACGGCCATAGCAGCAACACAAGCTTATCAGAGAAATTAAAAGCTTTATTCATGCATAGTACAACCCTAAATTACAGTTTGAAGTTTACTCTTCTTCTGCAACCTCCTCGATGGTCTCCACCTAGAAAATAGACCCTATGAAATCCACCGACCCTTGAAACTCTGCCTTCAGCCTGGTTGCAGGACCGGCGGGCATGACACCCTCCCGAACGGTCTCAAGGTTGAAGTTGGGATCACGGTAGTGGTAGCACTTGAGAACATATGCCGCCACGGCTTTCGCCACTGCCGTCACGTGCTCCGAGGTCCTCGCCACCAGGATGCCCAAGAGCTGGGATAACCTCTCCATCAGAATGTAAGTGGTGTAGGCCCAGCCCAGGGAATCCTGTCATCCTTTAGGTCGGCGACGTCCAACCCAATGCCCCTCAGGGGTTGCCGAATTGCCTTAAAAGCTTACTTAAGAATATCGTGGGTCTTTCGCTCATCCTCCTTGAGCTGAGAACATTTATCCATGAACGCAGCATTTTCTTGTTGAAGCTTGCCATTCTCCTGCTAAAGCAAGCGCCTCGCCTCCTTCTCTTTGGCCACCAGCCTCTCCAGCTCAGCACACCTGCTGTCTGCCACCAACTTCTCGACGATCAGTGTTTGGATAGAGGAGGGAAAGATGGTGAGCAAGGAAAGCAGGTCAAGGCCAGGAGCGGGCTTCGCAATTAGCTCCGCTGACATAGATGTCATGGTCAGTGCTCCCGTCGTTGGAGCCATGGAGGCTGAGGGGTTGGAGCATCTTGCTGAGGCACCAGAGGAGTTGTAACCAGGGCCTATGGTGGGGTCGAGGACTTGTAGCGACAACAGAATACAGAGTCAAGAAAGAAAGAAAACTTTCAAAGCATCTACACCTAACCAGGAATGTACCACGTGGGTGGAGGGGTAAGCATGAGCCTCGTCCTCATGAAGCCTCCGGTGACTAGTGTCCCACGAGTGCGTTTGGACACTTCCGCCGAAGCCAAGTCCTCTACTGATCTCTTCCCTGCTGGCATAGGGCCTTGGTCAGCAGCAGCTTGATCTCCCCTGACCTAGTCGGAGCTTGTCTAGTCGCTGTCGACCTGGTTAGAGTGTGTCTGGTCAGGGCATGATTGGTCAACCCTCTGCTGTCTAGCATCGCTTGTGGAATCTGCACCCATAGTCACTAGCTGGCTCTGAGTAATCTCGGGCCAACTGGGGTGCTAGCCGATGGGATGGTCATTTGGACGACTGGATTGATCAACTGAACGACCTCCATGACCTCATCTACTATCGGACGTAGGACATCGACCTCAAGAAGACCCTACAGCAGCCCAAGTCACAAAATCCTTTTCTCAGATCAAGGATTGAGGGTGATGTTTGCGAGGAGAGGCCAAACTTACCAGTCTAAGCCGAGCCCTCTCTAACTAAGAAAGGTCACATAGTGGAGGAGCGCCGCGTGGAGGACCATCTTTTCTCGAGGCAGTCGACATTAGGATTCGGATCCGTGAATCGATGGTCTCATCGGTGAGATCTGGACAGAAGGAGTGTATAAAGGGTCATGCACCTAGCAAAAAAAGGGAGAGAAAAAATGCCAAAGAAACAACTACGATGTTACCCGTGGAGCTCTCCTAGGTGTCGTCGTCACTCCTAGTGTACAGGTATGCCAGATGAGCCCTCCTCTGCAAGGAGCACAACCGGTGCTTGACGAAACCACAGATGATGTCCGGTCCCATCAGCCCGGCTTCCCCAAGCCGCTTGACTAGAGAGGCGAGGGTCAGCAGCTCCGGAGTTGTCTTTGAGATGCTCCCCTAGTTCTCAGTGACCAGTGCCGGTGCGCTCGGCACACGTAGCTTGTCCAAGGCATTATCTATTGATAGGTAAAACCAATCCTCCCTCCAGTGCGACCACGACGATTTGAGGCCCATCTCGATGTGGGAATCCGTGATGCTGTCACAGAGATGGAACTCGTAGCTCCCGGTGGCAGGTTCGGTCACCGATAGGGCCGAGTAGAAAAACTAGAAGAGATTAAGACATGGCTCAACCCCAATAAAATTCTCGCATATATGAGCAAAGATGCTTAGCATGATAATGGAATTATGGTTAATATGGAGGTAGTGTATGTCATAGAAGGTAATGATGGTAGTGAAGAACTCGGAGAAGATCGGCACGAGACCGGCCAGGAAGAAGGAAACAAACATGATGACCTCCCCCTTGCGAGGAGTAGCCACACTCTCCCTGGAGCAGTGTCCAAAAGACAAGCGGCGAGGAAGCATGCTGTCATTTCAGCCTCGCCGCATTACACTTGGACTTGGGGAAATCTGGCTCATTGCTGGGGCGCGGCGTCAAGGCGGGTGTAAGAACGGGAATGAAGAAGAAGGGCTTTGAGCACAAAAGGCATGGAGGCTATGAGAGGTGGCGAAAGGCTGAGGAACCTTGGGCTTTCCAATTTATAAGACCGACGCGATATCCCAACCACTGCGGAGTCTAGCCGCCACAAAATTCAAGAAGATGCGCTTGGAGAACCGAAATTCCCTCTAGTTCGGCGGCAATTTTCTCTCCCCCACGATCTCTCCCACGAGGATGTTGAAATTCCCTCAGGTTTGGTGGCAATTTTTCTCTCCCCCACAATCTCTCCCACAAGGCTATTTCTCTCTCCCACGATTCTCCCCCACTCACATTTTTCTCTCCCCCACGATCTCTCTCTCTCTCTCTCTCTCTCTCTCTCTCTCTCTCTCTCTCTCTCTCTCTCTCTCTCTCTAGACATTTAAACCTCCACTTGAGATGAGATTTCCTAAGTTTACCCTAAGAGCAGGCCACATCGACGACCACTCCCTGGGCGAACTTATGTTCACACGGGGCTCAAGTGATCCGATCAGGCCTGACCACAGCCAAATAGAGTCCAGCAACCTCAGAACTAGATGGTGAATTACTCACTCCACCCCATCCGCAGTGGAGCTTGGGTGTTACTATCGATATAAAGAATAAGAAGGTCCCCTGTCAGGCGGGGCCTAGGCCACTAGACTCCAACTGACGGTTGATATTTTCAAAACCATGGCCCCCTACGCGACCAAACGAGACTTGCACGACTAGTCCCTGGTCACAGATGGAATTCCTGCGACCAAGAAGAGATGATCATGAGGCAGAAACTCGTCTAAACAATCTAATCGCATTTAATATCATCTACTCATATGTTTTTCTTCCCCAGACACCCTTTCGGCGAGCAAAGTCGTGGACCAACTCATAGACAGTGTGACATGTCCCAATGCTTCGGGACAGCATAGCAGGCGTTCGAGCAGCTGGGCAAGTAGGTGTGATGAGCGTGCATCGAGTTGAGAGTTGTTGGCGGATGGAACAAGGTGTGCATGATGACTAGATCAGGCATGCCCGCCCTCTGTAATGATGACTTAGGAGTAGCTATCTTTGTCAGGTAAAGGATGGTCACCGTATTTTGGCACATTGTGCTTGTATGTGTACTTTGTCTCCTACTATATAAAGGAGGGAGGACCGAGCCTATAATGATGATGAAATCATCCAACTTATAACAAAATACATATGATATAGCGCTATTATTTTGAGAGAGACCTGAACCTAGATAAACCTTATGTTATTGAGTTTCTTCGACACACATACTCACAAACGACCAGTGGAAACACTGATCATTCAAACACATGCCTATCATTCACTATACCTTAGATATATTATCAAAAACTAATCCTCAACAGAATTGTTCATATACGTTGAGATTCGTATTGAAAAAGATATGAAAACAATAAGAATTAAATATAAATATATATTATATGAAAGAGATAAATGGTCACTATAGATGTTACATGTGTAAGGATGAGGACAAGTGCAGTTGTATTTTCCTGGAATGCCGCGCCATTCCATAAACTAAAGTAACCAGCAACCAACCAGCTAGCTCACTCGATAGCAACTGCACCCCTGTAATATCTCGTCGTCCTCGCTGGCCACGGGGCGAAGACGACGGCTCCGCCTCCTTTAGAGCCGGCACCACCCCGCGCAAGCTGATACCAGCCAACCATTCATTCCACAGTCCACAGCTGCCTCCTTTCGGTCTCCACGTTTACCTTGATCGTTCTCGAGTCGCGACCGGCCATGGCGCGCCTCACCATGCCGTTCCTCGTCGCGGCGGTCGTCCTCGCGCTCGCGGCCGGAGCGGCGTCGCAGGCTCCGGCGCCGGCGCCAGGGGCGGATTGCTCGTCGGCGGTGACCGGGCTGATCGGGTGTATAACGTACGTGCAGCAGGGGAGCACGCAGAGCAAGCCGTCCAAGGACTGCTGCGACGGGGTGAAGGGCGCGCTCAAGAGCCCGGCCACCGTCGCGTGCCTCTGCAACGCATTCAGCCAGAACGTCGGCATCATGATCAACTTCACCCGCGCCGCAGGGCTGCCCGCCGCGTGCGGGGGCGACCCGACCGCCTTCAGCAAGTGCAACAGTAAGTAGTACCACCTGATCTCTTGGCTTCTTCGTTCTTCCGAAACAAGAACGTTTTCTTAAACCAGCCCGTTGGCTAATTTTCACTTCGTTTTTCTCTTCTTTTGTCTTAATTTGTGGAGAGAATAATCTCTAGGTGATGTGCATCTTTTGTAGTTCTTGCAATCTTAATTTTAATTTGATTTTTTTCTTTCTTGCAGTCAAAGTGCCCGGCGCCCCTACTGAAGGTAACAGATGCTCCTCTGTCCTCTGTTTCTTGTTCATATTTTGCAAAAACGATGGATTATTTCGGATTTTCATAGACTTCTAGCCGATCTTCTTTCGAGTTTTGGCCTAAAAAGAGGGTGAGATCGTACCCCATAGTTAACAGTAGTGTTAGCTATCTTAGCAGCACAACGGCCCTAAATTTTCTGAGGTCAGAACGCTCTGCTTTTTGTCTTGATAGTGATCTGCAAGTGAAAATCTAATCAATAATTGATACTAGTAGCATAAGAAAACGACACGTAAAACTAGCATCTCCAGGCCAAAAGCACGCAAAATAGCGAGATAGGACAGATGGCACATTTTTATGTGGTAGACTTTGTTTGGCAGCTCCAATTCTAATAATTTTTAGAATCAATTATTTGTAGCTCTATAAATTTTTAGAACTGAGTTATAGATAGATTAAACATTTTTAGTTGAAACATCTTATTTTTATTATAAATTAAAAATATATATATTTAAATTATATTATTTTGTTTTATAGATTTTAAATCTTATATGAATCTCACAGCAAACTAATTACCTCCACACCGACGGCTAATGGCAGTAATAGATTGCCATCATAGGTGATTGACCAAATTTTCTGATGGGTGACAGCTTAGGATCGTAACTAACAACCTGACGTGATGTGTCCATTGCAACCATCAGTAAGTGATGCAAAGTGTTACATGCTAAATGATGTGATATGTGTACGGGATTCTATTTGGTGTATTATTATCTCATGCTCACCGATGAGCAAACGTCATATGTGTGGTCTGAAAATTCCGTCCTAAATCTCTGAACGCTCATGAGTTATGCACCTGAAAAAAGCGCTGGACTGAAGAGAAGCTGGGTCCTGCCGCTGCATACTGACCTTTAAACCGTGCGACCTTTCGTTGTCTCACCTCTCTGCTTCCATTTTGCAGGGCCTGCACCATCTTCCGGATCGGGACCGGCCGCCGGCTCGCCGAAGTCAACTGCAACCCGGTCTCCGATCTCGGCAACCGTCGTCATCGCCGCCGTGGCAGCGCCTCTGCTTTCTTACTACTACCTCTGAAGATTTGTCGGATGATTTGATGATCTAGTTCACGAGTTACTACGAACCTTTGATATGTATGCGCACTGTGCCATGATTGAGTGACTTCAATTGAGAGAGACATTTTCTGCTACTGCTTCATTTTCACTGTGCTTTTTTTTTCTAAGAACCTTCAAAAAGGAATGGGAGTTTCTGCAGTTCATTAAAAAAAAAAGAAGAAGTTGACTCTGTTTATAACCGGATCTGAAAATCGTACCACCGTACGGTTTATTTGAAAAAAACTGACAATAACTCTTAACAACAGCAAAAAATGGCCGGGACAGTCATATGAGGTGATACAGCAACACACACCTAAAACACATAAAGGGTAGAATTCGATATGAGTCATCGATAACAAGTTTATCGCTAAAATGATAAAACAGCTTCGACTTTCTGCAACAAACCTGAGCTCTAAGGCTCTAACACCTTGACACCACACCCACTCGTATCACAACCACCAAGACATCTGAATTATTTCTGATACATGCCTTACCTGCTGTCATCCGAATTATTTCTGATACATAGTGCTGCATTGTACTAGTAGAAGACTAATAGTGCTATACTGGCATGGACTATTCAGAATAACAAGTTGTCAAAAGAAATACAAGACTAGCGTCGCACCGAGTGATATAAAACATGACATGTAAAGTCAAGCTTGTTTCATCAGAGCAAAAAAGAAAAAAGATACGCAGTTGATGCCATCATATACGGAGAATCTGTAATACAACTGGCAGTTTTACAAACTGAACAGTTCATCGCTTTGTTTTTCTTCCAAGAAAAAGAACACTTCATTTCTGAATCTCCAACGCAGCAAACCATTTGGGAAGGAAATCCTCTAACGTAACACGTGTCAAACGTCAGAGAAACCACGTCCTGTCATTTGCCGGACGTGACGCTACCTAAGAGGAACCGCGTCCTGTCATTTGCCGGGGTCAATGTGGAAGTGTTTGGATGGGCCAGATGGTAGAAGCCCGATTTTTAAAGGCCTTGCTAGATTCTGTCTGGGCTTCTAGCCCAGTGTCTACTGAGTGCTGTGCTCAGGTCTAAAACAGCAGTACACTTTCCTCTCAGAAATAGCAGTGTACTTCCTCCCAGGAAAAAAAACAAGCAGCAGTATCACAAGTATCGCGCATGTTCGATTGTTTATGAAATGATTTTAGTTTTATTATTTGGATGGCAATTTACTCACC
Source organism: Phragmites australis (assembly GCF_958298935.1). NCBI lineage: Eukaryota > Viridiplantae > Streptophyta > Magnoliopsida > Poales > Poaceae > Phragmites > Phragmites australis. The sequence continues at coordinate 3,251,355 of NC_084935.1, forward strand.
ACACACACTGTGTATTCTGTATCTAAAACGCAGAAGAAACAGAGTCTGTTTTGATGTCAATTTCTACAACAAGTTTCCCTACCTTACCATGACAAAAACAATATATGCTAAAAACAACACAATGGAACACATATTTTCCAACATTATTGCCAACTCATGTATTGAAGGAAAACATCCTGGGATTGGAACTTAAGAGTATCTCCAACCGACTTCTGAATCTCGCTCCTTGTATCTTCATATAAAGAGTATCTCAAAAATATTCCCACTCTATTTCTCTACGTGCTCTAATCGACTCTTTAAATCTTGCTCCTGCAATGGCTATATTTCCAGCTGCTATATTTTGTATATGTTTGAATTTTATTTGAATTCAAATTGAATTAAAAGAATAATACCACATGAAATAATAAAAATGCATATAAATAGAGCATTATAAAAGAACTCACTTTTTCACCATATAATATAGGGCTGAAAATAATTTTAGAAATTAATCATCATATAAGAAGAATATTGGTGAATTTTCCCAGATTTTTAGAAATTTATTTGAGACCCTAACAATTTTTATAAGTTATAAAAGTAGCGATTTTAGAGAATTTTAGTTTAAATTCTACACATCCTTTTTGAGTGAATCCAATTAAAATAGGTTGCGCGTGGATTATTAAACATGTACAAAAAATTCTAAAATTTTTAGAGCAACAAAAGATACTATTTTGAGTAGAGAAGATGAGAAGAGAAATCAGAGCTATCGAGTACTGTTCACAGTATGTCCACAGTCAGTGTCTCTTCATTCGTTGTTCTGGAAACAGCAAGCGAGATAGCTAGCGCGTTTCGCTTAGACAGAAGTAGCGAGCGCTACGAAGGAGGTGGCGAGCCTAGTAGAATAGAAAGCCGAGTAGAGAGGAGTCGGTTGGAGCCAATTGATCGGGTGGAATTGCTAAATGTAGCGATAGCTTGTGGGATGAGGGGTCGGTTGAAGATACTCTAAGGACAAGAACAATACTTAGATGTTTATAGCTAGGTGTTTAAGAAAAGAGAGTGTTAAGCAATTTCATAAAAAAAAATATTTTCAATGTAAATAAAGACTACAAATACTTAAATATAGTTAATCATCTTATTAGCACCAGTATAAGCGGTGGTACTTAAGTAAGTACCTCGCTCTCCGTTAGTCACCTGTGCTAGTGAGGTTGAGAAAAAAACCTAAACATCCTATTGTACATGCTCTTTCCCCTGTTCAGTAGGGATGAAAACGGTCGAAAATGATCGGAAGAAGTTTTCACCATTTCCACTTTCACATTTTTCTCGAAAGTGAAATAAAAAATGATAGTGCCGGAAACGAATACGGCGTCGATATTACGGGAACATCGATAACGATATTGTCGGAACGGAAACAAGCCGGTATCGATCGAGACTCAAAATTATAGAACGATAAACACCAGCGTAACGCTACTACGCCCATGCACCATGTATAGGATCAGATCAATTGATCGATGATTACACACAAACACACTATGAGGATAATATCAAATGTTTAACTTAAGTAATAATATCATACATGTTCAACTTATGACAGGCCAAACAAACAGACAAGTACTGAAGTATACAACCAGATACCAGAATATCGCAACATGCTAACATCCAACGAGATAGATATATTACATGTAGTTTTTAGTTCAGACTTAACATAAACACATAATAGTTTAGATTTGACATAAATTTATATGGGTTGGGCTGCTTGTGTATGTGGGTCTTCAGATATGAGGGTAGAAAACGGTAATTATCGGGCTTAAAATACAATAATTACCGGCTAAATACGAAAAATCCGAAAACGATTGGAAGAGCCCAAAATCATTTCCACTTCTATTTCTGGGACGTAATACCATTTTCATTTCTATTTCTTCGGTATATCATTTCCGACTGCTACGGTTGAAACTCTTCAAAAACGAGCTCCGAAAACCGATATATATCGTTTCCGTTTTCATTCCTACTGTTTAGTGTATACTGGAAACTAGGCATAGTCTAGAACTGAATTATACTAAAACATAAGAACAATACAAGATCCAAATACTTTACGACTCTGGTGGTAATTAAGAGCTAAGAGTTTATTGCAACCAAATCTTTCGGAGAGAACGAAGACCTGCTTGAATGACCGTGACCCACACGCCAAAATCAGTACCAAAATACCAAAAACAGAGACACACATCACCTTCCCATTTCTTAATTGAATGTAATTCAACAAACACAATAGGCAGATTAGGATAAAAATCACTTCATTTTCATGCAAGCAGATCACTGAAGAGACAGAGTAATCAATGCTACCACCAATTGCATGGGATTGAACATACATGACATGCATTTCAGGATCACTTAACCACTTCATGCAAGCATATCGAGATTACAAGCTAGAACATACTCTACAGAGACCAAGCATTTCTCATGGGATTAATCAGAAATTACAGGAAATTCAGGATGTGATATTATCTTCATGCAAGCAGACCGAGAGAACTAGCCAGAACAGATCGATCAAGAGCAGAAGCACACATTCAACAGAGATAGAGCAATTAATGGGATCAATCATAAATGGCAGGCAATTCAGGATGTGGGTATTCATTCACTTCAGGCAAGCAGTTCAAAACTTCCACCAAACGATCGATTCTGTTCTTCTACATGACGAAGTGAAAATGGCTAAGCAAGTGTGAAGACCGGGTTGATCTGAACAGATCGATCCGAGACAACGTAATTACGAAGCAACCACTAGGACGGGACGTTAGTAAGAAAGGAGGCAGTAGAACAGAACCGCTTGGCCGGCAGATCCAGTGGGATGTTAGCGCAGCAATGGCTTCGAAACAAGGCTGCTAGTTGTCGAAAGCCCAGGCGTACTCCCTTCGGATCTCCTCCTCCTCCGCCTCGGTGAAGTCGTTGACGATGTTGAAGGTGGCGCGGATCTGCGCGGTGGTCTTGCCCTTGATCATGTCGGCGACCTTCTGGCAGGTGGCGTCGAGGAGCCCCTGGATATCGAGGTAGTTGGCGGCGAGCATGAGGTCGTAGAGGGCGTCCTGGCCGAGGCTGTCGACGAGCTCGCGGTCCCACTTCTCCAGGTCCTCGGACGATGCCGCGGCGTTGGCACTGCTGCTGCCGGCCGCAGCGCTGGGGTCGGAGTCGGCGGGCTTGGTGGCGGCGTTGGCGTGCTTGGTGCAGTACTTGATCACCGTGTCGAGGGCTCGGGAAGGGACTTTGGGGAGCGGGATGACGTCGTTGGCGAGGCCTTTGTCCTTGATCATGTCGGCGAGGAGCGAAGACAGCTTTGCCGCCTCCTCCGATACGCGGAACTCCTCCTCCTCCGAGCTCTTCAGGGTGATCTCCTTGCCGCCGGCCACCTCCTTCGCCGCCGCCGCTCCCTTCTCCTTCTCCGCCTCCGTCGCTCCCTTCTCTCCCTTCTCCGTCGCCATCGTTCTCGCTCGCTCGGCGACGAAACCCTCGCTTCGCTGGGCGCTCGCGGTGAGTGGGTGGGGGCTTTGGGGTGGCGTCTCACAGGTTCGGGTCGGCCGGGGGGAGGCGTGCGCTCGCACGAGTCTGTTTCTTCTGCCGCAAGATCGGCCGTGCGGTCTGGGCCGAATGGTTATGTTTGCTCGTCCGTCTGGTGGACCGAATCGAAACGAGCTGAAATTTTCAAGCAGCAACGGTCTTCTCCTACTGGGCTGGGAGGGCATGTTTAGGAGTAGATGGCTCGGCCAGTCATAAACTAAAGAGTCGTTTCCTCAAAAAAATAAAAAATAAATAAATGAAAGAGTAAATTTTGCAACCTATACGAAGACTTTTATATCATAAAACTACACATACTTTATAAAAACTATTGAAAAACTCTATTTTCATATGACCCTATCTAAGAACTATACCATTTTTACCCAACAGTATCACAGAGCTACACTCCCATTTTCCAGATCCATTCTAATGCTAGACCACCACATGGCATACTCAGCACAGCGTGATAGAGTCCATTCGCTGTGGCATCCCTTGCCACGCGGGCTTCGGTAAGCAAGTCGGCCCACTTTTTGAGTGTAAAAATTATAGCATTGTAAAAATCTGTCTTTGCGGTTTCGCATGACACTTTTCGAGTATCTTTTAGTGGCATAACACGTACTCCTAGGCCTATTTTCATGCAACAAACTCACATAATAGACACTGTCACACGCACAAACAGACTATATCACGTGCCACTGAGTATGTCAGTGGGACCTAGCTGTTAGAATGGATTTGGGAAATGGGAGTGTAGCTTTACGATATTGTTAGGGAAAAAATAGTGTAGTTCTTCGATAAGCTCACATAAAAGTGTAGTTTTTTTAATAATTTTTGCAAAATATGTGTAGTTTTATGATACAACATGACAAAAAATTATAGTTCTATGAAATAGCTTTCTAAAAGTGTAATTTTGTAATAGTTTTGAGGATCGTAGTGTAGTTTTGCGAAATTTAATCTATAGAAAATTTTCATTAGCTCTTGTGAAGGCATGTCTGACCATTTATTTGCATTGAGATTTATGTTAACGGGGTAGGTGAAAAAAAATAATGAGGTAGTTTAGGAAATCAATGGATGGATGATGTCAGATTATTGAGTAAGGGGGCGTCCTGGCTAACGGCCTCTCGAGGGGTCCTTAGTGTCGATCTCGTGGAGTGGGATCCATGGCGTATGCCACGAGTGGCCAAAATTATGACTGGAGGGCTCATTGCAGCATATTGTTGGCATGACTCAGATTTATACATGACCAAATGTTTCTTGTTGTACATGAATAACGTGGAAGCATATTCTCCTGAGGGTATATGGAGGTAGTTTAGGTACCGGCAGGTGGTGCCAGTACCTCCCCCATGAGACGCCAGTCGGGCGCGCGAGTAAGTGTGTTATTGCAGGTAGTATTAGTACCTTTAGTGATCCATGTTAATAAATTATAATTGTTTCGTTCATGTACATGAGGAGCGTATAGAGGGGCGGAGGCATGCGGGACTGGGCATTAGTGAATGCTGAGCACCTACAAAGGTGGATGGAGTCAGCCGTGGTGAATGTCATCGTTCCTGCTAGACAACACAATGACACCATATACTGGGAGTAACTTTCGTTGTACCATCCGCGTACGCATGCCACCTTACTCAGCAGACTTGTATAGCCGGACCCCAGACCCTTCCTTCAGGATCGTGTTTGCCTTCTTCACATTATGGTAATTGTTGTGATACTTATAACAATTTTTATTGGTTAAACCTCTGTATTACTGAAATAACCCTCATCTTATACAAATCGACGAGGCGTACGAGATATACGCAAGCGGAGCAAGCTTGTGGGAAAGCAAGCTGGTCATCAACACTGAGGGATCGAAACCCTCTCCAGGACTACATGAGAACGAGAGGGTCCCGCTTCCTATCTGCTAACGTGGTCTAGGTGGTTGTACCCCGCATTGGAGTGGTATGACCTACCAGCTATGGATCCGTCTCGTGCCTCCTATAGTAGCCGCTCGTCCGGTTCCCATGACGAACCCGTTTAGGCACAGTCGTGAGAGACAACTTCTACTTCGGAGTATCACGAAGAGTGCACGCAGGCTCCTGCGCCCGAGCAGTATATATTAGGTTCACAGGCCCCGTAGTGGACACAACCTCCACAATCTACGTTGACACCTTCGCCTACAGCATTGATAAGTCACGAAGACATCGTTGACTGTATGCAGCAGACGCCTGACTGGAGTGGCACACATGATTTTGATTGGGCTACTACAATACAGGCCGCCAGCTTCACCGAGCTCCTCAGCTCACAGTGCCCCCAATATCCTGATGCACCTGAGGGTTCATAGTGGTACTAACAAGGTGAGCCTTTGACACACCGAACTCCATCGGAGCATGTTCTAGGGGCGTCCACACTGCTGTATGAGGATCCTTCTTCGTGGTACATGCAGATACAGAGTTAGCGGGTAGGATACACATTCGATGGGGGTCCCACAGGGCAAGATGTTGATAATGATGAGCAATAGAACACGAGGTAGGGGCTAGCGTAGGCCGCTGGAATGAGGGTCACTCACCCACCAGACGCGTATACTCCTAGGGATTGTGTGCGGCGTCAACGTCGTTGAATCACTAGTGCAATTGTTCGGTGCACTTGTACTTGTCAACGACACATATATTATTGATTTTATTATCGTAGTCATTCCTATTACGTATTATTCATTGTATTGTTAACTTAATTATTTTTAGTTTATGTAATGCTTGTCAAATAATTATGGCACACAATTTATGTAATGTTTGTCAAATAATTATAATATCAATAATTGTTTAATATTTCTTAAATAATTAGGGATTCGTGCTTTGATACAGAGCCATAACGTTGCAATAAAGGATCGATAAATCTATAGCAGGATCTTCGAGTATAGGCTTTCCATGGACACCTACAACGATCCATATAGCACTTAATACCTCATTGTAGGCTGTGCGTGAAGGGAAAGATGATTCCTTCAAGAAGAGCAGCCTAATCCAAACCATGGCTAAATTACACGCAAGACCCTTTTGTTCTGTGTTAACCACTCCGCTCTAACATATAGCCACCGAGGACCTTAGGGCCCTCTTGCACGAGCAGCGTCAAACGTATCTCAGAGTGTGCGAACTAGCCGACCATCATTCTATTCTAGGTTCCTCTATGAGATAAAGAATAATAGTGATATTGTCCGACCAGTATGCATCTTACATTCAGGTTCGTAATTTCCTATATGCTCACCCTACTTATCTTTTTTTTCATTGATTTGAATGCTCCTCTTTTGCATTAGGCGTTCCCAGAAGACGCACAGTTGATCAACAAAAATATCACAAACTTCTTGGTGATGTATATACTATTCGGCGGGGGTGTCATGCTTGGTTCGCGTAGAAGACGACGACGGTCAGCGAACCTAAGGGGTACAGGGGTGCCCTCTACTACTCATCCATAAAATGATGAGAACGATGATGATGATGATTTAATGCCCCTAATGCCTCGACGTTCCAACAGCAATACAAGAGAATGTTCAATAATCACTGTAAGAGGACGTTCCCGCACCACATCGAGATGATGTACAACCGACAAGAAAATAGGACATGCTAATATCGTGATGCTCAAGATGATGGCGACGACAACGATTTCATACCACAATAACCCCTCCCTCCGAGGCCTCCATCTCTGGAATACATTGATGACCTAAAAATGATGGTGGATTTGTTGGTACCCATTTTTACAATTTTCCATTACCACTTCGGAGACGACAACCATCTTATTCTAATAGCATTAACTAGCACAGCTGGCATTCTTCTGCTAATTTGTGTCACCACTTTCCTCCGCCATCTTGATATGATCTGGGTATTCAACATCTATGCACTACGAACTATGCAAATAGCAGGTAGGACTATTTATTTTGTTTACGAACTATTTGTCTAATCCATGTGATGGTAAGTTTATTATATTAACATACTATCCAAGCACAATTCTTTCTAGCATATGAAAGGTATTTGTGAACTCAAGCTTTAGACACTCCAATGTATCATCAGCACCTTGGGGACTAATATTAATTGTAACTCTAAAATCAATAATATGATTGTATAAACCATTCAACCTTGGGCTCTGCTTGCTTTAGGATGAATTTTTAAAGCAGGATTCGACTTTGGATTAAAATCAATGGGATAGATATTACTTCTACACCCACTCAAAATCAACAGCTTTCACAGGGAATGTTTTCATACGATTTTATACCTCCATGCAGAGGTAACAGTAACTCAATGTTGAACCTTTGCAAAATGAAATGACCACACCAAGCAACAACTTTCATAGGAAATCTCTACTAAGCATGAATGCCATAACTTTTACAGCTTTCACATGGAATCCTATGCTCCAGCCCCCAGCCAACCTCATGCACTCAGTCCATACACCAGCCCCCAGCCAATATAAATAGCCCCACCCTCATCCATGGATAGACTACTACTTCCTCAGCTCTTTCAACTGCAATATCTTCATTAGCTCCACCAAGCCCACCTAAGAAATATTGAGGGATTTTCATCCTCTAGGGGTTTTGAACCGCCGATGTAATTCTATGGCGACCCTTGTAGTCTTTGTGAGTCTCAGGACATCTCCTACACCCATGGTCTACGCTTCTTCATATATGTCAACTACCAGTATGACAAGCCTCGATATGAACCATACGAGTACCTACCAGTATAACAACGTATATCACTAATATGGCACTTTCCATATGATTTTATGCATTGTCTTACTAATCTTCGCTCTTGTTTCATTTGTCCGGTCTCCTCCACCTATCTATAACTTCATGGAATGGTTGGACATGGAGCAAAATACGCACCGAAAGCGGTGGATCGACATGAGCATTCGGTAGAGAAGGGAAGAGTCAACAGCAGGAGAAACTATAGCTCAAGCGTCAGGAAGAGGAGCGTATGAGGAAGGCAGCCAAGGAGCGTGCCGTGACTAGGGCATGCGAAGCAGAGAGGGAAAGGAAGCGAGAGAGAGCCTATCCCACTAAAACGGAGGGCCCTGATGCCCTACGAAAGGACAAATATCCTAGGTACACTTAGTAGAGAGTATTTATTGCAACCCGATCTATTTTCCTTTCCTAAGACATATTTAGTTTAACAGCGACACGCTATTAAGTTAGTCTTTAGGCGTACCATGCATGCTAACGTTTGTCGTCGTCATCTCTTTATGGTTAGGGTCTGTTCGCGCAACGACAAAAAACCTCATATTGCATGTAATGTTTACCAGCATATGTAACATCTATACCGGATTATATGATAATCGTACTTCACAATTATTATTGTTCAACAAATTAGATTTGTATCCTCCCGACATTACTTCCCTAAAAAATTACCAACACAAATACATTAAATGAATAATAAAATATCAATAAAATTATGACATACTCACTCATCTAGTTTCTTTATTTATTTATTCACTTGTGCCCTATTAAAACTAAATTGTGCTACAAAACCAGCCCACTCATATTTTATAGCGAAACACGGCAGCGTGTGGGTTCAAAAAGCGACAAAAACGAAACAACGCGACCGTCGCTTTGGGCCGGCCTGTATTCGATACATGAGGTGCCGAATACAGCACTGTTCATCGTAGTCGGTATCTCAGGTGCCTAATAACGAATGCAAGATATTTTCGGCATCTTAGGTGCCGAGTACAATGAACATTGTCATATTCGGCACCTCAGGTATTGAATACATGAGTTTTCGGTACCTCAAGTATTGAAATCGATTTTTCATGTTTGAGATGCCGAATACAGGTGCTAGATTTGTAAATACGCCGATATGTTGCCTATTTTAACTAATACGGTTACATTTGTTGCCTATTTTTAGATTTTTGCTGTTTTCATGCCATTCTGCATGGAATTTGCTACCCCACCTTTACCGTGACAAAATTGTGCTAAAAACGACACAATGGAACACATATTTTCCAATTAGTGACTGTTCCACAACTCATGTATTAAAAGATGCAGAACAGTTATGGGATTGGAATGGTATCCCCTGTTCAATTCATATTTGAAACCAAGCATAGCCAGAAATTGAATCGTACTCAAACGTAACAAGTAGACAAGATCCTTATCCATCACACCCCTGGTGCAGAATGACAGGACTTGGTTGAACCTTTTGGAGAGAATTAAGACGTGCTTTGTATGGTCCTGACCCACATGCCAAAATCAGTACCAGAATACTAGAAACAGACACCGAGCAACCTTCCAATTGTTTAACTGAATGTAATTAAACAAACTCAACATCCAATTTAGGATACAATATTAAATTTCTATTCATGCGAACAGATCGCCACAGAGATTGAGAGAATTAAGACGTGCTTTGCATGGGATTGAATACACTCGACACGAACATTTCAGGATTATATATTCACTTCATGCAAGCAGATCAAGGGTACTAGCCAGAACACCTTCAATCAAGGGTAGCTGAACACATAGGACAGAAATAGAGTAATTTCATGTGATTAATCAGAAGTGACAGGCGCATCAGTCACTGCAACTTCGTACAAGCAGATTTGCAGAGATTGAGCAATCACACTACCACCAATTGCATGGTACTAAGCAAGACATGACATGCATTTCGGGAAACACAATAATCACTTCGTGCGAGCAGAGCAACAGTACTAGCTAGAACACAATCGATCAAGGATAGTATAACTAGAACACATGATACAGAGACAGAGCAAATCATGTGCTTGATCAGAAATGACAGGCGATTATCAGAGTATGACATTCACTTCAAGCAAGCAGTTCAAAGTTTCCACCACACATTCGGCTCTCTTCTTCTTCGACAGGACAAACTGAAAAGGCTACCTACGCAATGCAAGTGTGTATAGACCGAGTTGATCTGAACCTATTAATCCGTGACAGCTAAGAAGCAACCACTACGATGGACGTCATAAGAATGGAGGCAGTAGATCGAAACCGCTAGGCCGGCAGATCCAGTGAGATCGATGTTGGCGCAGCAGTGGCTTTGAGTTCGAAGGCTCCTAGTCGTCGAAGGCCCAGGCGTACTCCCGGCGCATCTCCTCCTCCTCCTCCTTGGTGAAGTCATTCAGGATGTTGAAGGTCTTGCGGATCTCGTCAGGGGTCTTGCCCTTCATCATGTCGGCGACCTTGCGGCAGGTAGCGTCGAGGAGCCCGTCAATGACGAGGTAGTCGGCGGCCACGATGAGGTCGAAGAGGTCGTCCTGGCTGAGGCCGTTGACGAGCTTGCGGTCCCACTTCCCCAGGTCCTCCGACGCGTCGGCGGTGTTGTCGCTGCTGCTGCCGGCCGCAGCGCTGGGGTCGGAGTCGGACTTGGCGGCAGCCTTGGCGTGCTTTTCGCAGTACATGATCACCTTCTCCAGGGTCCTTGCGGCGACTTTGGGGAGCGGGATGCCGTTGTCGGTGCCGCCGCCTTCGATCACGTGTCTGAGAAGCGTCGAAAGCTGCGCCGCCGCCTCCGACATGTGGAACTCCTCCCCGTCCGAGCTCTCCAGGGTGACCATCCTTTCGCCGGCCACCTCCTTCGCCGCCGCTCCCTTCTCCCCCTTCTCCGCCGCCATCGCGCTCGCTCGCTCGCTCAACCACGAAACCCTCGCTTCGCTAGGCGCTCTCACGGTGAGCGGGTGAAGGAGTGGGCACGAGCCGAATGATCAGATCGGGGACTTGGGGTGGCTCTGCTTTATACCCACTCCACGCTTCACGGGTTCGGGTCGCCCGGGGAGTGGCGTGGTGGCTGCCTGGCTGGCACCAGCCAATCCATTTCTTCTGCCGCAAGAATGGTCCTGAGGTCTGGGCCGAATTGGTTCGTTTCTTCGTTCCGACAACTGGGCCGAATGGGAAGGGGCTCTATTTTCTGGGCCTAATTGGGCTTCTGTAGGCTCCACTGGGTTAAGTCGGCCTATTTAAAATTGAGAGATGTTAAATATCTGATGATAGATTTTAGGGATAATATGTCAAATTTATAACCTTCTAATTGGTGTTGAGATTCATGATGGACTCCTCTTCCACCTCCAACAAACTCCGACGAGCTCCATAAACTCTGCAAAGTTAGGGTTTTGGGTTAGGGTTCAAGATTTTGGGGGACTTATGGGCATCCGGCTCTAGAAGATGGTCGGGGAGCTCATCAGCTCGGCAGTGGTGGCGGGCGGGGGTCGGGATGGCGAGGCGGCAAGGGCGCTGCCCACCACAGTGGTGGTGGATGGCGGTTGGGTCGACGATGGTGGCGAGGGCGTGGATGTTGGAGTAGTTAGCGTCGACGACAATGGCGTGCAGCGGCTCTGATGGCGATGGTGCCGCCGGAGCCGGATAGGGTGGCGGTAGAGGCGGGGGAGCTCAAGAAAAAGAGCTAGGATCCGTCAGAGGAGCGGCGAAGGGCGCCGAAAGAGGGGTGACAGAGGTGGAGGGAGGGGCGGTGTAGGCGGGCAGGTTGCGCTAGCGCCGGGGACGGCGCCAGTGAGGCGGCGCGAGGTCGAGTCTGGAGTGGAGATGGGAGTCAAGCTAGGAGAGATGGGGTGGGGTGGGGATTAGGGTAGAGTTTATATATATATATATATATATATATATATATATATATATATATGTGAATATGAGATAAATCTGGACTATCTAATCTGGATTGAATGGTCCAAAATTTGACAGATTTAGAGTACCTAAATTTGTCATCAGATAACTAGATACTCCCTTTAAAATTAGTGTATTGCTACGCTTGGCCCAGTCATGTGGGCTGTAGTTATATTTCTACCTTTTTTTGGAACTTGGCAAAGTGCTGATTTCGTACTGAAACTAATGGTAGATCTTGAGAGGGGCAAGTAAAGATATCAATGGGATCTGATCCTCAATTCTTCATGAGGAATTCCTCTTTTAGGGAAGGAATCAGGAGATTTTGTTTCTCGCGGAGATACAAATGGTAGAAAAATAATTCTCCTCGGGTCTAGTGGGGACATGTATGTGAAAGTATTCTCTGTCTCTTTCTCCGTGAGGACCTACTTAGACCATAATACTTATATATGTATATATATATTATGTAACTATATAAGACCTATTCATTCAATATCTTGTACTCCACCTCATTTCAGGACCAATCAACCAACAACTCAACACCAACCTACTCATCCTAGGTTTATCCATTTAATTGTTAAGGGGATGGATTCTTCGTTGGGTCCTCATTCCCTATACAAGGATAGTGATAGGGAGAAAATATTCCTCACAAGCAGAGATAGAGATAGGATGAGAAATTTTCTTCTATTTGATGATAGGGATGAAGAACCATTCCTTGATGAAGAATTCCCCTTAATATATCTGGGCTCAATCAATAGGCTCAAGACCCTCTACCCAATGTCACTTCTTTATAGCTTCTTTCTTTATTTTTTTAAGAGAAAGAGGAAGAAGATCAGTCTCTCTTCCCCCGTAACTTTGATGCGTCCGCCACTGTCTGAAACGACAGGATTTGCTACTAACTAGTAGTTAACGTTGACTAGTTATTTATGTGGTTAATGGCTTCTGTTTATGGCTCTCCGCGTATGACCTGTGTCTTTCTTTTACTCAAGTGGGCTTCTGGTCTCCATGCGCAGCGGCTTGTGTAGGCTTTTTCTTTTGTCGTGGCCTGGTTGGTTTAGCGCTTGCACAGCCTGGTTGTTTGTTTGTTTGTGATTTTGGACGGTGTATTGGTTTCACCTTTCACGTGTGTTGTACCCAACAGGGGCTAGTTTCCTTCGACTTCTTCTTTTTCTTTCTTTTCGCTAATTGACGTGCTGCAGATGGATGGTAGAAATACAAATTAGGTTGTGTGACCGAGTGTCTAATTTTTTTATTAACAAATATCCCCTTTTCTTAAAAATTAGTTCTATTAGGTTTAGCAAATTGTTGAATCAAGTAACGTGAACATTCCTCGCTGAGCTAATTAACGAAAACTTTATGCTGTGGACTTCTTTCCGTCTTGACCTATTGTCCCTTTCACTATTAATTGGTTTCTTTATTCTATCTCGTGGGCGGCTTGGGCCCCTCCCACCACCACCGGCCCACATGCGTTGAGCTCGTACAGTTTTTTTAAAATTTTCTTTTCTTTCTTTTTTGCCTTTGCTAAATTTATTTTTATGGAACATATAAGATGGTCGGTTGTATAAGGTGATCGGCTAGTTTTGGTCCACTATTCGGGTTTATGCTTTTCTGGTTTTGGTAATATGTTTTTTATTCCCTTTTCCATGCACAATTTATTTCGATGTTTCAGAAAAAAAAAATTAGACTCGCTAAATCAACATTTTTAACAAGCAACGTTGATCCAACATTTTTTTATCACATTACCAAAAAAGAGGTTTATCCAATATTTTTCACATCAGCTAAATATGTTGGTCCAACATTTTTTCATGTTACCCAAAAGATGCCGATCCAATATTTTTTCACGTCACCTAAAGATGTTGATCCAACATTTTGTATGCCGCCTAAAAAATCCAATTTTTTCACGTTACCCAAAAATGTTAATCAATAATTTTTTACATCACCTAAAATTGTTGATCCAACATTTTTCATGTCTTCTAAAAAGTCCAACCTTTTTTCATGGACCTAAAATTTGTTGATCCAACATTCTTAATGCATATGAAAGGTCTTTTCAACAAATCACATATAAAAGGCAGCAAAAATACAAAAATAGGCAACATACGTCAGCGTATTTGCAAAAATAGACAACATATCAGCGTATTTGTAAATCTAGCATCTGTATTCGGCACTTTAAAATCCGAAAACTCAATTTCGGTACCTCAAACTCCGAAAATACGTCGGACCCACTGATTTCAGCAACTGAAATACCGAATATGACACTGTTCACTGTATTCGACACCTCAAATACCGAAAACACGCTGTATTCGGCAACTGAGTTGCCGAAGCAGTTGCCGAATACGGCTTCTACCGTGCAGCGACAAGCTAGCAAGCTACAGTAGAACGCAGAAATGTGTTAAAAATTCATGTTTTTTATTTAACTCACGATTTTATTTGGGAGTATAAAAATAGTCTAAAAATTCTAAACATTTTCACGAACAAAATAGAGGTCACTAGCAATCCGTTTTAATTGGTTTGATCCAAAAAGCATGAGCCAATATTTAATTAAAATTCTCTAAATAAGCTAACTTTTATAAATTCTAGCAATTTTTAATACCTCAAATAAATTCTCAAAAATCTAGAAAAAATCACTAATATTCTTCTAATGTGATGTACTAATTTATAAAAATATTTCGAACCCTATGTTATTTGGTGAAAAAATAAGTTCCTTTATAATGATCCATTTATATGCATTCTTATCATTTCATGTCATATTCTCTTTTAATTCAATTTGAATAAAAATAAACGCATACATTCTCTTTTAATTCATTTCATGCGATATTCTCTTTTGTGGAGGATGACCGCCCTTGTTGTCATGGCTGGAGTGATGTGAAGATATACGGCTGAGAAGATGAAAAGCATGACAAGGCAAGAAGATGTTGCGCACTTGCGAAGGTGTTTCGATCTACCGAGGAGTGACAATGTTTGGTTGGAAATATTTTGCTTCCTTAGTGCAGACAACAAAGGTGCATGAAAATCAATCTCAATATGTTCATGTTGACTGCATCACATGAGAAGAATATTAGCACATCTCATCGTCAAATGTGCTGGGTGAGCTTGAAATGATAAAAGAGAATATCACATGAAATGAATTAAAAGAGAATGTATGCGTTTATTTTTATTTAAATTAAATTAAAAAGAGAATATCACATGAAATGATAAGAATGCATATAAATGAGGATGTCAAACAGAGGGGATATTAGCACATCTCATCGTCAAATGTGCTGGGTGAGCTTGAAATAATAAAATATTAGTACATGAAATGAAATGAATTAAAAAGAGAATGTCACATGAAATGAATTAAAAGAGAATATGACATGAAATGATAAGAATGCATATAAATGTATCATTATAAAGGAACTTATTTTTTCACCAAATAACATAGGGTTCAAAACATTTTTATAAATTAGTACATCACATTATAAGAATATTAGTGATTTTTTCTAGATTTTTGAGAATTTATTTGAGTATTAAAAATTACTAGAATTTATAAAAGTTAGCTTATTTAGAGAATTTTAATTAAATATTGGCTCATGCTTTTTGGATCAAACCAATTAAAACGGATTGCCAGTGACCTCTATTTTGTTCGTGAAAATATTTAGAATTTTTAGACTATTTTTATACTCCCAAATAAAATCGTGAGTTAAATAAAAAACATAAATTTTTAACACATTTCTGCGTTCTACTGTAGCTTGCTAGCTTGTCGCTGCACGGTAGAAGCCGTATTCGGCAACCGAGGTGCCGAATACGGTATTCGGCACCTCGGTTGCCGAATACAGCGTGTTTTCGGTATTTGAGGTGTCGAATACGGTGAACAGTGCTGTATTCGGTACTTTAGTTGTCGAAATCAGTGGGCCCGACGTATTTTCGGAGTTTGAGGTACCGAAATTGAGTTTTCGGATTTTAAAGTGCCGAATACAGATGCTAGATTTACAAATACGCCGATATGTTGTCTATTTTCGTAAATATGCTAGCGTATGTTGTCTATTTTTGTATTTTAGCCCATATAAAATAGTGAATTAGGTTTTGCAAATTGTTAAGGAAAGAAACAGTCTTTCCTCCTAAAGGTGTCAGCTAGATCATGATCTTGTGAATCGTGCACCGTGTAGAGAGCCCTAAAAATATATGGAATAGAAAAAATAAAGAACCTACAAATTTATACTTGGAAAATATATCTTCTTTTTCAAGAAATGTTTTTATGGAAAAAAATCATAAGAAGCCGATAGCTTTTTAACTGGAACAAAAATAATCAAAGCTATATAAAGTTTTTCACGGGGACCTATGAAGGCAAACCTACAGAAGCCAAGCTCATGTGAGACGATACGTAGGTATATAAGTGGATACTCAATGTATAGTTATGGATCTTTAATTAGTTTATTTTCTTTTAAAGTTAATTAGGTGAAAGTGAATTTTTATTTTAATTGAGTGAGTTTTAGGCTATGTTTGGCACAACTAAAATTTACGAGTTTTTAATGAAAAGTGATTTTTGTTGAAAGCTACTTGTAACTTTTAGTTTTTGACAGTTATTTTTTATAGAAATTTTTTAGTTTCTCAGCATACCAAAAACTAAAAAAGTTACTTTCAGTCAGCTTATTAGCTTTTAGTTTATTTTATCGTAAATCAGCTTTTTAACTTTTTCAAAAGACAGCTTTTCATAACCCTATTTATTTCAGCTTATAGCTTCTGAGGAATAAAAACCAACAATAAGTTATGTCAACATGGTCGTAGGTGAATCTAATAAAAAAAATTACAAAATGAACTAGCTAGCTTTGCAAGGGATTGAAGAAAAAAGTTGTTGCCTCTGCCGAAAGGACAAATAATGAAGCAAAGCGTGGGTGACTAAGCCATTATTTGTTTTCTTGTTCTCCAGAAGCCACTTTTGAAAAAATAAATTAAAGTTGAGCTACTCGCTGAGAGGCGTTTTTCAGAAAAGCTATGTGCAGAAAAACTAATAATTTATTATAAAAGACAACATCTTATTTTAAAAACAGCTTTTTAGATAAATTAAAAGCATAGCTTTTTAAAAAAGCCTAAAATCAGAAGCTCATAAACGTGTCCTAAGGGTCTGTTTTTTAAGCTATGGCTTTTGGTTTTTTTAAAAAAACTGACTTCTATCTTTTTCCTTTTGAATATTGGTTTTTACAATAATTTTATAGTTTATCAGCACACCAAAAACTAAAAAAGTTTTTTTCAACGAACTTCTCAGCTTTTAGTTTATTTTATCAAAAATCAGATTTTCAGCTTTTTAAAAACCAAATTTTCAAATTTCTATTTGTTTCAGTTTTTAACTTTTAAGAAGTAAAAATCAGCCAAAAGCAGATATTGATCAAAAGCTGAAATAAAGATGGCCTGAACAAGTTCATGAGCCATTCCTTCTGTGCGGGAAACAGAGGTAGCGCTCCCATAGTCCCATGTCTACTGTTATGATCGAAGAGGAAAGCGGAAATTGAACAGAGGAAACATTGTTACTCTTCGGATAAAGCGGAAATCAGACGAAACACTTTCCTCCAGAGACGTCAACTAGATGTTACTCTCTCTCTCTCGCATATAACCTCTTCTATAATACTTAAAATATATGACGTTATATAATTTTAATTTAAAATTTTCACTTTTATTTTTTCATTAAGTAGCTTCATTTCCAATATAAAATTTATTTTTTATATAATAAATAATATTAATAATGAGTAAATTTATTTTTTATTTTTTTTATTTTAATACTTATATTTAATTATAAAATATTAACTATTTTAAGATGGAGGTGGTATTTAGTTTGTGTTCAGGTGAAAAGATCGTGGGGAGAGATAGAAACAAAGCCATCTTCGCTCGTTTTCCCTTTGTCTCTTCACGTGATATGCTCACTGCTGTTATGTCAATTCAACTACAGTTAGAAAGGGACTGCCACGTGGACGTCCAAACCCAATCGAATTAAGCAGACGCAACGCGCAACTTAAAGTAGAAAAAAATCTCCGCTAATGGCCAAAACCCAAATGATTAATCACTTGATCCAAAGACTCGTTGGTGTACCACGGTAACGCCGGCCAGCCTCTCGGCACACCAGCGTTCGCCACGTAAACGCAGTCACGTCCCGGTCTGACGTCGACGGTAGCCTGGACGGCTCACGGCGTCCCGCAAACGCGCGGCACGGCACGGCATGGGGAGCGCCCACCGGTTTCCAGCGCCACGCGTCGCGGGCAAGGCTCGCTGCCAGGCTGGTACCGCCCGGGACTTACACGTGGGCAGGGCAGGGGGCGTCGTGTTGAAGTAATGAAGTCACAGAAAAAGCAGCCTACTGAATTCCATTGTGGGTCCTCTCACGTAACCGTAGGGACCACCGGGCTGTGGCTTGTCTCGCAGCAGGAGCAGGTAGAGCCCACGGTGGTGTTTCCGTGTTTGGTCGATCGAAGCGGCAACGCAGTACATACGATCGTGGGCGGCGTGCACAACGGCAACGCTACCACCGCGCTACAAGCGCATTCATTTCCATCGACAAGGTTGGTCGGATTGCAGCATCACTCGCTAGGCAGTACGCACACGAGTAGTACAACTGCTAGGCTGATAGAAAATAGAGAATGAATTTTTTTATTGATTTAATGAAATATTTATATATATACATGATGAAAGAGTGTTATTGGAGAGACACGTCTCTCCAATGAATATCATGAAAAGTTGTTAAGTCTCTTAATCAAATACATGTTACTTTGGTAAAAACATCTTGTTGCTAATTGATCACTAATTGTAATAAAATTCTAACACTTCCACTTAATCAATTATTCATAATGTAAACGTTTGTTGAAAAACTCTCCTAAAACTCTGTAGAAAAATACGAGAAGAAAATAGTATGTTGATATGTCATTAAAACTTCTTTAAAACACAATGAAAAATATAAAAAGAAAATGATATGACATATTAGTTATTGCTTAATTGAAACTCATATGAGAAATCTAAATAGGAAAATTCATTGGTGAGCTTAGAGAACAATAACTATGATCTATGGATCATATTGAAACATCCAAAAAAACCTCTTTGAAACATAGGAGAAATAATGATAATATGCTATTAAAACTCCTTTAAAACCCAGTAAGAAAATAAATAGAGAATGATATAACATATATTGATTATTGTCTCTTTGTAAACTTATATGAGAAAACCTTTAAAAGAAAAAACCTATAAGCGAGTTTAGAGAACAATATATATGTCTTTGATACCACCTTTGAAAACCCCGAAAGAAAAAAATAAGAGATATAACATATGATCTTGTGTAGATATTGCCTCATTAAAAATCTTATATGAGAAACCGTATAGGGCAAAATTATAAAGAAAAAGAGTGCAATATAATATGAACATATTATTATTTATGGATCATTTCCTCCTGAATCTTACAAATCTTGTAATCATCGCATACCAATTTCTTTAATGTATTTTTTTGGAATGCGAAATTTGGTAAGGATGAATAAATCAGCAAGATTATCACATGATTTAGTTTGCAAGATATTTATCTTCCCATTATAAGGATAGAATAATTTAGGAGCAATATGTTTGGTTATATTATTCTTTATGTAACATGTTTGTATTTAAGCAATACATGATGAATTATCTTCATAGATAATGGTTATTGATTCGATAGAACATATACCACATGTCTGTTGTATGCGGTTGATCATTCTGCGAAGTCATACATATGTTTGTAATGTTTTAGAATGATAGGTAGAAGTACTCACTGGAATCTGTTTGATGACTCCTACGAGATAGTTATATCACTATGAAATCAGTTTATGATCTGGTGTTAAGAGGATCAGTTGTATAGCCAAAATCTGGATATCCCACTATGATCATATATTATTTTTTTCTGATAGAAAAATCTAAATATTTGATACCATAAAGATATCCGTGGATTAGAGTTCCGCTATTTAAGCTAGCAAGTTATCTATGTAATATAAGACATGTTGTGGTTTCTAAGATACATGAGCTCTTTGATGGCATAAGATACAAAATTTTAGGTTTAGTTATCATCAACTAATCTATGAATGGATCTTGATTCATATTTAGGGACAAATAACCATAAGTATTTTGATGAATATGATTATCTAATATTATTTAGATATTGATGGATTGATAAATAAATATTCTTGCAGGAATATGCTCAAGTTGTAGACTTAAGAGAAATTTAATTTTAACCAAATCAATCATCTCAAATTCTATCATAAAACGATTACATACTTTGTTATGTGTGGTTTAGAGATTATACAAAATCCAATTAGGATTTTATTATGAACACACATGCAATCGTTGTAGTTGGAGTAACGCTTCTGTGGAAAAAACTCATTTAGTCAGGTGTAGCACATTAACTTAACTGCTTGAAGTCATGGAATGACTTTAAGTTATACATAATATATATTGCGATTTGTATTTAGATTCAAAATTTGAAGTTCATTAGAGACTTATATGTTCAAATCTATCTAATTCATTTAGTCTGCCAATGATATTGAATATGAGAACATAATTTTCACACATACCATAAGGTATGTAGCATTGTAATTAATGTTGGATTTCTACGTGAACTCTTGTGCTACAAGTCTTGCTATTTCAGCTTGAAGGTATAGGTATTACTTTTGTGAGTACATTTCTTTTTGTGAACAAGTGTAATTCTACCTCAATTGCTTCCTTCTATTTGGTCCAGTTCGAGTGCTTGAGGCATCCTGTCATGGCCATAGACTTTGGTCTGGAACCAATTGAAGATCTTCTGTAATTTACGAGGCTAAATTATTTATCAACAATTTGCAGATTTTGATATTGATTGATTCTATGGAATCGATATAGTTTATGAAAATATTATCCCATTTAACTCCATGTATTTTCCAAAATAATTGAGTTAGGGTGTTCTCATAACCTAGCGCCTGAATTTATGTACATATTTGTGCTGAGTATTTAGGTGTTGAATATCTATAGATGCTTGGATAATGAATATCCATAAGGTATCTATCAACATGATGTTGATTTGTAATTTAATGTTGTGGAGTAAGGATTCATTTGTTTCCGCGGTAGCTTGCAAGAAGTTTTATTCTTTGTGAACATACTTCTCCCTCTTTTATTTTGATTTAGAATTTAATTGGTTTTTTTGGTACCTTCACTCTTTCCGTCACATTCCTATTATGAATCTAGGATTTGGTGACACCTTTGTTGACATTAAATGCATCTTGGCAGGTTATTTACAATATATTGTAAATACAAGATGTTATGAATAAGGATTCATATATCAGGTATGTGGATAGGATGACTGAATGTGAACATATATGATATTCTCTTATGATTCCTGATATTCTTTATGATATTAATCTTCCCTTAATGCCGAGAATTATCCTCAAAATGTTATAAGCATACGGGTAATGAATATGTCCTATGTGAGAGACTCAACGTATTATATGATTCACAAATAAATATATCTCATATGGATCCCCAATGCCCTTTGATATATACTATACGGTGGTGATATCGATACGTGTAGAACGTAACCAATTCATAGATATGAAATACTTGGCCGAGGCCAAATTCCATGTATTAACTGTAACAGAGGCAGCTATATGATTGTAGTTGAATAAATTTGGTTTAATGATACTGTGTGTAAAGCCATATATCACCAATAAGATGTAGGTAAATCACAATTCTATAGTTAGTTATGCAAATAAATTAATTCTCTTGAGATATTCAGCTAGACCATTATGGATGTGCACATATGATACTTAATGCAGTAGTGTCCAAAATCAAACAATAATTGCATGTACGATAAGAAACAACATTATCCATGTGAATGAATTTGATCCTGCGTATAGGATAATTTGCTCTAATTTTTAGTATCTGAGCAATGAATTCAACATAAGTGTGGTGTCTTATATATAAAGGACACATTCGGGACTATTTTGTAGATACATCGATCAGTATTGTAGAGTACCTAGATGGTCCATAATATTGCTGAATAGAGCCACGTGTATGTTGTTAAATGCGTTCAAGAAATTAGATGACACATTATGAATTTTAAGGTAAGATGACCTTAAATTAAATTCCATGTGACATATGTGGTACACACAAATATGAAGGTATTGAGAATATTGTGACCAATAGAATTGTTAATAATTTTTCTCATCATCTCTAAGAAAGTGTGACCAATACAATAATGCCAGGTCTCGATTTGATCAAGATAGAAAAATTATTATATATTGTATGAGTTTTATGTATGTACAGTACAATCCATATAGTATATAGGGAAGCTTGCCATATCCATTGATTAAGAGGAGAAATTCCTCTTTTGTCGTTGTCGGAGGATTAACTCCTGTCGCAGGGATCCCGATAGACCCCTTTTTAGAGATTCGGCCGGGGGGATGATCCTGAATAAGTTCGTCGGAGAAATAAATGAAAGTGAACGTAAATGCAACGGCCGGTGGTGGGGGATGATTGACCTAGTGCAAAGAGAAATAAATGCACCGGGGTTTAGACAGGTTTGGGCCGCATGGGGGCGTAATACCCTACTCCTGTATGGATGCAATAACTGTCCTGAGGGATGTCCCCTGAGGATGTATCTGGTTACAAGAATATAGTGTCTAACTACGAGCTTGAGGCTCCTTGTTCTTCGGCAAGAGCTCTGCTCAGGCTTGCTTGCAATGTCTTCGTCTGTTGGCTTGGTTCGTTGTGGGGTTCGTATTCTTCGTCTGGGTTTTTCTCCTTTTGTTCCTCCGGTGTGCCGACTCTTTTATGCACTCGCCGACCACGACATACCCCGAATGGGAAGAAAGGGGTACAAGTTCCAAGACGCCATGACTGAAAAAGGCGTCATCATTTCCTCTGGGTGAAATGACTGGGGCGGTGGAAAAACGCGGCGCGCGTTCGGTCACTTGTCACTGTGG
The DNA here is from genome assembly GCF_958298935.1 of Phragmites australis. Lineage (NCBI taxonomy): Eukaryota > Viridiplantae > Streptophyta > Magnoliopsida > Poales > Poaceae > Phragmites > Phragmites australis. Next base: position 3,274,362 of record NC_084935.1, read on the forward strand.
ACGCCCTGGCGACGGGCGCCGTTGAGAGGGCCCACCGGGCAGCCACCGAGTCACCCGGCGTGCCCGCCCTGTCTTGTTCCTCTGCCACGGCAGGGCAGCAAGCGGAATACCTTGATCCTAGCGATGTTATCCCGAGACACACCGGATGATACGGGACGGGACCCGTGCAATTAATAGCCCCACGCCCCCCTGCCAAAGCATGGCAGGGACTGACACTGCGGCGGGAGCAGTTGGATATGTCAGGCCACACACGCTCATTGAATGCGGTTTCGGCCTCTGACTGGCGGACACCTCATCGGTGGGCCCCTCGGGAGCCTTTCTGGGTCGTCGGGGAACCGAGTGCTCAGGGGTATTGTTCACCTCCCCGAGCACTCTCTCCTGAGCACTCTTGCCCGATCCTTCGGGGAACCGAACGCTCGGGGACCGCCACGCGCAGCCCCGAGCATTCTCTCCCGAGCACTCTTTGTGTGGAACCTTCAGGGAACCGAGCGCTCGGGGACTGCCGCTCGCAGCCCCGAGCACTCTCTCCCGGAACTTTAGCTCTTCTGGTCATCGGGGAACTAGGGCGCTCGGGGATGACCTGGCACCGGCCCGAGCACTTTCTTCCCGGTACTTAGACTCCGCGGATCGTCGGGGAACTGGGGTGCTCGGAAACCAAAGACTGTGGCCCCGAGCACCTTCTCCCGGAACTTGGACTTTCCTCACCCCGCAGGAGGGACCTCGCGGGATGGTGACACGTGGCGGATGGCTGGCCTGGCCTCGGGACTCAGGGACCCCCGGTTCCTGATACACCGACAGTTGTCATCATGGGTTTTGATATAAAAACCATTCTGACGGATATCTCTATAACTTAGTAAGGTACGAGTTGAATCGGGATACAATAGATCATCAACGATTATGACTTGTGTACCTATATGGAGAGTAATTATGGCACGATCAAAGTTAATAATCACTACATGGCGTCAACGATTATCAAAATATTTTCTTATCTCTTAATAACAGTTTAATATTTTAGTTTCACTACGTATAGAATTTATGGTATAGCTATCCACAAGGCACATTTTCTTCATCAGTTTGACTCTCGTAGAAAATCTATATATAGAATTGAAGAATTTGATATGAAATTCTTTATCACATATATATAATATATACATACTTAATTATAGTATCATAGTGCTAATACAATATTGTATTATAACATTTAATGGGACATAGGTAGCATGGTATCTAAGGAATTGTGAGACTAGTTAAGATCTTCAAACATGTCGTGCGAAGTAAATTTGACAAATATGTTTTCCATACTCATATGATCTTTTAGTTGTAGAAGAGTCTGTTTGTTACTTGGTTCTTGTAGAACTTATTGTGAACAACTAGCCTCCTTAGTGGAGTCGGTTTGAAGATTGAAGTGTGTTTCAAATCTTTGTCCTTGAGTAGGTTTGTTATATCATACGGATTGTAAATACAGATCAACTAAATGTATTAGGGTGCGTCATTTCTTGATGGTGTACTTGTAGCATCCACACTTACGACAAACATTGGATTTGCTAAGTTGGAAATGCCTTGACCCTGATCTATTGTATAAGGCTTCTGCTTCATATAGCTGTCCGAAAAGCACATAATTAATGCAATCCTGAGGGGTTTTTTTTGTAAAATTGATGTGTGCCACAAGCCGAATGGGCCAATGCAACTTGGGATGAAGCCCATTCGGCCTTTAGGCCCATTAACCGGGTAGGGGAGCCACTGTATATTAGTGGAGGGGCGGTTAGGACTGCAAGCCACACCCCACCGGTCACCCCATCCTCCTGTGGTGCCGCCGGGCTAGCCGAACCACCACCGGCTTGTCGGGATTTGCTCAAGCATACCGCATTGGGCAGATTGCTAGGCTGGGGTAGGCCAATGCCTTTGGAGAGGGTGGATGGTCATGCAGACCAAGCGGTCGCTGGGCTACGTCGGCCGGCGTCGCCATGGGCTGTGTCGATCGCCGATTGCTGGGGAGGGGGCCTCTAGGTGGCCTTGAGAGCCACGCCGTCACCATCTCGGGTTGACCATGGGCAGCAAGTGACACCGGTTTGGAGGTGTCGCCGTCTCGGGTTGAAGAAGCGTCGCCGGATTTGCGTGTGGTTTTCCACCGGGGAGCGAGCATCGGCCGGGCCACACTGCCGTCTTGTGGCTGTTGTGCAGTGGCCCTATGTGCCCTCGTTCGGGCTGGGCGCACGGGGTGATAACGCCGTCGAGTTACTCGTTTCGCGCCCCAAAGGAACGTTTTCCTGGGAGGGGGACATAGGAGTGCAGGGCAGCCGACTGCCTTAAGAAGAGGCTATCGCCGGAGGGCGGTGCGGCCAACCGCCACCATATTCACCGACTGTGGGTGGTGTGGAAGGCGCTGAAGTGCAAACGGGCACCAACGGACCAGATCCACGCCAACCATTGTTGTTGCAGAGAAGAGAAGACGATGATGGCCAAGTTGATGGCGTGATCGTGTACCTGTAGGTCGAGAAGTCACCGTGGTGTTCATCCGTGATGTGCATTGGCCTTCGTGTCTCTGGGATTCTGTGTTGTGGCATGTTGCCAGGGGGTGGATGTCGTCTTGTTCTAGGCGCCACCTTCGTGCGGTATGCCGATCTGCGTCGAGGTTGATTAACATACTCGTGATGTTGGGCGTTGTTCGTCCCTCCTCCGCGCTTCCTTGCTGTGCTCTTCGGTGCTGTGGCTGATTAACGATTTGGAGAGTAAAGTGACTGATAATGTATCGTAGCAGATATGAAAATAGAGAGAATAAAACTCTTTTATTGATCCAATAAAATATTTACATATATATACATGATAAAGATGTACTATTAGAGAGACATGTTTCTCTCCGATAGATAAAATAAAAAGGTGTTAAGTCTCTTAACCAAAAGACATATTTTTTGATAAAGATACTTTGTTTGCTAATTGATCACTGTCTGTAATTGAATTCTAACAGTTACCGATCGAATCGATCCAGTCACTGTCTAGCTCCGGGGCCCAATGCCCCGCTGCCCCCCACCCCACCAACCGATCGCATGAGACTGTAACCAACCTAAGTGCTCCTCTCGTGCATAATGAAATCAATCGTCCGCCCAAATGCCCTACAAACGCGAGGGCGAGCCTAAGCGACAACTATCACCTGAGCCATGGTTCGTGTCTATTGTCACGTGAAGAACGAACACTACTACAGGAGTTCAGTCACTGAGTCACCCCTGACATGCACCGAACGAACATCTTTAGATTACTATTTAGAGTGACTGAAAAAAAACGGCTAGAAGCTTTAGATTACTATTTAGTTTTTAAAAACTTATTTAAGTGAGAGTAGATCTCTCAATAATCCAAAAATAAATAAAAAAACTTATCCCTAGAAACGGTAGAGTCTGCCCTGTGCCTTCCGTCGTCTCGCCCCCACGCTATAAACGCCGTGCACCTCTTTTTTTCCATTATAAGATCCATCACTACGTAATACATCACACTCGTACACTCGCGAATGCGCTCGTATCAGTCGCCTATCGTAAATGGTGGCACCACGCTAAAAGGAGGATTCCCAAATCCCCACCATTCTCACGCCGCCCCCCCCCCCCCCCCCCCCCACTGCTCTTCTCACCGTTTCCTCCTCCGGAGCCGAGGCGGCCCTTGATTCGATTCGATTCGGTTCGAGTCGGGTATTTTATCTCGCGCTTCGAATCGGAAGGCTTTAAGGATCTCGCGTGCGATCCCAGCTCCCGCGAATCGTTCGAGGTGCCGGAGGTATCGCTGCTGGCCTGCTGCTCGCCGGCCCCTCCACCCTCTGTTCGACGCTTGCATACTTGAGTTTTTGCTGAAGATTTTTGTGGGGTTTGGGTGTCCCACTGTTTCCGCGTGTCTTTCCTCGTTTCCCAGGTCCCCTTTGTTCACCTCATCCGGGTTCAGTAGTAACCCGGTGGCTTTATGCTTCGTGCGAGCCTCGGTCAGACGGTTTTCGATTTGTGGTTGTTTATGGCTTTGTGCGGTGTTGCAGTCTGCGGACGCTGTTTTTACCGGTTGCGCTTCTGATCCTTCAACTATTCCCAGATTTTGTGGTTTCCTGATTCGTGGAGACGATGGAGATGCACTTGATTGACGACTTGGAGTTCCTGGAAGGAGAAGACGAGGACTTGGAGTTGTTCGGGTTCGCAGCCGGCGATCCCCCAAGCCCTCCGGTACGGATTTTCGTCCTTCAGTAGTGTGTTGTCGCAAACGTAAGTTTACTTTTACCTCATCTCTCGTTGGGTGAACACGAAGGGATCATATATGTACTGAAGTGATGTTAACCGTAAAGGGGCAGTAATGCAACATCATGTGAAAAATTGTGATACGCTAGTTTGATGTTATTTACGGTTTCTCGGTCTATGACGTGCTTTGTTAGACAATTATGGATTGCTTCTTTGTCCTATGGTTGCAGATTTTACTTTTTTTTTTCTAAGCTTAATAACATAGGATCCCTTTTTTTTATTCTTGCTGTAGAATAAGAAAAATTATGACACTTCTGCCGCTGAGTATAGAAGTGGGAAAGACATTCAAGGGATACCATGGGAGAGGCTAAATTACAGTAGAGAAGAGTACCGTGAAATGAGGTTGAAGGTGTACCAGAACTACGAGAGCCTCTCCAGGTCACACGAGGAGTTGGATATGGTGAGATTAAGTATTTAAGTGTTCTGTATAATTGCCTTTCTACTTTCAGTTATTGGTGCAAAGATACTTTTCAGCCTTTCACATTACGATTGTAAATGCGACGATACTTGAGTTCTATGTATATACTTATCTCTTCCAATAGTTCTTGATTTTTTAGCCACACTTTTGCTCATATTTTGAACATCACTTTCTTAGATCTTTAAGAAGCAACACCACAAATTAAGCTGAGCACCACATGAACTACTGATATATAACACTACAGATTCAATTCTTACTAGTTTTCTCATATTTGAGTGTTAGCTGTCAGAGTAGCATGTTGAAAGAAACACAGTCAGTTTGTTCTGGTATCCTATGATCTTATCTCCTATATTCAATTCTTTAGGTCATGGGCTCACACAGCAAACCTTTTCAATTTGAAGTAGAACAAGAAGAGGAGAGATCAACAACTAGGGAGCTTGCTATTAATGTAGTTTTCTTGTTAGGATTATTTGCACCCTTTGTTACACAGGAGAAAATTGTGTCACCACTTCGCTGTGTGCTTATTTCTTGCCTCTTCTGTAGGAGTGCAAAAAAGTGGAGAGAAGAAGCACTTTCTACGATTTCCGCTTCAACACAAGACTTGTCAAGTCAACAATAGTTCATTTTCAGGTATATATCTATTCCAACGTTAATTTGGTTGATAAACACTTGTAAAAGGATTCATGGTGACGTCAAGTGGGCCAGCAGGCTGTCCAATCAAGTTAGAACTTTTCTTTTTAATGATTTTTACTCATTATTACCAGCACAATGCCTTAGCAATTTTTTTGAGGGAAAAGATGTGCATTGAACTTTAGGAGGAATGTTTTATTTTTCTTTTAAGTTGCTGCTAACAAGTTGTTTTTGTTGTTGTTACCTTCATTTTTTTCATAATGCATTGCACCTTGTTGTATCAAGTAGTCTCTTACAACAAAACGCATCTTGATTACGGACTTCTTTCTTTTTGTAAGTGTAATTGCATAAGGGGATTTAGCCCCATCTCTGTGTGTGTGTGTGTGTGTGAGGAGGGTAAACACAGTAGACAAGCATACCAAAAAAAAAAAGGAAGGAAATGTTCATGCTACAAATGTTAGCCATTTGCATTTATGTTCGTACTCTGCTTTGTAGATGTTACGAGATGTTTTAAGCTTTGACTGCTTTCTATTTCAGTAGGTGAAGTTTCTAATCCCTACTGCTTTTTCTTTCAGTATAGAGTGTAACTGTATTAACATAACATTGACTGCAGGTCCTGTGATAAGTTTAGTTAGATATGCTAGCTGAAGCTGTAGTTATGTTTCTACAATTAACACTCCTATGATATAGGACAACACTGCAATACTATCCTTTCGTCAGGGCCCATAAGCAGGTGGATGAGCATCCTCAGCAGCTGGCGCTGTTATCACGACATCTGTGGAATATGGTATGGTAGGTTGTTTATGATAAGCGAGCCTCTGCTGGATAAATCATGCTCGCATTTTCCTTTTGGTAGATTGGGCATTAGAAAGGGGCTAACATAATTCTATGCAGGATTTCCATTATGGTGTCAATTTGACAGATTATAAGTGTCTTAATTTTGTGTTGCAATGTTGTCAGAGTGAAATGTTCGTACATATTTTGCATTCAGATTGTGCATACTTCTGTCAGTTGTTTATGCCGTTTAACGGAATGTTTGGCTTGTTGTTACGAGTTCTTCCTCCTGATTGTCTATTCATTTTAAAACGATTATATTCTGTTAAAACTTTCGTGTTGGGTAAACAATCGGTTTATAGAAACTGTTGTTTTGGATATTTTTGGTTGGTGTCCGGTGAACATCTTACAAGAAGGTGAAGTATTAGGGTTCTAGGATCATTAAAGGGATAAACATCCGCCAGGAGGATAGCTAGGCGGCGTCAGCTGCTAGGGGAGGGATTATATTATAGATTCGGGAGACTTAGAATATTGGGGGAGACTAGCTTAATTCTTCTTGCTTGACTACAATGATGTGCGGCTGCCCCATTATATAGATAGGGGATATTACAATCCAAAACCAACTCCAAATCCTTACCTAATTTATCCCTAGCTGAATTGGAAACTAATCGAACTCTTATCTCCTAATCTAAATCAAATCCAACTTCTACCAAACTAATCTAAACCGAATATCTCCTACCAACTTAATTCAATCTGCTGCAGTTGCTACCTTCCTTTCTTGTGTGTCCTTCAGACAGTAACCCGCCTATGACCTGCACTACCAACTTAATTCAATCTGCTGCAGTTGCTACCTTCCTTTCTTGTGTGTCCTTCAGACAGTAACCCGCCTATGACCTGCACTGTGATACGAAGCTACTGTTACTTCAAATTTAGTTAGTAACTACACTCTAACAATAGCTATTATGACATGTTTCTAACCATATATTCAAATTTAGTACTACAGCTACTATGACATGTTTCTTTCTGATGTAACTAGTCATTGTCAGATGCTGCTAACCATATAAGCATATAGAAATTCCAGAGCAGAGCTGATTAAATGATAATAATTTACAGGAGGTTTAGAAAAGTGAATGGTGGTTATGTATTGTCCCTTTGGCCTGTGTGAATTTGAGCTTTTCATCAAACAAAAAGACACTTCCTTCAGACAGGTGGAAAGGCAGAACATTGAATGCATAAATCTGATTTCCTGGCAATTCTTTGTGACTGTGAATTCTTATCTGTGCTGTTTGTTTTCTTGTTTGTCATGTTGCATTTTTGCTCGCTTTAGGTGTGCATTTGTCGACCAATTAATTTCAGTACTCCTCTTAGACCCCTAGTTTGATAATAGCTAGCCTGTTTTCTCCTAGAGTACCGCAGCTAGCTTATCGACTTCTGTGAACAACTGATTGTCAGCATTTTGTTGCTAGACATATACAGCCATCTGCATGTTTTCTTTTGTATAAAACACCACTTATGAGATACTGTTCTTAGTTTCTTTCTACTCCAAAGGTGCTAACCATATTCTGGATATCTGCAGCTGAGGGACCTTGTTTGGGCCACATCTAAGCATGATATCTACATGACACATAACTATTCAATGATGCACTGGTCTTCTCTTCTTCAAAGAGGGAAAGAAGTGCTCAATGTGGTAGGGCATGTATTTCCAAAGCAGGTTTGTATCTCTTTAATATGAGTTTTTTTGTTGTTATTCTTCGTATATCCAACTTCCGACCTAGTCCCTACTTCACAGAAAGTCCATGGAGCTCGGCCATTGTCCAGAATGCAGATCAGCACAATGGCTGTAAAAGACAATCTTGTGGTAGCTGGTGGTTTTCGGGGCGAACTGATTTGCAAGGTAAGGCTAGTTCAAAGGCGTGCACATCTTTCAGTCATTATTTGTCCGTTGGCTCATGGATTTTTATTTCGAGGTTTTGACAGTACGTTGATCAACCTGGAGTGGCATTCTGTACAAATGTTACTGACAATGATGATTCCATCACTAATTCTGTAGACGTGTACCAGTCTGCTAAGTAAGAAGCTTACCATTTAGTTGGTATTTTATTTTTTGATTTCGTAAGTAGTATATACCAACTATTTCATTTCATGTTTTCGGTAATGCAGTGGCTCTACACAAGTGATGGCTGCGAACAATGATTGTGTTGTCAGAGTTTTTGATTCTGAGATATTCAAGCTACTTAGCCGATTTACATTCCCGTGGTCGGTCAATGTGAGTTAATATTAAGTTCCTCCTCAGGTAGTTGATAACTCTAGCTTGTTCCACTTTGATAGTCATGAATTGTTGTCCATTACAGAACATCTCGGTGAGTCCTGATGGCAAGCTTCTATCTGTTCTTGGCGACAACTCTGATTGTTTGATAGCTGATCCTCAGTCAGGCAAAGTATGCTGATCGTCTTATGAAGTTTAAACTTCCCGTACAATGCCTTGGTGCATCAGAGAACCATGTCTAACACTCTTCTTACGTTTCCAGGAAATCGCAAACCTCAAGGGACATCTGGATTACTCATTCTCATCCGCCTGGCACCCTGACGGCCATGTCCTCGCCACCGGGAACCAGGACACCACATGCCGGCTGTGGGACATCCGCAACCTCTCGCAGTCCTTCGCGGTGCTGAAGGGGAGGATCAGCGCGATCAGGGGGCTCAAATTCTCATCAGACGGCCACTTCCTGGCGATGTCGGAGGCGGCAGACTTCGTTCACGTGTACGACTCGCAGTCTGATTACTCGAGCGTGCAGGAAATCGACATCTTTGGAGAGATTGCTGGCATATCATTCAGCCCAGACGCGGAGGCCTTGTTTGTAGGTGTTGCGGACCGGACGTATGGCAGCTTGATTGAGTTCAGCAGGAGGCATCGGCACAACTACTTGGATTCCTATCTATGAAACTGCAAGGCGCCAGTGCTGTAGGTGTGCACTTGGACGTTGTACATGAAGATGCAGCAGGGAGTTGGCACCCAGAAATATGGGCGTGGCGTTTCTTATGTAGCAGGAGTGACTATGCATGCCTTTCTCGAATGCTCTGTAAGCAAAGAATGGTAAGTTATGCAAGTCTTTGCCAGTCATCAAGCTTTGGTCCAGTCCTTTTGCAGTAATACTGTAGCCGAACATTTCTATGCTATTCGTCTTGCAAATGGTAAGGTAGAACATCACTTGATTTTAGCCGAGCCCCATCCACAACACAGGAAGTGTAGTGATCTCTGCAACCAAGAACACCCCCCCCCCCCCAAGCTTTTACTATCTAAGGCAGAAGTTGAATCACTCATCAAACCTTTTACTATGGAGGAATTCGAAGTAGCGTTGAAAGAAATGAAAACAAATACAGCTCCTGGCCCATATGGTTTTCTTTTAGAGTTCTACAAACAATGTTAGGGCCACATCAAAAAACATATGATGGAAATGTTTGATAAGTTTTATAGAGGTGAATTGAATCTTAGCAGACTAAACTATGGCCTTGTATCCCTAATTCCGGAATTCAAAGAAGCTAATAACATCAAGCAATACAGATCAATTTATCTGCTAGGAGTTGATTATAAATTTTTGACTAAAGTCTTAACTCTGAGGTTGATCCCTCTGGCTGAGAAATTAATTAGCAAAAATCAGACAGCCTTTATAGCAGGGAGCAATATCTTGGATGGAGTTGTCATTTTCCATGAAACCTTGCATGAATTGAGAGTTAAGAAACAAACCTGTGTCATTTTTAAGCTAGACTTTGAAAAATCCTATGATAAGATTCAATGGAGTTTTTTTTAAGGAGGTGATGGTGAGAAAAGGTTTCCCTACTCTTTAGATAAACTGGATCAAACAGGTAGTGGAAAAAGGTAGAGTTGGCACAAATGTAAATCGAGTTGAAACTAATTTCTTTAGAACTTACAAAGGCCGAAGGCAAGGAGACCCCTTTTGGTTGGAGATGCTTTAGATGCTATGTTGACAAAAGCTAGAGAGGAAGGATATATTAGAGGTTTAATCCCTAATGCTATGTTGACAATACACATACAATTATATCGTAGAACTTGATGACCAAGTAATCACCTACACAAAATTCCTCTTATACTGCTTTGAAAACATGCCAGGCATGAAAATTAATTACCAAAAAAGTGAGGTTATGGTTATAGGTGTAGATGCCCAGAAGAAATATGATTATTTATTTATATATTTTTATTTTTTAATATTTGTAAAATACACGTTTGCTTTAAAAAATTGCAGATCTAACTTATCGTTGTCCGTTAAAAAGACAACACTTTGACATGATAGGCTAGCATAATACCCCTTTGAAGTGACGTAGAAAATGTCGCTAGTTCAAAAAGCGACACCTTGATGGGTGGCAGGCCCTCCCATGCAAGTGCCGGTCACATGCATGGCATGCCACATGCAAGTGCTAGTCACATGCTTTATAAGGGGAAGGTGTCCCTAGTTGAATTTTTTAGTGGGTTTATCGTGGTATATTAAAGGTGTCGTCTATTGGTCATGCGATATCTTAACATGGTAGTCATGTCGGCATGTATATTTAATTTTCAACTGTCATCTTGTGGGTTTATAAGGTGTCGCCTATTCAACGAGTGACACTTTGCTATCGCCCTTACAGCAGGTGAATGCTGGTTAGATTTGGATTTTTTTAAATAGACATGTATATTTGCAAATATTAGAAAAATAAAAATATATAAATTAAAAATTCGAAGAAAGATAGAGTTGCATATATCTTCAATTGTAATGTGGGCTCCGTTATGAAGTATTTAGGCATTCCAGAAGACAGGAAAAAACAAAGCTGGAAGCCCATGGATCGTTGGCTCTCCTCGCCCTGGTTTCAACATTCTAATGTGCCTGCCTCGCTCGCTAGAGTCGACCAATCAGCGATCACCTCCTGCCTGATAAAGAGGTGTGTTTGGATACGCTAGTAGTAGAGTATTACCGTCTTTTTTTCTTTTTGCGAAGGAGTATTCCATCTGTTTGGTTTGGTGCATGAGCGTGAACCTGTATAGGATCGTTCAGGACGAGGCACCGTACCGTGGTTAGATTGAATCAAGCCATCCTGAAGAGTCTACTTCAATTTATTCTTAATCTACTCGCTAAATGATTTGATAGATGAATCGGTCTTTTATGTTATGCAGGTTTCATTGTTCGTTGGTAGAGATTCAAGATGTACTGGTTCGTCCTCCGGTTCCTTCACGGACCTCCGTGCACGCTCCTGTGTTTGCTTCTTTCGTAACTCATCCAGTGTCTTCCAAATAGCATCAAATTTCTACTGCTGGTCAGGACCACACAACCCCATGAATATGTTCATGAGGTTTTTGTACTTGAATTGATAGAAGAAGTTTGTACTTAAATACCTCATGCACCACCTATTTTGTAGATCCAGCCACATAGGACCCATCATGCCATTATCCGTATCATTCTGCAAATCCTTAATAGCCTTTAGCATCTCTGCATGCTAGTCATGTATAAGACACACGTATGGCCAATCACCTACAGTTATCATCTTGATACAGTACAAGAACCAATACCAATTGCTGGTGTTCTCACTCTCCCCAAATGAAAATGCAAACAGTAGCACTTGGTTGTTCCAATCAACTCCAATAGCAGTCAGGATCTGTCCCTTGTATATGCCAGTGAGAAAAGTTCAATCGATGTAGAAGATATGCCGATAATACTCGAAAGCTTTGATATATGGTCCTAATGTGAAAAAAACATCACTTTAGGACATACTTGCCAGGTTGGTACTTACCAATGTCGTAATATGTCCCCGGGTTCTTTCGAGCAATGATCTGTAGCAAGCGTTAAAGATTATCATATGACATTTTGTAGGTCTCAAATCTCATCTTAATTACCTTTCTCTTTATCTTTTATATCTTGTTATAGCTGATAGTGTACTTGTACTCTTCAATCGCTCTAATTATGGATCCTAGTTCATAGTTTAGATTGTTCATAATCTAGACGTACATCATATTGACAACAAAGACTGAGGTGATATTCCTATGACTGGACGTAAGTTCGTCCAACATGCAAGTGTGGTCCACCATAATCGACACCTCCCAATACTCAATCCACTTCCCCTTGAAGCTATGCACCCGTCACGGGCAATTCTCCTTCACGTACTTGACATCGTATTCCTTTTTTGTTTATTTGACAACATAAAACTACAGTCAAAGTGATGACGCCCATTGAGTCACATCATCCTTCATGCCCTAATTAGTAGGATACCTAGCCCCCTTGGTTATCTTGTTCTGTGTATGCTCTCAGGACACCTGATTCCCCTCATTCAGCACAAGATTGTTAAAGTTGGGATTGTTAAAATTCGCGAAAATAGGAACATCGTCCTCATCATTCGACATGTTATACTCAGTGTAACATCCCAAAATTCTTAATCAGGTAATTAAGCATTCATGATCATCATTAGCATCATAATTGAACTTTTGAGCAAATATTTGAATGCATTTAATTTAAATAGGAATTGTTAACTTTAATAATAAATGATGCTTTGTGAAGGAACTCACTTTTTTTTATGCAACACAGGGTTGAAAATAATTTATAAATTAGTCCCTATTATATGAAAAATATTAGTGAAATTTACCAAATTTTTGGGAATTAAATTGGAGCCTTAAAAATTTGTGCAAGTTATAAAAGTTGACAAATTTAAAGAATTTTAATTCAAATTTGGCTCAGGCTCTTTGGATCAAACAAATCAAAATGGGTTGCATATGAATTATACTATCTCATAAAAATCATCCTAAAAATTTTGGATCAGAGAAAGGGAAATAATTTTTTGTTTTGTTGGTTACTGTGCACTCACCCTCCCTGGGTCATCTCCCTCACTCTGTGTTTCCAAACGAGCACTGCTCGTATGTATGATGATTGCCGACTTTGTTGACAATCGAAGTCGGCCACCAAGCTGTTTCCAGAGAAGTCAACCACCACCTTAACCCCCCTGCTCTCTCTTCTCTCTCTCACTTCTCTCTCGTGCCTTCTGTTCTTTCTTCTCCCCAGCTGAGTGGAACCGATCAGACAGAGCAGCATAACCGCGCCGCTGCAAATCCACCACACCCCGATGAGATCCCGTGAGCTCTGAACCCGGAGAAGCAAGGAAGGAGGTCGGCCACCACCCCGCCGTTGAATCCCACACGAGCCACCTCGGTTTCCCAGCCGATTTACGCGCATCGGTGCCCATCTTCCCCATTCCACCATTCCACCATCAACCCACCACTACGCTACCTCTCCGGCCCAATCAAAAACCTGGTGAGCCTCCCCGTCTCCCTTTGATGCTTTAGCGCGCATCGCTTTCCCTTTCGCCCGACGCCGGTGGGGGTTTCCACGGCAACTGAGCCATCGTCGCCGGCCATGTTTCAGCTAGGCCCGCCAGCCAAACCCCACCTAGATGTGTTCCACGTGGCGCGTTGGCTCTTGTGGTGCCCTCGGTCAGCTAATGACAAACTACGCCACCGCGTGCTTCGGAGCACACCGCCGAGACTTGCCATGGCCTCTGGTCATGAGACTGAGTCAACCGGCTAGGCCGCGGTCCCCACTGGTTTATGGGTGTGGCTAGTTTAGCCTCAGTGCAAAAAAGTTCGGTAATATTATTTAAATCGGTTAAAATAGAAAAGAAGAATACATTTGTTGTGTACTGTTAAATCGGCTGAAAGTTTATAAAATGCATAGGAAATTAAACATAGCTTAAAAAATAGTGAAACCAATTTTTTTAGTTTCGTATGATCATTCTTTACGTGTTAAAAATGCTAGAAGCCATGAATTTTGTACCAGAATTCCTATAATTAAGTAATTAATTATTTGTAAGTCTAAAATTGGTGAAACCAATTTTGTTAATCTTATTATATTACTCCTTGTTTGTTAAAAATACTCATCTTTGTGTTATGCATAGTTAAGTTTCCATTTAGGATGAAGCTTTATTTTAAGCTTACTTAATCCTGGAGTTTTTGTAAAACAATTAGTGATAATCCAAACTCAAGAGTGAGACATAATGCAAGACATGATGCATAATGCATTGCATCTCCAATATTGTTAGCATATCATCCATACTCATTGCGACACATTGTTCTTTTATTTAGAAATTGTCACTTGGGAGAGTTGCGTGTTTGAACCCGAAACCAAACTAGAGGAATTGGTGAGTGAAGGGTAGGAAGCACCAGGCGAGCATATGTGTTGGTGATTTTTTGGTTAATTTGCTAGATTTTGCTATGAGTTGTATATGCATGTTTTAGCAAGTCGATGTCGGGAATCAAGTAGAATCTATTTGATGCATTCGGCCCTACCTTGATATATTGATGATCTCCATCCTTATAACCTGGGTATAACCATGTTAATCTCCAATTTAAAAGATGTTTGGAATGCTTAGCAATACATAGGTTATCGGTAAAAGTCGAGTGGTGGAATATCCATCGTTCGTGAGCTATCGGGCTTTCAATTACTATTTTAAAGGAATAACAAGTTGGGATAATGAATCGGTTGAGACAAGATGTGGGCAGTATTATAGGCAGTTCAGGAGAGGAGACCCGGGTGTCATTGAAATTGAGACGAGATGTGGATGCTGTCAGGGGTAATTCAGGAGAGGAGACCCGGGTGCTATAGACCTATTGCATCGATTAAGCACCAATCATTGTTCCTGTTGGCTTAAGCACTTTCCGTACTTCCATATATTCAATAAATATATGAATGAGCCGATTATCATGCGTTGTGCTAACGCTTGCCTTGAGACCCTATGACGCGTTAGAGAAAAATGATGATGAGAAGCTAGGTGACGGGGAGGTTGAAAGGATAATGATGTCGCCTAGAGGGGGTGAATAGGCGTTTTTACAAAATTTTGACCCCTTTTATTAGTTAGCCTAAACTTGCAATGGAAATAAAACTAATGGATTTTTCATAATTGAAAAACCTAAATATGCTAGGCTCAACTAGTGCACAATCACCCTAGTGTGAATGTTACAAACCTAGAGTGACAAAGATATTTAGCAAGATATGCAACAAAACTCTAATAAGAAGTTCTGAAATTACTGTTCATCGTAAGTTCCGGTATTGTTCATTAGAAGTTCTGATTTTACTGTTCATTGAATGTTCCAATTTCCCAAATCGAAAGTTCTGATCAGTTCAAAACAACAAATTTCAGAATTATGAAATTATCTCTATGCACATACAAATAATAATACAAGCATGGATATCAAAGTAATGCATAAGAGTAAAAAAATACAGAGACAAATGATTTGTTACCGAAGTTCGGATATCCACCGATATCCTACGTCTCCGTTGAGGATGCTCGGTCACACTTGAGCTAGGTCTTTTTCAACCCTTTTTTTCATGAGGTTGTACACATGTACTCCTTGCCTTCACTATGACCAACTCTTCATCCACTCCAGAGATGGTGAGTTCCGCAACCACTTACGGACCTCCTCACAATCTTCACTTGAGTAGATCACCGGTAATACACTACCGAGCTGTCTAGGAGACGGTGGTCTCCAAGAGTAACAAACACCCGAACTCGCGCACGATCAATGTCGAGTGCTCAAACACATGCAACAAATGCAACAACTGTGGGCTATTCACTAAGCCACAGAGGCTTGATTCTCATCAGATCTTGATATAGAGAGGTAAGAGGAGCACTCAAAGGTGGAATATCAAGTTCAAACACCTCACAAAAGAAGCACAAAGATAGCCAAGCAACCAGTCCCACTCAAGAAGAACAAGGGGTATAAATACCCCACTCTAAAAAACTAACCGTTAGACTCAGATTATATAGATCGGAACTTCTGATCCCATGAATCCTAATGGTCGAAAACTAGCCGTTACAACCTATTTCCAGCACACATCAAAACTTCGGATCCCCAGATCGGAACTTCTGATTAAAAGCTAACTCCAAACACGAGAGCACTATATTTTTAAAACATCGGAATTTCCAACTGACATTGGAACTTCTGATTTTAGGAATAGGAACTTCCGATATCAACATTGCCGACCCTCTAAAAATAGCTATAACTTTTGATTCCAAAGTCCTATTTTGATGATTTTGGACTCTACAGAAAGCTTTGTAACACCCAGTTTTAAAGAAATAAAACCAGGTATAACCACATGTATGTCAGGATCAAGTTCCATACATATGTTACATCATTAGTGTGTCATCACAGTATCAATATTACAATATTGCTATAACTTATTACAAAAAGGACCCGAGGGTCTAGAAGAAAAACACAGCAGAAAGGAAAAACTCTAGTGCCAGAGGGTCTGTATCTTCCACAAGCGTCAACCGGGGAATACCAACCAAGAAAAGGAGTTTTGGGTCGAAGTCGTCTCCTTCATAAGGTGCAACTTTATTGACGGCTTCTGAACAACGGTAGAATGCAAGAGAGGAAGCAACGGGTGTGAGTATAAATTGTACTCTGTAAATGTAGGAAAGCACGATACGGGACTTAAGTCAAGAAAAGGTTTGACACTGGTTCACTACACTAAGAAATCTTATCCTATAACTCCAAAAAAAGGCATCCTATTTACTAAGTGTGAAAACACAACTTAATCAAGAATAATATCTCATCAGACTCGATCCGACTATCAAGACTCACCAGGTAAACCCAAAACTTGGCTACCCGACCAACCATACCAGATCTCTGATCCCAACTAATCAAGAAGAAGTCTAAGCTATTCTTGACCGTGAGTGCGGCTGATCGATCAGTTTTATACTCTGCAGAGTTTGCACAGCTTTCCCCATTAGTCATGATCAACTCTTTTACGGGTACCTGTCGGTACCTTACACACTTTCAAGGTGTGCGTTGAGAGATCACTACAAGGTTTTTACAAAGCTCCCACTGACCTGTAAGCATCCACTGAGGTTTCACTGCTAACAGTGATTCCATCACGGCAGAAACCCCCTCTTGTGCCACTCAACCGACCACTCTTGCCCATAGAACCTTAGGGGTGGCTAATTAATTGGATATGCCATATCCATATAAGCATATTGGTTATATGATATAGCCTAGTTACATGTTCAAGAGCTGGCCCTTGGGATCCCACATAGGAACAACCACAAACCAACTGTGCATTTTCCGCACACGTGCATTCCAGCACCATCATTACATATCCATCCTGTTAGGATCCACATATCATGTTGCTACCAAAGATTACCATACCTGGTTCATGTTTTACAATCATTAGTCAGGTTTAACTCATAATCCAACCCTGACAACGACTAGCATATCAACCCTTTATTTCCTATGACACATCAACGACGACAAGTATATTCATACAAATACTAGTAAACCCTAATCATAGGTTCCAATTTAGACAAGCATGCATGAAGGATATACAACTATCATAAAATCCTAAAGTAGGTGCCAGATGTAAGGACACTTGCCTTCAACTGAGGGTTGCTCGAAGTCTTCAAAAGCTTAGTCCTGCAGGTTCACAAACTGCTCACCTCCTAAAACGGCATATCGAAAAGCACACAAAGGAAACTACTAATAATAGTACACCAAGTAGTAATAAAACTCAGTAAAAACACTATAAAAAGATTCTACACGTTGCTACAAAATTTGAGTGCGAAAATCACCCAAATCGGAGCTACGAGCAAAAGGTTATGATTGATTGAAGTTCTAGGGGTTTTCTACAAATTTACCTAATTCAGAGAAATTCTAGATTTATTTTATACTAAAAATCTTATTTATTGCGCAAGTTGATCTCATAAAACAAAATTGAATTATTTTTGTTATAGAAAATCATGTGGATCGAGTCCACTCGGCTGTGAACCAAAGGGAGGCCCTCAGTCCACGGGTCCACCATGCACTAGAGGCGCTAGCGGGGCTGGCACGACAACGGGTAGTCAGAGAATGGCCGAAATGGAGCTCTTGCGGCTAGAGAGCTTCGGCGAGCAGTGGAAAAAGGAGAGGGGGCGCAGGCGAGCTCACCCTTGAGCGAAAACAACGTCAGAGCGGGGTCGAGATGGCCGAGCGACGGTGATGGCGGCTGTGACAGTCGATGCGGTGTTGAGGAAGGGGTTTCGCTGGTCGAACGATGATGATGACCCACAAGATTGACTTTGGAGGGATCTGTAGAACTGGAGATATGGTTAGCTTAGCCAAAGATGGCGCGGACACTTGGGAAGAGCGGCAGTGGTGCAACTCTTCGGAAACGACAAAGAAAGCGGCGACGACGATGCTACAGGTGAGAAAATGGGGTGTGAGCGGGTGTATGAGGTGTGGAAACTCGCCGTGATGGCCACGAGCAGCTTAAAAAGGCGTGTGGGTGAGCAGAACAACCGGGGTGCGGAGGTGAAGTGGGTGGCGGCGATAATGGCCATAAGGCCAACAGTTTCCTCATTTACTCGAGCAATAGGGAGGATTGAAGAGGGGGAAACAGATGGGGCCATCTTGATAGGGCTTAATGCTTCAGATTCAACACTTCGAGTAGGAGAGAGGGCGCAGGGAGGTGCTGGATCGGCAGACTACAGAGGGGATCGGCAGCTAGAGGAGGAAGATAAGTCGGGCGTCAACTCGGCACGACTCAGGAGCAACGTGGGCCCACACGATAGAGAGTGGCAGGAGGTGGAGGCGGCTTAGCTAGTGGGCTTGGCCCAGGTGGGAGCGCTTGAGACACCAGACCAAGGCCCATGCGAGGGAAAGGGGAGGGAGCCAGCCCGAAAGAGAAAAGGAGAGAGAGAGGGAGGGGGTTTGGGCCGGATTTTGAAAGGATTCAGCACGAGAGGATTTTGGAATTAAGAAATTGCTTTTCTTTTTATTTTTGAAACATTTTCGCAAAGACTTTGTAAATGAGCGCCTTCTAGCGAGTTTTGCAAACATTTTTCACACAAAAACCTATTGCAACTATTGCAGCATGAATGCGTAAAGCATAAATATAACCTATGGCAAATTAAATTTAGAAGTTAATTTCCTTTTAAATATAACAAAACCTACAACTCCTATTTAATTCTAGCAACATTTTAAAATATTGAGAAAATTAAATATTTAGGGTGTTACAAGCTTATTCATAGGGCTACATATACCTACTGGATTCATGATTCCAAACACATTTGATAAAAGCTAGGAACACTCCAAAGACCAATTCGAACACTTCCTCCAATTTTTCAAAGCTTAATCCTCCAAGATTAAACTAGGAACCATATGATTCATGTCAAACATCACTAAGGCTTGGCTATAACCACTTTTCATCACTAAGGCCAACAACACAAAGAGTTAAATCTAAAACACCTTTTAGATACCCCGAACTCCTAAATCGAACACTCAACACAAACATATCCCAAATTAAGCACATGGTTTGAGCACTTGATACACGAGCAACGCTTTTGTCAGCCCCTCTTGATAGTAAGGTTATTGATCCTATAATTCGGTCTCTCACAAAATGAGACCGGCAAAAACTAGAAAACCTATTCTAGTTATACTTTTGCCTTGAGAAATCCTATCGGACTTAATGAACACATCATCCAAGCTTCGACAGTTCTCATAGCTCTTCAAGGCTCATCATCAACTCCTCTTCTCTTGATGGTGATTGTCGGAGGATGAACTCCACAAGCGGGGATCCGGAGGGACCCCCTTTGAGATTCGGCCGGGGGGATGATTCTAAATCTACCTCGCACGTGAAATAAATGAGAGTAAATGGATGCAGGTGGGATGGATGATCGGATGCTAGTGGAAATAAATGCTCAGGGGATTTTAGACAGGTTCGGGTCGCACGGAGCGTAATACCATACTCCTGTGTATATGCTATAAATGCTCTGGAAATGCCTCTCTGAGGATCTCTTGCGTTACAAGGATTTTTGTCTAAGTCTAGAGCTTCGAGCTTCTTGTTCTTCGTCAGCTTATCTCGGTCCTGAAGAACTTGTCCTCGTTGTCGGGATGCACCCCCACCTTTTATACCGTCGGGGCAGCCTAGCGTGCCCAGAAAGGACGACGCAAGTCCCAAGGCGCCATAAATGGAAAGCAACCATCATAGACTGCAGTTTGATGTTACGGGGGGGGGGGGGGGGGGGTTGAAAACGCGCCCCCGTTCGGTCCTGTCGTCATCATCCCGATTTTTAGCGGGTGCAGCGGGGAGGGTCCACCGGGCAGCCACCGAGCAACCCCGCGTGCCCGCCCGGTCAGAGCGAGCCTGACACAGCAGGGCGGCAGGCGATATGCCTCGAGCCCTGTGACAATATCCCGAGACGCGCCGGATGACGCGCGATGGGACCCGCCGCATTAAATGTCCCCACGCCTCCCTGCCAGGCGGTGGCAGGGACTAACAGCAGGCGTGGGGGGAGTGGTTGGAAGTGACAGGCTACGCTCCCCCTTAAATGCAGTATCGGGCCTCTCACCAATTGACACCTCACCGCTGAGCCCTTGTGGGGTCCACCGGCAAGGGGCTTGTCAAGTCCTCGGGGAACTCTGGGTGCTCGGGGACTACTATTCATAGCCCCGAGCACTCTCTCCCGAATATGCCTTTTCTTGGTCCTCGGGGAACTTGGGCCCTCGGGGACCACTGTTCATGGCCCCGAGCGCCCTCTCCCGGAATTGTGTTTACTCGGGTTATCGGGGAACTCGGGTGCTTGGGGACCACTGTTCATGGCCCCGAGCGCCCTCTCTCGGAACTTGTACTTTTTTGGGTCCTCGGGGACCACTGTTCATGGCCCCGAGCACCCTCTCCTGGAACTTGGTCTTCTCGGACCTCGGAGAGAAGTCCCCGAGGGAAGGCGCCACATGGCACTCTGCTGTCCTGGCCTCGGGACTCGTGGACCCCTGGTTCCCATGTCAATGACAGTGATGATCATACTTGCTTCTATCTTGATCCTCACTTGATCTTCCGAAAGCTTGATAAAGTTTACTTGATTGTTTCCCATGCACCAAGCATGGAAGACTTCTCCATTTTCATCATCTTCACTTGGTTCACCACTTAGGTATGGATCGCAAACATCAAGCACATAAATTATCCACTAAGCTTGTCTTGATCTTGTTCTTTCAACTTGGCATATTGAATATCTCAATTCAACTCATATCTTCTTATGGAACATAACCTCAATTCACCATCAAGCACAAAGCACATGAGTTAGTCCTTAAAACCTAATTGACAACTTTATACCTTAAGTCATTTCATCTTCAAAAATAACTTGGCCTTCACTTTTATTGTCAATCTTCATATAGAACCTGACCACACTCGTTCTTAAGCACATAACACATGGGTTAGTCCATAAAACTCATTTGATAATCTCATACCTTTAGTTAATTGAACTCTACAAGTAACTTAGCCTTCATGGTTATTTTCAATCTTCTCCTTCAACTCCTAAGCACCACCTAGAGCTCATTGATCTCGATGCATCTTTCTTGATCTTTATAACATTCCTTAATGAATGCATTCTCTATCAATCATGCATCATCTATGGAACATACTACAAATAATTTTTAATATAATTGTTAGTCTATATATATTGTCATTAATTACCAAAATCACACTTAAGGGATAGATGCACTTTCAGAGCGAGAGGTGGACATTCGCGGTAACCCTGGTGCTATAGGGGCATGTGCAAGTGGGTAGTTTCGAGTATGAGAAATGTTATCTCGGGGACCAAGAGAATGGACCCGAGTCATGTGGGTAAAGATGTACCCCTGCAAGGTGTAAGAATAATTTGAATTGCCGCACTCTCAGTCATGAGCATGCTTAAGTTTTATTGGACATCAATCATAGTTTTTTTTAGTTTGGTGGGATGGTAAGTATGTAGGATTTTGGGAGAAGCGTCTGCTAGTGCTTATTTGAGTTGAGCAAGTTTATATTTTTAGAGGTTTTGATTATTTGTCTATCAATATTAATTGTGTATATCATTGTATTGATAAAAGTGCTTTTCGTTGAATCACTTAAACTTTGTGGCCATTTCTTTGCTATTCAACCAAATGCGTTATCTTTGGAGTCGAGAATAAATATACTCATGTTGTGTAAGTCTTGTGAGTACCTTTGTACTAAGGGTGTTGCCCTTAAATTGATGCAGGTAAAGATGAGCTAGTTTATGTATATTTTGATACCGATGATGGGTAGGAGTAGAGGAGGAATATCTGAGCTAGTCCCAGTGGTGCCTTATGAGCAATAGCGCCACTGGCCTTTTTTGTTTTATTAATATCTTTTTGCTACATATGAAAAAAACTGATAGTAAGTAGAAACTGGAATCGTAAACAAGGTATGTAATATAAGTTAAAGTCTTCACACTCTATTTATATCTTGTGATGAAACTATATTGTAAACGATATATGCTGTGATCTTTGGCTTTGTTGAGTATATATCGGGACTGCCAGAATTACTCTTGTTTTAATCAAATAGTACTTCAATGGATATTTTTAGATAATTGTTAGTCCTCGACACGTCAAATGACGGGTGCATGCTAGCTTTTGTCTTTATAGATAGACGACATTGTTGATTAAACCGAGTGTGATTTGAACATGTCTAACACTCAGGAGCTTCGTCAGTCTCAAGATCATCGCGCTCTATCTGTTCAATTAGAGAAGTGATTCGTTTCCCCTCATCTGCTTCACCAATCGGTTTAATTGGATCATCCGATGAATGTGCAGCATCCAGATCGTCATCCTCATTACCCTCCTCCTTATCCTACTCTTCCTCATCACCCTCCTCCTCCACGTACCCCCATCCTGCATCTCCTCAACTTCCTCCTTATTCTTCTAGCACAAGCGGCATAGGTGGCCAACCTCTTTCCACTACATCATGTAGGTACATCCTCTATACTTGAGTTTTCCTAATTAGGTACACCTCCCAGTACACACCATCTCTTATACGATTGCCGACAATGCTAATGGTCATCTCTTAAACCTCAGATCTATTTTGAAACCTCACATCAACTAATCGTACAAGTGTTCAACACTCTTCTGCATAGATCTAGAAATGCCCTTAGTTCATTGACTTAGAGACCGACAATACTACCTCTTTCAGACCATATAATATTTCACTATCCTATAAAAAAAATCCTAAACTTACATTGATCCAACATACCTACCAAACATCGATATAAAACCCTAACATAATTCTAACAAAACATAAAAAATACGTAAAACTACATCTACAATATTGCAACATTCATTAAAAATATGGTCCACCAGTTAATCTACCTAGCAACAAAATATCCTCGAGTCGCTATATCAAACACCTCTAAATTCTACATCTACATCTAATAACTAACATATGTCTAAATACTAATTCTAATTGCTAAACAATATCTAACCCTAATTATAAACTTAGATCTACATTCTAACTTACATCCAGTGATTTCCTACTCGGTTTGTAAAAAAACCTCTAGATCTAACATCTAACCTATATAAAAATCTAGCACTAGTGACTATCCTACCCAGTTTGTAAAAAAAGAGCAACAAACATACTTTCTTCCTTCAGCAGGGCTACGCCTCCAATTTTCCCTCCTCTCCTCACCTCTCCTCTCCTCCCTCTCTCTCGTCTCGGCTAAGTGCAAATGAGAGTGCTGACGTCGGCCAGGACGACATGCTGTATTTTATACCCAAAAGGTCTCGTTTGAACTGTGGACGACACCTTTTAAATAGGCATGCCAGGAGGCGTTGCGAGGGAGATCTCATCTGTTCACTGAGCAAGAGTAAGATCTTACTAGCTAAATGGGCGGGAGATACACATGGTCACGAGGTCTCACCCGCTGATTTTTTAATTCTGATTGGAAATTCCATAGGACCCACAAAATATTATCTGTGTATGACGTGGGATCTTACTCTCTCCTAATGAATGGATGACGGTAACATATTCTTCTAAAATTTAAAATGAGATGTGCAATTATATATATATATATATAATTCTCCGTCCTTCTGTCGAAACCAGAAATGCAGCCCCGAAATCACCACCGCCAAGTTCTAGCAAAACAGGGAAGCAAAAGTTCTTTCTACCTCTTGCTGATGAGTAACTAAAGTGCAAATCCTTTCGGTCTATTACCATAGCCCTTGGCCTGTCACTATCTCAACAGCCCACGGTCACGAACAGGAAAGCAACACGTACACACTGTTACTCTTCTCCTGCTACGTGCCGTTTGTCACTTGCGTTCCAACAGAGGAGAACTCGAGCACTAAGCAACGTACCGAAGGGGCAAAAGGGCCGAGGCATCTCTCTCAAAGAAAGGCGAGACGCCTTTCTCGGGATCACCGGTAGGAATTTCTTCACCGCTAGTTTTCCACTTTCTAGTTGGCCGCCGGGGCCCGGGAGACCCAAAACAAGGGGCCGGCCGGCCGGGTGAGTGAGAAAAGCAGCGCCGACCATTGCCGCTGCTCCTGCGACTAATAATAGTCCAAGCACCAATGCTGTTCTTTATGGTTTCCCAGGTGCTTTACAACACATCAAACATGTGCGAATTGCTCCATTGGATGACAGGGTCCGGAAATTGCAAACAGCTGCGGGAAAAGGGCGTCTATCGCATGCAACTGGGCCGTCGTTTCAGATCAAATCGATCACATCATATCATATGAACGGTTGCTGCTTCACTGCTCATGCTCGCACACAGCTTGAAGAGCACGTCGTGAGTCGGTCAAGGAATCACCTAATTAAACTAGCTTGTTAGGTTTTCTGGTAGGTTTGTACTATTCAAATGTTCAAGCGTGCGTGCAACTTTTGAACTCGGCGTGCCTGTCCCTGCCGACCTGCGTGTGTTTCCAAGATTCCGAGCCTAAGGGCATAAGCAACTGCAGCATGCATTGCCGGATTCTAGCATGACTAGCAGTGCTATTTGGTCACAGCAACATTTTTAGGAATAATTAAAGTGCTCTGCCGGCCTAGCTAAACCCGTTTTAATAACTCCTCATTCGGACTTCGAAGCGCGCAAATCATCAGAAAGCGTGCAAGGCCTAGCGATCGATGCGATTTGGTTAGCTTTAAAGATGCTATAAGTGTCTATTTGTTTTAGTAGGAGGTGGTAAAAAATAGTTTGTAGATTGTGAATTGTAAAAAGTTAAATTGTAAAAGATGAATTATACAATCTACCTAAGCTAGTGGAAGATATTGCTAGATTGTTACAATTTAAAGACTAAATTATTAAAATCTAGATTGTATAATCTGCATGTTTGAAACAAAAGTTCTAATTTGAGAAGGATCTAGGCAGCTAGCGATAGAGTTTAGTCTTTGATATGCGTTTGTTGGTGGTAAAACATGGAGGTGCATGCGAAGAGAACCTAATATATAGGGTCCTTGAAAGAGAGATCTTATTCGTCCTATGGATTTGGTAGTATGGAGGAGAGGATACGAGAGATGCATATGTAATAAAATCATGGTCATATGTGGACTCATGACATTGGCATTATGCATCTACGTGTGAAGATTTTTCCAAAGAAAGATCTTGCGGTTTTTCTTGCAAGACCAACTCGTACTACAGATTTTTATTCTGGTACCTATCGTAAAGCTAGACACAGTTGACAGTTGTGACATTGCATCTGATATTGTGCTAGCATCATGACAATTCAATTTAAATTATATCAGAAATTGCTCCTTTTCTTTATATCTGAAGACAATAAATATTGCAGGAGCTGTTGGCGTAACCACAAATTAAAGTAGCGTATTTCCAAGAATCAAGCACATACACGAATCTTCAGCAAACTAAAACAGACGCTATCAACAGTCTCGACACAGTGAAATCAATGGAGAATAGAATAACTTTACATGTCTGTACGGAGAGAATACGGAGTATAGTGTTACTGCAGAATTTTGCATCACTATGCCGGACAGCTAGTATATATGCTTAGCTTCCATCGAAGCGTGCGAACTAATTGAGGTGGAGTAGCAGCTAGTAATAGTGTTAGTACTACTGTCTCACGTCAAATGTCTTTTCATAACAATGCACTATTCTACTACATCCAATTGACTATCGAATAAAGGGCACGTACATAAGAAGAGAAAATGCATGAGTTGACAAGCCATTGGTTAGGTAGTAACTAGTGTTAGATCCCCTCCCTTTTTGTTCTTGACTTTGGGTGCTGGAAAGACTCTTCCAATATGCGCAACATAATGGTTCCAAGAGACAAGACAATGCACTTTTGGTACACCCCATTTGTTAGAAAATCACACAGCTCATGTATATGGCTACAATTTCTATAGGCACGCAGGATTTCCGCTTTTACATTGGAAATGCCTGATGATTCATGAGACAAGGACGTTGCTCTGTGGTGCTTCGATTCTCCGTGCCTACAGAAATTCTGGAACTTACAATCGATCATATTGCACAAATATCTCGACTTCTATCTTTTCTTCCAAAGCAATGATGTTCTTAAGGAAGGTTTTTCTAGACCACAAAATCAATATTATAAAACTGAATTTATATATCGACCTATCACTGCTGATTCCTAATAGACCGACAGTGATAGAGCATCACTACCAATTTATAAGCCACGTAGGAAAAATCAGACATTGTGGTTTATGAACTGTTAGTGATAATGGTTATTACTGTCGGCTGATGGATTGAGACGGCAATGATACCTAGCGCTCTCATCACTACCGGTTTAATCCACTAACCGGCAGTGATAGCTCTGCATCACAAACTCTCTTCTAGCTCGAGCTAACAGATCGACCACAAGGTAGTTTAGAACTCTCTCCCTCACAAACTCTCCTATGGCAACAACCACTTCATCCATTCTCTCGTATTGATTCCCCTACCATTCAAGCTCAATTTTGATCAAGAAGAAAGTTTAGATGAGCTCTCTCTAGCTATCCAAATAAAATCCCTTCTTTCTTCTCCGTTGGCTCATTTGACCTTTTTTTTTTATTTTTCAGGGCAATTGAACTCTAGTTTTTTCCTCAACAACAAGCAAGCTTGAGCCTCTTGAGCTCAAGTAAGTTGAAATTTCCAAATTAAATCCTATATTTAGCATTTTAACTCAAAATGTTAGCTTAAAAACCAAAATTGATCTTATCCCTATGGAGACCTAGGCAAACCTTCAAAGTTGATCCTAATGAACCACAGAAATAAATTTAGAAGTCTACAATATAGGAACTTTAGGTATGAGCATATTTACTTTTGATTTTTAATGAATTTAAAAAATTAGACATGATATTTAGGTATGTAGCAAGATCCAATTGTATTGTTATATTTTGTTCAATTAGCAACCTCCAATATAGAAACTTTATGTATGAGCATATTTATTTTTCATTTTTCTTAAGGAGTCCTAAATAAAGAAAAATTCTTGGGATGGCACCAACAAATACCTATCGGAAACGGACGCGAAAGTATACAAAAAGCGGCTCCTCCAACCCGGGTCAATTATCGGTAGGAGATGACGATGTAATTTATGTGTTGGTGATCGTAAAATCTTCTAGATATTTTGAATTTGAATTTATAATAATGATATAATTGTAGATGGACAGAAGATGGATGTACGATGCGAGCCGTGTGAGCGCAGAGTACAAGAACGACGTGGAGGGTTTCCTAGTAGCAGCCACGGTGCATAAGTCAGATACACAGTCTCAATACATGTGTTATTCATGAATCGATTGCGAGAATAAGAAGTAGTTCTCCACCACCCAGTAGATACATTCCCACTTGATATCAAGGGGCTTTATGCCTGGCTATACATGTTGAATCGAGCACGATGAAGCTAAGATCATACAGGAAGGGCAATACATTGGAAGAGAAGACAAAGACATGTGCACCGATAAGTCGGTCGATGAATACATCGATATGTCGCCTGCCGGGGATACGTTGGCTGATGATGATCTAGAGGAGATGTTAGCTGACGCCGACATAGATGATCTGGAGCAGATGTTACGCGATGGGGAAGAAAATTTCACCAATGAAAGTGATTTTCAAAAGTTTCAGCGTATGGTAGAGGACATTAAAACATCGTTGTTCTTGGGCTGCGAGAAGGAGCACACAAAGTTGCGTATTGTGCTTTCACTGCTGCAATTGAAGACAAGCAATGGGTGGTCTGATAAAAGCTTCACAGAGTTGTTAGTGTGCTTGAAGAAATTGCTTTCAAAGGAAAATATGCTGCCAAAAAACATATAACAGGCTAAGCAGGTTGTGTGCCCATTGGGGCTGAAAGTACAGAAAATACATACATGTCTAAACGATTGCATGTTGTATCATGGAGAGCATGCAGACTTGCAAGCGTGTCTTGTCTGTGGTGTAGCATGGTACAAGTGTGACAGTGATGATATCGATGGTGAAGGAAAGAAGAAAAGGTGTCCCATCAAGGTAATGTGGTATTTTCCTATAGTCCCCCATTTGGAGCGTTTATTCGCGAACAAAAGTTATGCTGAACTGATGCGATGACACGTCGATGAGTTCAAGGATGATGGAATGCTGAGACACCCCGTTGATTCTACGCAGTGGAGAAACATCGATAGGAAATACAAGAAACCCTTTGCAGAAGATGTGAGGAATATAATATTTGGATTGAATACAGATAGGATGAATCCATTCGGCAACATAAGAGTCATAGCACTTGGCCTGTGACTCTATGTATCTACAACCTTTCTCCTTGGTTGTGTATGAAGCGGAAGTACATTATGATACCGGTGCTGATACTAAGGCTGAGGCAACCTATCAACGATATCGATGTCTACTAGAAATTATTGATGGAAGATCTTGTAATACTATTGAACAATAGTGTGCAGGTATGAGATGCATACAAATAAGAGAACTTCACCCTACGCGCAATGTTATTCATAACAATCCAAGATTGGCTAGCCCTTTGCAATCTATCAGGCCAGACTGTCAAAGGCTATTGTATATGAGTGCATTGTTTGGATGAAATAGAGAGCTTGTGGCTCAAGAATGCCAAAATATAGTATACCTAGGTCATCATAAATTTTTTCATAAAGATCACCCATACCGCAACAACAGGAGAGTTTTTGATGGGAAAGTCGAGAATCAATCACCTCCTAAGCATCGCACTGGGAGACAGGTATATGAACCAGTCGTGTGGACTTTAGGGTTATCCTTGGAAAGGGATGCTGGAGTACACTGGTTCTGAAATCTAATCTTAGAGCTCTTGTGTTAAAAAAGAAATCTATCTTTTATGACTTAGCATATTGGCCGAATTTGGTAGTTCGACACGTAATCGATATCATGCATATACACATTGAGAAGAACGTGTGTGATAGTTTGATTGGTACATTACTAGACATACCTGGCAAAATAAAGAATACACTCCAAGCACAGAAGGACCTGAAATATTTGAAACTCAAACAGGATCTACATTCCGAAGATATGGAAGAAGGCGATACATATCTTGGGCTCGCTAGCTACAATTTGAGCAAAGCGAAGAAAATTGCAATGTGCAAGTGCCTGCATGGAATTAAAGTTCTATCTAATTACTCTGCCAATATAAAGAGATTAGCAAATATGAAAGACTTGAAATTAACAGGCATATATATAGCAAGTTCAAATTTAAATAAATATGTATTAGGATTTTATGTCAATAGAATGTTAATAAATACAGATAGTACAATTTCAAACGAAAACGCTTGAGTCCTGTAGCAGTTTGTTAGGTCTTACTTGGGGGCAGGTTGTGGGTTCGAGTTTCTTCTCGCACGCAACTAAAACAATTTTTTTACACTCGGTGGCACCAGGAGTGAAAGGGGTTTCACTGCCAGACGAATATGTCCACCGGTAATGAAACCGCTTTCACTGCTGGTGGACTTATTGGGCCGATAGTGATACTACTTTCACTATCGGTAGTCCTCTTGAGCTGACAGTGAAGATACTCTTTCACTGTCGGTCGTTATATTGAGCCGGCAGTGAAAGCCTTCCCCTATAAATTGGCTCAATGCATGCGCCTTTTGATACTTAGAAAAAATTTCTCCTTCCCTGTGCCCTCCACCGAAATGCCTTTTGACACCGAGGAGCCCACACCAGAGGACCACAAGCCCTCATCTATGAGCCCAAGCTCGTTGTCCCTGTCTTCCTCGACGTTGTCGTCCTCCTCCCCAGCGCTGTCGCCATCCTCCTCAAAGTCTCCTGCCTCTACGCTGCTGCCCTATCCTCGAGGCCGCCTTCCTCCATGCGACTATCCTCGTCACTATCATCTCTGAGCTCCAATACATCATCGCGGTGAGTACTCCACCTCCCACATCTCCTCCACCTCCCAAACGGTGTTTGTGGTTCCTACGAAGTAATAGGTACTGTGAGGTTAATGGTTGATTTTGTAATTGAGTTCTGGTTTCACCACTGGGTGGTTTAGTCAATTAAAATTGAGTCAAGTGGCTCAGTTCTGGTGTTCAAATCTTTCGTGCTCAGGCAATCAATTGGTGAAGGTACTGTGTTGGTGGAGGTGCTGTGTTGGTGGTGCTTATTAACTCTATTGATTTTGCCTTTAGCCGAATTGCACTATGAGTATTTCGGTTTTCTCCTCTCTTTCATTTCTGCTCTCTAGACGGCTTGGTGATATGCAAATGAAAATTGAGGTTGGGCTAGATGTCTAAGTGCAATAGGTGTTAAATCTATTTGTCCTCTGTTTTGGATCGGCACAGATTGCCCTGAGAGTAGTGATGCATTCCATTGTTCAATCCCTATGCTTATTGTTGGTAGTCTGTACATTGCTAGTTAGGCTTGATTCCTAGCTAGGAGTTGCTGTATTTATTGATTCAATTAATCTTGTTTCGATTGATTCTGGAAGAGCAGGAAAACCTTTAGTACTGCTTTGATATTTTGCCAGCTCAGTTAGTGTTTGTTTCTCATAGAGTAATCCTCTCCTTATTAGCTTTTATGTCCAGCAGCATTGTTCAGGAAGAAAGCTCAACTTCAGAGAACATTTTTTTTAGTTTTATATCTAGTTATGATCTTAGCTTCTAGCCCAGCTTGTGATGTGTCAAATGGACAATTAGGGAGCAGTATATCGTAGACCCGAGGCCAATTGTTATATTTATTTGAGAGTAATTTTATTCAATCATCCATATGTTGTTCAGTTCATTTTCATGTTTGAAGGGAGGTGGTTTCGCTTCTGTACTTATGATACTTACGTGTATGTTCATGTTCAATGTATATGAACTATTTTGTTTCTTGATTTTTATATTCAGGTGGTCCTCAAGCATATTTTGCAGTCACAAATGATGAAAGGAGATAACTATTTACCATATATATAACTGCAAAGCTCGACTGGGATGGTTATTACACATGCACCTTGCACGCCTTTTCACTATCCCAGTCGATCTTGCAGTCGTATATAATTATCTCCATAATATGACGCGGATCAATCAAATAATAGACTCTATTGGATGGTGGTTGCATATGATTTTGGTGAGTGATTTTTGTTTTTGTTTGTTGCTTTTCTTCTTACACCCTAATGTATAGATACTGATGCTATGCTTATTTTAGTACCGATCAATGAACTGTCATGATGAGTTTGTATGAAAAGCACTGCCCAATATATCATTTTGCATATTCTCTGAAATTTAGAACTGCTATGACATGATATGTTGTCCATCGTGGCCAGCAAAGTAGAGTGTTATCTAGTTGGGAGGAATACCATGCATAAGTTAATGGATTCAAAGGAGCATGTTACAAAGGATATAAGTCCAAATATGAAGCTGTTGTGGCATACAACAATCAAGTCATCCAAACCGAACTAAAATTGGCTAACTTCAAAAATAAGAAAAAGTACGATTTCACGTATAAAGATGTCATAATCCTAGTTCTGGTTGCAATCATCAATATTACTATGTCAATACCTTTATGCCTATTTTGCGACGTAAGATGTGACTTTTTTTTTGTTAAATGTGGTTCTAACATACTCAATTACAATATTGTATGTGTATGCATTCTATCTATCGACTCTTTTATGGTTATCTCACTCTTTCGACAGCCTCTCTCCCTCCCTCATGTTAGCTTGGAGCTTAGGCGATGCTGCGATCGATCAGGTGTGGGTGGGTCCTCCTCTCCACCACCATCGCCCCCCTGGCATCCTTGAACGTACACACGCCATCAGCCGTCCGTGCGGAGACGCAGTCCTCATCACGGGAGAAGTAGAGGGATACTAGGTTGGCTCAACTCAACTGACTTTTCGAGGGTGACCTGTGAGAATATTATGTATATATGTGTGACATAAATTACTATGTATTAATGAAGGTATTTTTATTATTGATTTATATTAAATATGTCTCATTGTATACATGTATTGAGTGAGAGAGAGACAGAGAGATCGAGGAGAGAGGGAGGACAGGGCCGGAGTAGAGGGGGAGGCATAGGATTGTCGGCTAGAGCTTTCAACCTGCAATGATACTCAGGGCATCACTGTCAGCTGAATCCTTCAGCCGGTAGTGATAACCTCTTTCACTGCCGATCCACGGAGCTAACAGTGATAGTCTCCGATTATCACTGTGTGTTACCCACTGCTGACTCCAAAACCGACATTGAAGGGAGTTTTAGAATCAGCAGTGATGTACCGTTCTACAGTAGTGAGAAGAAATGTTTTTATGTAGCTTGGTATAGCATCGCATCTGCCAGCAGTCTATCTTACATATCCAACGGGCCGCGATCGTTCCTCCAGACGCATTAACCTTGATTCTCTTCCTTCCGTCCTTTCTTTCTTTCCAGTCGGTGAATTGGGCGTGATCTGGCCTTCATCCCTTTTTTCATGTGAGGGTTATGTTTATGTACTTTGAGGGCCACATATTCAATCATCATCTGTGATTTAAATCTCTCCCCTGCTTTAATCTGAACATAGATTTGATTTACACCCGATAGGTCGAGAGATCTCTTTGCTCAAATTGTGAATTAAGTAATTGCAGATATAACATGGATTAGCTAGAAGAAATTGATTAATGCTCAGATCCTACTTTGGTTAAAAAATATCTCTAATCATAATTGTCATATAGAATCAGGATCATAATATATGATCGGTCATAATCAAAATAAAAGTGGATAATTATTTATACAACAATAGAAGGAACCAATTTGGAAACAAAATAGAAGTGGATAATTAATTTTACAACAACAGAAGGAACCAATTTGGAAACATTTCATAATTTTGTCAATTTTAAAATACTGACCTAGAAAGAAAAGCAGATGTTGGCATCATATACTCTCTAACTAGATGCAACGCATGACAGTGAGCACTACCTAGCACTGGTTTTCCGAATATTTGCGCTTGTTGTAGCACTTTCTTCCTTCACACTAACCATATCTATCATGATGAAAATAAACTTGTTATATATACAACTATTAACTCCTTTTTCAATTGAGAATTAGCAGGACATGAAAGCAAATTGAACTACTTTATTGCAGTATTTTATTTGCTATGAATGAATGAATGTTCTAAATCTAAAAAAATATTGTTTTTTGTGCTATTCCGCAAAAGTAAAAAAGCAAAGTTGTTAGGATTTGGTTGGGCCCTTTGAGAGATTAATTAGTTTAAGCTAACACTTCCATGATCGACTTGGAAACACATGCAATAATAGAAGTTTTTACACGAATGCAAACTGTGGATCAGAGACAGATATGTTGAAATGTTAATTAGTGCAATAGTCACGAATTGGGAAATCCCTTTTGCTAATTAATCAGAAGATAAATTGGTGGTATATCAATATCTAGTGGAATTTAATAATATGCAACCGAGCGACACAAAAAACACTTAAAGGTCTGTTTGAAAATGAGATATCAATTCATCCAAAGATGTAGGATTATGTATTTGAACTAAATATTAAGAAAATCCTTAAGCTAGCTAAC
The DNA here is from genome assembly GCF_958298935.1 of Phragmites australis. Taxonomy (NCBI): domain Eukaryota; kingdom Viridiplantae; phylum Streptophyta; class Magnoliopsida; order Poales; family Poaceae; genus Phragmites; species Phragmites australis. The sequence goes on from NC_084935.1 coordinate 3,308,136, forward strand.
CCTATCTTTTACAAACACCCCTAAGAAATTCCTTGAGCTAGCTAACCCATTTGTTACAAACACTGCTAAGTTATTTGTCCAACCACCCAAATAACAACACTACCATAGAATCAGTGAAAGCATATGGTGTGTCACATATGGTTTTTTAGAATTCGTCACAGACAAAATACCCTCAGACAATTGCTAAGACAGACATGTCTATAACAAGACCGCAATCTAGGTTTACCTGATGCCACATATGTTTTTTTTAAATATGTCTATTTCTATCGTACAAACACAGACATCGTTTAGAAAAACTCATTTGTGATATTATTACAGACGGTTTCTTGTAAGATCTATTTGTATCTGTATGATAGACACACACCGAGAGCCCATTTTGTGAGCTAGGGTTGTTTCTGCATCGAAGGAGCAAGATCTAGGTGCCGAATCCCTCCTGCACTGAGGTGAGTAATGTCTATATGTCCATCACAGTTTTGTTAGGGTTTCATAGGGTTTGTTTCGATATGTGTAACTGAGGGTAATACAATGTTTCTATCGTAGGTCTGCAATAGCTCAGTTCACTACTATCATGCGCTGGCAGGATGGGGTTGCTCCTATGTCTACTTCCACGACGTGAATGCTTGGTGTCGAATTCGGTCGTGTGGACTTCATGTTCTTCGCTGCTGTGAAGGGCCCCTCCGTGGATACTGTTTTTGCTGTGAATCTCGTTCTCCATTATGTTCTTGCAGATGTAAATTTCTCTATTATTGTTCTTCACAATAAATGGAGATATTTTTGTGAACTACAAGACTAGTTTGAACGCACATTCTTGCTTAACTATGGTTGGCGGTTTGACAGTAATGCAGTTTGGTTCTGGCTCATGCATGAGATAGTTAGGATGGAGCCTGATCCGGATGACAACGAGATGCTCATTGATGATAATGTTTGGGTTGATGTTGTGCTGAAACGTAGGAGGTTGATATGATACCAATCATTTTATGTTTCTAGAAGATGACATCGACCAATGATGTCAATCATCTTGCCCTTCTAGAAGACGATGTCAATGATGTCAAGCATCTCATCCCTCCTGATGAGTAATGTGGGCCTGATCTTCCGATAGGTAGCGATAAGTCGGTGGGTGGAGAACTCGACGTTGATGATCCAAAGGCTTCGACCCGAACAAATCGTCTCCCTTGCAATCACTACACCACAGCTCCGTTGGTTATCAACCGTGTCGCGCGGTTGACCTCGCCAAGAAGGCTCAATCCCTGCAAGCGTACCGAGAACACAAGCAAGAACGTAGAAGATGCAATCTGAAATATTGCGAATCGAATTCAAGCGCTCGAAGTCGGGGTTCCACAAACACTTGCGGCGGCCTAGTCAGTCCGGAACAAGAGCGAAAATCTCACAATTGTGTGTAGATCAATATCTAAGCAAAACCCAACCCTAATTAGGGTGGCGGCTACTGTATATAAAAGACTAGGGTCGGCCAAGGACCCCTGGACGCGTCCCTAATGGACTCCAACACGTTACACGGCCCAACGGCCCAAAAGATGGTGGCGCAGCACCCTGACAGATTCTGAATATCCACTTGTTTTGACGATTCCTGTTGACTCAGAAAGAATTTGGACATGGGACCAGTCCCGTTGGAAAGCTTATCTCCTTAGCTTTCCAACCATGTATAGAACGTCGAAAACGGAGTCCGTATGCGTCCTGTGCGATGATTTTAGTGCAGGCTAATCCTGGACTCCGAAACGGACTCGAACTTGATTGGACCTCCACCTTGGCTTGGGCGCCCTTGCTGTTCTTCTCCCGTGTTCCTAAGTAATAATACATCACAATTATTCAGTAGCATCCCATCCTTATCAAAATATAAAGAAACACTAAGGAACGAGCTCACCTCATGATTTAGTTGACGTGCACGAGCTCGTGTCAATGGACCTATTGTTAGAGGAATACTCGGTGTGTGTGTATCCGAAAGAGTGATGTCCTCATCATCCTCCCCCTCTTGAATTGGAGTCGTCCTCGACGCAATGTCATCCTCTTCTCCCAAGTAAGGCTTTAAATATGAAATGTTAAATGTGGGACTAACCCCATAATATGCAGGCAACTCAAGCTTATATGCATTATCATTGATCTTTTCCACAATTTTAAAAGGACCATCAGCTCGAGGCAGCAATTTAGACTTTCTCAAATCAGGAAACCTATCCTTGCGCAAATGTAACCACACAAGATCACAAATTTCAAAAGTAATATGTTTCCGACCTTGGCTACCATAAGTTCTATACTTCTCATTCATCTTTTCAATATTTTCCTTAGTCAACTCATGCATTTTCAGAATCAAATCAGCACGTGTCTTAGCATCAAAATTCAATTTCTCGGATGTTGGTAAAGGAAGTAAATTAATAGGGGCACGGGGGTTAAAATCATACACTACCTGAAACGGACTTACCTTGGTGGTGGAGTGAACTGATCTGTTGTAAGCGAACTCAATATGGGGTAGACACTCTTCCCACATCCTCAAATTTTTCTTCAAAATAGCCCGCAACATGGCGGATAATGTGTGGTTCACAACCTCCGTTTGTCCGTCGGTTTGAGGGTGATATGTCGTCGAAAACAGCATTTTTGTCCCAAGTTTATTCCAAAGTGTCCTCCAAAAGTGGCTCAAAAATTTTGCATCACGATCCGAAACAATGGTGTTAGGCACTCCACGCAAGCGAATGATTTCCCTGAAAAACAAATCAGCTATGTTTGTAGCATCATCGCTCTTGTGACAAGGTATAAAATGTGCCATTTTTGAAAAACGATCCACAACGACAAATATACTATCCCTCCCCCTCTTGGTCCTAGGCAATCCTAAAACAAAATCCATAGAAATATCCTCCTAAGGCATACTAGGAACAGGAAGAGGCATATAAAGTCCATGTGGGTTCAAGCGAGACTTAGCTTTATTGCAAGTAGTGCAGCGTGCCACGTAGCGCTCGACGTCGCGCCTCATCTTAGGCCAAAAGAAGTGAGTAGCCAGTACATCCTCGGTTTTCTTCACTCTAAAATATCCCATCAAACCACCTCCATGCGCTTCCTGCAAGAACAATAGGCGAATAGAGCTAGCTGGAATGCATAGCCTGTTAGCACGGTATAGTAATCCATCATTCAGCACATATTTATTCCAAGTTCTTCCTTCTTTACAATGTTCAAAAGCATCTTTAAAGTCCAAATCAGTAGCATATAATCCTTTAATTGTTTCTAAACCAAAAATCTTATGATCGAGTTGGGACAGCATGGTATAACGTCTAGATAATGCATCTGCAATAACATTGTCTTTACCTTTCTTGTGTTTAATGATATAAGAAAATGACTATAAATTCAACCCATTTAGCATGACGTTTGTTCAGTTTGGCTTGGCTTCTAATATGTTTCAAAGCTTCATGATCAGAATGAATAATAAACTCGTTGGGCCAAAGATAATGTTGCTATGTTTCTAAAACTCGCACTAAAGCATACAACTCCTTATCATAAGTCGAATAATTAAGAGATGGCCCATTCAATATCTCACTAAAATAAGCAACGGGTTTACCTCCTTGTAGTAGCACTCCTCCAATTCCAATGCCGCTAGCATCACATTCTAACTCAAAAGTCTTACCAAAGTCCGGAAGTTGGAGTAGAGGTGCATGCATAAGCTTATCTTCAGCGTATTAAAAGCTTGTTCTTGTGCTGGGTCCCATTGGAACGGAACACCCTTCTTTGTCAACTCATTGAGTGGGGCAGTAATGGTACTGAAATCTCTCACAAAACGCCGATAGAACCCTGCAAGGCCATGAAAGCTTCTCACCTGTGTGATAGTCCCAGGGGTCGGCCAGCTCTTGATGGCTTCAATTTTAGCTTCATCCACTTCAATTCCCTGTGGAGTAACAACATAGCCAAGAAAAGCAACTCTATTCGTGCAAAAGGTGCACTTGTCAAGGTTAGCAAACAAACGTGCCTCTCTCAAAGCAGTAAAAACAGCACATAGATGATCAATGTGTTCTTCATGTGACTTGCTATAGATCAAAATATCATCAAAGTACACCACCACAAATCTTCCTATGAAAGCACGTAAAACCTCATCCATCAATCTCATAAAAGTGCTAGGTGCATTAGTTAAACCAAAAGACATCACTAACCACTCATATAGACCGAACTTAGTTTTGAAAGCAGTTTTCCATTCATCTCCCAATTTCATTCTTATTTGGTGGTAACCACTACGCAAGTCAATCTTCGTAAAAATAATAGAACCACTCAACTCATCAAGCATGTCGTCTAGCCTAGGAATAGGGTGACGATACCTTATTGTGATATTATTAATGGCTCTACAATCAACACACATGCGCCATGTACCATCTTTCTTAGGAACCAAAAGAACAGGAACAGCACAAGGATTAAGGCTCTCTCGTACGTACCCACGGTCCAAAAGGTCTTGGACTTGTCGCTGAATTTTCTTAGTCTCCTCCGGATTGGTCCTATATGCGGCGCGGTTTGGCAAAGTCGCTCCCGGGATCAAATCTATTTGGTGCTCTATCCCTCTCAATGGTGGCAGCCCCGGGGGTATCTCAGCTGGAAAGACATCCTTATACTCCTGCAAAACGTTAGTGACAGCAGCAGGCAAAGAGCTAGGTATATCATCAATTAAAAATAAAATCTCTTTGCATACCAAAGCATAGCACAAAGTATCATTATCTTGAATTTCAGCAAGGTCAGATTTAGTAGCAAGTATAACACCACCCTTTAACTTAATGCCTTCGGACCTAGGTGTGTTCTTCTCTTTCTTAGGTGGGAAAATAGATTGAGCTACTTGCTGATTTTCAGATTCCAAAACACGTTCTTTCTTTTATTTTTCAGCTAGCGCTTTATCACATTGCACAATTTCAGCAGGTGTCAAAGGAAGCAAAGAGATTTTCTTTCCCTTGTGCATGAGAGAGTATTTATTACTTCTACCATGGTGTGTAGCATCGGTATCAAATTCCCAAGAACGGCCTAACAAAAGTGAACATGTTTGCATAGGCACTACATCAAAATCAGCATAGTCATGGTAGGAACCAATAGAAAAATGTACTCTCGCAGATTGTGTTACCTTAACCTTACCGCTGTTATTGAACCACTGAATATAGTGTGGATGAGGATGTGCACGTGTTGGCAAGGAAAGATTCTTCACAAGATCGGAGCTCAAGAGGTTGTTGCAACTCCCGCCATCAATTATGGTACGAACACGTGCATCTTTCATAATGAGGAATGTCTGGAATAGATTATGGCGTTGTAGCTGCTCTGCTTGCCCCATTTGAGAACTCAAAACTCGCTTCACAATGAAGGTGCGTGCTGCATAACTCTCCGTGGTAGCGGTACCACTAATCTCCTCCCCCTCACTATCCATGTCATGATCGGCTGCAAGATTAGCTTCAAATGCATATTCTTCCTCGACATCACTATGACTAACATATCCACCATCTGCTGTTGCGGAGTATGCTCGCTGGCTTGGGCAATCCTTCATGATGTGGCCAATACTTTGGCAGCGACGGCACATAATGCCCGTTGTACGACCCGTGGTAGCTGCACCTGAAGAAGAGCTTGGCATTGGATCCTGTGAAACAGTAGATTTACTCACCTCACATGATGGTTGTGGTGCTCCTGCTGAACGCGCCCGAGTGTTGGAGGAGGGGGCAGCAGATCGTGTAGATGTAGAAGGGAATGTTGTTGCTTGTCCCGGTGGTACTCGTGAAGTAGATGTACTCCCAAAATTGTTCCGCAATTTCTGCACCTGTTGTCGACCCTGCAGTTCTTTTTCTGCCAAGATAGCAAAATGGAACAACCTATTGGTAGTATTGTAATCTTTATAATCAACAAGGTCCTGAATTTCACATATCAACCCGGAGTAAAAATGAATCATGGTATCCTCATCATCCTCTTGTATACTACAACAAAGCATAGCAATTTAAAGCTCTTGATAGTAATCATGCACAGATTTAGAACCTTGATTTAAGCGCTGCAATTTCTTTTTCAATTCACGTGTATAATCAGGAGGAATAAATCTATTGCCCATGGCACGCTTTAGTCTAGGCCATGATTCAGGTTCTAAGCCACTAGAAACTAAACCATTCCACCAAATAATAGCATAATTCGTGAACTCACAAGTGGCTAGTCTAACTCTATGCATTTCAGGAACCATATGAGAACTATATTTTTGATCAACCGTCATTTCCCAATTCAAATAAGCATCAGCATCATATGCACCATCAAAAGGAGGCATTGAAAACTTAATCTTAGAATAAGGATCATCGCGACCGTTGCGATTAACATTATTACCTCCATTACCTTGACGACGTTGTTGTTGGTCACAACGTAATTGTTCAGCACGAGGACGTTGCTCAGCACGCGCATCTTGCCCAACAAAAACCTCACCATCTTCTTGGTCACCATTATTAGTATCATCATCATGTGAATGGTCATCATCCTGTGGTGGTTGTCGCAACTCAAGGTCGTTGACTCGCGTGACGAGGTTAGCAATGCTTGTTCTAATGTCTGTCAATAGTCTAGTATGATCCTGCAAGGCTTTGTTGAGTTCTTCCTTGGACACACAATCCTTAAAATCCGACGGAGAGCCATCACCTGACATGGTTAGTAGAAAACAAAGGACAACACAATATTATCCCTATCAACTACTAGATTGCGGAAGGTGGAATCACACACACTCAAGCGTTTTACCACGCTCTTACAAATGTTCTTACCAACGCAGCAAGGAGGAACAACCGGTGACGAGTCTGAAAACGTGGGATGATTGCAAGAGTGAACCTGTTCGGATCAAAGGAGGTGGAGCTTGGAAAGGCACAATATGGTAGCAAGGATTAGCAATAACTGTAATCAGATGAGCAAAGCTAAATAAGTGTCCAAAGTATGAATCACAGTTGCTCGTCTATCACGTGTCCCTAGTCCTAGCACAACAGCTGAAACAAAGCTAAAAAGGATGATTAGAGAAAGACACAGCAAACAGCACAATTATCTGGGTGCTCTCTATGTGCTCCTCTTTTTTTGTCTTTTAGCACTAGTAGGAATCACGAATTTTTTTTTCGTATTTTTCTGATTTTTTTTTTCTGAATTAGGAGCACACAAGCAACAACCACAGAAATTTTCAGCTCAAACGGATGCAAGATGTGGCCTATAGAAAATCAAGCACGTTCTCTGAAAGCGTGCGGAAACTTCGCGGCCCGAATACTCAATCTTCGGAGCCGAATTTGGGAAAAAAATTTCGGTGGAACTCAAAAAATTGGGGGAGCAACGGATGTAACTTTTTCTGTAGATGTCCGTGAAATTTTTTTTTGCCTGATTCCGAGTCCGTATGAGAAAGTTATGGCCGTTTTATTGAACCCCTGTCGAGTTAGGCTTTTTTTCAAAGCACCTCTTGCAGAAATTGACCTCTTTAAGGTATTGCAAGCAATAGGATCGCGAGATGAACAAGGAGGGCAGCGGTGGCAGAGCAATTGATACAAGGCAGCTTGCGACCTATCTAGGGTTGGCGTGGCGGAAAGTAACACAAGGCGGCTCGCGGTGGCAAATCGAGTAATGTGGTGGCTCGACTTGTTGGTGGGGATGGTGGCGATGGGATAGCGGCGTGATCAAAACAGCACGGAGCGTTGATTAAAAACCAAGAACACGATTCTAAAACCAGCAACAAGACTCGACCACGGACACAAACTCAACAACGCGCAACTGAAAACAAAAATTGCAAAGGCACAAGGGGTTCTAGGGTAGCGAAAATTGACGGAATTTTTTTGGCTTTTTCTGGACTCTAGGTAATGAAAAATAGACTAATCTAAAGGGGAAAACGAAATTACCTAACGGGCAACCTGAAAATCTGATACCAGTTGATGAGTAATGTTGGCCTGATCTTCCGATAGGTAGCGATAAGTCGGTGAGTGGAGAACTCGACGTTGATGATCCAAAGGCTTCGACCCGAACAGATCGTCTCCCTTGCAATCACTACACCACAGCTCCGTTGGTTATCAACCGTGTCACGCGGTTGACCTCGCCAAGAAGGCTCAATCCCTGCAAGCGTACCGAGAACACAAGCAAGAACGTAGAAGATGCAATCTAAAATATTGCGAATCGAATTCAAGCACTCAAAGTCGGGGTTCCACAAACACTTGCGGCGGCCTAGTCGGTCCGAAACAAGAGCGAAAATCTTACAATTGTGTGTAGATCAATATCTAAGCAAAATCCAACCCTAATTAGGGTGGAGGCTACTGTATATAAAAGACTAGGGTCGGCCAAGGACCCCTGGACGCGTCCCTAATGGACTCCAACACGTTACACGGCCCAACGGCCCAAAAGATGGTGGCGCAGCACACTGACAGATTCTGGACGTCCACTTGTTTCGACGATTCCTATTGACTCAGAAAGAATTTGGACATGAGACCAGTCCCGTTGGAAAGCTTATCTCCTTAGCTTTCCAACCATGTGTAGAACGTCAAAAACGGAGTTCGTATGCGTCCTGGGCGACGATTTTAGTGCAGGCTGGTCCTGGACTCCGAAACGGACTCGAACTTGATTGGACCTCCACCTTGGCTTGGGCGCCCTTGCTGTTCTTCTCCCGTGTTCCTAAGTAATAATACATCACAATTATTCAGTAGCATCCCATCCTTATCAAAATATAAAGAAACACTAAGGAACGAGCTCACCTCATGATTTAGTTGACGTGCACGAGCTCGTGTCAATGGACCTATTGTTAGAGGAATACTCGGTGTGTGTGTATCCGAAAGAGTGATGTCCTCATCACCTCCGGTGTCGCCAATGATGTGAAGCATCTCAACCTTTTGGAAGATGACGTCAATGATGTCAAGCATGTCATCCTTCTGGAAGCAAAATGTGTAATAGCTAGGGATTGTGTGTATCTAGCTAGGTTTATGTGTTATGAACAATGTGTCAATGTGCATATATGTGATGTTTTTAACTTTTGTGATATGTAAATGCATGAGTTTTGAACAATGTGTGATCGATATTCTGAATAATGTGTCAATGTGTGATATGTAAATAATGCCTGTGATTTTGTTTAATTTGTGAATCATGAAGTGTGTATGTCATATCATGATGGTAGCTAGGAAGCAAAATTGCTAATACGGGGAAAGAGTCACATGGACGGGTTTTAAAAAACTACATTTGTGTCACTTTATACAGACAAGTTTTAATAAAAATTGTATGTGACTCTTACTACTCACAGACAGATTTTTACAAAATCCGTATGTGATCCTTACTAATAAACAGTTTTACAGAAAATCCGTTTGTATCTCTATTACATACAGAGTTATAACCATCTATAACAAGATCGATAGCACAAATACTTTTGCAGAGACAGAACGTATAACCGTTTATGATAAGATTTAAAATCCATCTGTAATAACCCATTCTAAGGTAATGAAATGTCCATATTTTTAACTTCCTAAGTAGAAAGAGACTGTGAAGCTAGTGAAGATATACACTTCCTCTGATCTCTTATATATGTCCATCTAACTCTTTTCACAATACACCAAATATAAGTCTATTAATAACTCCAAGGCATTTTTTACCTCTATTTTTCTGTTTTGCTCATATATAAATGCACCTAATTAGTTGAGTAAACAAGCCAACGACCTTAATAATAACAATGAATGAAGAGCAACATGGTCTTTGCATCATCTACGTTATTTGGTGTGCACGTCCAAATGGATTTATAGAAGGGATCAGAGGAAGTAGTCGCTAGTCTCAACTAGCTAGTACTGTAGAGGCAACGACCCGTGTAGTATTGTCTTGATCGTCCAACACAAAATTAAAGGGCACACAATTCGGGTTATAAATGTCAACACAAGGTAGATGGTGCAAAGACCCTATTGCCAATTATTCATTGTCATTATTAAGGCAATTGGTTTGTTTACTCTATTAATTTGGTGTATTTATATAGGGGTAAAACAGAAAAATAGAGGTAAAAATGTGCCTTAGAGTTGTTAATAGACTTATATTTGGTGCATTGTGAAAAGAGCTTGATGAACTTATATAATGGATCAGAGGATGTAGCTAGTACTGTTCAACACAAAATTAATGGGCATACAGTTTGATTTATACACGTCAACACAAGGTTTTAGCTCTCAAATTGATTATCAGGTAGACAACCAATCCGACCTAACTTTGGCATGCAGTACGTACAAGAGACAAAACTCCCGATTGAAATTAAAAGCTTCAAAGGCGGCCTCTCGATCCAGCCAAATTGTCAACAAAACAGTCATGCCTTTCCATATCATCATCCATCATAAAATCTTATCATCTCTCATTAGTTTTCCGTACTTGCAAGGTTCCTTATGAACTTCTTTCGTCACAGCGTGATTTAAAGGAGGGGAGAAAGACCCAGGCGTGCACTAGCTCGCGGTATTAAAATAATGAACTCGATATATAATGCAACTGCAACGAGCAATTGCAAAGCTTCTCCAAAAGAAAGAACTTTTTCAGAGATATACAGCGCCGACGTTCGTGGCTCGTTGTTAAGAGAGGTAGATGAATAAAATAAGAAGAGGAGATTGACCAACCCTAACGTACTCTCTCTTAATCTTTGGCGTCTAGCCAATGGAGTAGCTGAGGAAGTTTCTTTTTTCTTTTTAAATACGGCAGGAGCATTACCAATTTTTTTAATAGAAGAAGAGAATTGGTCTAGAATATAAGGGAAATCGAGTCTGAAAATCTCACAACTACTCGATTTTAAAGAAAACCGACAAACAACCCCGAGGCGATAATACAACCTTGCAAACCAACCAAACAACTGTCACCCTCATAACTCATCGGTGGGAGCAGGCGCGGAGCCCTGCTCCCACATTGGACCTCTCTACCACACAAGTCGGCAGCATGTCGCTTCGAAGGAGCACACATTGAACTAGAACTCCGTCGTGAAGCGCCAAACTGAAATAAGAGTGCCGTGAAGCAAGGACGTAGGTATGAAAACTACAGAAGAACCCGGCGAAAATGACCCTAATCAACTCGACGATGCCCACAACACACGGCTCAACCAACAAACAGCCGTGCCCAACCTAGCTAAACTCGCGCACAAAACCAACATCCTGAGAAACAAGCTGACGAAGCTTGCTTCCATGCCAGCAATAGCTTGGTTGGCGGAGCCCTGCTCCCACATAGAACAAAACCCCTAGTTAGTCAGCGGGCGCATCGCTTCGGAGGAGTGTCCATTAGGCAACAACTGGAAAAGGGAATGCACATGATCTGGAAATGTCGTCGTGCCAAGCGAAGGCATAGGAGCCAACCTACAAAAGAAGCCAGAGGCACCGGCGTCGCCGACGAGTGCAAAAGAACCGGCGTCGCTAGCGAGTGCAGAAGGGTGTCCGAAAATGACACCTTTAGGAAGGTAGCGATGTCAATGTCACTGTCACTTGACAGGAAACCGGAGAAAGGTTTTCACTCAGTGATGCCCCCATGGCAGGAGAGACGTAACAATGTCATCTCCAGGGAGGAAATGGCGCCCGCAGTCGTCATAGATATTGGCACCAGCAGAAAGCTGAGCTGAGCTTTCGCTCATGACTCCCCACCCCCAAGCACCTACACTGAAGACTCGCCTCAATCGCCACGGCCGCTCACAACGCAAGAGCGCGTTGCCCCGACACCTCGTGGATGCACCACCCACCCGGCAGCCACTGGGCTCCCCACATGCCAGATCTGGTGGGAGAGACGGATCGACAAAGGGAGGAGCCCAACAGCACCTGAACGCAATGCCAGCACGAGAGCAAACACCGCCGTGGCCTCAGCAGACCAGCAGTGGCCAGCAGTGGCCAAGGCCACGCAGCAGCACAGCCAATCAGCAGGGGCAAGGCCAGGCAGCAGCACAGCCGACCAGCAGGGACATCAATGCCAGCAGCACAGGCGACCAGTAGGTGCATCAAGGCCAGCAGCACAATTGACCAACATCAAGGCCAACAACACTGCCGACCAGCACAACCGCAGTGACCAGGCTACCTGAGCGCAGATCCAGACGACCATCACCCAGACACAGAACGCCATAGCACTAGGGCGACAACACCACACTGCAGCACGCTGAAGCATACCGTAGCACGTTGAAGAGGCATCACCACACCGCAACAGGCTACAGCACTAGAGAGGCATCACCACGTCGTAGCACGCCGTAGCACCGGAGAGGCATCACCACACCGCAGCACGTCGCTGAGGAAGTTTCTTAATAAAATGCCATGGCTTAGGTACCCGATCAGCAAAACTAAAGCAAGGGATATTTTGATAATCAACATGTGAGTTAGGGAAAAAACGCTGGTACAGTTGTATATACGTACGCTAGATAGACTGGAAAAGGACGTACTGAATGGCTCAAGAAAAACTATATTTTTCCCTGAAAGTCAACTGAGTCACTAAACAACGTAAAATACAAAGCGATTTATCAAAAAGAAGACAAGAAACCGTAGCATCTTCCAAATGTACTACTAGTAGTACATGTTGATGCTCCACTGCTATACATTTCCCGTTCTGCCCGAATCTCTCTCTCTCTCTCTTTCTCAAATGTGACAGTTTATTGTATTTTAGGGACTTAAATGTGGCAGTTAAAGTCGTTGCAAGTGGACCCACGGCACGAACCGCGAGGCGGCCTCCAGGCCCCTACGACCCTGTGGGCAGAGCGTCCGGCAACACACAGACTCGGTGGGCCCGCCGTCAGGTACACCACGGAGCAGCACCGCACAACAAAAGCGAGCCCCCACGCGAGCGAGCCGAGGAAACAGTGATCGTTTTCTGCGCGGCGAACGACCGCGCGTGGGGCCCTCCCTTCCACCGCCCAAGAAAACCGATGGGTCGCGCCGGCACGGCCGCATGGACGCCTACGCCTCCTCGCGTTGCGCCGCTCGGCGGCCGGCCAGGCGCCCACTCCGCCCGCGCCGCGCATGCGTACGTTTCCACGTGCCCCGGCCTTGCGGTTTGGCTCGACTCCGAGGGGTTTTCGACGTGCGCGCATCGCGCCGCTGGATCGGCCGGCTCCCCGCCCCGCCCCACTCCGCCTGCGCCGCGCATGCGTGCGTTTTCACGTGCCCCGCCCTGCGATTTGGCTCGTTTCCGAGGAGTTTCCGACGTCCGTGCGCGCGCGCGCGCCTCTGGCGCAACTCATAGCGCGCACCGACCCGACCCGGCCAGCAGCACCGCATGCAGGATGTCGCTGCGGCGGCATGTATGCTTCGGTGGACCAGCTGCTGACCGGTCCGCGCGTTGCCCTCTTCGCATGCTTTGTAGCTTGAACGACGTTCACGCGTTGAGGGCACGACCATCTGCATGTGCCTCTGTCTCCAACAGTTACTCAAATTTTTGTTCTCAAAATACTATTACAGCATCCTCTATTTTTCTACTGTAGCAGCACTGTAGTACTGGGTATAGGATCTACTAGAGATGAATTTATAGTACTACAGTAGACCGCAAAGTACTGTAGCACTGAAAAAGGTAGATTTGAAGACTCTCTTGGAGATGGCCTAAGGAGGTAGAACCATACTGTATATATGACAAGGGTCCTCTGCCTTGTTCTGCTGTAAGTAACCGGTATATACTAGTATACTGCAACATGTGATGTTGCAAGACGGATCTGTCAAGCGACGCACATAACGTCAGCACCAGCTACACCGATTCTTCACGATCTCCAACGCCCACGCCAACCTCAACACTGAGGCGCCTTCGGTCCACTCCGCCTGAATAGCGCCGACGCCTGCATGTAGGCTAGGCTCAGCGCGCTATGCGCTCATGTAATCGCCTGTACCGCCTATATATTCACAGGCATGCTCAATGAATGACAAACAAGCTTCATCTATTCCTCTCGCAGGATCAACATTCGACAGCGCTGTGTTGGGATGTGACTCTATTCACTACGTACGAGATTAATATAGAAGATACTATATTAGTGATAGCTAAATCATTATTAAAATTCTATTAGTAGCGGGTTTAATGACAACCCATCACTAATATGATCTCAGGCTGGGATCCATCACTAGTGGCAAATCATTAGTGATGGGAGAGAAAATCACCTATCATTAAATATAGCAGTGATGAGTAGAGACAACACATATCACAAAAGATAGCCTCTGGGCCGAGAAAATCACCTATCATTAAAGATAGCAGTGATGAGTAGAGACAACACATATCACAAAAGACAGCCTCTGGGTCGTATAGTGCCAAGGCTACTATGATCTGTCACTAATGTTAAAGTCATTAGTGACATGTAATGTAACCCATCACTAATGACTAGTCTATATATAACTTGAACCCTAGTGCCCGACTTCTCCTCTCCAGATTTTGCCTAACTCACAAGCACCCTCGTCCTCCTGACGTTGCCTCCATCATCTTTCTCCTATCACACACCCGCCGTCATCGTCCCCTCCTCCTCCTCCCGCCGCACGCCCGTCCTCGCCCCCTCCTCCTCAACGTCAACGCCTCCTTCTCCTTGCCTAACGCTCCCTCCTCCTCGATGTCTACGCCTCCTCCTCCTCCTCGACGTCTGATGCCCCCTCCTCGACGTCAATGCTTCCTCTTCCTCGCCCGACACCCCTCCTCCTCATCACCCGCCACCGCCGCCCCCTCCTCCTCGACGCCTGAGGCCCATTCCCCCTCGATGCCGACGCTTCCTCCTCCTTGCCCGACACCCCCTCCTCATTGCGGATGCCTCCTCCTCAACACCCGACACCTAACGCCGCCCACTGCCTACTCCTCCCTATGATAAGATGGTTCTTGTGTGCTGATAGCTCATATGGGGATTGGATAGCTCGGTTTGATTTCGTTGCAAATGCTACCCTATTGTGATACAGCAATGGTGCAAGATGAAATATGCATGCCCACTGAACCGAACGAGCTATAGAACAGAGGAGTACGAGACACACTTGTCGTGCCATTGTACCAGCAACCTACAAAATTGGAGTTATGCTTGCCTTTGCCTTTGAAACTTAGGGTTTAGGGTTTGTTTTTGCTCAAAGCACATGGCTCGAACTTACCAAAGTCGAGGCTTGGGGTTTTCTAGGATGGTGGCAGGTCATAGCATGTATTGAAAGTTATATATGAGCAAATAGGGGGGTTAGCACATTAGTGATGGCTGACAATATCACGCGTTACTAAAGAACATTATTAGTGATGGGTCTCAGTTGTGACTCATCCCGTCACTGGTGACCGTCATTAGTGACAGGTGACAGGTTCACACCCGTCACTAATGTGTCATCATTAGTGACGCGTTCAAAGTGATGGGTATAGAACCCATCATTAATGATGTTTATCACCCATCACTAATGTGCTATTCTGAGATAGTGATTACTGATTCCAGGCTAGAACCTACCTCATGGTAGCAAAAGATTTATGTCGCACATGTGGATTTCGCTTGATACTGTCTACTCCCACACTTACTTACTTGTTGATTTCATGTTCGCAATGAAACGGGGCTCTCACTAGTGACACAAGCACATATAGGTAGGGGGCGAACATACACCCTGTTCTTCTAAGGTTCTTCTAAGATTACTGTCGGAGGGTTAGCTCCTATCACAGGGATCCTGAGGGTCCCCTTTTTAGAGATTCGGCCGGGGGGATGATTCTGAATAAGTTTGCTGGAGAAATAAATGGATGTAAATGCGATGGCTGGTGGGGTGGAATGATCTAATGCATAAAAGAGTAAATGCACTGGGGGTTTAGACAGGTTCGGGCCGCACGGAGGCGTAACACCCTACTCCTGTGTGGATGCTACAAATGCCCTGAGAATGTCTCTCGGGAATGTGCTAGTTACAAGAATGTTTGTCTATCCTAGAGCCTGGGGCTCCTTGTTCTTCGGTTTCTATGCTCGTACGAAGGTGTTCTTCGATCTGTGTGTGCCTGTTGGCTCTGGGTGCCCTTGGACTTCTCGACCTTCTCTACTTCCTTAACTTCTTCAACCTTGCAGAGCTTGTCGAGCCTGTCTTTGTCCGTGCTGCCGGCCGCTTTAAATACCCGCCGGCGGTAGCGTGCCCTGAATGGGAGGGCACGAGTTCCAAGGCACCATAAATGGAAAAGGCATCATCATAGCCTCTGCGCGAAGTGACGGGAGCTGAAAACGCGCCCCGCGCCCGGTCTTCTGTCGTCATGATGGCGCTGGCAACGGGCGCCGTGGAGAGGGCCCACTGGGCAGCCGCAGAGCGGCCCGGCGTGCCCGCCCAGTCTTGTTCGCCTGCCATAGCAGCGCGGCAGACGGAACACATCGGGCCTCGCGACGCTATCCTGAGGCGCGTCGGATAGCGTGGGATGGGACCCATGCATTTAATGTCCCCACGCCCTTCTGCCAGAATATGGCAGGAACTGACACCGAGCGTGGCGGGAGCAGTTGGAGGTGATAAGCCACGCGCGCTCTTAAATGCGGCCTTGGGCCTTTCATCGGCTGACATCTCATCGTTGGACCCCTGTGGGGACCACTGACGGAGGGGCTTCCTGGGTCGTCATGGAACTGAGTGCTCGGGGGTCACTGTTCACCTCCCCGAGCACTCTCTCCCGAAAATGCCATTTTCTTGGTTCTCGGGGAACTGAGTGCTCGAGGGCCACTGTTCACGGCCTGGGCACTCCCGGTCTTGACTGTACGGATCCTCGGGGAACCGAGTGCTCGGGGGCCGCGGAAGCGGCCCCGAGCACTCTCTTCCGGAACTACCTTCCTTGAGTCCTCGGGGTATTCGGGTGCTCAGGGTGCTACTGCTCGCAGCCCCGGGCACACCTCTCCCAGTACTCGGTCCTCCTGGTCGTTGGGGCACTTGGGTGCTCGGGGGTCAGTGTTCCCCTCCACGAGCACTTTCTTCCTGGTCACTTAGTCTTCACAGATCATCGGGGAACCCGGGTACTCGGGGACCATTGACTGTGGCCCCGAGCGCCCTCTCCTGGGACTTAGTCTTTTTTACCTCGCGGAGCTGACCTCTGTGGGAGGGCGCCACGTTGCGGATTGCTGGCCTGGCCTCGGGATTCGGGGACCCCTGGTTCCTGATTCACCGACAATTACATACACCAAGGATCTATGGAACACCTCACATAGATGCAAACTGCATGGAATGTTTCCCGTTATCACTACATGAAATGGACAAATCAGACACGATTTAGTGATGGGTCATTATACGACCCGTCACCTATATAGTCTCGGGTCGGGACCACGCATAGCCCCATCACTGATTGTAGGTCATAAGTGATATGTTATAATATTGCCCGTCACTTATGACCTAGTCATAGGTGACGAATCTCCCTGTACCAGTCATAAGTGAATGATCATATTATGACCTGTCACTTATAACATAGCATAGGTGATGAACTTATAATATAGCATAGGTGAAGGGTCTCCCTACACAACTAATAAGTGACGGGTCATATTACGACCCGTCACTTAAGATAAGTCATAAGTGATAGATAATCTTATCACCCGTCACTTATGACTTAGCTCTGTTATAAGAGTTAGTCCTTTATTGTGCGTGCCTAGACTGGCCAGCACTATGCGCACATAGTAGATCAGCGATTTTCTCTAGTTTCTTTGGAGACTCTCTAATATTTTGTTGATATAAAGTATAATTGGTATTAGGTCTGTGAAGGTTTCCCTATTTGGTAGATTTGTTATGTTTTAAGTTGTAATCGACCATTTTGTATCTTTATCCAAAATCTTAGTACAAGTGAGTTGTATTTATGTTAGATTTGGTACTAGGTTTGCTCGATCTACTGCGATATGCCACATATCTAGTGTAATTGTATGGAATTTTTAACTGCATGCTTAACCATGAAATTAAGGTAATTGTTAGTGAAGAATGAATGTTTTACATTAATTATAGATGACGGATAGAATTTGGATGTACCTTGAGACTCGGACTTGTTCGAAGCACCTGAGTGGGGTGAAGCATTTCATGAGTGCTGGCTTGGCGGATATGAAAGATCATGGTAAAACGGTAATATATTATTCATGTCACAACTGCAGGAATGATAAGAAGTTCACGAAACTAGACAATATCCATGCACATTTGGTCATGCGTGGATTTAAAGAAAATTATACATGTTGGAACAAACATGGTGAGGAATGCCTTAACGAGGGAGAGATGGATCGGGCTCTCCGTACTGATAGTGTGGATCAAAGACTTACACCCGGTGAAATGGATCATGATCTCAGGGACGAGGACATATTAGGTTTCAATGATAATGATCTCGAGGATTTTGTGGAGAATGTGGACCAGATGGTGTGGGATGTCGAGCGGCACGACGAGTATAATAATAGTGAGTTTGTTAAATTCTAGGAATTTGTGCATGATTCCAAGACGCCCCTTTATCCCAACTGTAAGGAGAAGTAATATGGATATTTAGGAATCTAAAGCTTCTACGGCTGAAGGCAACCAATGGTTAGACTAATAAGAGTTTCAAAGTATTGCTGCATCTGTTAAGGGACATGCTACTGAGGGGAACTTGGTGCCCAATGGCGTCTACGACGCGAAGAAGATAATTTGTCCGTTAGGTCTAGAAATAGAAAAAATACATGCATGTAAGCAGGATTATATCTTGTTTCGTGGAGAGTATGTAAAGCTGGATTAATGCTCCATGTGTGGAACCTATCGATATAAGCATAGAAATGACGGTGGTGACGAGGATAGAGGTAAGAAAAGTAGAAGTCCTCCTAGGAAGATGGTGTGGTATTTTCCTATAATTCCTCATCTGAAGCATATGTTTGCCAACAGAAAGGAGGCCCAATTGGTGCGTTGGAATAAGGAGAGTCGTAAGAACAATGTAATAATACGGCACCCGATGGATTTAACTTAGTGGCAAATCGTTGATTCCACATTTGGTTGTTCACTGAACAATTGAGAAATATTAGGTTTGCTATGAGCACAGATGTCATGAATCCATTCGGTAACATGAGTACCTCACATAGCACCTGGCTTGTTGTATTATCGATCTGTAACCTTCCACCCTGGCTTTGTAATAAGAGGAAATACATTATGTCGTTGATCTTGAAATCAGGACCAAAACAACCTGGCACCGATATCGATGTGTACCTCAGGCCTTTAGTCAATGATTTTAAGAAACTCTGGTTCGAAGGTGTCGAGATTTGGGATCAGTACAAGCAAGAATACTTTACCTTGCACGCCATGTTGTTCGTCACCATCAATGATCTACTAGCACTTCTTAACTTGTCAGATCAGAGCAAAATAAAAGGTGAATCTTGCCCCTATTTCTTAGATGACACATGCAATTTAAGGTTGAACAGCTCAAAGAAAATATTGTACATGCAGCATCAATGTTTCCTTCCTAGGAAGCACCCATACCGAAACTTGGACAAGCAGTTCGATAGCTCAAGGGAGAAAGCGTTACCTCCAAGACATTTTAGCGGGGGAAGATATCCACAGTCAGGTTAAGAATATCAATGATGTCCTTGGCAAACAAAAGATCCTCCAAGGATGATGAACAATTAGGAATGTGGAACAAGAAATCAATACCATTCGGGCTAGAGTATTAGAAAAAATTAGATGTTTGCCACTCTATTGACAATATGCATGTAAAGAAGAATATATGTGAGAGTCTGATCCGTACATTGCTCCAAATGAAAGGAAAAGGAAAGGATCATGAGAAAGCACAAGCTGACCTTGAAGAAATGGGCTTAAAGCCGAAGCTCCATGCACATGATACTGACAAAGAAAAACACCTACCCCCAGTAGCTATCACTCTCTCCAAGAAGGAGAAAAAAGAAATCTGTGAGTTCTTGTACAGTGTGAAAGTTCCCTCCGGTCACTCGTCCAACATCGCAATACTTGTTTCAGTGAAAGAGCTGAAAATGAATTTCTCCATGATGAAGTAACATGATTGCCATGTGATGATAACATCACTGTTTACGGTAGCTTTTAGAAACATCCTCCCAATTAAGGTTTGCAAGGCTATTATAAGCCTGTGTTTTTTCTTCAATGCAATTGAACAAAAGGTGCTTGATCCAGATACGCTAGAGGAGCTAGAAAAAATACACTTTGAGACTCTATATATTCTTGAGCTATATTTTCCACCACCTTTTTCCGATGTCACGGTTCATCTCACTACTCACCTTGTGAAGGAGATACACTACCTTCGCCCTGTGTTCCTGCATCATATGTTTCCATATGAGAGATATATACACGTTATCAAGTCTTACGAGCCTTTCCTGTGGGATGCATCGTGCAGGGTTACATGATGGAGGAGGCATTAGAGAGGTCTATTAATTATATGTACCAAATAACCTAATTGGCGTGCATAAGTCTCGCCATGTGGGGAGGCTCGCATGTATAGGGGTTCTAGGAAAGATGGCAATAACTCCAGATCTGAAGGCATATGACCAAGCTCATTTTCTTGTGGTGCAACAAATGAGCAAAGTGTGCCCATATGTCGATGAGCACAAGCAGATACTACTTGATGAGAATCCAGGGCAGACCGAAGCTTGGATTGCAAGGCAACATATGCAAAGGTTCGCCACTTGATTTTGAGACCAAATCAGACAATCGAGCTGAGTACTCCTACAAGTGCTCTGATAAAAAAATTGGCTTCGAGCCCTATATAAACAATTATAATATATCAAGGATACGATATAAACGGATACATATTTTACACGGTTACCCAAAATGAGAAGAGCATATACCAGAACAATGGTGTTCGTATAGATGCTTATGATAACGGCATGCAGAGGGGTACATACCACGGTCAAATAGAGAAAATCTGGGAGCTGAACTACTTGGGATTCAAGGTAGCCCTGTTGCCATGCCATTGGGTACATAGGGTAAAGGGCGTCACTAATGATAAGTATGGGTTCACTAGCGTTGTTCTCAAATATATCGGATATAAGGCTGAACCATTCGTACTCACTAAAGATGTTCGCCAAGTCTTTTATGTTACTAACACAACAAAGAAGAAATACAATGTGGTTCTCGCTGGGAAAAGATGTATCGTTGAAGTTGCAAACTTCATTGATGAGCAGGAGTTCAATCAATTCGATGAAATCTCCCCTTTCGCTACTACAATCGTGTCATGCCTTTCGTCGATCGAGAAAACTCCATATCTGCGCTCCGACCATAATGGAGGGATCCATGCCAAGAAAGCACGAACACGACGAATTTGAATTTTAGGCTCCAAGTTATTTAAATTTGTAATATTAATTTCAAATGTTTAATATTAAGTTCAAATTTGAATTTGTATATATATTAAATTTGCAGTATTAATGTAAATTTTTTAATATTAAATTGAGCATAACCAGTTATGAATTTTAATCTAGAATTTCTGTCAAAGTTATAGGTGATGGGTGATACTATTTACCCATCACTTATTATTAGTCATAGGTGATGGATGATCTATGCATCCATCACTTATTAGTAGTTATAGGTGATGGGTGGTACAATGCACCAATCACTTATTAGTAGTTATAGGTGATGGGTGATACTATTCACCCATGACCTATGACTTTCTTTCCCGGTCACTGAGTACAAGTAATAAGTGACCGGTAATAATATTCACCCGTCACTTATGATTTGTAATAAGTGATGGGTCAATATCGTAGATGATGTGTGATGGTATTTACCCGTCACCTATGATCATTTAACTATATATAGGCTGCCTCCCCATGTCATTTTTTCTAAGTCCTAGCCCTAACTCCCTGAGCCACGCCTCCAGCCTCCTCGTTCTTGAGCCACTGCCGAGCTCGCACTGCCACCATTGACACCCTCTCCCACCACCGTCGATGCCCTCTCCTCCGCACTCCTTTGCCATCAAGCCCCCGAGCCTGTCGCTAAGCCCACCGATGACGCTCTCTCCGCCAATTCCCCAACGGAGGAGGAGGAGGAGGTCACCCGTGCCACTGATGCTTGCTCCATCTAGCCACCGTTGTCCTTGTCTCCGTTGAACCCATCGTCCACCTCCCATCTCTGTCAAGTAGACCCCTGCTTCTCCCCCACCATCTCCTCCCCCATCTTTGGTTTGAAGTGTGCAATAAGTGGTTACCTATAGCTACTGGTAGACTAGTGCAGATATCGAGTTGATGTATTTGTGAAATGACCATACATGGCTGGGATTTGTGAAATGATCCTTATTTGTGAAATGGTCCATGGGATTTTTAGCTTCACAAGTTTGGTATACTATTTTCGGTAAAATGAATGTGATACTTTTAGACAAGTCTGGTGGATTAGGGTTTTTGTTAACACTTGGGGCTTTTATCGCATTTTGCTTTTGCCATTGGGTTCACAGTTTATTGTTTGTTTTTGACACACTCATCAATTTCCATCCCTTAGACGCCTGAAAAGTTCATTCTGCCCTCGTCTCCATCCTCGCCTCTCCTCCTCTCAAAGCGCTTGATAATTTAGCCAATTAAGTTGAAATATTCTAAGTAGCCAATTAAGTTGTTGATGTTAACTATAATTTAGGAAGCTACTAAACTCAAAGTTTGAACTTTCTTATCTTCTTTTTGTGCAAATAATATCTAATTACATAAACCATCACATCTAACATTCAACCTTAAAACATCCATGGAGCTGAGAGCCATAACTTGACAAAACACTTTAAATTTATGGGCATTAAGACTCCTTTTGAGGGCCTATATATTTTTGTTAAATATGTTAGCTCATTTTTGTGAATTGGATCTTCAATTGAAATTAGGTGCAAGAATGTCTGTTTTCTCTCTTAACATGCTATATGTTTTATGGATTATATGCTTTCATATTCAAAACAAGAACCAATTTGAATATCTAAAAAATTTATATTTTGAACATGGGACAGTTTTATTACTAAGACTGGTCTATGTAAAATTAGCAAAAAAAAAAGTCTTGTATACCTGAATAATAGTTATATTTTTTAGCAAGTGTCATGTGCTTGTGCAATGTTATTTTTGTATACATCAGAATTTATTAGAGACAGAATCATGCCTATTGAGTACATACCTGAACACTATTTGGATGATAGTTTACTCACATAGATACTTGGACTCTTAAAACTCATACCATTATCACAAGAAAGAGTTATTTCTTAAGTAAATAAGCAGCTCATTGTAATATATTGAGTAATTACATGTGTTATTGCAGTAATTTTACCAATGGATAAAGTGATAACTAACAATTTTGTGGTATAATTTAGTAAGTTTTTCATATGGTCATAGAACTGGTTGCCATTCATAAATTCCTTGATTTATATTCGGACAGCTGAGGGGGGTTTTTTTTTTTGCAGAATTATACCTAGTTATGCATTATTTTTCTCTTTTTTGGATAGAAAATGCATTATGGTTCCAGAAGACACTGTTTTTGTATGTGTTTTCACTTTATTCTTCTGCGAACACATTATTCTGCAGGTACAAAAAAGATCCACATGTTAGTGTGAATTTCCTCTTCTTCTTTTTTGGAAATTGCTTGAATTTATGGTTTTGTGTCATATGATGCTCTGAACAATTAGCGATCAACTTGACACTTGTAACTGTAATATCACGACATTTGGAACCTTTACACGTACATTTGCATAATTTAAGTTGGCACTTTCAAAATATACAATCTATAGCCTATAAATGTCATTCCTTGGAGTAGTATTTTCTTTGGTGTAATATCGAACCATAGATATATGGGCACTTTCTAAACAGTTGAGGGAAAAAACATGTTTCCTTGTTCTCTTAACCATGATTTCTTTTCTTTCCTCTAAGAAACCATGGGGGTAGAAGAGGACTGTCACACCTCAGAAACCAAAAACACAGAGAATGCTAGCACTAGAGGCCACCCCGGTACAAGATGGGATGGATAGGAGCCTAAGCCCATACCCAACGTCCTCCTTCGGCAGCAGCGAAAGCCAGTATCATAGCCTGAGTCCTGTTCCGTGCGAGCCTCCAAGACGACATCGAGCAAGTGATGAAGATTACAATCCCGTAGAAGAGGTATTGATATGAGTCAATGCATTTTATACTTGTTGAATGGAGGAATATTTTTTGTTTATGTCAACTATCCTTATTTTCTCTATAGATTGACGAAGCGTAGTCTCAAAGCCAGACATCTGGTAGTAGTGCACGAACCCGAAAGCTAAGGTTACAAACACAGTGACCGATAGACAAGGTTAACATCATGGGAATCAATGCTGACAGGCTGCCTACAGATGAGAAGTCCCTGAATAGATTCCGGAGGGTCACATGGCTCATTGCTCGGGAGAGGGTGCCGATAACGACTAAGTTCGATGACTTCAGTGATGAAATGAAGAGGGCTTTGTTCGATAATGTTGTCAAGGAATATCTGGAGTACCCTGGAAACATGAGCGAGTGTCAAACGATCATTGTGGTCAATGTAGCAATGAAAGCAATCATGAAACTTCACTGAAGCTTTAAGAGCAAGCTTGTTAATCGGTCCTTTGCTAAAGGGGTGGCACCCTTTGAGAGCTACAAGCACTTAAAAGAGGAAGATCGGTATGCTTTTGTGCAGATGAAGAACTCAGAGCAGTTCAAAAAGGAGAGTGAGGAGAAAAATCAGCTTCGGGCTAGAAACAAGCACAACCGCAGGACCGGTGCAACCAAGTATGCTGGGAAAAGGGCGAAATGGTAGGCAGAGGATGATAATTTAGCTAGAGAAGGCCGCAAGAATCCTTGGTTGCAATTATCGGAATGATCGCGGTCATATTTGCGTGCAAGGGGTGAGCTGTCCAAAAGCTGGGAAATCACATTCAGAAATAGCGAAACCCAGTCAGTCACAAAAAAAGTCAAAGAAAAGGCAACCGAACGTGTGCAGTGGACGTAGATGCAATTACACAGAACATCACCTGAAAAGATTATGCAAGCATCTTGGGGTATCTTGCATCACAGGGAATAGAGATGTACATGCCACATGAAGCTAGCCCTAGAGTTGCAGAGAAGAGTTGTTGCACCTCTAAGGAGGTCAATCAGTAAGTAGCCGTTGCTGTGACTGAGCCGGATATGATTGACCTACTAGAAGGGCCCACGCCCTGCAGCCTTGTAATCAGGTCTGGCGGGTATCTCATCGAGGTTGCAAGGCGTCGGGAGCTTCCAGACGTTCGTATCTTACATACGGTTTCGATACGTGATGGCTACGCCATGGTTATGGTGAACATGGTACATAGTAATGCCACCTATCACGTGTTGGAGCTCCCCCTCAATGGTGAAATTACAACTTTGGGTGAAGCTCTTCGTCAAACGATCCAGTGGAAGAGGGGTGACATCGTAGTCTCTAGTGCATCCCAGTCTGGATGAGCTTCAATTGCATCGTCACTGGGTGCCTCACTTCCAGAGAAGGTAGTTCCTTCTCCTCCTCCAGAGAAGCTAGCTTCATTGCCCTCTAATCCACATCCGGTAGCCTCGCTTTCAGATCCAATTTCGTCTCCCCCAAAGAAAGCAAAGAACAAGGAAATGGAAGCCAAGAAGAAAGGCTCTAAAAGCACCTTTTGAAGATGTTGAAGGCAATTATACCAGCAAAGAAGTCCACAGATATTGGAGCAGTGTGGACTAGTGCTAACATGAAATTCCAATATGGGAAGACCTCGACGAGGGTAGATTACCTAGCAAGGGCAGGAAAAGCACGTGTCGATCTGTATAATTACTATATGCAGGCTACTAGAGATAACAATACTTAATCTATAGTCGTACAATACAAATGACGACACTTCTTAACTAATGATGACGGCTACTTCATTGTGGGTTTCAATGAATTATACAACCTCTTCAACGTTGATGCCCTGAACGTATCGTTATTACGGATCTTCACATTGTAAGTCCCTTAAAATCATATATTAATTAATTAATTCCACTAAGTCTTGAATCTAACTCTGTTCTTATCTGTTGACATTTGATGAAAGAAACAGAGAAGAACAAGGAGCCCATCACATTTCTTGACCCTAAGGCCATTACAATATCAGTCATCCAACTTCACCCCGACTACGCTGTGGACCATGTGGTCAGGGCAATGCAATGATATTCCAAAATGTACTACCTTGTTGGACACCCACAATACCAGTGGTCATTGGATCTTACTGGTTATTTGGCTCAAGTGGACTCGGTGTGGTACCTCAACTCGTCAAGACCAGTAGCACCAAAAGGCAAACTTGAACAACGTGATTATAGCGTTGTAAAAAGACTCCTCGACGCGTAAGTTCTACCTAACTTAGTTTACATATTTAACTTTTCTAACATTCAAATGCTCCATAATCGATCCCTCTTTATGCAGGGCTTTTGACAAGTACCTTCGAGCTCAACCTGACTACAACATGAAAGACAGTCACAGATTGACACACAAGACCGGGTTCGTTGTAAGTATTACCAAACAGATTACCAAATGCTCTCTTTTGCTTTTTTTATCTGACAATAAATTTTCTTTTTAAAGTGACAAAAACAACCATCAGGCAACGCATGCGGATCCTATGTTGCGTGAAACATGCTCCTCACGCTCCTCAAGAAGGATATCAAATCCCACAATGTAAGTTCAATACGAGATTATTCGTAACTAATTTCAGTAATTAGTTTAATTCTATGATAACATGATATTGGTTACGCGTCAAATTATGCAGGAATTTTTAGCTTTTTTTTTCAATGACCGTGCACACCCGGAGATTTGATGACAGATCATCGAGTTCATGGTGTCTGAAGTCATCAACCCACACAGCAAGTTCCACTATAGAATCTCTAGGTTGTGAGGTCTTACGTGATATGAATTGATCGAAACTTTGTAACATTTGTGGTTCTGTAATGGATTGATCGAAACTTTGTAACCTTTGTGATTCTATGATGAAGCGAGTTCTTATATAAGTGTGTTTGTCCATATGGATTTGGATATGTTGCTGTTATTTGCAGGGAGTGGACGGCTACTAAATCCTGGCTATGCTCTAGGATGCGGCTAGAAAATAACACAATCGTGCCAGGTAAGCTACACATAAGTGACAAGTAACTTTTTAGCAGTCACTTATATGTTTATATAAGTGATGAACAACCTTATTATCAGTCACTTATATGTTCATATAAGTAATGGGTAATTAGGTTACTCGTCATTTATATCTTTTCACTAGCATATGGGTGAAACATATAAGTGATGGATAACCTAATTACCATCACTTATGTTTGGAGACAAGTGACCGGTGAAGCTACCTGCCACTTATGTATTTCTCCCTAGTACATGAGAGATGATCATAGGTGACGGATCACGGTTACGACCCACACATATAACCTCATTGGTAACAAGGACTTATCTGTTACTAATAACTAGTCATTAGTGACACGTTCGGAGTAACGGGTGCGAGACCCATCACCCATATCTATTATGACTTATCATCATAATTTTTTTGTCACGTAGTGCATACCGATGCAGCGACACGAGAATGTTCTAGCCCTCTCGCCTGTGTGCCCCCAGGTCAAGCTGCTGCTACAACTTGGAAAGTCATATGACTTTTCCTTTTTATTTCCCGGGGATCCCTAAACAATGGGGCCCTTGTCTACCATTCAAGTTGCCAGTCACCGATTTAACCAAGGTTTCGTCGTGGCCTTTTAGTGATTGACATACGCAAGAAACCAGAGCTTCCGACAAGGTTTTCAAAGGGCATCAACAAAATTCTTTATGCAACATAGATGATTAGAAATGGTAAGCTTCTTAAGTACGAATTATCTGTTAACGGTGTAGCTAAGTCACTAGATCTGAATATATAGTACTGCCAAATAGCAATAGTGAAATGTGTTATATATCCCAACAACCAGCTAAGGAACATATATAATTGCTCATCAGACTAGTCACCATGATCAAATTTAGACTACTGGAATGTATAGTTTCGGAGTGGTAGACGGTGTTGATGCTAAATAAAAGCAATCCATGCATGTTTGTAGTGGCGGACAAAACCAAGTCATATGGAGAGGGTGGATCTTCTTTCTCCTTCTTCCCCATATCATCTCCCTCTTCTTCTCATTCTCTTGGAAAAAAATAGAGAGGGCTTGGAGGTGCTACAAGCACTACAAGAAATTCGATCATCTATAACAAACATGGTCGTGATAAAACCTAGAAATGTCACAAATTGTGGTTATTTGGTGATGATTCAAGAAATTTCTTCATTAATCGATAGTGGGGCAGTTTCATCAGGTATGTCTATGACAAACTGTTACCATCGTCAACATATGTCCATTGTTTTGTGACGTTACTATGTATTATCGTCACAAAAAATATGAGACGATGCCTAGTACATCTTAATGACGAAATCTATTTTTGTCATGCAACAGTCATGGTACCACCCCATCACCTCCTTTTTTTTCCCACGCCCGCTCCCCTGACCCATCAAATTTGGGTTTTTACTGCTAGCCCAATCCAAAATTACAACTCCTCCCATGGCCCGATCCAAAATGCGTATGTGACTAGATCAAGAGCTCGAGAAGTCCACTCCTCTGATTCTTCTCCTCCTTGCCCCCTTTGCCCATCATACGCGCCGCCGCCTGCCATTTTTTAGCCTACTCTGACTCCCCGGCGGGCTAGCGGCTTCCCTGGTCCCCGCTCCTTGATCCTCCCTACCCGATGCTGCTCCTCCTCGCCTGAAGCCCTCACCTCACTGCCGGCTCACCTCCTTACTCGATGCGGTCGGGTCTCCTCTGCAAGATCTGCACCAGCTTCCCTCTCTCAGACGACCACCGACGTGCCATGTCGCCATCACGCATCTCCGTCACTGTGAGCCCATGACATCCACAACCTGCAACGGCCCTCCACGTCCGCTTCCTCACCAACGCCAAATAGTGCTTTCTATTCTTTGGTGATTAGAACCTATGACTTTGAATTGTTTTTTATTTGGGTCAATCTGTGTTTGCAAACATTTTAGATTCGGATCGATAGATCTTGATGCTTTCAAGAAACTGATTTATTATGTTTCTTGTGTTGTTTGATACATAGGGAATGACCATAATGGGGCAGCTTGATCTTTCCTTCTGGATATTGGTGGCACATAGGCTATCTAGCGACGAGCTCAGGTCAGGTGCATACTTATTCTCTCATGTTTTAAGTTCTGTTTGATATATTAATATTTTGTTTGTGGTTGTGACCAGATCAAGCATGACCATGGATCCCATTTGGTACACACAACTTTGACTAACCCCAACATCTTATATGTGGTCTATTATCTGTGTGGAGACGGATAATTGGTTTTTTGATATTTGCTTTATTGTGTTACGCTTATGTTTTTCTTTCTCTGTGAAAATATTTTTCAATATATAATAGATTTTTTGTCTTGCGTCATACATTGATTTCATCATTAATTAGTGCTTGCATAAATGGTTTCGATTGTCCTATAAAAGATTGATGACATAACTCATTTCTATTTCTTCATTTTTTTACCTCTTTCCATTCGAGGATGTACAAGGAAGTTTGGCATCAAAGAAGAGGAATTTGTAGGTAGAACACTATTTAATTTTGTTATGCAGGTCAACATTTTAGTTTCTTCCCATTTTTAATTGTATTGTGTGACGATGTCAAATTCCAGGATCTCGTGGTGCCCTTTTCCATTTGTTTAACTGTTATTGGCGCCCACAGTATGCCCTCTTGATATATTGCTTGGCTGTTGCAGAATTTTGATTAACATTATAATGTATGCTGCTTATCAGGATAGATGTTTGCTAGATGCCTCATTGATAATTACTTGTTTAGTCTCTAGGGATGGTTATGTCACAGGGAGAAATAAAAAAAGGTGATGCTCTAGAGATGGTTTGTAGGCGCAATAAATAGAGAAAGTCGTTTTAGTTGCCACATTCTTGCGAGATTTTAATAATTGCAATTTGTGTTGAGGATTTAATTTTCCTTGATGTGTCATATTATTTCATAACATGTTATTAATGTGGCTCCCTGTTGTCTAAATCTCGAGATGTATAACATAAACATCTTATAGCATTATTACATGATTTGTGGGTCTTCAGGCCTTATGGATTTTATTTTTTCTTGTACCCTATCTTTAACATGATTAGTCAGGACTTTTTCCTAGAGCTTGCTTCCTTATGTGGATTTTTCAATTGAATCAGTCCAGAGTTAATCTAGCTTTCCCTATTTGTTTTGGCTGTTATCAGGGATAGATCACCTTTGGAGAGCTAATGCTACAACAACTGCTTGTGTTCTTTTGGATCATTCTGTATTTTCTGATTCCTAATTAACTAATACTTTGAAGTGGGCATTGGTTGCATTTGTAGAAATATAACCATGAATCAATACAACATAAGCCTCAAGCCCTCGGTTACTAAATCCAGGGACCCCTATAATTATAGTATCTCCTTGTCGTTTATTTATAATAACAATCACCTACTATACTAGTTCACATAAACGACTTAATTTCTTGATCAACGTAACGACAGTGAAACTAACCTTAATTTGAATGTAGCTCGATATGAAAATAAATGGTGTTAAAATAATATTATATGTATGCAGGTTAGAAGTGGTGAGATTAAGGAGTGCATCAGGGATGGCCAAGGCTCCAGCATGGCACTGTGCCTGGCCAGGGTCCTAACCATCGCCCTATACCTGGGGCCATCGATGTGCCCAGTGAACCACCATCGTGCCTTCGTCGGCAGTGGGCATCATGAGACTTGCAACGTCAACAACAAGGTGACATGGATTAAGGGAACATTCCAGATGCAGTCTGTAGTACTTAATATAGCTTTTGAAGTCTTTGATGAATGCATGATTTAGGTTAATCATTTTTTCAGTAGAACATGGTACAAAGTACATTTTCAAGTTTGTGATGATTGCATGCATGATAAGATATAGACATGCTTATATTTTGCACATGTGAATTTGATCTGTGATGTCTATATTTTGTGAAAGATTATGTGACTTGATGTAATGAGATGGTCGAGATAGTCCAAATGTTCAAATTATTCTGTAATGTTTTTCTATGTTGCTAATGTTTTTATGGGATGTGTGATGATATAGAGAGAACTTTATGACGATTTCTTCATTTCGTCACAGACAAGCAGTGACTGTACGAATTTTAGTGACGAAACACAAGCCAATAGTAACGTTTAATATCACATTACATGATAAATAAAATGTCACCAAATAGTCTCTCTTCCATGACGGTAGTATAATCATCATAAAATATAAGATGTTTCATGATAATTTCGTGAACTTCGTCACTAAATACATTCTATAACGCATATTCTGTGACAAAGTGAATGCCAAAAAAATATATCATTGTTATTATTCTATAAAAAATATCATTATACTATAATAATAAACTATCATCATAGATAATCAGATTTCTCATAGGGTCTTTGAGCCCCTGCTTTGGATCCGCCCTGCATGTTTGATTTCTTCGACGAGTCATGCTGTAGACCGTGACAGATACCGCTCCACTGGCCGATGCCCCTGTCTCCCCTCGATCCTTAAAACCTCATGACTTTTCAGAGACGGAGAGATCGAACGGGAGAGACAAAGATCGCGCACGTACTAGAACGGGGACGGCATATTGTGTGCCTGACAGCTGTGTGCGTGTCCCTCTCAAGTGTAGTAATTTGGACCTACCGGATACAAGATATTATCTCTGTTCTCTTCTGGTTATCGCTTTAGTCTTCAGCACATAAAATAAGTTTATAATAAATTCTTTTATATATAATATATTTATTTCTCTCGATTTCTTTAACATTTAATTAATGACACATAAGCCACAAGTCTACCACACTCGTAGAATTGAAACTTTACTTTCTAATAATTTTTAATATAAACACTCTAGGAAAATATCATTTTAAAAATCTAAAACTACATCTATTTAAAAATAAAATCAAAATTTTAAAATAACATCTATCAAATAGAGATAGTACATTGCAACTTGCTTGCTTTCTGAAATATTGCGGGGTCCGGCGGGGTCTCGCTTTCAAAGTACGTCTTGAAAGCTACTGCTGGCTAGTACATATTGTTTGTACCTAGTGCCATGGGACAAGATCAATAGATATGGTTAGCGAGGCTAACAACATGTAGCTCGCAGGTGATAAAATTATACACATGCATGCAGATCACTGACTCACTGTACCACTTGCAAGCTGATGTCATGCATGAGGTTTTCGATCTTGCCTTTTTCATCGTTTCATAGTGTAGCACTAGTTCACGTCTGTAGCCCATGGCCGATGACCGATCATCACAGTAAATCGGACCATTATTGACAAATCCCTATCCGTTGATCCTTCGCATGAATGAGTAAGTTGGAGCATTCACAAACGGCAAGCTTTTCTGCAGTGTCTCAAGCATGCGAGATGTGCTCACGGGCCACATCCTTGCTAGATATACGTGGCAATGCATGGGATGCATTGCTTTCTAGACTTCTAGTGACTTGAAGTAACATGCAAGACCTTGACCACTGTAAAAGCTAGAGGGCAGTGATTTGGTTCTGCGAGAGTTCTTTACGTAAAAGCAGAAGCCTGCCTGCCTGCGCACGTTTTATGCCTCCATGCATGCACTCGCAGCCTGTCTAGAATCTCTCGTACGTAGGGCAGAGAAAGTGTCCACGGCTACTGCTTGTTTTCAGTGCTGTCCGAAGGCATCACGCCATGCGTGGCATTCGATATTTGCGCGCGCGCGGCGGGACAAGTACTTGCATCATTGCATGCCAAAAAAGAACGTGGTTAGTCTTTGAAATTAAAAAAATGAGAAAGAAGAAGCAGGAATAATTAATATGATTGTTTGTGAATTTGTGACAACACCACCTTCTTGAAATGTGCTGATCTTGGACTCTCTCCTGCTTAATCTATGTCACATATTGAGATGTGTGTTGAGTAGGTGAGACTAGCTCAGAGCTAGTTACTTCTCAAGACTCAAGAGCATTGTACAGTTAGTTTCACGTTGAGGTATACTAGTTTACAAATATGTGTTGCCATGAACCCACAAAGTCCAGTCCACACCCATTTATATATATAAATCCAACACCGGCAGAATCGAATTGGCCGCTTCTACGTAACAACCACCGAGTCAAAAGGGGCTGGGATACATTTGTCGGTAGTACCATGGAGTTATGATGAAGTCAGTATCATGCATGCATCTCAGAAACTAACTGTTTTCATCAAGTAGTCAATATACATATATAATGGAGGATGGCTAACCATAGAATTATGCAGAATAGATTCTCATCAAAAGGAAACAAGAAGAATGCATAACAAAGACAAAATAGCTACACATGCATTTTGATTAGCAGAAAAGGCATCCAAAGTCTAAAGTTTATGCGCAGATTCTGGAAATGCATGTCCAAATAATGTTCGGGCGTGGTGTTGTATAGGGGATCACGTGATAAAAGAGACTAGCTAGCTAAGACCTTGATTACTGAACGAAATAGCTAAGACAATTATTATGCTGGAATCAAAACAATAAATTTCATCTAATTAAAGAAGAGACATATGAAGCCGAGGCCCAGCATTTGAGATAAAAAAAAAAAAAACTGTACAAATTAAAGGATCATACTCTAGCAGTACTTCAATTGAAATATCTTTAAAAAGAGCAACGTTTAAAAATGTAGACGACGTCAAAATTTATTCCTCAACTTACAATTGATGGTAACATTTTCGTATACAACTTTTTGATATATTTAGTCATTTCTAACATCTCTACTCCTGAGTTTTTGAGAGAACTGATATTTGATTCCAAAAAAATGTTGTAATATCCACCGCAAATTTTCATGTTGTTTTCTATGTTTCAATATCAAATTATACTTAGTTTCCTTGCACATGATAATTAGAAAGAAGTAATATATGTTGCTTTCAGGAAAAAAGCAAGAGCTCTTTCCCTCGGTTATTTAACCTTTTGCCAAAATGGTCACATGACTTAGGTAGCGCCTTATGCACTTGAAGCTCTAGCAGCCCATAGATTCATAGGTCTTTCCAAGGTGCGCCTGTTTACCAAAATGGAAAGCCATAAAAGACCAGAGGAACCAAGCCTGGAAGGTGAAAAGGAAAGGCAAAGGAAAATTAACGTATTTTCAGGGCATGATGATTTATACAATTAAAGTGTCACTACAACAAAAAGTGTCATCTGAGCCGGGTCATCATTGTAGGCTAGGATAGAACCGGTATTGATGAAGTATCAGTGTCGGTTCATAACATCCTACGGTCAATTAATGATCACTACCGGTTTGTAACTTAATATCAATGCCGGTTCTAGTTACCAGCCAATACTGATACTTTAGTGTCGGTTCATGATTATGAATCGGCACTGATACTCAGTATCAATGTCGGTTCGTGTAACGGGCTAGCACTAATAATTTGAACGGATCCAAAATTTTACAAAGGCAAAGTGAATAAACATCCACATCCGTCGGTCTTATCACCTCACCTCACCTCTACCTATCCTATCTCACTCTATCCTCAATCTGCCCTCTATCTCTCTCTCATCGATCTCCTCCCTCACGGCTGTGGCAGTAGCCTCCTTCGCCCGCGCCTCCTCCGAAGGACGGCCTCTTCATCGTCTGCGCCCCTCTGCTGCTCCGCCATGGCAGCCTCCTTTGCGGCTATGGCGCTGCTGCTAGCACGGATCTAGCCGAGCGATGCGAGCAGAGGCCTGTGGTGGCGAAGGACCTGTGGTGCGGCGATGGTGGAGGAAAGGGGTACGGCATTGCTGTCCATGGATCCTTCGCGGCGTGGCGAGTCGTACAGCTCCTCTGTGTCGTCCTCTCCATTCGCATTAGGTGGGTTCTTCTTGGTATGTCTCCACTTTTCTTTCTCCTGATAAAATCATTTCTAACCCTTCTCTCTTTGGGATAGGTCTGTATAGTGCAGTGTATATCCGTGTGATTGGGGATTGAAATACAATGCATTCTTAGCTACGAATTCCGATGAATTGGAAAGAAAAAAAATGATTTTTAGGCAAGGACAGGAATGAAAACAAAGATTTTTTTGTGTTGCAGTTTGCTTGATGTCTTGTTGAGTGCGATGCAATCTCCAAATCTGTGACTACTAGGTAAACACAACAAGAATTTGGTCGTGTGTCCTGGAATTTCTTTGTTTTAGTGTTGGATTGATTTTGTTTCACTGATACGTGTATCATGTAAATGTTATGAGCAAGCTGCGTACGTGCTGAAATACATGTATCGAATAACCTAAATGCTATGAGCAAGCTGCATATGTGCTAAAATCATATTTATTTTCTAAAATATGAGCTTTTTTTGCCCCATGTAATATGTATCAGTGCTAGTTGGTATTAAGAACTGGCACTGATACTGATTATCAGTACCGATTCAAAAATCATCACTGATGGCATTTTTGAACTGGTACTAATGACTATTTTTGTAGTAGTGTGTCAATCTGCATTCAAGAAATGCCTGATTTACATTATTGACGAAAGTTTGTTAGTAGCTTTATTTCTATTTTGATCTCATTTAGTTAGACCTAGAGGGTACATTCTCGATCCATACGTTGCTTAACTTTTCTTTATCGCCCGTGAACTAGAGATCGATTGCTGTGTAAACACTAGATTAACCGTGCTTTATAAGATTTAAATGTCTACGATCGTAATGAACACGAACGTTAAAGTGGTAAGTCGGTGTGGACCTTTGTTATATTGAGAAAATTGTTAAGTCGATTAATTTCTCTAAAACATTCATGAGCACTCTTCTTACGAAATTATTCTTTTCCACGTTAATGATGGAAAAACTTAACAGCATGATGCCATATAGCTAGCCACTTTTTTATAGTAGAAGACATGCTCGATTCCTTGCAAAATCCGACTTTCTACGACGCAACTTTGGTGCTAAAATCACAATTATATTATATTCCAACTTGCTATATATGACAATATCGCCATGCACCGTCAAAGCCTCCACGTCGCAACCGTCACGTTTGGACTCGGTGTAAGGGATAGGCGGTGGGGCCCCAAGTGGCGAAAATGTGACGCTGCAGTTGAGGCCCCAAGCATGACGAGGTCAGGAAGTGGGATGCAAACATGTGGGCTCTATAGATACATTTCCAATGTGAATACTGACGGTGCGAGGAGACAGATCAAATGCCGCTCGATCCATGCACCATCGAAGCCTCCATGTCGCAACCGTCACGTTTGGAATCACTCGTATTTGTGACCCGCAAGTCTAACACAAATTGCCTCCTATAAGTTGGGTATACGCGAAAGTGTACCAGTGTCATTTTGTGTTGCGTGTAGGGCTGTCAACGGGTTGAACTCGAGTAAGTTTATTACCTTAAGCTTGAGTTTGATAGAAACTCAAGCCTAATTCGATCCAAGCTAAAGATCTGACCGAGCCTACAACCATACTAGAGTTTTTTATAGCTCTATCTATAAATCAAATGTGTATGTAGTCACGTAACCTTAAGATTAGATAATTAGACTTTTGGTTGGATTGTGAGTTTAAAAAATAAACTTGGTTAAAGTGAATAGACATCAACTTTGCCTCGACGGACAGCAGTGAGAGTTAGCTGAGCTTTTGACGAGCTATTCGAGCTCGAGCTCGATAGACTCGTGAGCTTGTGGCTAAGCTTGAACTTGGCTTGTTAAGTTCTCGAGCTGAGCTCGAATTGAGCCTATGACGAGTCGAGTTCGAGTAGCTCACGTGCCTCAAGCTTTTTTTGACATTCATAATTGCGTGCAATCAGTTATTTCAAATTTTGGCTTAAATTACTTTTTATATATTGAGTTTAGATTTTTGAAAATGATAAGAGTTGATTTGTCTCAAATAAATATTTTCATTATAGTATACTCATGCTATGTTTTATCAATATATTACAACAAAAATTAATAGTCAAAATTGTATTTTAAGAATCATGTTGATGTCTAAAATGATACTTATTTGTGACTGTAGTAGTACTTATTACCACTTATGTTTGGAGATGCATTTATCGTGAGAAATAATGAGAGTAGTTTTAGGGTTGCATCGACGATACGTCAGCACACTGCCAGAAAAAAGGCTTAGCTTGTAGAGTCTCTAGTGCAGCTAGTATTTTGCCTGCAGTTTTTTTTTTTTTTTTTTGAGGTATGCCTGCAGTTTCTTGTGACCTTTCATCCCCAAATTAAACTTGGCTGCTCTAGAATATGTATTCCAATCTCGTCTTTCTCTACCAAAAAAAATCAATGGCTACATTTCTGGCTTGTTACACTCTCCACAATTCATAGTGAAAAATTGATGCCATCATGCAGATTAAATTGGGGCAGGCATGTCACGGATGATGTGGTTGCTTGGGCATATGAGAAGAATGGCACATACTTGGTCAGGTCTGCATATAGACTACTTAAAGATTTACAGATGAACGAATCTGATCACTTGGCCGGTGTGTCTGCATGTTCTGCTGCTGCTGGCGTGTGGTGGAAGCATCTATGGAATATGGAAATCCCTCCGAAGGTGAGAATGTTCTGGTGGCGTTCCATCCATAATTTTCTACCAGCAAAAACGGAATTATTCAGACGTCATCTCCGACATGGCCAGCCTTCAACATGTTACTAGTGACCACATGGACCAATTCATTTGGCTCTCAGAGATCACCAACAACACAGTTCTTCAGCCCGACACATCCAGATTCAGTCAACTGGAAGTGCTCAATTGAGGGCTCTTATTCGGCTAGATCGACCTACTCTATGATGTTCTATGGGTATATCGTGACTAACTTCAACTAACTAATTTATAAGGTGTAGGCACCGTTGAAATACAAGTTCTTCGCATGGCTGGCACTCTAGAATAGGCTCCGAACTACGGATCACCTAAAGTGAAGGAATTGGCCTTGCAACCTCATTTTATCCGATCTGTGAGCAACTCAACGAGTCTGGCTTGCATCTAGTTGTGGAGTACTCCTTCTCTAAACGGGTTTGTGGACCTTGGGAGCGAAGCTTAAGTAGCTAGCTATTCACGCTGACATGTGGTGGGTTTGTGACTCGGTGAACGCTTGGTGGATGTCACACATTTTCGTCATCCCAGCCTCCAAGAAAGACCTCGGTTCACTGGTCATGCTGGCCGCTTGGGAAATCTTGAAGAGAGGAGCATGTGCATTTTTTAGAAGAAGAAGTTGTATGTTGCTTTGATTGTGGAGTGGATCTTTGAGGAGGTGGACACTTGGTCTTTGGCTGGGGCGCACCATTTAGGGTGCTTTCTATCGCGAGATTAGCTCTGGTTGTGTTTTTGGTTCGGGGAGGGTGTTTTTCTCTCCCCGTCCGGCTTTGTTTTGCCTTTTACCTTTTTGTTTCGTTATGGAGCTCTTGTCGGACTCTTCTATCTTATTAGCACGTTTGTTCGGGGAGGGTGTTTTCCTCTCCCCGTCCGGTTCAGTTTAAAAAAAAGTGTCATACTGCAAAAGAGAGCTATTGTGAAGACTGTGGAAATTCTTCAGCTTCAGTTTTTCATGTTGCTTTTGAGTGCACTTTTGTGAACCGTTTCTGGGAATGCATCCGAGAGACGACAGGGAAGAAACCACCAATTTTGCATCCGTCAACATGGGCCAAATACTTGTTGGCAACCGGTGTTCTACAGAGGATGCGGCGTTGTTTGTTTGCAGCTGCTAGTCACTGTGGTCGGGGCGAAACAGCTGCAGACATGGAAAGGTTTCTTGGAGCCCAAATGCTGCAGCTCGGCATGTAACAAGAATGGTGGATGATGTTCTGCATCTACATCAGAAACCGGAGAACAAAACGCAAACAATTGTGCATTGGAAGGCCCCTGGTGTGAGTGTTCTTTTTTTTTTAAGGAAACAGGTGGTATTTCATTGATGAAGCATGAACAGTATAGATACCGATTACAAAGAACTCCTGGATTAAGATATATAAAAAATACAACTCAACCGTAGAGAATTCCTCATCTGCTGCTTTATCTCCAGCCGATCCAACCAGACACGCTATCACCTCGTCGGCGCTGGACGGGGAACCACACCGATGAAGGAGCCGAAGATCGTGCACTCAACAGATGAGGAAGCTTCAGTTTTTAGCAACATAAGAGACGGTGTGTCACAAACAAGTCTTGAAAATGATGAATGCATAGGCTTCACAAATAAGCCTCCGACCAACCCTATACTGGACCATGATCCAACTGGCATCTCCAACTTCAACGTCGATGCCAAAACCCATGTCGGCAACCAAACCGGCGAGTGAGCATGTCCCAAAATGGGAATGAAACACCAACAACCCGTCTTCCCCATGCTATGGTAAACTACAACCCTCCCAAAGCTCTTGTTGCAGACTTCGCCGAGGAAGGAGAAGCCCTCATCAACCGCATGGAGAAACAAAAGCTGGTCAGAGATCATCAATAACTACTCCACCAAAAACAACTCGAAACTACCCAACAAACAACATATATAAATGCTAAACTAGACTACAAAGCTAAATCCACTACTAACCACCGAGGGACCGAGCCCAAGGGAGCCGGCCGAATCGTAGGCGAGAACGTTTTCTACCTCGAAGTCACCTCTTTTGCCATTGCCTCTGAAACACTCGTGAGCTCTAGGTTCTTTTTCCCCTGATGTGAGTGTTCTGGGAGTGAATGTTGATACCGCTTTTAGTCTGGAGTTCCGTATTGGTACCGGAACTATCATATGCGATTCCAATGGGTCATGCTCCAGGGAGAATCCCGATGGTATGATAACTTGAGCGATGCGTTTACCATGGAGGCATTGGAGGTAAGAGATGGCATTGTTGTGGCTACGGATGACAATTTATCTCGATTATCCATTTATCTACGGTTAAATATCTAAATAAGATAGGATATGAGTAGTATTTGGTATTTATGAGTATGTTTGTTGATAAAAAGTACTACTTAATAGGTAAATGGGTATAAGTATAGGTAAGGTGTACCCATACTCGCGTAACTCGTTTACTCGTGAAACAAGTCTGACAAGTGAGTCAACTCAATCCTCCACTGCATATTAAGCCGAGCTAAATTAATAATGGCATGGGAGATTGGTGTAGGAGGGTAGAAATGGTTTGTCAGTCATCAGCACACACATTGACTACACTTGTGGATCTTTTTGCTTGCAATTTATAAGATGTTTTTAAAGTAAATGGTGAACTGAGTGCAAATTATGAGTCATAACTGTATGTATCAGTAGTTTTTTTATTTAATCAGAGAAGTAAATAGGGCATTGTTAATTTGTTTTTTATGAATTGAGAAAAAAATTCTTCAAAGATTGGCTGACATGTATGGTTCACTAGCAAGTAAATGGGCATACGCATGGGTAACGGGTACCCATGGGTAATGGATTTGGAAGTCGCTCTTCGCCCGAGAATTTTCACATATATACTCTTAGATGGATAAAAAACTAATGGATATAAATATAGATGAGCACTGTCCATACTCCTAGTATCTGATTAGCATCCCTAGCCGTGGCACAAAGAATGGGTGCTGCACGTGTGATCCTGGAATCCGATAACATCTCCTTGGTTAATTGCAGAAAACCATGGAGGGGGCTCGTTCAACAATTTCGAGCATTTGGCAAGATATCCAAGAGCTAGGCAGGAGTTTTTTTTTTCTATTTCATTTTGTTATGTTAACCGGATAGCAAACAGTGTAGCACATTGCTGTGCCAAACAAACAGATCCGGTGAATAAACTTTTTACTTGGTCGAGCCATGTCCCAAACTTCTTAATGGATGTAATCGTGAAAGACTGCAATTCTGTCCATGGTTAATATAGCTCTTGTGATTGCCCTCAAAAAATTCATAGTGGAAAAATGATGACAGATTGATTATGAAGTACTACTGGTTCAAGGATATTTATTGGGTTAAGAATAGTGTGCATTTAAGTTGTGGACTCCAGCTATATATATGTTGTTCTCTTCAATGAAGGGCATTTGTGTAGCAGCAATCAATTTGTGCAATGTATATGTCAATTTGTGCAATGTATATGATATGCCAAACAATAAATTTTGTTTATTTAATATATCGGTCCTTCTAGTTAAATCTTCACTGCTAAGTTTTCTTAATCATATATGCCAAAAAAAAGTTTTATAGTCATCGCTAATCGACTCAGAAGGTAACTTGTAAGAAATTATGACACTTGTCATCGTAACTGCAAATCACCGCTACTCGACGTCACCAATAAAATTATGCTTCGCATTTTACATACCTTACGTGCAATCTTGTCAGCATGTATAAGATAGACGTACGGGATACCTGTCGTTACGCGGCATTGTCAACGTGTCTACATTGATTCCCACATCACAATCTACTAAAAAGCAATTGAAAGGGGATATCTATTTCCATTTTCCCAACTACCTAGTAGCCCAAGCAACAAATGTACTATGATAGAACAACCCTGCAGGTGGGCCACCCCTTCCCTACCTATATATACCCCTTCCCACACCGCCTCCAGACCACACCAATCCAACTTGCGACTGCGACCATCGTAATCACAGAGAGCACCTCTTCCTCCCTCTGTAGCCCACACCCCCTGTTCCTGCTAAATAGCTCCCGTTTCGAGTCCGTTAGCTTTTGATCTCGCTGATCGAGCCATGACGAAGCACGCCGCCTTCGCCGCCGAGGACGCGATCACGGCCCTTGCGGCGCCGGCGCCGGCGGGGCGGCATTTCTCATCGTTCCCGCCGCCGAAGGGTGCCCGCGACTGCAAGAAGCACGGCGCCGTGCACATGGACCTCGCCGCCGCCGGGGTCGTCAGGAACGGCTCCTGGATCGAGTCCATGAAGTCCTCCTCGCCGCGCCGCGCCGCTGACGCGGAGCATGGCGACTGGATAGTACGTACCCTGCCGCGCCATCTTTTCCTGTCCACGCTCCACCTTCCGGGCTCTCCCTTCACGGTGCACGCTTTGCCGCCGCCGAGATCGATCCGTGTCTGACTTGTTGCTTGTGTCCGTCTGCAGGAGAAGCACCCGTCGGCATTGATGTGGTTGGAGTCGGCGGTCGCCGCGGCCAAGGGGAAGCAGATCGTGATGTTCCTGGACTACGACGGCACCCTGTCGCCGATCGTCGAGGACCCCGACCGCGCCGTCATGTCCGAGGAGGTCAGCAACTTTTCCTCTTCTTTTTCTTTCTTGCATGTAAAAGATTTCCTTTTTTAAGTTTCTCGCTCTAGAAACAGAGCATGCTCTGCTCCGTCGTGCTGTAATTTTCTTTTCGGTTCTACCCCGCAGATGCGAGATGCGGTGAGAGGCGTTGCCGAACTCTTCCCCACCGCGATTGTGAGCGGAAGATGCAGAGACAAGGTACATTCCTATTCCAAGCACTGCTCTTTCTTCAGTCTCCTTGTTGCAATGTACCACTGTAAAAAAAAGTTTTTGTTCCCTTGTGGGGGGGCCTCTCGCCTGTACTACTCCTACACACAACTGTAAAAAGAACCTTCTAGGCTTCCTTTTGTACTGATATGTAGTGAGATTTTGTTTCACCCATCACAAGGCGTCCACATGCACGGCGTGGCGCCTGCGGGAGAAACGCAGCTCGTGCGAGCGTACGGTTTATCTGGGTAGTCTATTTTTTCCGCTGATATTTCTTTATTTGATGATTCTTTTATTTATCTTATAATTTTTTTACTCATCTTTTTAACACGAATATCTAAACAGTTTTCATAAATCATATATCCACCTACCTTAGTGAAATTTCCGTGTTCCGCCTGTGGCTGCGAGTGAATCCAGACGCGCAGTGCATGGAAACAGCAAGTGTTTATGAGCGTTTCTTGTTGTGCTTCCATATGAGGCGCCGAGGCAGGCATGCCAAGGAGCATGCCCTGCAGGCGGCATGCATTGCACGGCCCCCTTTCCCTGCGTCTTCACTCGCATACTTTGGTTGCCTTTTTTTGTTGTTTTTCCTCCTTTCTGCCTTTTCGGTTTCTTTCCTCTACGCCTTTAGTTTTGTTTCCTAGTAGTGGATGGGTGCATGTATTTATATATGGCCATGGCCTTGGTGCAATTTATAGGTGTTCAACTTTGTGAAACTGAACGACCTGTACTACGCCGGAAGCCACGGCATGGACATCAAAGGCCCCGCCACGCAGTCCAATTCCAAGCACGTCGAGGCAAATGTTAGTTACTTATCTCTCTCTCTCTCTCTCTCTCTCTCTCTCTCTCTCTCTCTCTCTCTCTCTCTCTCTCTCTCTCTCTCATGAAAAGGACTTATCCACGTAAGCATGTCTAACGTATCGTGGTCTGATTAGTTTAGTGATCTCTTGATTTGATTACGCATGCAGGCCGAAGCAGTTCGTTACCAAGCGGGGAGTGAGTACCTGCCGGTCATCGAGGAGGTAAGCGATCGACCGCTCGTCGTAGTCTTCTTCCTTGAAACTTCGGTGTAGCTTCTGCCATGGGCGCACGTACGCACTTGGTTCTGCCGAGACGCTTTATTTCCTGCACCATCACGCGTCTCTACAAGCAGCCAAATAATCCGTTTCGTTGCAGGTGTACCGCACGCTGAGGGCCAAGATGGAGTCGATCCCCGGCGCCAAGGTGGAGCACAACAAGTACTGCCTCTCCGTCCATTTCCGCTGCGTCCAGGAGGAGGTGAGGACGGTCTCGGTAGATATGGCACCATACGGAGTCACGTTAACTTTGTGATTTGCTTTTAATCGCTGTGGTAATTACTGTGTCTTTTTGCCCATTAACCGTACCTGTCCAGGAATGGAATGCCGTGGGCGAGGAAGTAAGGTCAGTGCTGAAGGAGTACCCGAAACTCGAGCTCACTCATGGCAGAATGGTGAGCATCATATCATATCCAATATTCCATTGTTCAGTTGAGTTACCAATCAGTAAGCAAGTTGAATGATCTTCAATCAAAGTATAATTACAAATAAAGCTAGTTTCTGATTACTTTTAAGCACCGTCATAAAATTAACTGGATGCTTTCAGAAAGGCTCTCGTATCTTCTAAGCGTGTCATTCTCTTAGAAGAACCATAGCAAATTAGGCACATGCGTGCTCTATATATAACATCTCCTATCAATACTTTAAAAATTCATCCGTATAATACAATTACAACATCTTTTATTTTTTTTCATCTCTATCTAACAGTTACTTTATTTCCTATCCTCCATTACTCTTCTCCTCCCCTAAACCCACATGTCAATCTCTTAAACAATGTTAAGTGAGAAGAAACCAGCTGCAAATTTAGAGCTCGTACCCCTATAGCAGGTGATACTTCCT
Source organism: Phragmites australis (assembly GCF_958298935.1). Lineage (NCBI taxonomy): Eukaryota > Viridiplantae > Streptophyta > Magnoliopsida > Poales > Poaceae > Phragmites > Phragmites australis. The sequence continues at coordinate 3,352,130 of NC_084935.1, forward strand.
GCTGGAGCCAATTGCTACAAACTAAAATCGGTATCCAGTGCTACAGTAATATTACCTCCGCTCGAGCTGCCCTTACTACTACTAGAGTACTAGTTGGGCTACAGAACTAGGTGGTCGGTGATGACCTTGTCCTGTAGGCCAGCTGATAGCTTCATGTCACGTACGTGCATGCACAAGGGTAGTGATGGTAATGCGCACTCGGTCTGGTGCATGCAGGTCCTGGAGATTCGTCCGTCCATCAAGTGGGACAAGGGCAAGGCCCTCGAGTACCTGCTCAAGTCTCTTGGTGAGTAGCAGTCCAAAACTAACTCTGCACGAATTTAATCACGGTTACTGTAACTAGCTACTCACACAAATGCAAATTATTCCAATGTTTTTGAAGGCTACGCGGGGCGTAATGACGTCTTCCCGATATACATTGGAGATGATCGCACTGACGAGGACGCCTTCAAGGTATATGTGCTTACAGTACTCCATATAATGTTTACACATTATTAAATTGCTTAAGTGCACTTAGTTTGCAGCAATGGAATCTAGCTAGACAGTGTTTGAAAGAAGCTTATGTCTAGTTCTAGTACTAGCACTATATGTGGTAGTGACGCTTTGAGCTCTCTTGTCGACATGAATGCATGCGACTATAGGTGCTGCGTAACATGGGGCAGGGAATCGGAATCCTGGTCTCGAAGTTTCCAAAGGAGACGGCTGCATCCTACTCACTTCGTGAGCCTGCCGAGGTAAGAATCTACTTGCTTTCGCGCTCGGAAAGCGAATAGCACAAATCCTTTGGAAATGTTCTGAACCAGTTCTACGAGTTTCTCCATCAAGTTGCTTAAAAAGTTTGCCGTCGTCCCTTTTGAGAAAAAAAAAACAGAGATTCGATGCATGGCTTTAATCTCTTCTCGTTGATGGCTCGACATGTGATTAAGCTGACGTTATAAACTTGTATTAACTGATTGATCTTGTGTTTTGGATTTAATAGGTCAAGGAGTTCCTTCGCAAGCTGGTGAAGTCCAAGTGCGACACGCCAAAGATCTAGTGCCTGCATGCAGTGACTCGATCGGCATGGATGGCGAGCAACAAGATCGAGACTCTTTTGCTGCTTCCTTTTGTTCTATAAGAAGTTTAGAACTATGCATGCCATGGTCTATATGACCGTGCAAGAAACCTAGCTAGGCCTTGTCTTTGAAGGTCCCTATTACTATATCCTTCTGCCAAGGTCTTGTAATTAGCCTTTGCTGTGACAGAAATGGCGAGGATAAGAATAGAAGAAACCTGCTAGCTCCTTTTCACCTATACATTGCTCTAGTTTTTCACATGCATAGTACTACTATCATCCATGGGCCTTTTTCAAGGTATCTGCGTGCAATCGCTCTCTGGGCACGTACACTTGATCGCAATTACTTCGGTTGGTGGAAACTGGAACCGGTGTGGAAGGAACCGAAAGAACACTGCACAGTGCATGCAGCTAGCGCATATGGGCTCGCGCAGTTGGACTTGGACCAGTAGTAGCATGTAAATGCAACATGCATCTGTCAGATGCAGAAGCAGGCTGGTCGCCTTTTACGACCAAGTCTGAATCTTCAGATGTTGCACGCAAATTGAAGTTTCTAATGGCTCTCCCACATTGAATCATACCAGAATCCATGCTTGCAGACACCAACTACCAAGAGAGAGAGAAGGCAGAAAGCTGCTGTAGGAGTAGCAGCTCTACTGCTTCGAAGTGTGTTCACAACTTCTCAAGCGAGGCGCATGGTCAAGGACATGGCGCCAAAAAGATCTGAGAGCAGTACAGTAGGGGTACTTGGCTACTTGTGCTCCTTTTTCACAGCATCGTGTGGGTGAAAACGGCAAGGATCCACATGGTCCTGCAGCCCGGGGAAGGCTGGGAGATCGATGGGGCAGTGACCAGGGAGCAGATCTTCTGGTCATTGAATGCGATGTAAGCAGGCAGCAGCAGCGGACCGAGGCAATGTGCCGATGCTGCCGCTGCCGCGCGCTGGGCGAGCCGTTTTCGCCGGCCGCACGTCTCCCGACTCGCCTTTTCGGGAGTCGCAGACTGCCGAGGCCACATGCCTCACCTGACCAAGCGCTGCCGGCCCTCGCTAGCTCGCTACAGGCTCAGATCCTTCGCTGTTGCTGCTGGCATCGATTAGGCGTATCAGCCGGAGCAGGAACCAGGCCGGTGACCACAACAGGGCCATGCCCATGCATGCATGCTTCCACCGGCGCATTCCCGCATCCTGGCGTCGCAAGAATATACTACTTGCTCGATCGTTCTAGCTGTGGTCTAACTGCTGTTGCGTGCAACTGCAAATGGGAGTGAATATATACGTAATACCTAATACGTCATCCATGGGCCGGCGTGTACTGGTGCTTACATGGTAACAGAAGGATCATTGCAAGAACATTTCTTAACCAATTTAATATCTATTTTGTGACTTCCCAAGAGAAAAATCTCAGTGTAGGAGTATTAACATTGGTGGAGTTCTCTAGAAAGTTTGCGATGTATTTTATTCTTCTCAACACATGATGATGTGGGGATAGGCAACCACCGCCGCCCGTGCCTCTGGACCAGGAGCATCCGCGCAACATCGCACAAGGCACTTTTAAGGCAGCCTAGCTTGAACTAGAAATGCAGTGGGTGACTTAGCTCGGAAGCTCAAGGCGCAGCATAACCAGACAAATACCACCACTACATTAGTGTAAAGCAGTCAGGCACTACACAGGACCACAGGTAAATGGTATCCCAGGAACCACTTAGAAACAGGTCTCAACTCAAAAGCCAAGCCACATTTACCAACAATCCGTACAAATTGTATTCAATTACATGCATAGCAGCCCTCAGATTCAGGATCATACATATGGGCTTATACGCTAGTGGTTTACATGGGGGGGGGGGGGGGGACCTTGCTAGCAGGGGCTGTGTTCTTTACCGCCACGGCTTGCATGCATGCGTGGATTAATGGCGAGCCCATGCGTGCATGGCAGTGGCATTGTGCCCAAAAGAATCTGGCACCGGCACACACACCGGAGTTGGGAATAATTGGGGTGCAAAAGATGGCTTCGGAGCCAACCACTTAACCTCAACCTGCGGGAAAAAGCACGACTGCTTTAGCAGGTTTTCAAATAACAAATTATTGGTGTAATCTAGCTAGGGGTGCACGCATTGTGGTGAATCTCCCTTTAGTTTCCTCACCTCTTTACTTGTGTATGGGGATGCATGGAACGCATGCAACCCTAATATTTAAGCCTGTCACTTATCAAGGCTACAAGGAGAGAGATCACATGCCGGTCATGTTCTTCGATCATAAGGTGGCTGTGCTTGTGTTAAAGACTTAAAGTCTTAAAGTGTTCAAAGGAGTTTAGGCCGCCCGATCGATGCAACGGCAAGACCGTCCGTGTCCACATGATCGCAAAGGTGGTGGCTTTAGCTAGCTTATTGCCCCGTCGGTGGTGGTCCTTGCATTGCAGTTGTATCGGCCGTGTGATCAGATCAGCACGGCCGTCCCGTCGTACGTGCTCCGGATCCAGGGTTTGAAAATTCGCCATCCCGTCGACAGTGACTGGTTTTTCGAATTTGAATTAAAAAAAATAAAAAATCACAAAAAAATTAAAAACTAGAGACAATTTTAAGACTTTATGTGAAAAAAAAATCAAAAATAATGCCATTTGCATCGTATACTATAGATAGAAAGTTTGAAAAAAAAGGGAAAGTTGAAGTATGCAGCTCATTTATTAACTTATATTAAGAAAACAACTTAACATGCCGACACATATTTTTCTTGTGTATGACGTATCTTAAGAGGATCTTTAAAATTAGTTTTACTTTATTTAGAGTTTTTATTAATTTCTTCATGATTTTTACAAAGTTCACAAGCAAAAAGTGAACATATTAAGAAATAGTATTATAATTAACTTTTTCATATCTTCAATTATTTTTCCTACATAATAATAGTATAAGTAAACTAATAAAAGTGGTTTCACTAATTTTGGAGGTGTGATGAGTTAGTTATGAATTAATCTAGTTGCAACATATTTACACAATCTTGCATATTACAATAACTATTTCATGAGTTCATGTATTTTTAAAAGAAAAAGTATCATGTAAGAAGACTAAAAAATTGGTTTCATAATTTTTTGATTAGCAAAGAGTTAACTATGCATTTAACTAGATTTAGCAAATACATTTTCTCATAGAAAATATTCAAATTTTTTATGAGTATAAATAATTTTATCATGTAGATCATGTTACAAGGAAAACAAAAAAATTGTTTCTTTTGATTTGAAACTCAGATAAATTATTTATTGATTTTATAAGGTTGAATCATATTTTTAGTTTTTTTGTTGAACTTGACCGGTTACCGAGAAATACGCTCGTTAAATCGGAAAATTCGACCAAGTACCATGAATGCGGTGAATATGGGAAATGCGGAAAAACGATTGATAAATCGGTCAAGTTGGACGGTTACCAGTGGAATTCGACCGTTTACCGATGGGTCGATTCGATCTGAATTTGCTTCGAATTGCAAATTTGACGGAGTGATTTTGTTCGAATTCTTGCCGAATTTTGACTGATTTTTACGATAACCGTGTATTTCTAGTTACCGCCGAGAACCAGTGTATTTCTAGTTACCGCCGAGAACCAGTTTTCGGATCCAAACGAATTTGTGAACTTGCTCCAATCCTAAGCGGCGCCCTCGCTGGTATGATTATAAATGTATCGGATGGCGTGAACTCCACGCGAGATCTCTGTATCAGTAGGTTATTTTAACGCTTTACTTCCATGAGCTCAAAAGTATAGCATAGTATCTGAACAAGGAGATTTGATCCAATTTTGTTTGACCGGCATCAACCTACTCTATGATTTTGACACGAATTTCCACCGTAGATTCTTCGAATTTGTTGCCCAGCCAGCCATGTGCGAGTTTAGGTTGGGGATATGCCTATATAGGTTACAAATAGGAAATGATGTAGAATATGAATTGATCAAAACCGCTGGAAGCTAGCCCCTCTTTCAGGGGGCGAAAGGTACTAAAAATAAATAGCAAAATGCATGGATTTGTCTAGCTGGTGGCCGTACGTCACATTCATACATAGTTTATCGATTAAGTTGCATCTAATTCAAAAGCTTTTTAAGCCATGTTCGATGTTGTTTAAGGACACAGTGTCTATGACAAACGAATCAGTGAGCCACCGTGAGTGCATGTTCATTCATGGACTGAGAAAAAGCAGTGGCCGGCCGGCTATCAATTCAAGCTAGATATAGGTCGAAAGCACGAGTGTTCATTCGTGGACATCGAATCCAACTGTGGCGTTTCAGGTGGCATGGCGCGCGCTGTATGTCTCGCTTTCTGATGTCACACTGGTAGTCCTTCCCTTAGCAAGCCTCATAAAATCATGCATTATTCACAACCTGCCCGGATTGCTACTGTTTCTACTGACAAAGGCTAGCTAGTGATCAGTGCTAACTGCAGCTCCACTTAATGGTCCATTTGATTTATTTATAGTCAGGTCACCTTCTGGCCTAGTAAAAATTCGCATATTTTTCACGCAGCAAAATGGAAGCACGGAATTATTTCACTAGAAAAAAGAAGTTTTTCCTGCAGTTGGCTGTGATGGTTCATAGTTGTTTCTCAGTTACAGTAGAGAAATCAACCAAGCAGACAGCAGGGGCGTGATCGAGTAGCATTGGAAGTGGGACAAGGGCCTCATAGAATACCTAGCCCATGGGCCACAATATGCACCCAGCCTACCTAGCAGCCGCCATGCAGCCCACCTCCCAATCTACCATCACCTTCCTCCTCCTGCATCTCTGCGCCGGCGGCAGAGCAGCTGTTGCCACGGCTCTGGCCGAGGGCTCCTCCTTCCTCTGGCTAGAGTTTGGCTCAACTATTCTCTCCCTGCTCCTCTCAGAAAGAAAAAAAAACAAAGAAAATCTTTCCTTGCAATTGCACTAGTGCTCCCGGGCGGTCATCGATTTGCGTCGCCGCGCGCGGGTAGGGACCGGACGATCAGATCAAGCCTGAAGATCGATCGATTAGCTCTACTGCTCGTCCTTGGCTGGGACGATCTGCGCTTGGACAGATCTGCATAAGTTCTAGCTCTTCACCTGCTGATTGGACCATGTCAGTCCCGTTGCTTAATTGCTCTTGGACCTCACCAGCTTGTGCAGGAACTCCTTAACCTGCGCCACAACACGAACGCGGGGTGATCAATCCACGTCAATGGCAGCTCCGTTGCGAGTCATGAAAACGACAGCTATACAAGAAAAAGAGCTCCACTTCGAGCTTCGTCGAAAGTAACTGCTTGATGATTTCATTACGAAGCAGTTGAGCGCATGTGTGGCTTGCGCCTAACTCCATTCTGGCTACTGCAGTAACAACCATGGCTTGATGTGTATGATTTCTGCTAGTTTCTTTCACTTTTGAAAGTATAAAGGTACGGAACTAAACTAGGAGTACCTCAGAAGGTTCACGCAGGGAGTAGGATGCACTGGTCTCCTTTGGAATCTTGGTCACAAGGATTCCGATCCCTTGACCCATGTTGTGCAGCACCTGATTTATACGACGCAAGGGTAAAATTGTCACTACATTTGCCTTGCCAGGAGCGTCAGAGTAAAGGTAGCGCAGATGAACATATTTAGCGTAGACATACGAAAATCTCAAGTGTAGATTTTTATTGAAAAATATCTCATAATAGAAATTATTGGCCGAAATTATATGTTGGAGCTATATCGGTGTATAAAACATCACTTATTTGTTATCAGCGGATTACCTTGAACGCATCCTCATCGGTGCGATCATCTCCAATATATATTGGGAAAACATTGGTGCTGTCCGCAAAACCTTCCAGAAAAAGAAAACCATGCATGACAAGCAAATTATTAGCACCTCAACAAGGAGCGTAGCACTAGTAATCAACACGTTTAATTTGATAAAGAAAAGACATCTATGCAAAGCGTGTATTTACTCACCAAGAGCCTCCAGCAAGAACTCGAGGGCGTTTCCCTTGTCCCACTCGATGGAGGGTCGGATCTCCAAGACCTAACACCATGCGTGTGCACTTAATTTCACAACTTTATTGCGTTTTATAAATATATTAGAATAAAAAATAGTGACCAAAGCAAAACATCAAGTATTTTACACAAGATGATACAAATATAAGCTAACATTATCAAGGCACTGAACACCAGCCTAGTCCCCCTGTGTGCTAGCCGGTGTTGCCGTGGGCGGTCACCGTGTTCTAACCCGCTGTGGGTACCTGGTGTGCTACATGCGCGTTTCTCTAACAAAAGCTCTCTTTCCCTTAATTGAACGGCAGAGCTATTACCATTTGCGTTAAATAAAGCACGCACCAGCCTAGGTTTTCAACCAGTCAGAACCTAACTAAGTCCCATCAGAGTTTTTTTAAAAAACGTCGCATCAGGTTATTACTTTACAAGAGCATAGTTATATAGGAGCAGTTAGCTAAACAGTGGACATGGATGCCGGCCGCACCTTTCTCCCTTTGGTAAGCCGGAGGTCCGGGTACTCCTTCAGCACTGACCGAACTTGATCGTCCAAAGCGCCCCATTTCTGGCAAGTCAGGGGAGCAGTTTAGCACGCGCAGAAAAGAGACACAAAAGCGCAAGGCAGTTGCTGATTCGAAGCTGCCCATGACGATCTCCTGCTCACCTCCTCCTGGACGCAGCGGAAGTGGACGGAGAGGCAGAACTTGTTGTGCTCCACCCTCGCGCCGGGGATGGACCGCGTCTTGGCCGTCAGCGTGCGGTACACCTGCAGGAAATTGCAGGGAACATGCATGTCATGTCACCAAGTATCGATGCGATGATGCAAGGGACCGTGTCAGGAAGAGCAAGTGTCATGTGAGAAACTCCACCAGAATTTCCAAGAAAGACACTGGTCAGTGCTCACTGGTAGCTTGAGCTTGCTAGTAATTACCTCCTCAATTACAGGCAGGAAGTCACTCGCTGGTTGGCACACAATAGCTTCAGCCTGAGTTTCGCCGAAACAGCAAGCATGAAATTAGTTGAACAGAACAAGATTTGTCTGCCAAAATAAATACTGGTCCTTTTCATAAGAGATGCTGACAAGTGTAGGGGGTAGAGAGACAAATACATGTATGGGTGACTAGTACAGGAACTAACCTTTGCCTTGGTGTGCTTTGACTGCGCCGTGGGCCCCTTGATGTCCATGCCATGGCTCCCGGCGTAGTACAGCTCTGCCAGTTTCACAAAGTTGAACACCTGGATAGATATTGCACCGGGACATAACCACGAGCATGATGAATACAGTAAGTACTCGGCCACAAAAGAAAAGCAATACAGAAACATACCCACATGCATGAACACTTGCTAATTACATGCACAGTTCTCAATCTGCAACTCTAGGTTCATATATAGCAGAAGGCATGTATGTTACAAGGTCCGGAAAGACACCAAGAAGCAGATGTTTTTACAACACGAATTAAGCAGGTAAAACCCAAAATGCAGTGATGCTTGGTATTTGAATGCACCTTGTCTCTGCACCTCCCGCTCACAATCGCCGTCGGGAAATGCTCGGCGACGCCTCTCACCGCGTCTCGCATCTGCGGTGAAAAGAACACATGCATCACGTAATCAGGCACGGTAGAAACAGGGCCAGCGCGTGCGACTAAACAGAGCATGCTCTGCTTCGATTTCGCTAGAAAACTAACTTTTTTTTAACTGACCTCCTCTGTCATCACGGCGCTGTCGGGATCCTTGACGATCGGGGACAGGGTGCCGTCGTAGTCGAGGAACATCACGATGTGCTTCCCCTTCGCCGCGGCGAGAACCGACTCGAACTTGGCCAATGCCGACGGGTGCTTCTCCTGCGAACACCAGCGCCGGGTCAGGCCACGAGCACCGGCACAACAATTGGGAATGCCATGATGCGTGCGCACGTACCATCCAGTCGTCGTGCTCGGCGCGGCGCGGCGAGGATGCCTTTGAGGAGTCCAGCCAAGACCCCGTCCTGGCCACACCCAGAGCAGCGAAGTCCATCTGCGCCGCGGCCTTCCTGCAGCCGCGTGCCCTCGGCGGCGGGAAGGACGTGAAGTGCCTCCCCGGTTGCGGTGGCGCCGCTGCGACGGCGGTGACTGCGTCCTCGGCGGCGAAGGTAGCGTGCTTCGTCATTGCGATCGCGGGGACGATCGGTCGAGAACGAAAACCACCGAACAAGCAGGACAAGGCAAAAGAAAACACCAGGGGCCAAGAGGAAGGCGTGCTTGTTTGGGTTGGGGTTTTGAGCGGTGCTGAGAGGGGTATATATAGAGGTGTCCAGCCGGATGTTTTCGGGGCGTTCCCGTGGTTGCGCTTGAGAAGACGCCGGTTTTGTAACAGCCGCAGCAGTATGTTAGGTCCGAATTCTTGGCTGCAATTGCTACAAACCTTTTTCTCCCCAGGGACAATTGCTACGAACCTTACATGTCTTCGTCAATAAAACTAGCGGAAATCCCCGTGCAATTGCACTGATAGATTAAAATTACAGCTCGAAGACGTATATAGAGCGCTGTACACAACTACACCATTTGTATTTGCTATACAATTTGAAGACTTATGTAAGCTTGCTTATGAGAGAGAATTATTGTGGTTGTAAGTATTTGTTATACTATTATAAACAGGGTTCAAAATTTCACCGGGTGTTTTTTCGCCCATGGGTGAAATCACCGAAATTTTGAAAGTTTCAAACAAATTGATCCAAACAAAATTAAAAAAATTTGGAAAAAAAATTACCGAAATTGCCAAAATTTTGGCCTAATTTTTGGGCAAAATTTCAATCGAAATTTCGGCAAGCTACAACAATGGAGCCCTGTTTATGCGCTTTCTTGCCGTCAGATAACGCGTTGTTAGTTTGCATGTGCTTTGGTTTTGCCGAATTTCAACCGAAAAACAAAGGATGCATTCAAAGAAAACAATTCACACATCTGACTTGAAGAAAGAACAGAACCAAAGATAGTTGTGAAACCGAGCAAAATTTCAATTTTTCCAGTGATACTGAACAAGAGAATACCATCAAAACATGCAAATTAATTAGACGCTCAGTGCCGTCCATATAATTCTCCAAGCCAGCAGCATTAGTGTGAACGAGAATTTGAACAAATCAAAGCATTCACCCAGATGCACTGCTCTAGGCTGTTGGGATAACTAATATGATAAGATCATATTCAGTTTATAGGATAAAAAATTGTTGGAAATGTTTCATTTACCATGTGAGATCAAAACTTGTTTCTTAACAACCGTATAGCATGCACTTGTTTCTTGATGCTAGCAGAGCCCCTTGCTCATAGTACAAAAGATGCATCTGTTCTACCGATTGTATGTCTAGCCTCTACCGAAAAGAGTACTCTTGTTGCACATGTGTGTAGTAATGAAAGAGTACGCAATAAGTTCAGTCAAATTGTGTTTGCTTCTCAATATGATCTCAAAGACAAGGGACTAATCACTTTCAAAGATGGAAGTGATAATTCACCAAAATAATTCCCTAAATGGAAAGGTGAAAACGCTAGCTATCATTGAATTATCTCACGCCTTGCTAGTGTCATGAAAATCATAATCACAAGCCGATCCAGCAAAATAAGTCTTGGCACCATAGAGTCTCTTATACTTAATTTTCTGCCAGCAGAGCCATGTTGGTATTTCATCAAGGTGCTTACAGTTGGGAGTGCAGATCCAAAGGACACACCAAAACTGGAATCAATTGCCATGGAGATAAGCAGAGGTCTCAACGGATCGTTCGTAGATGCAAACCAGCATTAGTGTATGGTTCGCATAAGTCTTAGGGAACTCAAGAAGAGAAATATCTCTTTGTGTGCTGCGCATGAGATTGTGAATGAAAAGAATCCTGTCAATCTAAGCGAGTTTTTGAATGAGGAACCGGAGTACCTAGGTTTAGGAGGAATTGATGACATCCTGCAATAGTCCACCGTTAGCCCACGTCGCCGAGCCGCATCGCTCATGCCCCACGCCGCTTATGTGGTCCAAACGCCACCGTCGCTCGGGTGGGAACGGACGAGTAAGTTTGGCCGCTTGGATGGGGAGGCAAGAGGATAAGGTTAGAGAAAAAATAAAATATTTGAAAATAGGCTGCACATTTAGGGGAGTTTATGGTTAAATTTGAAATGTGCTTGGGCTACTCAATCAATTGGGATCAGGTCTATTTAAATTGGGTCGAATTTTTTTACTAGAATGAGCCAATTTTGATCTGGGCTGAAATTAGCAAAATTCACAAAAATTCACCTATTTTCCCCCTGATTATAAATATGATTACACTACTCCAAAACATGTTATCAGTGCCGGTTAAAATATCTCAACAGTGTCGGTTTTGGAACCGGCACTGATGAGGTTTTCCTGAAACAAAAAAAGAAAAAAAAAGGCTTAGCAAACGAACCGGCTCGATGCATTGAGTCAAGCCCGCTGCCGACTCCATCCGGTCCCTACCCTGCGCCGCCGTCAGCTTCTTCACCGCCACCAGCTCCCCGCCGGGGATGCTGCGGCTGTACACCTTCGTGAAACCTCCCCTACCCACCATGTTCTCTACATGCACACGGGCATCCATGGATGAGTTCTTGGAGGCGAAGCTCGCGAGCTAGTGTGTTAATGGAGGTCGTGGAGAGTGGCAACCTTTGTTGAAGTTGCGTGTGGCACTATTGAGCTCGACAAGGGAGAAGGTGTGGAGGGACGGCTTGAGGACGCAGAACTCTTGCACCTCATCGCGGTCCGGTTTGCGGATGCTGAAGCGCTGGAGCGTCGACGACATCGTCGACCCCAGCGACGGGATACCGGTGGAGAGCCGGCGCTTGGCCTCGCACCTCCATGTCTCGGCCACGGCCTTCCACGGTGGCCCATCGTGCCGCACCGCCGACGTCGTTGGTGCCGTCGGATTTGCTAGCGGTCAAAGCTAGCTCGTGCGGGCCCTGCCAAATCTGTGTTGCCTCTCTGCGTGCGGATCCACGGCCGTCCCACCAAGCACTGGCCGCCCCTAGATCCGTGCTGCCCCATCCCCGTCCGCCTCTCCGCACCTCGCCTCTGCGCCACCAGTCCGCCGAGCCGCACCACTAGGGGAGAGGATCCGGCTGCAGCACCCATCCTTCTTCCCCGAGCTCCAGCCCCATCAGACCCTTCCCTGCACCGAGCTCCTTTGCTCCTTGTCGCCGCTCGACCCTGCTCCGCCCGTGAATCTCAGCCTCCATCGCATGGGTCTTGGCCGCCGCTCTCTGTTTGCCTGTGGAGCACGCCATCAAGTGTGTGGAGAGAGCGTGAGAGATAGAGGGGGAGAGATAAGTGTGAGAGAGACGGAGAGATTGTGAGAGAGAGTGAGCGTGAGAGAGAGAACATAATTTTTTTTCTAAGAGTAAGAAAAGAGTATAAATGGAAAATGTGCGATATGTTGTGAATAGCTTCGTGTAAGAAAGTCTAATTTTCTTATGTATAAAACTTGATTTTTACTCGTCACTTCTAGTAGAAATTCTGAGCGTGAGATTGACGGAGATAGAGACAGATGCGAGCCGGATGCGTCTTAAACGAATTTAATAAAAAATTTCAGGTTCAGCTCCACCCTTCAGTGCCGGTTGATAACAAAACCCGACACTGTTACTATCAATGCCATTTTTATATAAACCGGCACTGATAATACTTACCAGTGCCGGTTTTTATCCGAATGGACGGGTTTCTGCCTGATTGTATTGTGAACCGGCACTGATACACTATCAGTGTTGGTTTCAGCCTAATCGTCATTGATGAGTCGCTACTTTTGACCGGTTCTGTAGTAGTGTTAATACTTGCAGTTGTACCTTTGGCACCAAAGTAAGTCGTATAGATCCTTTCTCTTCTCTCTCCCTCTCTCTCGTTAATGCAGGAATTGTCTATGCTTGTACCTCATTATTCCACTATAATCTGATCCACCAAAATAAGTGATCTAGATTAATTTTCTCTTGATTAAAGTTTGAACTGTAGGATTTCCTTTCTTTTGTTATAGAGTAACATGGGAAAATTATAGATCTTAGGGCAAAAGAGGCGTCTTGAATGCCACCAACTTTTTCTATATACACATGAGATGAGTAATAAATACGTGTGGGATATCTCTGTGTTCAAATAATAAAGATGAGTGGGAGTTTCTAATATGGCCTATTTACACATTGTATTTTTGTAGACAAAGGAAATACAACTTCTGATCTTTACACCAACAGAACGTCAAAACATTAAGATATATATAACCATTTTATAAATTTGATTACTCATATTGAGTCTAGTACTTAACTTGGTTGGACGGATTTCACCATAAGAACCCTAACCAATTGAGTGATGCTCAATTCACTAGATAGGGTTTATCTTATGAGAAATCAAGGGGGAGGGGTGTTTCCCACTTGAACTTTAAGCAAGTGAGACCAAGTTTACAAAGCCCAAGCATAGACTATTGCCAACGTCTAATGTCTATTGTCGATCGCTTATCTATGCCACCTCCAAGGCAACTTGCATGGCTTGCAGATTTTGCGCTGAACATTTGCAGTTGACATCTCCGGTCTTCATCTGTCCGAGGCATTGCACAACTTCACAAACATCAAACCATCTGAATAGGGGTGTTTGGATTCGAGTACTCAAATTTGATTTAAAATTGGACTAAATGCCGTTCATTTCTAGGGCTCCAACGCAAGATTGGTGACTTGTGCATTTGCTTTTCATGCATGATTTCAACAGTGGCTTTGGTACTCTAGTGGCTTTCCGTGCCAGGGTCCCTCTATATATACAGACTAGGGACACCTACACCTACCGCCTCTGGAAATATTTGGATCTATGGGCTAGCTGAAGCATGCTGCCCCTCGCACTAATGTGCATGGCATGCGCATCAATATGACCATTTCATCACAAGTTGTAATTGATAATTATTGATTATTGGGGGTAATAAACTGCAGTGCATGTTCTTTTAAAAAAACTGCAGTACATTTGTATGGTGTCATCGCTTTTGACATTCAGAGTAAATAAATTGAGGAACAAAATTATAGAAGATCGAATAATACTGCAGCGGTTTCCATCTATGGATTCCGTGTTAAAATTTTCAGAATCTGTCGCTTGCTAAGCTTTTTTTCCTCGAATACGACTTGCTAAACTTAGTAATAAGCAGAGAGGGTGTCCACTTCAATTGCATAGTGAAGTTTGAACCTGTGCTAAGGAAAAATAGACTAATGTGGCCTAATGTCAAACACGGTTATTCTAGCGCGTTTTGCCCAAGGTTTCATATACATATTATGTGGTCCTTTTTCTTTCAGAACAATTCTAGGTTCTCGATCGAACGCTAAACCAATAGACAACATGTATATATTAGAAGCTTTCACAAGCATCGATGACGTAGGATAGACTCATATTCAATTGACTGCAATTTCGAAGAATTTTGTCAACATTTCAGTTTTTGGGTCCATGCTCCATGAGTACTAGTTTATGGGCAATATGGCAAATGCATGTCCAAAGATTGCGCCAAAACTTTTGACTTTGGGGATCGAGAGGCTTAACCTATAATCGGTGTGAACTAAATCTACAACTGTGCATTATATACACTGTTGTTTTGTTTGAGGAATATGTAGGAGTATTCTATAGTTAGAGAGCTCTCCCGCGGCCCCTTTTTGTCATCAGAAGTCCAAGTGAGTCGGCGACTAGGATCATGCGTCTCTTGACTCGTGGGGCGAGAATCAAACACATCAGAACTGCAGTTCAGCAGCTGTGTAGAAACTTACCTTGCGTGACCTCCTGTTTCTTTCTTTGAAAAGCATGGGTTGATACTGTCTCAGCAACAAATTAACAGGCACGCGTTTTCATTTATGTGTAACTGGTATAACAAAAACTGCATGTGCTTTGAATGCATAAACTTCTACGAAAACGATGTACCGTGTAGTCCAAACATATACATAGTATTTTCGTATAAATTACATAGCTTGTAAGGTAGGTCGCTCACGACGATCTTGAGAAACAAGTGGCGCCACTCAGTGACTTGGACCGCACGCAGCTCGCGGCAAGTTCATTGAGGACCTGGATATATATTTGAGCAACTGTAGCTTTTGAATCCCATGATGAAACTGCACATATATCTATGCAGAGCAGTCCAGGTCCAGCCCGGTGCGTGAGATACGATGAACAGCTGGCAAGCATAGATCGCGTTCTTTCTTGCCCTACAAGTAGTGGCATGTAATCTCGCGGCCGGACGCAACTTGTGACAGTTCTGAACATCAAACAGCAGCACGATCTTATACAATTGCAGGTGGTGCATGCATGCATGTAGACGCTTTCGTACGTTGAAGATTATATTCTAGCCAGAGTGGTAGACAGCGCATGCATGCATGCATTGCAAGGGAAAAAAAAATTCGGCGATAGGATTATGAGATTTCCGTTTTATGGGTAGGCCTTTTATCGGTAGGCCTGGTAAATTTATTTGTCATCCAAGTTTTTTTATTTTTAAATTCCCACCTGCCACCCGATTTGGACAAAAAAAATCACCCTGTGGCCGCACCTTACCCTAATTTATTTTTCAATTGAGCCATTTTTTTCTGAATTTATCGTTAATAGAATTATGATAAATTCAAAAATTCTATTTATTGATGATTCCCGATAAATTTTTACAATCGGTAAATAAAACCCTGATGCATATGGGGGGTTGTGAGGCCCACCAGAATCTTTACTCAAAACGAGGTGGCCAGTGGTCAAAGTTTAAAGCCAGTACAGAGGCATATGGGGGATGTCAGTGTGTGCTGCAGGGCCACCCCACGCCGTCGTGGAGGAAGGCACGATGGAGCTCGGCAGCATGTCCACCGGAGATACCACGCCCTGGGAATGCCTTGTTCCAAAACGAAGTCACTGAGGGGCAAGAGAAGAACTGATGCATGCATGCATGTACAGCGCCTCGCCATGCCGAGATCGACCCCGTGGACGTGTCCAGCAAATCTCAAAAACACGCCCGGCGCCACGAGACGAGGCGACGCATCACGAACGGTCGGGCACGCCGCAACCGTACTACGCATGCGCGCCGCGCGGGGGCGAGGAGAGGAAAGCGCAGGCGCGCGCATGCACGCTCGGCTCGGCTCGGCTCGGCGCGCGGTCGGCGTCGGTGCCGCGCGGAACGGAAAGGCGCGCGCTAGAGGAGCGGAGCGGAGCGGATCTCTTAGCCATCTGGTGCGGTGTGTGTCGCCGTCAGGTGTGCGTTTCCTTTTGGCTTTTTCTGTGGCGCCGCGCGTGACAGCGCCTGCCACGGCCCACGCGCGATGTGGAGGGATCGGGGGCCGGCGGGATGCGACGTGAGCGCAGTTCGATCGGCTGGAAAACCAGCCCGCCCCAGTATTGTTGCCCATAGACTTGGGGGCGGGGCGGGGGGCCGTCCCTCTCCCCTGCTTCGTCGATCTCACAACAGATCAACTGTCACATTCAGTACTACAGAGAGAAGGAAAGATCCAGATGGAGAGACAAAGATGCAATGGACATGGACCCTAAGAGTACTGCTCGCTCTATGAGGAATTTTGAATAAATATAATCTATAAAAAGTTATGAAAATTCAAAAACGAGATTAATTGCACCACATGGAAATGTTCAAACTAAGTGCAGAAAGCTCCTGAAAATGAAGATTTCTCACATATTCCGCCCTGAAAATTGGAGTAAGAAATGAAAAACTCAAAATATCAAAGTGTATCATGCTGGTCAATAGCGGAGTGGATCGTTTTCTCCGAAAGGAAAAATCGAAGTAGTTCAGTACTTCAGTGAGTGAGTGCGCCCACCAAATCAGCCCATTTCCCACCGGCCGGAAGAGACAGCGACAAAGAGACTACACAGCCGGAGTCACTGATCCAGGTCAATCATACGTGTTGGCCATAAACATTCCGCTACTTGTTACATCGATCTCAGTTGCTTTGCAATTGCTTTGGCTTTGCTGAGGGTAGGTAAGTGTGCGTGACATTTCATTGATTAACATCGAAATTTCCAAGCCAGTCCATTGGCTAATCGCCAAAACAAAAGATGGGTTAGGCCTAAGCTAATAAAAATCTGCTTTGTTTATGCATGCACGATCTCTCTTGGCAACGATTGGCCACGTTGGCGCCGTAGGTATACCTCTCAAAAGGTCCCTTTGGAGAGAGCGGACGTGGGCGGGTGGGGATGGCACCATAAACGTCACACAAAGGAGCTTCGAGTGCATATCACGAATTAGATACCATTAGGAATCAAATCCGTGACCTGCAACCGAACGAGCGGTGCATATTAGGAGTTTTTCTAAGTAGTTGTAGGTGTAGTGTGTACAGTAGCAAATTCAGAATTAAAATAATCGAGTGTCTTATACATATAACTATACATATGCGACTTGTCCAGATATCCTATTTATCAAGATAATAAATGTCATGTAGACCTAACATACATAATAGATCTCTGTAAAACAAAAACTATCCGGTATCATATGTATCCTAACTTCTACTTGGGACCGCCCTGAGTGTGTGCCTGTTTTGTATGAAAAAAAATTGTAACGCGGTGGTTGTTACACTCGCACGATCAAGTTACAAGCTTGATTTCATGACTATATTACAAGTGCACGCATGGGCCGGGGCCCCGGGCCTTTCGATCGATAACCTTTTTCGTTAGCTTGTACGACTAGAGTAGCTAGCTGTGTAGTACGGAGTAGTGTTGTTTGGTTCGGAGTGTGGCAGAAAGTAAAGGAATAAAGAGGCAGCTGCCCAAGTACACAAAAAAGCTAGCTAATGGGAGGTGACTGGATTTCATGATTGGGTGATGTGGAAAGACGCGGTAGTTTCGTTGACATTTTGGTTGGCATGGGCTTTTCTATATCGCGCCTTTTATGTTCGTGCTTTGGTTTTTAAAAAATGCGAGGTACTTACATGTAACAAATCTTTTAATTGTAAAAATCATAGTTTCTGTGTATCGCTGTAGCATTTTGGAGTTTTAAAATTTTCAACTGAGACCTATTTCTTTCCTAAACCGAGGTATTGCACGAGTTTATTTTTAAAGCTATAGTTTCTCGATACCATAGTTTTTAGAAACTAAACATCTAAACATCTTTAGTCATAATTTGGACATGCATGATTGCGTGCATGGAACATGACAATGCTTGGTAGTGTCACAAGGAAGCGTTTGTCTCTTGCAAGCGAATTAAAAGTATTTGTGTTTAGGTAGTCTAATAAATAGACTGATTTGGTTGATCCAGCACACATGCGTTTTGATATCATTACTATAGAATCGGCTTATGCCAACCATCATTGTCGGTTCCTAATGAGTCAGCAGTAATGAGGCATCACTGCCAGTTCATAAGCCACACGATAAGAATCAACCAATGTAGCTTACGAACCGGTAGTGATAAGAGTCATCACTGTCTGCCGATGGCTTAAGCCGACAGTGATTCTCAGCTCCATCATCACTGCTGGCTGAAACCACCGATCGGCAGTGATAGCTGGACATCACTGCTGAGCCAACAGTGATGTATAAAGTATAAAACAATGACCATTCCACAAACCTAAGCACAACATCGTCTTCTTTGGCCCCAGCGACCTTCCTCGCCCTCACCAACGCACCACCGTTTCTGAGCCCTCTCCGTCTAACTCCATTGCTCAGTGAGCTTCACAATACCACACCCAATCTTTTGTGCTTTTTAGTTCAGTCGTAGCTTGTCGTCCCAGTGCTCCGCGTAAGCCCGGTGTTGCCACACCACCACTCCTGTCGCCGCCTACCTCCCTACCGTCGCTAGCTGTCTTCTGGTTGGGCCTACTAGCCAAAGACCCTAGTAATGGATTTCTTATCGCACAGAGATGCCTATGATGCCCTCAGCCGGGCACATTGTCGCCCCTTTCGCCGTCGGCGACCATTCCCTCCACCACCGGCCACATATTTCTCTCTCTCAAGACACTGCATTGACTTTGGTCAACACAAGCCCTGGACCCCATCGGTCCGTGACCGAGGGTAGATGGGGTCCAGTGCAAGAGGCTAGCTAGGATTTGTATTTTTGGTTAAACAAGAAATATAATAAAGGGAAAGGATAATCTGTAAAACAAGAAATTTGGCTGAAGATTAGAAAATTTATAGTAATTTTGGTATAGCTCCAAAAATTATGAAACTAGTTTTGCTAGCTTTGTATGTTCATGCTCTGTTGTATAAAATTGTTAGCGCTCATGAGAATTGTATTTTGTTCCTATACTGATTTAATTGTGTCCAACCTCGCTTAAATCATTATTTAACATTGGTTCATCCAAAAATAATGAATGCAGTTCCAAGAATCTTGATAAATAGAATGCTAAATGGGAAAAATAGTGGTCAGCATGTTAGAATAGTTTGGCCCATTGTTTTAGCACATGTTTAGTATCATATTGTTGACTTGTAAAAATTGCACAGAAATAAATAAAAATAATTTAGGGTTGAGACTATTTCTAGCAATCTTTGTTGGTATAACCCTACACATTAAAAATATTGATCGGCATGTTAGGTTTTCCTAAATATAAGTGGTGTTATTATGGTCTCTTTTGATCTAATTGGCAAAGTAGGATAGCACTTCACTTAATTGTTTATATCATTATGTCGAGTGTTGGTCCCTGACAATGATTTCGGAGTTTAATGGTCAATGGACGCATGAACGATGCTTATGGTGTGATGAACTCAAGAACACTAGGGCTTATTCAGGTTCAGGCCTCCTGAAGGATAACAGCCATATGTCATGTGTATTTTATTATAAGTGTTTGTGAACTGGTTACAGATGAGTTCCTCCTCGAATCCTAGACCCATTCTTCTCCACCCTTTACAAACTAGGTCATTTTCTCTTTATATACAAGAGAAGGAGAACTTATACCTAGATAGATATTCTTTTCTCAGGCCATGACCACACGGAGCGTGCACGCTGCACCTTGCGCCAGTGGTACTACGGGGCCCATCCCTTCGTCTTAGATGCCTCCACTTTTATTTTACCTCGGTAGCTCTGTCTGTCCCCTTGCCGTGAGCCACAAGCTTATCTGCTAAGCTGTTCCATCCCAGTCGTCCATGAGCCTGCCTGTGAACTCGTCCACTTGCCTGGTCATTTTGCAAACCCTACCCCATCTGTCGTGCGACACTAAGTCAGTTCATAGAACCCCACTCCGTAGCATTGAATGCTATAGGATGGGGCACTGCCCATCTACACTGGTCATGACTTTGTTCACTGAAGGAGGTGCCTTGGGAAGAAAAAATACTTAAATAAAAATCAATAAATATGATTAAACAGGTTAGGTATGGACGTCCCGCGACCAACAAGGGCTGGCCATGGGACCACAATATATGGCAAGGAGGCTGGTAGCGTAAGCCTCGTGCTAGTCGAGCGAGCCTTGGCCTGGTCACGCTATGGGCTAGGGTTCGGGAAATATCCCCCCGCCGGTCACCATATTCCTCATAGGACCCGTTAGCTAGGACGTCCCCTTACTTAATACTCCGACAGTAGCCCCCAAGCTTCCCTGTAGTCGTGGTTAGGTCTGGTCACACCACTTGGGCCCCGACGTGGTGTGCCCCGACGGAACATAGTACACCCAGGGAGTGGTCGTTGACGCAAAGTTAGCTTTCAAAGTTTGATTCTGAACTTCACATCACATGGGGAGGTTAAGCGTCCTATAAGAGAGAGAGAGAGAGAGAGAGAGAGAGAGAGAGAGAGAAACATTGATTGACGTCGGGCCCGAGGGACTTTCGGTTCCCCCATGCGCGCCTCCTTTGATTTTGAGCGGTTCAGATGCCACGCCAGTTGAGGTTCCTCAATACTCCCTAGAGTGAGGTGTCATGACGAGATGTATATAAAAAACGAAGGTGTTGGAGCCCAGACGCCGCGACGCATGCACGGGTTTGATCGGGGCATGGCCATGAGCCTCATGGGTAGTAAATGATAGAATCATTGGGACATTTCCCACGGTGGTTCCACCTTCCACCCCAGGCATGAACCAATGGCTGGCCAGACTATAAAAGCAGGAGTATACCCAGCCAACCTCCCATAGATTTTTTTTTGGCAAGGCAAGAAGGCAACTCTCGTTGTGGATCATGGCATCCTCCTCCCATTCTTTGTTGGGAAGGTCGATAATTTTGGAGGATTTTGCAAGGGTCAAGTCACCTCTGATGCTAGCTCCGCTTGTTGTGGTGCCCCTGAGGGTAGATAATCTCAAGGACCTGCTTGCAGGGTTGGAGCCGACCACCATTGTGCTTCTCTAACTACAGATAGGGCCTCCCCCTACTGCTCACGCTCGATCTTCGGCCCCAGCGGTTACCCCGGTCGAGGTTATCAACATCTTCAACAACGAGGAGAAGTCGACTGGGACCTTACGAAGGAGGAGATTGATGAAAAGGAGAAGGCGAAGGAGGAGCAGGAGGAGGGTCAGCCAGGTTCACCGGCGTCAGTCGGCAACTCCAGCAGGGTCTTTACGCTGGCCACCCTTGTTGGCCCTTACGCAAGCTGTTGTCCGATTCCTGGGGCGACCAGCTGCAAGCCCCAAGGAAGAGAATAAGAGGTTACTTGACTCGTTCAAGGGCAAGTAGGGGTCCATATACTTCTGAATTCTTGGAGCTAGTGAATCTTTACAACTTGCAAGAGTTAGGCGGAACCTTCCTGCCAACTTTGTGCCAACCACGCGAGTCAAGAGGGAAAAAACAAGCATGTAATAGCATAGTTAGTCCGATTAAATATAATCGTGCTACCTATAACCTATTTTTTCTATGAATAAAAATGTTCTGAGCCTTTCTGATGGCCTCGTTGATGGCTGGAAGACCATACGAGAGCCTTGAGGTTTTTGGATCGAATGGTCTGAACCACTGTTCGGAGTGTTCAGATAGTTTTCCTTGTGTTGTCACGACGAGTAGGCTCTAATTGTTTCACACTGCTCGTTAGTTAGGCTTTCAAAGCGCAGGACAACCCTTAGCACGACAAGTCCCTCGGTGGCGACCAACGCTCGACCCAAGTGGAGACTTGTGGCCTTGTGGTTGTTATCCCGAACCGTTCGTACCTTTGCCATTGTGCGAGCAGTGATTCCACACTGTTCCAGAGCTCTCATCCATCTAGTTGTTTTAACTTCCTGGTCGCAAGATCCCGTAGTGGCCATCGAGCGTTGTCACGTGTTGTGGTCGAAGAGCCAATCTGGCGGGGGTCCGTTGTTAGTCGTGAAATCCTGCAAAATAGAGAATATGGTCTTTTAAACTTTTAAAAGCCTACAAGTCATATTCTATGCTCGTCCGAAAGTTTATGCAAAATAGAGAAACAGACCCATCTCTGAGCAACCTTACACATAGAACTTGCGCAATAGGGTGATGTTCCAGGAGTTGTGTAATTCATGGTCGTCCTCCATGGCTAGCTTGACCACACCAGGCCGGGTGATATCGACTACTTTGTAGGGCCTTTACCACTTAGGGAAGAGTTTATTCCGACCGGCCTTATTATGAATTTGCCTAAGGACGAGGTCGCCTACGACCAATCTCACTCTCGTACCTTGCAACTGTGATAGCATCTAAGGCTTTGCTGATATCGGGTAGCTCGAATTAGAGCACACTCACGAAACTCTTCAATCAGGTTTACATCATCCTCTCATCATGCCACCTGGTCGTTGTCCAAGTAGTTGGCCACTTGAGGTGATTGAAAGGTGATCTCGGAGGAAAGCATTGCCTCTATGCCAAAAACAAGGAAGAAAGGGGTTTCGGCCGTAGCCATACTGGGAGTCGTTCATAGCGACCAGAGTACTATGGGTAGTTCATTCACACAATGTATTGAATATCCTTTAAGCCGATCAAGGACCTGGGTTTTGATCCCTTGCAGTATCATCCCATTTGCCCTTTTGATTTGTCCGTTGCTTTGTGGGTGTGCCACCGACGCATAGCAAACTTTTGTCCCGATCTCTTCACAGTAGTCTTAGAAAGCACTACTGGGGAACTGAGTCCCATTGTCCGTAATTATGCAATTTGGACTGCCAAACCACACTACCAGTCCCCGTATGAACTTAATCGCTATTGCAGCGATAATCTTCCTGACGGGCTCGACCTCTATCCACTTGGTGAATTTGTCGACTGCCATGAACATGAATTCAAAACCGCCTGGGGCTTTAGGGAATGGTCCCATGATATTGAGGCTCCAGATAGCGGAAGGCCAAGAGAGTGGTATAGTTTGCAGTGCTTGGGCTCATAGGTTGGTTTGTTGGCCATGGTATCAACATGATTCACACCGTTTCACCAGCTTGCAACATTCTGAAGGGCAGTGGACCAATAAAATCCTTACCAGAATACTTTTCTGATCAGAGTGTGATATGAAGCATGGCTACCACATATACCTTTGTGGATATCAAAGAGCACTGCGCTCCCCTCTTCCTGAGTGATGCATTTCAGTAAAAGGTTGTTGCTTCCCTGGCGGTAAAGGCATCCCGCTACCAGGGAGTATCTGTGGGCTTGCCGCGAGACCTTTTCTGCTGACACATCATCGTCAGAAGAAGCTAGAACTGACTGGCTAGCTGGATCATTTTTTTCCTTCTTCAACTTCTCTGGGCCTGGCAACCTGCCATCAACTGGCTAAGAAACAGGACGGAAGACCGCAAACCAAGATAAATAGTCAAATCTAACCTTGTGGCGACTAGGATACGGGCGAAAACACTCAACTTCTTCCTTTGATGTAACTTTCTTCTTCATCATATCGGCGGCTGGTATTGGTTGTGTTGGAGGGGCCATATGGGGGACAGATGAAGCCAAAGCTATCATTGCTTGCAAGAAACTAGCCTACAATAATTCATCATCATTCTGGATTCACCGAGCCAATGCTTAGAAAAATGACCAATGTGAAGGGGGCAACTCGATAAAGGTTACCTTTCTTACCGAGTACTCAAACTTGTCGGTTACTCGAGGAGGGGAATCAAGGAGTGGCTCCGGTTACCTCATGTAGAAAGGATTCGCGAGGGAGTAGGGCCACATAGAGCATTCTTGTACTTCTTTAAAGAAGAGTTTGCTCAATCGAGCAGCAATATCTAGAGGAGATAGAGCTATAAAAAGAAAAAAAATTCACCTGAAAGAGCGTCAGTGTGATAACAGAAGCAACAAATTGCTATATAAATCTTATGTTCGACCGCATCCTTGGAGCTATCGCTGTCATCAGCATATTCCCAAGCGAAGTGATCTTGCGCTTTCAAAGGGCTTAGCCTTCGACTAATGAAGTCTTTGGCCACTTTGCCTAAGTTCATCAATCTCGTGACGTAGTAGGTGGTGTGGTTGGATTCGTGGTGCTTCTTCGTCTAGGATGGATTTTGTAGGGGAAAGAGGCATCTATAGACTAAGGGAGAGTGAATGGGGGTTGGAGATATAAAACCAGTGTTTTTCCAATCCTTTTGCTAGGAGGAGATTAAAGCAACTGGGATATAAGAGTTTTTCATTCCAGATCCAGCTAGAAACCACAACCTCCAGCACACTTGTTCTCCTTGTTCCTCTTTAGATGATAAAAATATTAGAATAGATTCAGACTCGACTCCATGCCAAGGAAGGCTTCACAAAGATGAACAAAGACACTAAGCATAGTGATGGAGTTTGGATTTAAGTGGTGGAGCTCGATTTGGAACCAGTCAAGTACATCGAGAAGAAACTTAGAAGGGAGAACATTGACTCCACATCAGAAGAAGGATTCAAAAACCATGATCTCGTAGTTGAATCAACAAGATGGGGATTCCTCATCAGATGCAGGCCTCCAGTTGACAGATCATGATGAGGCACTATCCCTTCAATTTCAAGCTCCTTTAGCCTTGATTCTTGCATCGACAAAATCGCCCAAACTTTAGTTAGGTGCTTCATCTCGTCTATCTACTCGGGCAAGGCGTCGACGGTCTTCACGTTGGGTTTTTTTTCCTCCAGCGAAGAAGGAGCGGAGGTCTTCGTAGGGGAGCCAGAATCCATGAGTCTAAGTCTTCCGACAACAATGCGTATTTGGGTGGAGAAAGATGAAAGCATGTGCGAGAAGGTCAAGGGCAAGAGTGAAGAAGAATTGCTACAGTCTAGGTTTGTATAGATAAATAACCCAAAATGTATCACCTTTTTTGTAACTACCCCTGTTTCTATGGTGCCTCGATCGGTGTGAAAAGCGGGATGATGGCATTGTATGAATCTCTACACACCCGTCTACACGTATTAAATGCTCATATACCCAACGGTTCAAATTTTGAAGGTTTTTTTTAACTCTATTCGGAGTCAGATGCCGACTAGTCGACGTCTTAGTCCTCTTTTTGAATCTTGGGTGCGGTTAACAGTATGGCGCTTGACCTAATTGCGCAATTGTGTTTCCACTAGATACTCATAATAGGATCCGTTTCTGCTCGATTCTTTCGACTGCAAGCCTACTCCACCATACTTGACTAGGCTTAGACTTGGCAATTCTCGAGTGGACACTTGTAGAAACCTTTCCTCATGAGCAGAGTTAGGGGCTACTATCGAATATCTAACTATGAGGTATATATGCATAAAGAGTACACTGTATATGGACAGGGTATATCATGCATATTATAACAACTTCGGATACTACAGAACCAAATCTGTGATACCTGATACACCCAGAAGTCTAGAAGACGTATAATAGGAAGGTCTCAATTGATTACCCAACTCGAGAATGACTAGTATCCAAGTCTAATTCATCTGCTTTATCATGGTAGACAAGATTAATGACTCCCTATCGACTACGACTGGATAGGATGTGGCATATCATCCCTATATAAGGGGGGGGGGAGGGGACTCAAGCCAGATCAAGACATGCACATCTCAACGCAAGCACTAAGACCCAAGCATAGGAGATACTCAACAACTTTAACATTATATTAGCCTAGATCCAATCTACTCCCTGTAATAGGTCTAGCTACATTACTTGTACTCGAGTTAATCAATATACTGCAGCAACATCCAAACAATATGTAGGATATTACTCCTTTCGGAGGCTCGAACATGTCTACATCGTGTGTCTCAATTCGTGTTCAATCCCTAATCTCGAAGGTACCCCAGTCAATCACGGACATATTGTCAGAAACAAATCTTCGCCAGTTCTATTGGATGCAATTCATTTTCCCAAAATATCGTTATTTGACAA
The DNA here is from genome assembly GCF_958298935.1 of Phragmites australis. NCBI lineage: Eukaryota > Viridiplantae > Streptophyta > Magnoliopsida > Poales > Poaceae > Phragmites > Phragmites australis. The sequence goes on from NC_084935.1 coordinate 3,378,211, forward strand.
TTGAATGATACAAGTTTTTTTGCAATCATTTTTGCATATTTTTTTAAATTTATGATTGATATGACATGGTATGTTGTCCATTGTGGTTGGTAAAGTGGAGTATTCAGCAGTTGGAAGGCATACCATGCACAAGTTAATGGATTTAAAGGGGCATGTTACAAAGGATACAAGTCCAAATAAGAAGCTATTGCGACATACAACAGTCAAGTCATCCAAACCGAGCTAAAATTGGCTAACTTTAAAAATAAGGAGAAGAAGTGTGATTTCACGTGTGAAGATGTCATAATTCTAGTTCTGATTATAATCATCATTATTTTGCTATGTAAGCTGTTGTGACTTGTAAGATCAATGTGTCCCTTGTTAGTACCTTTGTGCCTATTTTGCTATATAAGATGTGACTTTTTTTGTTAAATGTGATCATAATGTACTCAATTACAATATTGTATGTGTATGTATTCTATCTATCGACTCCCTCCTGGTTATCTCACTCATTCGACATCCTCTCTCCCTCGCTCCCTCGTCGGCTTTCCCTTCTTCCTTAGCTCTCTATTTGTAGAATATTCAATCGTTCATCGTCATCGTATGCAGAACTCTTAGGAAGGTATGGCACCACCAACCATTGATCTGGTCCATGTGCTAGAAGGAGATGTCCTGCTTTCAAACATTGAAGAAGGTAGTCTGAGCCACTACCTCAACATGGACCAAACAGATGCATGTGGAGGTGATGAGGTAATTCAAAAGTAGATGAATACATATGTTATACATATTATCATATAGGTTCTCAGTAATTTTTTTCCTATGTGTAGATGTCTGATGCTTTGGAGGGTCATGACAATGAGCAATCTTAGGAGTGGCATCGTGTCCGAGGTCCCTCGAAGATGCCTACGGGATAATTTGTGATCACGGAGGTCTCACCAGTAGGGGAGCCAACTGCACCAGAAAAAGTTATGGGGTCGTACAAGTCAGTTTGTGGGATAGTTGTTAAGGATTATGCTCCCATCAGCTAAGATTATGGACTGGCAAATGAGGTGATCCGCACGTGGTTCCTGATTCAATCAAGAATGACATATTGTGGCCCATCATATTAGAGAGGTTTGAGTTCCCTAAAGAGACAGATATGGAAGTAGTTAAGCGTAAAACACTAATGATCATGGGCCTTTCATTTAAGAATTGGAAGGGCACACTGAACAGAACATATGTGCAGAAAGGTACAACACCAGATTTCAGCAAATGATCGCAACTGGAAGATCATTGGCAAACCTTTGCCGAGTACAAGCTGTCGGGAGAATTATAGAAGTTAAGTGAGGTGAACAAAGCAAACTCGAAGAAGAACCTTTACCCCCATAAAGTCGGCAGTGGTGGTTACGTAAGGAAAGAACGATAATGACAACAAGAGCTAGATGAATGACGAGAGAGATGTCACACCTGAGATGGAGGGCTGGAGTGAACGATGAACATTCTTCCTTTATGAGAGGGGTGCTTCTTACTCATCTAATAGAAGCTTATGCTTTATAACCTCCAAAGACCAGGAAGTGACACACTTTTGCAAAAAGGCTTGCAGACGCCCACGCGTAGTCTGCACAAGGCTCTTTCAAGCCAGATAGGGATAGGGACGTGCTCACCTTGGACCTGGGAAACAAGGAACACGGTGGTCGCACATGAGGCATTGGTGTGATGGGTTGTAAATATGGATTCTTAGGTGCCGTCGACAATTGCAAGAGTTAAAAAAGATCCCAAGCAGAGCAAGATGCACAATGAGAGGTAGAACGAGCTAGGATGATAAACATGCTTGAACTTGTGCTCCAACGTGAGTGGGAACAAACATAAAAAAAAATAAGACAAGCAATACAGGAAACCATTAGGCGTGAACGAGGTGCCATTGGGAGTGAATAGGAACAGCCGGCAGCATCTCCTAATGTTGTGCGCTCTAGCCCCGGTGGTCATCTGAATAACTATGCGTCCATAGGAGTTTTGAGAGCTGACTGCATCACTTATCCCATGGAGCACATCACAACATGGACACCATGTGAACTGCACATTGGTGCTAAGAACATTACCATCAAGGTGGCTTCCGGCGTGGCTTATCCCCATGGCACCCATGAACTTTTCCACGGACGTCTGATATCGAAGGGCTACACCATGGTTAAAGTAGATGAGGCAGTTGACCAATACCGTCATGTTGAGGTGGATTACCCCACAGAGGAGGGGGTAAACACTATAGGAGAGAACAAGCACATATTCATCACGTGGGAGAAGGCCTACATAGTGTTTCCACTAGGGACAACTCCTGAGAACCTCTACTCTCCACTACACCATAGGTCATCATCGCCTCATAGATCTCCCTCTCCTCAGCCATCTCCTAGAAGAAGTCCACCTCCTCAACCATCACCTCGAAGAAGTCCACCGCTCAAGAAACCAGCACCATCAAGAAGCCAGCCATCATCTCAGAAAACATGATCAGGTTCCACAGCATCCAAGAATACGACATCATCTAATAAATCGGTGTCATCTAAGAAGTTGGTGAAACCAAAGGATGTCTATTCACTTAGTCCTGAGCAAACCAAAAAGATTATGAACAGTAGTGTAACGGCTCATTTTGATTCTCCAGCACCTCCACTGAAGCCTGTTGTGCCTGAAGATAGCATGAAATTTTTCATGAATATAGCCAAAGTTAAACAGACGGGGTCGGCTTCAAGTAAGCCACTGGATGACTATGAACGTAATAGTAAGAAGCAGGTCAAGAGCAAATCAGGTACGATCGTTCAGGATGCTCCAAGCATTAGGGACTTTCTGGCTACTTCTAGATTAAATGCAGAGGAACTACCATGGCTTGTTGCTGGAGGGGAAGTCCCAAAGTTGGAAGTTATATGGTTGTTTGAGTTTGGCAAACCTTTGGTCAAACTAGATATAAAAAATAATCTTATAACTCAAATGCACTGATTACATTTGTGGTACTTAGAGCAATCTAGGCAGGGTACAGAGGCGTTCCCCGTAAGATACAGAGATGAAAATTTTCTCAATAGGGATGACTCTTTCTAGGTGAAATTCAAGTACTTGTATGAACCATACAAGGAAAATGCCATCGACGTGGCCATAGTCAGAGTGTGGACTCTGTAAGTGACTTATGCATATAATTCGCGTTATATGATCCTGCACCTTGAAATTGCATGGCTAACTTCTCTCTTTCGTAAAATAGAAATCCACACACGCAGACAAGAATTAGATAATAAAGTATGATTCATCAATCTTAGGCTTGTTAACGAGGAACTCATAAAGAAGAATCCAAACTTCACCGAGGACTACTTATTGAAGTGTCCACTTCACCACCAACACAAGACCTTCGTACTCTTACCATATAGCTTTGAGTACGTGTTTGTGTTCCAGAGCGTTCTGCTTTTATGGGCAACTCGATTCTAGTACTAATTTGCTATGATGTGACATATTTCTGTAGATTTCATTGGATCCTTCTTGTCATCGACCCAGACTTAGCATGATTATTGTCTTCGACTCACAAAGAGAGATAAGTCAACTTACTAAGACCTCTTCAACATGCTAAATAGGTAAACTATCATTTAATCTTCACGTCGATTGCATCTAATTTTAATTAGTATTCATATTCACGTATAGGGAGTATAGAAGATACTGCAAAAAGAGTGTTGTCTACCATCCATACAGGAAGCAATATGATGTAAAAACTGACTTTTTGTTACACAGTGAATATTCATATCTTGCATTTCGTATTAAATAAAAAGGTTCAATTCATTCCATTGATGAATTATTTTCTCTTGAAGTATATAAGGTAGCCAGCCAGCAACAATCTTAGCGGGTTCTATGTTCTTACTTTCATGCATACATTCAGCGAAGATATAGACGTTGTCATATTTAATGATGTTGAGATATGAAATTACATATCGATGTCTTCTTTTTAATTTCTATACGTGCCTAAGGACTAATTCTTTTGATTTTTCAAACGCAGCGCTTCAAACAACGCACAAGTATCATACTCCCTGTGGAAATACATGCCATTAAAACAGATCACCAGGTTCTTCATCGAATATGTTATCAACCCAAATGACAAGTTTCATAAATCGATTGTGCTGTTGACACATAAGAGACCTTTAGATGACATCATACCTTCTAGTAGAGAGTATGCGATATACCAAGGGGCTTAACAGTGTATATATCATTAAGCTAGATTAAGTAACTTTATTTACATATTAATAAAGAATATTAATTACTATGTATTAATGGAGGACATGAATTACTACGTATTTATGAATGTGTCTTTATTATTGATTTGCATTAAATATGTCTCATTGTATATATATATTGAGAGGAAGGGAGAGATGGAGAGAGGAGAGGACATAGGCGAGAGAGAGGAGAGAACGTTTGCTTCTCCTCTCTCCCCTACGTCTCTCTCTCCTCTCCTTTATCACTGCCGGCTGAAATCACTAGTCAGTAGTGATACTAGGGCATCACTGCCGGCGCAAGTCTTGAGCCAGCAGTGATAACTCCCTTCACTACCGGTTCCTCAGGCCGGTAGTGATCGCTCGTTACCCACTGTCAGCTCTAAAACCGACAATGAAGGGTGTTTTGGAGTCGACAATGAATAAGATTTCTGTAATAATATATCTAGCTACCTAGCTAGTATATACCTTTTGACTGGATACACCTGCCTGAAACAGGACAAGACTTAGGCGGTTTCAAGCATATAAATTCCTCTCAAAGCTCCTACTAAGTGATGCGTCAAAACTCACGAGTGTTTGTTGCTCCATTGTTCGACCTGTCATTCTAGATTGCAGTCCAAGAGGACGTTGTATGTATCTCCTTGTTGTTATGCATTGTTGGCTGAATAATTGTAAACTATATGTGAGATAGATTTGGTTCCACGACATCAATGCGTGTTATGTCGATACGTACGCATAAACTAGTGTAACGTTTAATTTGGCACCTTTGTGAAGACTGATTCGTTTACAATTACATGTCATGTCACTTTGTGGCACACACGTTCCTGAAAGTAAGATCAGTATCATCTCATGTATTTGTCTCTTCCTGCTACCTTGATCATTCGTGGAATGTGATTGCGCACGAACTTATGGAGCCGATTAACTAAATCTAGACGACTTTGCATACTTTTAACCTGATCTAGACCTTGATAAATTGTCCACTAATGACGATAAAGAGTAACTCATCAAAAGTAGCCCATTTTATTCCATATGCATGTTCTGATTGCTCAAAAACATTTGCATTATGATATGTCGATACGCTTTTAAATCCAGTTAATGACAAGCAAAATGCTATAACATGCTTAAGTCTCTGAGTGCACATAATTTTGGAAACAGAGTTGCATTGTTATTGAATTCACTGCATCTAGCGAGTGTGCCACAGCCTCTATCTACCTTTTTGTTTTCGATTGGACACACAAGCAAAAGACAATTTGGATTATTGTTAGTGCTCCAATCAAATTCCATTATCAACCCCAGTATTGTGACCGTATCTTGATTCTGATTTGTGCCAATATATGCATGTATGGTACCTGGTTAATTTATTCTGAAATAGTCTTTATTGCTTTTGAGAAATTAAGCATATTACCACACGCCATGCACTGCACACACAAAACAAGTGAAGGCTCTATCTGTAGCTCGTATATTTCTTTTGTTGAGCCTCTGCCTAGCTTCTCTGATATGTCTAATTTTGTAGGAGACTTCTTCGCGAATAAAGATGTAGGTGGGGCGGGCTGCAGCTGCCCACCCTGCGTCTGCACACTACTACAGATAGGGCTAACATTGTCGGATGCAAATCGGTCTTCACTGTCGGTTTTGTTTCTAGTAATGAATACTCGGTAGTGAAAGTCAAGCACTATCACTAACGGTTGTGAACCCGGCAGTAAAGCCGTTTTTTGGAAGAAAAAAAATCTGAGCTTGAACAGGTGCTCGAGCAGGAGCCACTCAAGCCCACCGCCACTTCGCTCGCTATTGTGGAGCTTAGGTCGCTGTTGTAGACCTCACCGAACACACCTCTCCCACCGGCCAACTCCCCACCTAGCTCCATCCACATGTAACTTGCGGAGATAGGCTCCACCCCCGCTGCAGCAAGCCTCCGCATCCGTCCCCCATCCTCCCTCTACCGTCGCAGCTCCTAGCTTCCATTGTCGAGATAGGCGAGACTACGGAGGACCACACCGCTGACCTCCCCAAGGAGCTCCTAGCCCTGGTCTTTGGCCTCCTCTTCTCCAGCAACCACAAGTGATGCTCCCTCGTCTGTTGTCGCTGGCTCGCCGTCGAGGCCGCCTCCCGCCTCTGCCTCGCGCTCGACACGTGGTCGCCGCTCCTCGATGCCACCGTACTACCTACCTCCTCGCACTCAAGTGCGACTGCCGCGTCGGAGAACTGGCCCTCGCGCTCGTCACTGACCGCCTTGGACCAAGCCTACGACGCATCAAGCTCCCCTCTCACCACGACGTCACCGACGATGGCGTCGCCACGCTCACCGCCACTACCACCAACCTCCGCAAGCTCTCCGTCGGGTCCTGCACCTTCGGAGCCAAGGGAATTGAGGCCACCCTCTGGTCCTGCCTCCAACTTGAGAGAGAGAGAGAGAGAGAGAGACGTGGTGGAAGAGATAAGATAGAGGGAGAGCCGAGAAAAAAAAATCTCTGGTGCCGGATGTGTGGGCGAGCCAAAACTAGAATCGATCAAAATTCCGGATCCGGATGGACTATCAGTAGCGGTTTGTGTCTAGAATCTACACTGATTGTCGGTATTAGTGCCTAGTGCCAGTTTGTAACACGAACCGACACTGAGACTGACTATCAGTACCGGTTCTTAGTGTCTCTATCATGGTTCAGGCACGAGAGATTAAGAACTAACAGTGATATATTTTTACTACTGGTTATTGCACAACCGGCATTGATGAACTGTCATTTATGACCGGTTTTGTAGTAGTGGTATCAGTCGTAAGCTTGTACATGGGCACTTGCGGCTTCCCGTACGCCACCTCAAAGAGTTTGGTCGGTTTTGCGGCAGCCTGCATGCCGCCGCAAGATGGCTTGCATGCATGTACGCGTTGCATGTCAAGTAAAGATCATGGTGATGACAGGGTTTTATGTACAAGATCGAGTGCTTAAGTGTAGGGTTCTCACAAAAATATTGCATCGCAACATATTGTTCAGATTTTTCTCAAAGCCTCTTGCCTGATTACGCTAGGAACTTAGAGAGGTTCTGAAAATTTCAAGGTAGGCTACTCTTTTGTAACACAAAACTGAACATACCGCCCTAGAGAACTAGAGAAATATCAAAACATGCATATGGGCATCAGATGCAAGGATGAGAACTGAAAATTGATCACACCCAGCTGCTCACCAAAATATTGATTAACCATAGAATATAAAAACACATTAATATTTAGAAAATGCAGGTTCCAACTCTTCGATGCTAATGTACTGCCTAAACAAATGTAAGGGTTATTAGCACCATAAACAATCCATGTTCTAACTCTCATGTACATACAAAAATTCAGGTTCCAAGGATAGGAACACTTGGTTGCAATGAATGCATTGAGCTTCTACAAGAATCTTACCATCATATATAGGCAAACATGGCCAAATGGGCCATTCATGCCGGCCCGGCACGGGCCCGACTCGGCACGGCCCGGCTACGGCACGGCCCAAACGGCCCATCTACAGTAACGGGCCGTGCCGTGCCGGCCCGCGTGCCTTCCCCTCGGCCCACGGCACGGCCCGTCGGTGACCGTGCCGTGCCGGGCCGGCCGAGGCACGATTTCGGTCCGACGGGCCGAAATAGATAAAAAAATATAAAAAATGAAAAAATATATAAAAAAATATAGAAAATAGATAAAAATATAAAAAATAGATAAAAAAATATTAAAAATAGCTAGAAAATTAAAAAAATATATATAAATAGAAAATACATGCCGGGCCGTGCCGGCCCGACTCGGCCGGGCCGTGCCGTGCTGGCCTGTCGTGCCGCGCGCTTGGCCCAGGCACGGCCCGTGGCATCGTGCAGTGCCGGCCCGGCCCGTCGGTGATCGGGCCATGCCGTGCCTGGGCCGTGCCTACAGTGCCGTGCCTCGGGCCGGCCCAGTAGGCACGGCCCATTTGGACGTCTTTATATATAGGCGTGAAATCCTGCCATATATCTGAAGTAAGTTTGCACCTTTTATTTCTATGTGAAAATCCTGCCATGTATTTTAGGATAAGATCAATTATAATGCATAAAACAGTGGTAAAAACAATAGATAATTGACAAAAAAAAAGTTGCAGTAGATTACAATTCTTACCACACCCTAGACTATTTGCTTGCTCATGAGAAGGAGGCATTGGGATTGGGGACCTTGCCACTGCTGTAGATAGGGACATAAGTCTTGGAGACAATATGAGCTAGTGCTAGTCAAGTTGGCCTAACGGGCCGGCCTAGCGCAGGCACACCTAGGCACGACCCAGTTAGGGTATGGCCTATCAGGCCCGGCTACATAGCCGAGCCATGTCGTGCCAGCCGGGGCATGGCTAAGGCACGACCGGTCAGCGGGCATGACGGGGCATGGTAGGGTGAGGCGCTAGGGCGGGGCCATGGCTGGGCGAGACGATGAGGCTGGGCAGTGACCGAGCACGAAGGCTGGGCAGTAGCAAGGCGACGACCAGCCAGGCGGGACAGCGGTGCGGCCTGGCGGGTGGGGCGGTGGTCGGCCAGGCAGGGTCATGCCCGTGCCGACATGGCATGTCGTGCCTACAGTAGCGGGCATTGGGCCAGCCTAGTAGGCACAGCCCAATTGGCCAGCATTAATATCAACTTTATCATTGTTGACTTTGCGGTCGTTGGTGCTATTGGTGACCTAAACCTCTTTGTTTGTGGTAGCTTCTTCCGCTTCACCCTTAGGGCCTTTCATTTTGCAAAAAACAAATATTGTTTTCTGAGCTGACTACTCAATTGCAATATAGCATGCTTACTGATTTAAAAATGGAATCCATTATGCCAAAATAGAAGGCAGTAATAGTGCACTTAAAATATTAACCCAAAAATAACTAGTTTACCAAAAAAATAAAAAATAAAAGAAAGCAACATAACCCAAAAGGCACAAACAGTAGTGTCACGTGACATTCAGAATTCTGAAATTTAGGCATTGTTTGGACCATTTGAGAAGCATGACACTAGATTTGCACATGAGAACTTCAATAATTATCATTTAAGCAATAATGATGAGTTGTGGGGAACAACCAAATATGTAGTCTAACTTTAATCTTTGAATGGTCTAGTACAAAGCTTCAATAATTATTTAAGCAATTATTATCATTGATTCATGTAACAGAAAATTGTCAGGCAGGCACACATTCCGCTGACAGCTTGCCAACCAACCATGTTGTCACATGATCCTATCAGCTTCAGTCGACCGACCACAAAATATACACCAATTGAATTCGTTTCCGCATAATCAACTCTAAGTTTGTTCGTATCACATGTGTAAACCTACCACATTTGCTTAGTTTCGAAATAGATCAACCATCCTCTGCTTCGCTAGTTCTGCTCTGCTGCTTGCATCAATACCAAGAACCCACCAGCTGCACGCATTGCCATGGACCGCTCCAAGTCGTAGGCAGGCGGGCGCATGCAGATCTATCTGTACTACGGCGGCGCGCAGCCAGACTCATGGTTCCACTCCTACAGCGATGGCGGGAATAAGGCCTGTACATGCTATCCTGAAGGCATGATGAAGAAATTGGATTATTACATATCTCGTTCTTTTTCCAAAGTGATGATTATAAGATAAAGGACAGATCAGTTAAATGAGGTATCTTGTGTAGACCTAAAGACTAAGGAGACTAGAAATAAAAGATTTAGATATACAAAATCAGTGTTTGCTAAGTAAATAGTTTTTTAAGTTTATCGGCGAGGAGTATAGCAAGACCTCCTTAAGAGGAAATACTTAAAAAATAAAACCATAGGAGAAGTAAAATGGAGGCTGGATGACTCGCAGTTTTGGTCAGACCTTATTAAGGTTTGTGATTGATTTTTAAGCTTCAGTTCTTTTGTTTTAAATAATGGTACTCAAATTCTCTTTTGGGAAGACATATGGCTTAGCAATACCCCTCTTAAAAATCAATCCCCATCCTTATTTCATATAACGAGGAAGCAACATGCTACATTAGCTCAGACCATTGATTATGAGCTCCTTAATGTTTCTTTTCTAGGACGCTAACGGGGAATAATCTCAATAAATGAAATGAATTGGTAATGAAAGTTGTGTTAGTGCAGCTTACCGACCAATTTGATTCTTTTAAATGGTCGTTAACTGAAAGTGGTCTGTTTTCTGTTCATTCTATGTATACAGCTTTACTTAATCAAGATTTTGCTCCTCCTATTACTAAGCTTTTGTGGAAACTTAAGCTCCCACTAAAAATTCAGATTTTTAGTGGTATTTGATTAGAGGAATAATTCTAACAAAGGATAATTTAGTTAAGTAAAATTGGCAAGGTAGTGAACAATGAGGCTCTTGTAGTAACAAGGAAACTATCCATCATCTCTTTTTAATGTCAATTTGCTAAATTTATTTGTAGAACAGTACAAATTACTTTTGGTATACAACCACCGACTAGTATAGCTGATTTGTTTAGAAGTTGGCTACAAAATGTCAACTCAACTTGGAGGCTCAAATTTTGGTTAGGGCAATTGCTCTCTGTTAGGTGATATGGTTGAGTAGGAATGACATTATTTTTGATAAAGTTTGATCACAATCTTATATACAGGTAATCTTCAGGGGTATATTGGATCCGCTTGTGGTTCTTACTCAAAAAGAAATTATGAGAGTGAGAATGAAGTGGGCTTGTCGCACCTTGGAGACGACCATCAGTCTAAGTATGGGTGGATGTGTTCTAATAGATTATGTATTTGATTTTTTTTTTCCTCGTGTTTTGGGCTTATGACCCAATGCTGTCTATTGGTTTTTTATTTTAAGCATATGGCTGAAATGTGTAATAATGAACGGTTAGGTGCAAACCTTTGCAGAGCCGGAATAAAGACATTCTTTTATCTTAAAAAAAAACCGCGATGGTGGGATATCATCGTAGTCATACCAGTACAAGTACAGAGACAGCGTGGCTAGGGTGACAGTGATGAAGGGGAGGCGAGGTGAGGTGGAGCAAATCGAACATTTTCAAGATTTGTTGAATGTTCTAGCATTAAATGAAAAAGATTACCAGATCCACAGCCAAAATCAACCTGCAAATGCACTTACAGGGGAGATGATAATAGAGGAAGCATGAGGAGGAGAGGCGGGAGAGGTGGCAGTGGGGGAGGTGGAGCACAACACCATGGGTGATGACGAAGGGCGCGTAGACGATCGAGGAGGCAAAAGATCCTGATGAGAAAGGGTGGCCATGGAGGGGACAGTGGATGAGCTAAAGGAGGCTGGTAGCAAGGGTCTATCATGGGGGGACCTCTCTCATGACGGTATGCAAGGCTTTGCGGGTTCACGACGACGCTGGGAACTTGTGGCTTGTCTGCATAGATCCGTATCATCGAAGCGGGTGATTTGCGGAGCTATACGGGCTCACGGTGCGGATCAACCCAACAAGTTGGCGGCGTGGCCCACCCACTTGCAAACCTATTCGCGAAGCTAAATTCTTTTGGGTAAGTGTCAAATGTGGAATTATTTTGCGAGTGCCAACAAGGTTTTCATGGTGAAAAGGCCAGCACAAGCTAGATATTTTGCTTTGGTGGCTGGTGGTTGGTGGTTCGACCGGAGCGCCCACACTAAGCCTCACGTGCGAAATCTAACATCGACCGGAGATAGTGAAAGATGATGTATGCGTCCAAAGAAGCTACGGCCCGTTGGCTACATGAGACAGGACAATGCGACTGATCGATGCTGTAGCAAGTTTCATGAAATGCAACCTTTCTTAAGCATATTATTGCTTTACTGCACACATGTAGAATTCGGAGCTAGCTAGTTTTTAGGTTACACCTTTTGAATTCTCTTTTCCTTGGTTTTTATGTACTCCTAAATGAATAATTCGCATGAGAGTGCAGTTTGGGACCATGGTACTGCCATTAGTACCGATTCCTAGTTTTTGAAAATGGACAGACAATTGTGGAGGGACGAATAGAGCCACACAAATCGAGCATATAGCTAGGCGTACGGGTAGAATGCAAAAGCGAAATTGATTCATGCACTAGGAAATTTCGTGGACATATATTCATGGACATGCATATGAGTCTCTCTGTCTTTCAACAAGTGGCGTGTGCCCAAAGTTCCACGTGTTGTTGTCACTTTTTGAGGAAACGTGTTTTTGTCACGTGGAACCATGGAATTTCTTATAGGTAGCTAGCGTATATAGTAACGTATCTTTAAGGGTCTTTTCCAGCGCCTAAAAAGCAAGAACTTAAAGGATCGAATTGCTTGTCAACTTGCTTCACTTTGTGGCCTTCAATTTCAAGCTAGGCAATATTGTGATCCATAGTTTTGCTACTGACACCAACATGCAGATCGTTATACTGATATAGGAAAATAACTATCTCATCTTACTTAGATGCTTGGCCATTTATCAATTGTGTCTCATTAATTTTGTAACGAATTCGTTCTCGAAAATTTTGTTTAATGTTAAAAAGTTCTTGACGGGCACATTGCGATTGTGAGATATGCATACAGCTCTTATTCAAGTCCGTACCAATGGCATGTGCAGGGTGTGCCCCTGCACAGAGCTCCCAAAAAAACAGGCCCCCAATTTTTTGTTTAATACTAGTAATTAGCAGTACTAATAAGAAACTAATGGTACAAATAAAAGGTTAAGCAATAAATAAAGGAGAGCATTTATTACTTCTTGGAAACGTCTCATCTACACCCGCACGTCTCTCCTTCCTTGAAATATCGCCCAGACAGTTCTCTCTACCTTTTCTCTTCCCAGTCGCAGCAGCAACACACAACCATAGAAATCTAACTTTCAATGGGTATAGAGAATCTAGTTTTCTAATGAGCTGAAAATTAAATAGCAAAATAAATTGCACTTGAAATGGAAACCAAGGTTGGAACCATGAAATTGAACTTGATCCAACATTTCATTAAAGTGAGAAATTAAAAGAAAGAAACATTTTGATGAAAACAAAGGTGATGTGTTGATTGCTTCACAATATGCACAATACTCATTTAGGATAAAGTATTTTCAGCATAGAGAAATTTCTCGAAACTAAAACTGTTAATCCTATCCGCGTTCTACAATGACACAAGAAAGACTCGTGGATTGATTACAACAGCACTTGAAAATGGTATTTTGGAGAAGGTTATATATGAAGATCTAATTGAAGATTTTATATCAATTAACGGTAGAAGGATGACATGTTTCATCTAAAAGATCAGTTTGTAGTTAATATTAGAGTTCTAAGATATCATTTTGTTTCACTATGTTTGTTCATAGCCCATCGTGTGCACTAACCAAGGAAGTATTAGATCCAAGAAGTCAATGGAAAATGACTATCTATACCCCTATTAAACGACATGATATAACCATTTTTCCTCTTTCAAAGTATTTAATAAAGAGTGAGAGTGGAAATATTGCAATTACTATACTTTTAATTTTTTTCAATGGACAAAATTTTGAAGTGTATTCTCCCGATGTTGTGGACAAACATAGTGACACGGAGGAAGTATGCTTTTTGTCAAGATGTATTTTTTAGAAAAAATATGTTACCTACATAATAAATAAAAACTTGTTTTTGGAAATTTTTCTTTGTACTTTTTTTTAGAGGTGCCTTTTCTTACACATAGGGTCTAATTTTAAATTTGAGTAGATTTTAAAAACCTACAACTATTTAGATACATGTTGCAAAAAAAACTACTACTTTCTCACTGTAGGCCCATAATAGGAGGATTAACTATGGGTCTACCTGTTGCCAGAGGATGATAGGTGGGCTCATGGTGAGGAAGTTATAGTATTTTGTAATATGTGTCAAAATTGTTGTAGATTTTTGAAATAAGTATTAGAAGTTGTAGTTTTTTTTAACATATGTTAAAATAATTATATGTTTTTTAAATTTACTATTTAAATTTCACATTGGGCCCTTAAATTCTCAGGTACGGTCTTGCTCTTATTGTAGACAGAATGTGGCTAGTAGTATGGTACATCAATTATATGTGTGTGAAGGAACAAGTTTGATAATATTGGAAGCATGTCCATACCACACTTACAAATTCTTCCGATGAAAAAGGTAGGTAGCTAAGTCTTAAAGCATTGTATATTGGTCTGATCTAACAATCTGCTGGCACAGTATGTCGCAATGGTGTTATATATACTGTTATTGCAGTTTTACGCTAAGCATGAGAATGAACTCGATAGCATAAATAACATTGCCGTGTGTCCATGACCATGATACTTAATTTGTACTTACTACCTAGTGCATGCATCTAACAGCTGCATCATGTCCTTCACATGCAACCTACCCTTGCAAGAGCATCAGAAACCAAGATCTCTTTGGAATTCTACAGCATGACTTTGACCCCCTCGCTGACTACCAAACCAGCAACTAAGCACCCCTAATCAAACCCTCCAATCAGCATCTCTAGACCAAAGAAAATCACGTCGTTAGGGTTTGGTTCTTGCATGCATCCTTGGTAGTGGTGTAATAGGATACAAATGAGTATAGCTCATCCTGTATCTATCTCATTTTTTTTTCTCGAAATTAGAGTCGAACACGGATAGTATCAGATAATTATTTCTTCATCATGTATCTTATCCTATATTTTTTCTTCAAGTCGAAGTCGGAGAGGATAGGCACTATTACAGAAAATATCATCACTGTCGGTTCAAAATTAATATCACTACCGATTTTTGAGCCGATATTAATAATCTAGAATTATCACTGTCGGCTTAGGAACCAGCAGTGATACTGGATATCACTGAAAGAGCGGGAGGGGATTAGGAGATCGACGCTCGATGAAGGTATGTGTAGTAGGAGTTGTAGATTTGGTAAGTTTGGTTATGTTTTCTATGGTTTTCGTATAAGTTGGTGGTTAGGTTTTTTCCATTGGAGTGGTCGCCGACGATTTTCGATTGGTTTTTGTTTCTACAAGTTATTTATGGCACTTTCTTTGGAAGAGGAGGAGTCTTTAACAACAGCTTTGGGTGGTATGTAGATTACCATAGTTCGGGGAGGACGGGTTAGTGATAGTGCTTTTCTGGTTTGGGATAGGCTCCATCGTTAGTTTGCTGGTTGTTGGGTTCAGCATCGGTGCTGAAGCTGCAGACGTCAGTTCGCTCTCTGTCCGGTGAGCTTTTGGCCATCGGCCGATTCGCGATGCCAAGGCATTTATCGTTTCTAAGGTCTGTTTGTAGCAAGTCATCTCTTACGCTGCTAAAATTTGACACGTCCTCATGAGTTGAGTGCACGGTCTCCGGTTCCTTCCTCGGTTTGACTCCCCGTCCAGTTCCGACAAGGTATTGCCGTGTCTAGTTGAATCCATCGGAGATGAAATAGAAATTGAGGAATTCTCAAGTATTGAGTTGTAATTTTGATCTTATTCGTGAGTTCCTTTGTAAACAAGGTTTGTACTGCTTATGTTTCATCAATGAAATACCGCCCGTTTCCTAAAAGAAAGGCAACGCCCATTGCCCAACACATTTATTACTGTGGTCATGGTTAGCTAGTTCTCCGTACGTAGTTTTTCCCTTGCCAAAGCGGCCATGGCTGGTTGCTCCCAGAAGGCCACCGTGGTCAGTTCTCGCGATGGATGGACCACCACAGATGGCGCGGAAATGCAGAGACACGCCACTCAACAAACAGTCAGGCCTACACGAAAGGCATTGCGCCTTTTACCAGGATTACAGGCAAACATTTATCACCGCCACTACCAGTAGTTATCTGTCACCCAATGTGGCTGCATGCCCAACGCAAGGAGCCAAGTGAGAAAAGCAGCGCCGCCTCCGCTGTTAGTACTCTTCAAGTAGTGATCAATTTGCCCGTGGTGGCAAGCACTTAGCTTTTTTTTGTTTGAAACCAAACTAGCATGAGAGCTGCTAATTTTATATTGAAAAGAAGAAAGATCTCACTGGATAAAAGTACAACCAAAGAAAGGAGCAAAAGTGAAAAATCCCCACCCCAGCCAAAGCCGAGATCTCCCCCAAAGAAAATTGGTAAAAGACAAAAGTGTGAGGTAGGGGAGGCTAATCTCTTGTAACAAATCACCTCAAATGGTGCGTTCCTGCAAAGGTATATATACTCACCTCTACTAGAACAAGGCTAAGAACTTCCGCAGCCGGTTTCTCTTTTTTGTCAAAGGTGCGCCTGTTCCGTTCATTCTAGATCTCCCAAGAAACCAGCATAACCATTGATCGTAGGGTTTTTTGGAAGGAGAGATACAATTGGTTACGACGATCCACCATCCCCAGACTAACTAGGTTTACGGCCAAGACTCTGAGTGGATGGCCAGCTACCTTAGCTTCTTGCCAATGCCCTGACAAACCCTCTTGGTACAGGGGCATTTTGCCACCAAGTGGAGATAGGAGTTAGGATAGGACTTAGGAGAGTGCTTGCACAATGTGCAAATAGGATTGCAGAGCCATAATCTATGGGTGAGACGATCAACAGTTCACAATCAATTTTGAATGGCAAGCCACGTGAAAAACTTGTACTTCGGTGACGCCCAAGCCTTACAAATGAGCCTGGTGAGTCTAGTGGGGATGGAACCCCTGAACATTATGGCATACACAGATTGTGCCGAGTAGACACCCTGGCTAGAGAATTTTTGAGAGATAGAGTCCGGACCCCCGGTGTGAAGAGTCACTTCCTGCGTAGCCATCCAAAGCCAAATGCACTAGAGGATGTGCTCATGCAAAACATGCTAAAGGGAGGCCATATCAGCGATCCACATTTTGTGGGTCATCGCCTCCTTAAGAGAGCATCTGTTCGAAGTAGAGATCGCGAAAAGAAGCAACGCTTGGTCCTTTGGCCTGAGGCCTGTAGCCTAGAAGGAGTTCCAAAACGAGATTTTCTCTCCGCTTCCGATAGAAATGGAGGTGGCAGCCATGAAGAGAAGATGGTCCGAATTGTCACATGGTAAATGAGCACTGGCCCAAGCCTTCTGTGTTTCTCCCCATTCATTCTAAAGCTAACACTGCTTGAGCGCCCTAACGAAGAACTCTAGGTCAAGAACTCCAAAGCCTCCAAGCGCAAGTGGTCTGCAAATCTTCTTCCAAGCCACCTTGCATTTTCCTCCCATGATGGGTTTGCATCGCGTCCAAAGGAATTGCCACCTCGCATTGTCAATCTGGCGCCAGACTGAGGTAGGAGTTTTGATCACCAACAGGAAGTGGATGGGCTGGGAGGTCATCACCACCTTGACAAGAGCCAGGCGTCCTGCAGGTGTCATATTCTTCCCTTTCCAAGAAGACATATTTCCGACAATCTTATTGACCATCGGTTGCAGCAATGATATCTTCAGGCTACCAGCATTGAGGGGCAGCCTGAGATAGGTGATAAGGAAGCTGGAGATAATCACTGACAGATCTGACAGAATCACTTGTAGATCCAAACCTTCGTACTGGATTGGAGTGACCAACGTTTTGGCGAAGTTGGTTTCCAGGCCTGATGTCCACCCAAAGGAATGAAGGACGGAAGCTAGTGCCATCACGTCTAGGGCCGTCGGCGATATGAACACCATCATGTCGTCGGCGTACATTGAGACCCACATCATGTCATTGTTGAAGTTCCCGCCAAGACTCCCGAGTAATCCCATTCAGGAAGCAAGGGTGAGAAGCATCTCGAGTGCATCAATGGTGGCCGTAAACATCATAGACGAGAGCTGATCACCATGTCTTTGCCCCTTTCCGTGTGCAATCGACGGCCAGGAATACCGTTGAGAGAGACCCACGAGGTGGAGGTCGCTAAAAGGATCGAGATAAGGGCCCTCCACTTTTGAGGAAAACCTAGACTTGGTGAGCAGATTAAACATGTAGCCCCACGTAACCAAATCAAAAGCTTTCGAGATATACAGGTTGAAGAGAAGGACCAGTGTGCAACTTTTGTGGAGCTTTCTAGCCGCAGACACTTAGCTTTTGATTTCCCAGGTAACTTTATAACACATCAACACACATGTGCGAAATGCTCGAATAGGCGAAAAGCTGTAGAAAATGCATGGTGGGTGGATCGCCATTCCTTTCAACTCGATCACATCGTTCATATCATCATATGCTTTCTTGCTCGATCGATGCAGTGCAAGCTGAAGCTGCGATGCCTTCAGGCTCTTTCTTGCTTGGTGCATCCAAACATCCATCTTTCGACAACGTAGTCTGAACTGCTCGAAACAATCGGCGGCCGGCAGAGCAGGTTAGCGCATGCATATGCCGTTGGCCAAACAAACTACCTAGCTAGCTCGTAAGGTGTTTTGCATTGGCAGGTACATGTCCCTATTCATTTTTCGAACGTGCAAGCGTGCAACTTTTCAGCTCAATCGGCGTGCCGTGCGTGCTTGTCCCTACCTGCCTGTGTTCTTCAAAGATTCCAAGCCTAATTAGGCTCAAGCAATGGCCTTTAACTGACCTACGAGTGCTAATCAATAAATCAACTGTGGAGTACTCTCTCCGGTCACAAATAAATATCGTTTGAGTTATATGTAGTCAATATTTTCAAACTAGTTTAAATATTTGAAAATAATATAAGTAGATTTGTTTAAAAAACAATTTTATAATAATATAACTTTAATATATTTATAAACATATTACATCACAAAGTAGTGATCAAAGATATATCTAGAGGACCTTGTTAATATCCAAGACGATAGTTATTTATAACTGAATGGAGTACTAGCTTGACGCGATCGAGGAAACGATTTAAATCAGAAGCAAAGCTCCCTGCCGACCTATATATAAGAGTAGTTCATCTTTCCAAACTTCGAGGCACGAAGATTAAACTACCAAACATTAAGGGTGAAAACGGACAGATATTTTCCGTCCGTCGGATCGATGGAAGGTTTGTAAAGAAAATATGTGATGCAAAAATAGATATATGATATTATTCGTGTTCGACTCCAGATCCGAGAAAAAAAGATAGGATATATGACGACTAGTATTTATCGAAATATCCGAATGCTAGGTGTTACAAGAAAACCTATTATGACTTTACTTAAAAATATGATAATATATAAGTAAATTGCTACATATCTGTAGACAAATAATACCGAATGCTCTTATTTTCATATCTCATCAATTATTCTCTCTGTGCTCATTTTGATTGCACCACTATATTATTTAATATGTTGTATGAGGATGCAAATGAAGTGAAAAATTTCTATCTATCCGACTAACTGAAAGCTTGTACCACTCACTACCACATAAAGGGTTATCCCTGTCACACTTTCACTGTCGGTTCAGTAATAACTGGCAATAATAAAATATTATTGTCAATTCTTATTCTCTAGACACACATCAAAAGTTGAGCCAGCAAAAACCGACAGTGATAATTTTCTTATCATTGCTGGTTCTTTAAAAGACGAGCATAAAAAGATGTGTCTTTAATAACCGATAGTTTATCATTACCGATTCTTTAAAAAATGAGCATAAAAAAACATGCATTTAATAATCGACAGTGATAATTTTTATCTTAACTGGTTTGTATTATAAACCGGCAGTGATAATATTTATCATTATTAATTTTTAAAAAGATGTACATAAAAAAATATGCCTTTAATAATTGACGAAGATGAACCGACAATTATCATTGCCAGTTTGTAATCCAAACTGGCAGTGACATTTCTTTTATAAATAGAACTCATCTCCCATAGACTCCCCCATATTGTTTCGCTCTCCTAAAGCCGTTCCCGAGGGATAGATGTGGTTGCAATGGAGCGTGGTCACTGTCTCCATCATGGCAGACTCTGTTCCTTATGCCCAGCTTCAACACATTCTTGTTGTCTGCCCAACTATAGCCACCTAGCTGTTCGCCGAGCTTTGAGCCGTAGCCATATCATTTCGCTCTCCGCGCCAAGCTTCAACTCGTCCTCTGTGTTGAGTTTCGACTCGTCCTCCATACCGAACTTTGAGCCACCTTGCCGTCTCCCGAGCAAGCCTCGCGGCCGCGTGCCTTTCCCGTCTCCTCATCTCTTTTCCTCCTGGTCTCCTCGTCTCCTCTCCCACGGTCACCTCATCTCCGCTCCCTATCTCCTCTCCCGTCTCCACCACGATTGTAGATTTAGATAGATGTCTCCACTAAATGCACAAATCTTATATGAAGATAATTGTGGCAATAGGTAGATCTAAATGAATGATAGTAAAACACAAATATGTTGAAGATGAATTGAGTTTTTACTATTCATTTAGGCTTACTATTGTCATTGCAAATATATATTTAGATATAGGTATAAGATACTTTACCAGGAACATTTCAGCATAGGGTCTTTTGTCTCAAATTTGAGTTTCTCGAATTTGAGATAGATTTTCATGCTGAAGAGTTTCTGATATAATATTTTTGTAAATGCGGAAAGATTATCACCCCGAGAGGCGACTGGAGGCAAAGGACCGGCAGAATCGACGCCCAATTGAAAATCACCGCAACGGTTGCTTTCCTGGTACTGTAAACGGGGAAGAGTCGAGAAGAAAAGAGACTGCGACTAATTGGCGCTGCCTTGTTGCAGCGTGCGTGCGGTAGTTGCACCGGTCAGCCGGCCCGTTTCAAGGTCTGCATCTCTCCGTGTGCCGCATGCATATGGCTGGAATAGAACGCGGAGACGGCGTCGTGGGCTTCCATGTCGCGGCATTCGGCGAGGCGGCGCGTGCGACCCAGTAGACATCCAAGCCCACCATCTGTTGCGATGAGCCTCGGCCTGCGTCAGGCTCTTTTTTTATTTTTTTATTTTGTAACTTAAAATATTAAATAAATAGATTTCTGTAGAAAGATTTAAAAAATAGACACTTACCGCCGGTTAGCCAGTCGGATGAACCGAATTCGTCGAAATTACTGTGTACGACTCTTATTTTGTCTCTGACATGCTCTATTTAAAATAGTAGTCTTCTGTTACTCTAAAAATTCTATAATTTTTTATATGTATTTCATAATCCCATATACAATCCATTTTAATTGGATTCATCCAAAAAGCATACGTAGAATTTAAACTAAAATTCTCAAAATAAAAGACTACTTTTATAAATTTTAACAATTGTTAGGGTCTAAAATAATTTTTTTTAAATCTGAAAAAATAACTAATATTCTTCTTATATGATGGACTAATTTCTAAAATTATTTTCAGCTATAGTTTATATGGTGAAAAAGTGAGTTCCTTTATAATACTCTATTTATATGTATTTTTATCATTTCATGTGATATTAATCTTTTAATTCAATTTGAATTCAAAGAAAGTTCAAACATATACAAAATTTAGCCATTGGAAATACATCAATTGTAAATATTTTTTATGTATAGGATGGAAATGTTTTTTATTTATAGGATGGAAATACTTTTACAAAATTTCATGTGTTATTGTTTTCACCATATAAACTATGGCTGGAAATAATTTTAGAAATTAGTTCATCATATAAAAAGAATATTAGTGATTTTTTTCAGATTTTTAAAAATTTATTTCAGACCCTAACAATTATTAGAATTTATTAAAGTAGTCTCTTTTGAAGAATTTAAATTTAAATTCTACTCAGACTTTTTGGATGAATCCAATTAAAATGGGTTGCACATGGATTATGAAACACATATAAAAAGTTATAAAATTTTTAAAGCAACAGAACACAACTATTAGAAATGAGGTCGTGAACAGTAATTTCTGTGAATACTGTTCATCCGACTTAACCGCTTTTAAAGGCAGTAAGGTGGCGTCCGATAAGAGGGCGGTACGTAATTATTTTTTAAATTTTTCTATAGAAATTTATTTATTTAATATTTTATGTTAGAGAATATATAAAAAAAACTCGGCCAGATTATCGTCGTACGCACTTCACGATTTCAGCCCAACACTCGACTCCAGGCTCCAGCTCCAGAATTGGATGAACGTGGCATGCAAAGCTGAAGGGGTGAAAGCTGCACGACTTGTTGCAGATCTAGTAGCTGCAGTACAATGCAAATGCCGGCTGGCCTGACACCAGAGCTTTGCTTCTTCCTTAACGCTCTGCAGTAGCTGCTGTCCCGAGCTGGATTGCTGGGTAAAGGGACGGGCATTGCGCTCTTTCCAGAGAGGTGCCAAACTGTGAGGGTGAACAGAGTGTCGATCCCCTTGAGTTTTTTGATTCAGTATCGGCTGCCTGGTGCTTGTCCACCAGTCATGTAGAGTGTCAATTCCGTCCGGGAAAGAGCATGTGCAGTTCACCCGCTGTAGGATGTTTCACCAGATTTCCTTGGCGTAAGGACAAGCGATGAACAGGTGACTGCTTGTTCAGGCACTTGGTCTCACAGGAGGCAGGTGTCGTGCGCCTCAAGGCCATGGCGCCGTCGGCGATGAGCCTGCGATGGAATGCGAGCCACAGGAAGAAACTTGTCCTTTGGCGGCGCCCAAGTGCGCCAAAGGAGTTTGGCTCCATGTAGGGATAAACTACCCTGGTGCACCATCAGATAAGCTGATTTGGCTGTACTGTCCACTCGTGGACCATCTCCACCTAAATTCATCACCGAGTACTGGCTGTAGCTGGACTCTTTCCAAACGGTCCCACAGGTGAACGTATTCCACAATGGCTTGGACTGAGAGACCGTCTGAGATATCTCTGACCCATTGCCGATTCTGCAGCGCCTGGGCAACAGTGCGTGACTTCTTGACCCTCGGGCCTCGGATTGACTGTGTCTGGTAGCATTGGGGCGATGTCGGCGACTGAACTCCCGTCGATCCAATTGTCCGTCCAGAACAGAGTACGCTCGCCATTTCGATGGAAACTAGATGGAGGCATTGAAACTGAACTGTTAGACCATCTCCAACAGGTATCTTAAATTTTTATTTTTAAAAATACTATTACAGCATCCCATATCACTATTACAGTATCCCTCATTTCACCCATCTCCAGCAGCTACTCTATATCTCATCCACTATCTTCTCTCCACTATATTAAACTGATTTTTTCCCAACCGTTATAACCGCCACAGCAGCACTGTTTAGGCCATAAGCTTACTTAACACTCTAATATATATTTAGGCAAGCTTAAAATACTAAAAAATGGAGTTGCATAAGTGACAGCACAAATAACAGCACTAATAGAACATGATGATGAACAGACGCGTAAAATAAGAGCAACTGAACAAGCCTGTCTTGCAGTAACATATGCCAGCTATGA
Source organism: Phragmites australis (assembly GCF_958298935.1). NCBI lineage: Eukaryota > Viridiplantae > Streptophyta > Magnoliopsida > Poales > Poaceae > Phragmites > Phragmites australis. The sequence goes on from NC_084935.1 coordinate 3,401,468, forward strand.
AAATCCCATAGACAAAAATTGAACTCAAATAAAAACAGTAAAGTCCAAAACTACTTACATTTAGAATCAGAGGGAGTAGTATTCTAGATTACTTCCGGTTGTATATCAGATCATAAAAAATGGATGCATGAGACAGAATAGGTAGGATTTGCATGAGCAACAATTTCACTAGTGAATGGATCAGGAAAAACTACTAAGCAACAGCCAATAAGGACAGACGGGACATGATACCCTTATCAGATTTGCATGAGCAAAAATTTACCAAATAAGACTCAGATATCTTATTGGTTAAAAGGCTTTCAGCAATGACCTCTATCTGCTAGCCTGGATAGGTAGGATTTTACTGCAGACATATAACCATGTCTGTGTTGCAATCTGGAGAACAGAGAGGCAAACAGATCTTGTCCAATGCATAAGGATATCAAAGATATCAGTCTTCACAAATACTAGAATGCTTTAACTCATTTACGTGCAAGACCAAAAACCTTGTTGAAATAAATGTACAACACATTAAGTTGCTGGACTGAAATTTCTTGGAGGGAAATCTAGTTCACAATTAGGCGTTGCTTTCAAGAGACATTATGTATGCCTCACTAAATGCTGCAAAAGATGTAGCAAGTAAAATAACTTATCAAGGTACAGCACGACCAAAATGAAAGCATGATGTTATAGGATAGTTAGACAGAAAGGTATTTCAAGAAAACCTGAAATGCAAAAATATATTCATGGAATGAACAAATGCAACACATATAATATAAGGTAGTAAACAAACACTAATCAAAAGACCACGATGCTTACCTCTGCAGCATTGATCACTGGGAGTCGCACATAAGGAAAATCAACTAAAATCCCATTGAATTTAAAACGAATCAATGGAACCTTAGCGCCATCAATGGAATGCAATTCTGATACTTCTGGCCTTCCTTCAAGCATTTGTTGCAGAACAACGAAAAAATGATGCTGCAAATTAACACATAAACACATTCTGAGTAAATTTCAAATTAATGGGCAAAAACAAAATACAAAATTGATACTCACTTGCAGTGACGCAATATAGGGACCAACACAAAGAGCATCAATATCAGATTCAGTTCCATATGCCTTCAAAGTGGAAAACTCTTAGTCAAGGCTTGACTCAAAAAGATACATCGCAAAATTCAAAGGGGCAACTACAGAGGCAATACTGTGAAGTATAAATAGGAAAACTCAAGTTCTAATTCTTCCCTTCCAGTAAAAACTACTCAAACCAAGATTTTGAAATCTGTCATTGTACGCATAAGTATATTATTCATTGTACGCATGTTGACAATAATTTAGAAATGAAAAACAAAACCATTGTACGCATATTTATAATATTCATTCTAGAAAACCTGCATAAATTATCAACACAAATTCATATTTAGTAGCTCTTTCTAACTCCCTGACTTACTTGTCTAGTTTAAACTTTTGTTAAGGCACTCGAAGCACACAGTTTAAACAAGCTCCGTGTTCAAAGGGGCAAGCTGAGCAAGCTAAGAAGACGAACAGTGAGCGGAAAAAAGAGGACTTGGTGTGATCCAATGCTGTTCCCCCTGCTCGTACGCCACCCTCTTTGCCCAATCCATCACTATCTGCAACCACCACCACCATATCAAAACATCCACTCCAGCCGACATTGCAAGCAGAAACCTTTAAGCCCAAAATCCTAGCCCCCCATTACCTTGTCGAGCTCGTGGACCACTCTCTCCCTCCTCAGCACATCCTCTATTGAAGGCACAACCCCCGCGCTCGAAATGAACTAACCTCGTAAAACACCAGTTCCCAAAATTAGCCACGAATCCACACGGAATCATATGATAAGAGAGCCCCTGAAGGCGAGATCGAGCGCCATTGCTGCCGGAGCACGCCGCCGGCGGGGGTGGGAAGGCAGCCAGCCGGCGGCGAGGCGCCCCAGCTATGCCCGCCGCGTCGTTGGGTGGGGTGGCGGACGTGGAGACGACGACGCGAACAAGAGCTTTCACGTTTTGGCAGGGGAAGCTTCGAGCTCGGTCGCCGGGTCTGCGTCATCTGTCGGGTCGCCGGATCTGCGTCGTCTGCCCGCCTCGCCTCCGCAAGGAGTCGTCAGCTCCACTTCCGCCTCTCCGCGGGAGCAACGGCCACTACTCCAGTCCCCTCGCGCATAGTGATGAGGCGCCCGCATCTCTCCGCAACTTTGCCGACGCCGAGCCCCTCCCCGCTTCCTTGTTCCACCCGATAAGGTAGCCGCTGGAGACGGATGCGGCTGGCGTCGGACGGCAAACCAGGCGCTACAGGGGTTTGCGGCACGGAAACGGACTTCGCTGGAGATGGTCTTAACCTGAATCAAATTTGGAGGGTATATATCCAGAGTGGTTTAAAGGAGCTACCATTAAATTAAGCACAAAATAAAGAAAAAAGAGAGCAAGAGCTAGCACAAATATAATGGACGCACAACGGATCGATATTCATGAACGAATGAAAAAAAAGAAATTAAGATTTATTTTCAAATCTTAGTTTCCGGAGTCCACAAGTGCAAGGATTGGCGTGATCGAGATCAAAAGAACACAATAAATTTAGGGAGAGCATATTGAAATATAATAACTTATTGTTGCCAGTGACTTGTCTTTTCTTTTGTGTTTTAAGTCAAAACGCATGTTTCTATGTATACATGGGGCGTGCGTGTTAGATATAAGTATGAGACGTAGGCCATAGTGTGCGAACGTGCGTGCCCATGTTGGTTGCGACGTGCGATGCAGCGTAAATTATGGAGCATGGGTGCATGGTAGAGTATGTATGTAGTAGGTCGAATCCATAAATAAGAGATGAAGAAAACCCGAAAAGTCATGGTGTGTGGCACAAAATATTTCTCTCGTGCGTTTGAGTTCTTACTGTGTTCCTCCAACTAGTTCATTAGAGTGGTCGTGCGAGTAGTCACGCGTCCTCCTGAGTGATCGCTAATTCATCTTGAGTGGTCGTGGAGTGTTTGACATGCGGTCACGTGGTCATAAGAAGTGGTCATGAATCGTCTTCATTGTGCTCGTGAGTGCACAGAAGGGTCCAAAGGGCCAACATCCAGCTGCTACTGCGCTCGTCGCCTCTCAAGCTCCCTACTGCTCCTCACACTCTTCCTTCCACTTGCACCACTAGTAACATTAGTACATTCGCTCAATCGTTGTTTGCAAACAGCAACATCAATCCTACTGCTGCTACTGTGACGCCCTGCTCAAACTCTGAATTCTACGGCAGCTTTGGTCCGATGCTCTTAGTTGCCGTCCCGCGCTACTATGACAGCTTTGAGGTGGCCGCAGACGAGAGGACGGGCCATGGCCATGGTCTCTTCTCATCTTTCTTGCACGTTGAGGATAGGTATCATAGGCACTAGTATGCGCATGAAAGGGAGAGGAAGATGCTAATTCTCTCTTCTGCTACTTGGCCACACTCCATGCCATGCTAGTAGCTATGACGAGGTTATCAGCATATACACGGTTTGTTAACAAATCTTTCTTTGTTTTGATGTGAAAGATGTAAATAAGATTCTACTACAACCTAATTAACTTGTTTTTAATTTGTTTGTGTTTTTGGTATGGAAAGAATTACGCATTGTTAATTTCTTGTGGTACTGATCGTTGCAACATGATAGGTGCTTCTATCTCGTTTGGCTTTTGTCCCTATTATTTGGATCCATACATGCATTCTTGCGTGGTATCATAGGCACTAGTGTGCACGTGGATGGGAGAGGAGGATGCTAATTCTCTCTTCTGCTACTTGGCCACTACTCCATGCCATGCTAGTAGCCATGACAAGGTTATCAGCATATACACGGTTTGTTAACAAATTCTTCTTTGTTTTGGTGTGAAAGATGTAAATAAGATTCTACTACAACCTAATCAACTTGTTTTTAATTTATTTGTGTTTTTGGTATGGAAAGAATTGCGTATTGTTACTTTCTTGTGATATTGATCGTTGCAACAGGATAGGTGCTTCTGTCCTGTTTGGCTTTTGTCCCTGTCATTTGGATCCGTGCATGCACTCTTGCGTGCAAGCCATGATCTGGGTTCTTAAAATTTAACACAGGAGTTTAAAACATATTTATTTAATCATGGATGCTGTCGGCTAGCACAGAAATCGACTTCAGATATCACTAGTCCATATGTGCACTTAAAACAGTAGTTGTACTAAGTTCTGATGCTAAAGATGATATAAATATGTACCTTTGTGTCATCGCATGAGCATAGTTGATTCATTCTCTTCCTTCCATGATACAACGGGCATGGACCTCTTGTTCGTGAATTCACCTGCTTTGCCTCTCTCGGGCATGAACCCTAACTATGGGAACTCGCGATTTGCGAAGGGCAGTGATCGCGGTGACGAGCAAGGAGGGCGGTGCTGCGGGGAGACTATGAACACCACCCTGAGCAGATCCGGCATCGCGATTGCCATCGCCAAGAAGGCTAACAACGACTTCCCATCGCTGCTACCGTCCTCCCAACAACCTCATGCAATGGATGGAGTTGAGGCGTGGACACGACATCTCACGCTAATTCCTGGGGTGCTGGAGGAATCCATCGATGCTGATCAGGGGATTCTGCGAAAGGGACTCGTCGATTCCCTGGGAGATGGCATCATCAACTCCCTCTACAGACCAGGTACGTACTGGGAAGTGTGATATGAATGGGAGTGTGATTGGGCATTCGCAACTAAGTTTTGAGGCTCATCGCGTTGAGGAATTCAAACGCATGGAGCGTGAGATTGTTCATGCACTTTGAAATCCACCTCCATCACCTCCTAAGTCGCATTGGAGGATTGAGACAGAGAGGAACGAATGTGCAAGAGAAATTCGGAATAAATTGTTTGTTCATTCGCCAAGGGAGGTGGAGGGGATTGAGTTGGAAAGGGTTGCTGATGAATTAGAACAAGCCATTAGGCGTATTCCTGATTTGGATGCAAAGCTTGATAGGATTCTTCTTAGGAGGGATTATGTTTTGCCATTTTCGGCTAGGAGTCCGGCAAGGTCGTCGGTGAGAAAGATGATGGGGGATACCATTCATGGATCACAAACTCAACTTCCGTGTATGGGCCACGAGGGAGAGTAGCGGTTGGGCCAAAAGCCGACGGACCATTCTCACATTAGTATATATGCCCATTCCAGTTGTCCGCTGCCGTCGAAGTGGGTTTGGATATCCAAAGAGAGTGCGCTGTTATGGTTAGGGCTCCCCGTGAGGCCAAGTGAGATTCGACGATTTGGGTCCCTTGCGCGCAAGGTGTGTCGCATCGGTCCTCCCCCCTCTCTCCCTCTCATTTGCTCAAGTGGTTTGGGGAGAGGACATGGCCAATCAGCCAAAGCATGGTCAAGGTCATGGTTGGGGGAAGAGGAGACAAGAGGAGGAGTCGTGGATGGATGAGGATGACCTTCTTGGAGGAGATGCGAATCGGGAAAGAGATCTTCACCGGAAGCTTCAGAGTAAATCTGGTCCCGTGGAGAGAAGGGGAAATCCGTCATTTGCACATGATGATTCTCAACAAAGAGACCAAGGTGGTCATGACCAAGGTGGTCGTTGGAACTCTATGCAAGAGGGCAGAAACTTGATTCCACATATTGGTTGGGGTGGTAGGAACACAGCCCAAGATGCTCATGGGGGAGCAAGATTCCTGAAGGCGGAGGACCCTCCAAGGCAAGACTTCATAGATCTGCATTGAGATCCAAATCGAGGTAAGGCTTATAAGTCCAAAAAATATGAGGTTGTCTTGTGTCTTCGTTGTCAGCAATGACATCATCAAATTGATTATAGTAAGAAACATGTGTGTTACAAGTGTAAGAAGTCTGGGCATATGGCCGCAGAGTCTAGATCTTTAGCTGCTAAAGAGAAGAAACTTAAGATGTATGGTTTTAGTATTTCAAAATAAGGATTTTACTGTCTTAACATCCCTGAATCTAAAACTAAGTCTTTCTTAACCACCGGGGTGATCTCTGTCATCAAGGGTGATTCTAATAAGGAGAAGTTAGAAGGTGAGCTGAAAAACCTTATTGATCCTAAGTGGAAATGGAATGTTAGGATGATTGACAGTAAGGATTATCTTATGGTTTTTCCTACAAAAGAATCTCTAGGAACTTTTTCTAGGCTTTCAATGGTTGAATTAGCTTTACACTCTCTAGTTGTTAAGATCTCTAAGAGAAATGTTGACCCTAGTGTGACTAACTTGCTTCAAACAGCTTGGATTAAAATTTTTGGGATTCCTGATTATGCTAAAGAGGAGGAGCTGGTCAAGGAGATCACCTCTTTAGTGGTTGAACCTATGGTTGATGATGAGTTGAGCCTTATGAGAGAAGGGCCTATGAGAGTGAAAGTAAATTGTAGAAATCCTATGAAAATAAGGGCTATTATTGAAATCTTCTTCAACAGAATGGGTAAAGAGATCACTTTTGTTGTTGAAACGTTTGGGGGTAAAAGGCAGGAGGATGGGCCCTCCAAACCTGACCCCAAGGACCCTGATGATGATAATGAGGATAATGATTTGGATGAGTCCTCATCAAATGAAGATAATAACCTCAAGAGAGGATACATATGAGGTACTAAGTCATGGCAAGAGGATATTTCCAAGGGTGGAAATGTATCTAAAAGCAGAAAATGCCAAGATTTAGTGGCTTCTGAGGTATCTGGTCCATGTGAGGAGGTGACACCCATTGCTGCCTTTAATCCTAGGGAGGGGACCATTATGGCTTTTTCAGAGTTTAAGAAGCACTTTGATGGATGTGAAGTTGAGTTATCGATCATGGCTGATATGAAAAGTGGAAACTTAGGGTCCAGGTGTGGGCAGCTATATGAGGGTGAGGGTGTTGATACATCCAAAATTGCACAGGGTGATACAGTTGTTGCATCTGCTAGTCTGGTCTAGACATTCAGCGTTATTTTCAAAGACAAAGAAGATCCCAAGTCTGATAAAGATATCCAAGTAAAACTGTCTGATGGTCACATTGTTGTCCATAGCTTAGAGGGTCCTTATCTGATGGAGGCTGCAAGATGACCTTCTATGAACCTTCAAAATGAGAAAATTGTTGGTTTGGAAGAGGGTCAGACAGCTATTATCTCTGAGCTTGAAGCTCCAAGTTTACATGTTTGCTCCTCCCAGAGTTTAAGCAAGACCATTCCTGAACATGGTGATGGTTTGATGGTTCTGGAGGTTGTGACTCAGCCTAATGATATCTATACTAGTGAAGATGATGGAATTAATGATGATAAAGATCAAGGGTGGTCTATTCCTGCTGCTAAGAAGATAAGGAAAAAAGGTAAATAGAATCTATTAGCTACTAGATTCAGTATAAGAGCCCCTAGGGATGGGGTTCCAATTCAAGAGAAGGCTATGGCTACGATGAAGATTAAAAACTTGGAGGACATAGGTAATTCCTCATCTATCAATCCATTTACCATTCTTAATAATGTTTCTAATGATCATATTACCTCTGTTATAGATCATTTAGATATAGTAGTAGATGATGTTAAGTGTACTATTTCTGCTTTTAAAACTGAGGAATGTGCTAGAGCTGCTATTGCATAGGCTAATTACAAAGCTTATCTCCAATCTTTAGCTAATAAAGATATTAGAGATGAAGAGAATTCTTTATCTGATATGATCATAGAGGTATACCTGAGGGAGCACCCGGTGCAGAAATCTTGTCGGAGCATGCACTAGCTTTCCAAAAGTTACACACACCTCTCCATGCACGTATAAATAGGCTCGTCGTAGGACTCATATCTAGCTACCACTACTCAATATGATCTGTCCCCAAATGGATGGCGACAGCGGCGTCATTTGCCATCTCAGCGCGAGATCAGCTCTGTCAGTGTCACGGGCCTCGGCTGCGCCGGCGGCGGTGTCGAGATCTTCCCCCGGTGCCACGTCCCAGCGGGTGGAGGGAGGACGATCCAGATCGACAGCCGCGGAGCCGACCAGCCAGACGGGCACATGGATGGCGTCGTGTCGTGGCGCGACGTGGCGTCACTGAGCTGCGACGGCTCGCTGGCGTGCGTGCGGGAGCTCGTCGACCGGAGAATCGTGCGTGCGGGAGCTCGTGGACCGGAGAAGCGTGGTGTTCGAGGTGAGGAGGCGGGGGGGGGGGGGGGAGGGGAGGCGGAGGCGCGCGGTACTGGAGCGAGTCCTGTGGTCCGATCTGGTGGGCCGCGCCGGGGTCCCGTGGAGAGACGCCACAGGCGTCGCGGCGGTGGAGCGGCGAGTCTTGCTTGCCGCGCGGGGCGGCAGCGGGAGGCCGGTCCAAGGCGAGGCGACGCCGGTGCTGTCGGTGAGGATGAGCGTGCGCGTGTCGGAGGCGCCGGAGCCCGCCGCCCGGAGGCGAGTGGACTCGACGCCTCGGCGGCGCACCGGGAGAGCGGCCGCGAGTGGGGCGTGGGCGAGAAGGACGTATCTGGAGTGGTTGCTTGTGTAGATGGCGATGCATTGAAGTAGCTACTCCAAGTTCTTAATATAGCAATCTGCAACAGAGTCGAAGCTGATGGCATTGATTTGGAGGGGAAATATGGGCGGTGCTATCCTTCACGCGACTGAAATCGACGTCTTCTTCAGCATTTGATTTGAGATCGGACGGATTTCAGCTCGTCTTCTTCCTCCCGCTCCCGCTCCCTGCTTTGTTCTTCTTCCCCGCCGCGCCGGCCTGCTCCGTCTCTAACAGCGTCAGCGTCCCCACCGCTGAATCCGTGGTCGTCATCCCTGCCGCGCTAACCTGGCTCTACCGAAACCATCTCCTCTTGCCCCCGCCCCGGCACCGCCCATCCGGTTCCGCCTCGCCGCCCCGCCCGCGTGCCTGGCACCACCGCTGCCTGCCCTACGACTTCACTCTAAGCCCGCAGCAGAGAATTCCATGGCCGGAAGCTCATCACAGTGCGTTCACACCATCGACTAAGAAGAACTCCAATTTCAGTCGCATGAACATTAGGGGAAAAAATATTAGTGATTTTCCGTATGAACTCTCTGGTTGGAGCTAGGCTGCATCTGGAACGCGGAAACTTTTTCTGGAATTCTATGGACAATGAATTGTTTTCTGTAAAATTCTAGTGAAATTTCTGCGTTCCAAATCTTAGTATATGATACTATCTTTATTTTCAAATAGATATCATTTTAGAACATGTGCAATCAAACTTCAGAATTTTTTACCATTAATATACACAAAATAGCTAAAATTCGACACATGCAAATAATATGAATGGTTCAGTCACCAAAATACTTTCCTATGATTATATGTTTAACAAATTTCACTAAGAAATAATTGTGTTGTGTGTTCATTCGGATTGAAGAGTTGCTAAAAAGCATAAATTCAAAGATTTTCTGTTAACTTATTTGATATTTTCGTACTTATTTTGAGAATTAAATTCCAAAGTGGCTAATAAATTTCAACTGTGCTTGAAACTGCTATGTCACCATGTTCCCTTTTCTGCTGGTGTTGCCTGGAATCTGAACTCTGAAGAAGCGTTAGGGTGGTACAAAGGAGAACTGAGGGGAACGAATTTGCTGCGTCATGTCAGGGAGCCCAATAGCAAGTTGGGCCTGTACCGGTCTGTCCTGTCAACGTCATTTTGATTTTTTTTATTTTTTATTTCGAAAATCAAAAAATGCAAAAATAAACGTGCGTTTGAAAAAATTACAAAACTAGGATATTGTCGCCCTTTTTAAGGACGACAGTAATCTAGTTTTGCAGTTTTTTAAATGAACAACTACTTTTATAATTTTTTATATTCGAAATATAAAAATAAAAAAGGTCCGTCATTTTCGGCTTTAGCCCATAAAAGAGCTTTGGATGGTGACCCGGGCTCCTCCGCTACTCTAAGCATGGTAGGCCTTAAATGGGCCAAATTTTTGCGTGGGCCGTGAGCTGGAGGACATGGACGAACTGGCGCCCACTCGCGAGGGTCGGGCGGTGGGCGATCCTGCCATTGGGCCAAAGCAGTCGGGCCCTAGTGCGCCTGCAAAGCCACTGCTCCCTCAGCCAACAGTCTGGCCCAGCCCATCATCGCCACCATGAGTGGCCACCGCTTCTCCTGCTCCTGCTAGGCTGCTCCGTACAAGAGGAAGTCACGAAGGCGGCAACGTTTGCCTTAACATTTGCTAGAAGCCTGAACACTGAGGCCTTTTGATAGGTTTTTTTAAGTCAGAAGTCATTTAAATAGCTGTTTTTTTCTCGGTTTTTGATAGCTTTTTGATAGCTGAGAAAACGGCTGTAAAATAAATTGAGTCTGAGAAGGAAACTGAGAAGAACTTTTTTGGTTTTTGATGTGTTAAGAAACTAAAAATTTATTGCAAAAACTAATAACTAAAATTCAACCGTCAAAGTTTTTTTCTTAGACAGAACTTTTTTTTTCTAAAAACTCTAAAGTCATAACCTATCTAAAGGGGAACTTAGGTTGTGTTTGGTTCGACTTATTTTGGCTTCTACTTTTCAAAAATCAAAAGCCGAACCAAATTGTCTAGCTATTGAGCTGACTTTTAAAAAGCTGAAAAGCTAGCTTCTAATAAAATAAATAAATAACTGATAAGCTAATTGAAACAAGTTTTTCTATTTTTTATTGCTAAGAAACTAAAAAATTATTATAAAAACTAATAGCAAAAAACTAACCACACCCTCAGCCCAACAAACAGCCCCTTAGGTCATATTTGGTTTAGTTTTTGCTGGCTTTTCATTTTAGAAGAAAAAACTAAATGAAATAGTCCGCTTTTAAAAATGGCTTTTGAGAAGCAAATTTGCCGGAAGCAATTATTACTCTAAAAATCAGAAACTAATCTAGATAAGTTTATGTAGTTTCTATGAGATAATATTCTGATAGATATTACATGTATTATATATTTATTACATAAAAACCAAATAAAAACAACTTTTTATAAGTATTTTTTCAACAATAATTTTTAAAAGCACTTTTTAGAAAAGTCTCCATCCAATCAATCCCTTAATCCTGCATCGACGCTGTTGACGCGTCATTCAGAAAATGCGCAATTTGACCGAAACAATCGCGCGGTGACCAGCGTGGTTGATTCATAGCTACCTAAGTTGCATAGATTTTTTAAGCGTGCTGAGATGCAGATTAGTTCGTGCTTCCAACTGGTTCCTGCAAACCATGCATCTCGTATCGAGAAAGGCACTACCATTCGGTTGTCGACGACGCGCGACACCTTTGAGCACGTACGTGTTTCTTCCTGATCGAAACATGCTGGCATGATCTCCGACCAGCACGTCATACGTATAGTACCTCTTCTCTGGCCTGAGATGGCAAAGCAACCCCTTTTTCTTTTCCAACTGACTCCCTAATTTATGAGAAGTATCTTGCTCGACGATATATGATGAGATATTCAGATGTAGTAAAGTTCTGACCAGACAGATCAGACCCGAGCCGAAAGTTCAAACCGACCTGGCTGGCTCAGCCTCAGACCGACGCATCACCGCATCCAAGGCTCCATGTGCATGCGTACCACCGCGAGCTGCTCCGTCGATCCCCGGCGTGGGGGGCGAAAAGTAAAAGCCCGGCACGTGACGCGCCACCCCTTTTTCAACAACGGGCCCCCCGCCGTCACAGTTCCATCTCCAACGACGAGAGCCTTTTTCCAGAGCCTTCTGCTCGATGGCTTCATTACTTGCAAGCAGGCCGGCCATTGGTGCAGGTCCAGTGCGCGTGAGCTGTCCCGCTGCCACTGTCAGGCATGGCATTGCAGGGGATCCAAGCAAAGCCTCCCTCCTGCTTCAACGTCAAGGGAGGAACCAGCGAGATCGACGACGTTTGCACGAAAGCCGGTGTGCAGCTGCAGTTGGCCGCACATGCTTGGCTACCGGAGCGCCAGTAGCTGCAACGTACGTACGTGTTGAGGTGTACTGTTATCGTGAACCAGTTGAATCCATGTGCTTTCCTTGGGGGTAGCATGTGAGCTTCGCACGTTGCGCTAGCTACAATCGTTGGGCTTTTCGGTGCCCTTCAGCTTCCCGGCGACGCTGAGTAGTGGTGGATAGGGCCATCAAGTAGGGTTTTTTTTTTCCTCTTTTTTTCCCTTTTCCTTTTTCCTGGGGGTAAGGAGGGCTTGAAGGTGGATCCGTTCGTTGCTATGCTTAGACAGCTAGGCTACACCTGCTCGGTCTATTGCTAGCTAGTAGGGATTAAAATGTTATCAAATTTTTGATGAATTTTTATGAATTTTAGAAATTTTTAAGAGAAGCGAAATATTTAATTCTGTAATTTTCTTCACTCACATATGAAATTCATATAGTAGAGGAAAAAAAGAACCAAAATTTCACGAACTTCGATCTTTTTCACGGTAAACAAAAAATTTATAAAACAAAATTGAAATCGTGCTAGCTAGCCTAAGGAAAAGCACGAGGGTTCGATTTGGTCTGACCAAAATTTCCGCTGCTCATTGGTCCTATCAAGGACAGCAGAGACAATGTATACATCTGTCATTGATCTTCTCATTGGTCCGGAATTCATGCGTGAATGTTCTCTTGTGATGCACGATTGCCCAACCGGCGTGCGTGCACATGGAGTATGTAACAGAACATTTCGGCAAGGATAGATATAGTGCGTACGTGTCCTATGATTCTTCTTTCATTTCACCTTTATTTCTGCGTAAATATTGCTCGACTTTCTGTCACGCTAGCTGTTAGTCCCTGTGCACCAATACTGATCCACAGGCGGCAAAAAAGAATGACGAAAGAACCCATACCTAAAAGACAATGTATGAGCGTCCATTTCTCAATGGAGTTGGACAGAAAAGATCATACATACCTTATCTTGAAGCTTTGGAAACGGACAAAAGCATGCAACACCCTGGTCCAGCGATCTAACAACGTTAATACACATTAAAAAAAGATTAATCATCCCGTAACAAGAGACAGTGACACGCTAACGTGTATCACATGTAGTCCCTCCAGCACAAATACTTAACATTTTAAACAATATTCGATCAAATTTTTTAAAATTTTGATCATTAATAACTTTTAAGATATTTAATTTAAAAATATGAAAATCATATGTGTAAATTTGTCTTGAAGAATATTTTCATAATCTAATAAATTTATTAGATTTTTGCTAGAGGGAGTGTCATGCGACCACACAAGACCGAAGCAATGCTTGTACGTAAAGTCGAAGCTACATATACATGATAGAACTTTGAAGTAGTCCGTTTGTTAAACTGTTAGTGCCAAGTATTAGTGGGAATAATATTCACCGCTAAGATGATGCCAGCTTTGAATCTTTATGCTCACTTTTGTAAAAACTCATGGTTGGCTTTTAAAGGCATTTTGGTAGGGCTCTCCTCTTCCGTCGACCTTAAAAAAGACATATATATACACCAATGTTACATAGTTGAAATGCTATTAAAAATGGTTAAGCTTGCCACCTCAAGGGCACCTTGCTGCTTTTTCTTTGGATATGCAAATCAAAGTGACAAGTTGATGGTACAACAACATTGGGTCCATTCCAAAGAAAAAAGTTGATGCAATATGTGTGTCATTTTCCATTTGCGATTAAAATAAATACCTATCAGGATTTCTAGTGCCGCACCAGCAGCATGGCAATTGTAGTAGCTGATCGGCTAAGCAGAACACATTTGTCATTTTTTAACGAGCAAGTGCTATTTAGCCGAGCTTCGGTTCAGGAGCTTCATGACGAAAGCTAGCATTTCGTTTGAGGTAGAGCTCAACAATTAGGGATGTCAATTGGCCGATCCCCGTTTCCGATAGAGAACTCCCTCGTTAGGAAATGCAGATATAACCAATTTTCCTCCTGCGAGGGTTTAATGGGAGAAAAGTGCCCCCTTTATCAGGTATGGCGGCAGCATGGACAACAATTTCCCATCTCCTGCCCCTGTTTCCTTACAGGATCTCGAATATATAGGTTTTACATGTATTGACTCAACTAATCTACTCTCAACTTAGAGCTCAAACCATAAGATGGTCAGCTCAAGTGCACAACCCAACCATTCCTATTCAGTTTGGAGCTCAGCTCATGTGATGCTTAGCAGAGACGGGTTTCCCGTCGAGTCTTTATTCCCGGCACGGGGACAGGGATGGGGAGAAAATAATCTCCGCTCATACGAGGACGGGGACAAGAAATTTTTATTCGTTCGGGGACGGAGATAAGAAACCATTCCTGGTGGAGAATTTCCTATTGACGTCCCTGCTCAATATTGTCAAAACTGCAATTTCATACTACTGTAGAATGGCCCCACGTGCAAGGAAACTACATAATGTGCAAGGAATGCAAGCAGAAAGAAAACTGAAGTGTGTGATATTGACTGTTAGAGTAGAAATTAGAGAGATTGAACTTGAGAATAGAGTGAATTTATTGCTCTTATTGCATTGTGATGTCTTGAATATATACAAGTTTAAGGAATACCATTAGGAAGGCATCTCTCCTTAACAGACATGAACACACAACTGATATAGGCAGTTAGGAAAATGATCAATTCATAACACATTGACGAGCTAAAAACCCGGACTACATAATGACGTGGTGGTGAAAGTAGCTTCTTAATGGAAGCCCACAAGTTATTTGGTTGAACAAGCTTGAAGCTGGTTTCGTGGTGGAGCTGCTGGAAAATGTACGGGAAAGCTAAAGAACGTCTTACCTTCTTGATTAGATGCAACTTGAGTTTCTCAAAAAGCTGATGTGTTATATTTAGAATGCAAAATTTTGCAATTATTTTGTAGGACTTGCAATGATTTCTACAATTTCCTTTGAAAATTTGGCAATCTGAACGACCATAAATGAACAAACGGAGTGCTTGGCATGCTTTCATCTTTTTGAAAAGCTAGAAGACAGGCCAACCATTTTATTGCTTCAGGTGGGAGGATATAATTAAATTTGTTCAAAAAGCGTAAAGAAAATGCATCTATTTGCTTCAGGTTGGACAGAACAAGCGTGAAATTTATGTGTTAGTAGTATCTATGCAATAACACTATTGTTTCCATACAGCGGCAAGCAGGGAAAAAAATTCGGTCCGAAAAATCCTATAAATCTCTGTTTTATCGGCATTACCGATGGGTTCCCGTAAAATACTAAATCGGTCAAAAATTTTTGGATAAATATGAATTTAGAAACGTATAAAATGAACCAAATAGGTAAAGAAGAATAAACAACCTTGCAGTGCAATGGCATGACATATTTTCCCATAGGGCTGTTTGGTTTGCTGCCGTACTTTGCTACACTTTGCTAGATTTTTTCTAGCAGCTGTTTGGTTTGCTTTCATAGTTTTAGTATGTCATAATTTTTCAGCATTTGACTACATCTTTCATAAAATATTTTCTTTAACAAGCTGTGCCTAAGGTATGGTAAGCAATTTATTCGCCACACCTTAGACACGATTTTACCAAAAATACTATGATAGTGAACCAAACAACCTCTAAGGTTTGGTGTTCGAGTCCTACTAGGTAGATATTTTTTAGATGATTTGCATCTTGGCATATGGGTCCCACAATTAAACCCTAGAAAATCCTAGGATGAATTTCAAACTTGAGACTGCATATTTTGATTATAATTGGGCTAACTAACATCTTAAGTCTCTATGGTGTTTGTTTGTTTTATCTCGATGTTTAAATTTGATTATTTTTCGTTTAATTTTTTTTATAAAAATTGAATTTAATTCTGATAAATTTGATATACCATATTTATCGATGACCTCCTATAAATATTATTTATCGGTAAAGAAAACAGTGGCAGCAAGCCCTCCCTATAATTTGAAGCTAACATATGCCATGCATAGCATTCTTCGATCCTAAATATTTGAATGTCATTCCTATTTTAAATACATATTTATTCCTTGCTTCATTTTACAATGTTAAGCGTCAAATAGTTGTTGGGAATTTCTAATGCTCTTGCGACTGAAAAATTGTGATGCATGGTTTAGTCACATCTTATGCCTTTACATATTGATCGATTCAACTCCACCTAAGACACTGTAGTAATTTTTTTCTGCACCAACGTACGTAGAGTCGTAGACAAGGATGTAGACCATATATGCCTTTCTCATACTGGTGTTTGTTGTCAGGACATGTTGGGTGTTGCTTGCGCGTTAGGTAGAACCATCACGATAGCAAATACTTAGGCTGAAACTGATATATGCTCATCATTCCGTGTAGCCCTATAACAGTTGCTTTCTTGATACTACTGCTCGTCACTATGATTTGTTGGATTTTGCTAGCATGTTTGGTACGATAACGATGGCAAGTCATGCTGAAACGGGCACTTCGGCGTCGGGCATAATGTGCCTACGAGAAAGCCGTTGGCCCGTCCGATCCGATGGCGCCGCGTACGTTTGATTATGGTTGGAGTAGTCCCGAATCTCCTCACTTTCCATGGGAGTCCGCATCGAACATCCACGAAAGAGAGAACCAACATGCATGCACCTTCAAGCCTAGAAAATCAATGGGTCCAAAATTATTCGACACACACAACACGAGAAATCTTCTTTGGATATGTTCTTTGTACGTTTTGAGTTCTTCCATTTCACGGTTACATGGACACTGGCAACATCTTCCGCACCCACGAACTTATGTTTGTATTAAGTAATGTACTACATGGACCGGTCCTTTGTGATTTGTAGAACACGTGAATATATAAAAATTGAATACTTTTTTTTTGACAATTAGAGTAGATTGATAACCATTTTATTTTAATTTTTGCACGCTTCCTCATTATTAGACACCTAAAAATGAGATCAATATCTCAAGCGACGAAGAATGGCAACAGCTGGCTGAGGTTAAGGGAGGGGATCTATTTAGAAAGGGGATTCCTTCGTCGACAGGCTTAGAAGAGCTTCTGGGGGAGGGAGGCTGACCTGGTGGTGGAAGCCGGCACGGGGGTAGAGTGGCAAGACGGCGAGGATAGCTGGTGGATTGGTGTCTCAATAGGAGAACTTTAAAATAGAGAGATTAGCACAACGGAGGTGATAAACGTAGATCTGGTGGTGGAACACCGTGAAGACGGTTGGAGGTGAGGGATGGAAGTAAGGCTTCAACCTATGAGGAAATTGTCGTGTGAAAGAGAGGATGAGCGGCAAGATGAAAGATGATATAGATACCATTAGATCCTCATCCTAGATCCATTAAAGAAAAATTTTAGTCCATGTAATATAGTAACTGCCAAATTTTTTTACCTCTTTGATGCAGGGTCCTTATCCAAGTTTTGTATGACATCGAGGTAGTAATAATATACACCGTGGCATGTACTTGTACTGCTACAAGATTACACTAGACGTCTAGAACATTCTGCTCTGCCTCTGCTGCGTGGGCGTGGCTGACCAGACAAACCACAGGGAGAGAGAGAGAGAGAGTACGGAACGGAGGCCGTTCCGGGGCAGGCAATCCGGCCGTTCCGTGCGAGCTGCAAACGTTCAAAAAATTCAAATACTGACGGGCGCTGGAAGCGGCGTACGATGACGACGACGTTGCAACGGCCGCGCGGAGCGAGCGTTACGGACGCCGCCCCCCTTCCCCGTCACGCGGTCAACCCCCCCTAGGACGGGCCCACCGGACAGTCCCTCGCGGAGGCCCTCCCGCCGATGGGGGGTCCACAGGTCATGGACTGGGAGGGTGGGTAGGGGTAGCGGGTGGGCGCGCGTGGGGTCTTTAAAAAAGGTGGGGGCCGTGAGCACCACACAGCGACCCCTCACCTTCCTTCCATTCGACTCCACACTCCACTCCCACCTCCCCCCTTCACATTGCCTTTTTAGAGAGAGAAACCCGGCTCCCCCAGCGAGCTAGAGAGAGAGACCCCCGGCAGGAGAGGGAATGCTGTGCAAAGAGAGAGGTAAGGGAACGGAGGTGGTGGGGGACGGCATGGAGAGGCCGGCGCCGGTGAGGAAGTCCCACACCAACACGGCGGACCTGCTGATCTGGCCGGAGGGGGCGCCGCAGGAACCGGCCGCAGGGGCCACGCCGCCGCCCAACCGCCGGCCTCACCAGGTGAGCTATCTTCCCTCGGGGCGCTGCGGAAGTGGCCTCCTCTGCCATTGTTGTTGGGAGGAGGGGGGTGTTTCGCCCTGTCTGAATTTTTTCGTTCCTTGTTTGGTGCAGCCGTCGGAGGCGATCCACAAGGTGGTCTTCGGTGGGCAAGTGACGGAGGAGGAGGCCGAGAGCCTCAACAAGAGGTAAGATTCCGCGCGTCTGCCTTGCGGGAGACTCTTGCCGTGGTGGAGGGACTTGCCTTAGTGTTCTGTTCTTGTTGAGGACGAGTTTTAGGCCTTGGCAATTATTAGATCTCTCTATATTTCAGGCTCCGCCTTTGGGAAAGATTCGAACTTTAGGGTGCCATCGTTGATCTGTAGAGGGTCGAGTAGGGAAATCTGTTGGATTTGAGTTTTAGCTCGTCCGGTGAGACACGCGCGCCGAGTTTAGTTCTGCTCTGTAGGCAGGCTCTGGTTAAAATAGTTTTTCATTCTATATGCTGGTTAAAATAATTACCACTAGACTGTAGCGTAACATGGTTTGGATGTTCATGTGACGCGATCTCTCCAGCTGTGTTCGAATTTTGAAATTTGACCATGGCCTTCAAAATGCGCCACTTAATTTTGTTGTCCTCTTGCGCTATTCCAGAAACCTTTTCAGATTAGGTGCGCTCTTGTTGTCTTGTTGCATTTGTATTGATTACAAGCCTCTTGATTTGTGTATGGTTCGGAAAGTTCTGCAAATCATCTTAGTTTTATTGGTTGTCCAGATTTCAGATTAGTACTGAGAGGGAGTCTCTCAACTCTGTGATTTACTATTTGACAAGCTGCAGTTCAATAAGCTGTTCTTTGTTTTTCCAGGAAACCATGCTCAGCTCCTAAGTGGAAGGAGATGACAGGAAGTGGCATCTTTGCGGCTGGAGGTGAGGCTGAGGAAGATGAATCTGGCAATGCCTCTCTAACTCCCATCCGAACAGCTACAAAGAATTATCAGGTACTGTTTTCTGGATTTTTTTTCGAATGACTTTGTCGGCTGATTTGCCTTCTGTTTTAGTGTGCCGTTGTCGGTTAGGCTGTATTTGCGGCAATGCTGCAGTGTTAGCAGTTTAGTTCTTTTTTTCAGATGTTATGCTAAGTTGTTGAGATGAAGCTGTTGATTAATATTCCTGCTCTGCTATACATTTAGAATGCCCTTGATATTAGCTGCTGGTTGCTAAAATCAAACTTGTTAAATGTTGCACCCTTTCAAGTGTTAGAAGTTGTTGGGATGAATCTTGCGGGAAGGGTTTGTGCTAGCATTATTTATTTGTGTACACACTGGTTGGTGACCTTTCCTTGTGATAGAACCGAACATGCTGATTGGTCAATTAATCTGACATAATATTCAAGAACTTTGATTAATATATAATAGGACTTAGGTACTCATGTACTCTTGGGCTGTTGGGCACCTTTTGTTCCTTAAAATGTCATAAGATAACAAATCCTGATTTAGTTTCAAAAGATACAGATAACAGCAGGTTTTGTAAACTCTCCTGCATAATTAGCTGATGGTACTACAATTTCATACAGATTGGTCAGCAACTGTAATCTGGCATCTCTAGTCTTATAGTACTACATTATTTGCAGCATACATACTCTAAAAGTTTTTTAAAATCAATAATGTGCTTGGTATTGTTTTCGGAGTGAAAAGATGAATAACCATCGACTTGATGTAGACTTCACTGTATTTGTGACTGGAATAAAGATAGACTAATCCTGCTGCATGATCTCATAGAAATCAAATATGATTGTGTCCAATACAGGCAATTAGTACTATTAGCCACATCTCATTTGCTGAGGAAGAAAGCATTTCTCCAAAGAAGCCGACTTCGATAGCTGAGGTGGCCAAGCAGCGCGAGCTGAGTGGTACTCTTCAGAGCGAGGATGACAGCAAGATGAAGAGGCAGATATCTAACTTAAAATCCAAGGAGCTCAGCGGCCATGACATTTTTGCTCCTCCTGAAGATCCCCGGCCACGCAACTCAGAGAATGGCTCGACCTCGCAGACACCGGGGAAAAACGCATATGTCCTGACCTCTGAACACTATCTCCTACTTTACTCAGTTACACAGCTTGTAGTGGCACTTACTGTTTTCCTGTCGTTCTCACAACAGGTAAGCAACTTCAAATTTGGTGAGGCTGACGACGACAGCGTGGTGAAGACCGCGAAGAAGATCCCCACGAAGAAATTCACTGACCTGACTGGCAATGACATCTTCAAAGGAGACGCCGCCACCCCCGGGGCAGCCGAGAAGCACCTGAGCACGGCGAAGCTGAAGGAGATGACTGGCAGCGACATCTTCGCGGACGGGAAGGCCCCGTCCCGGGACTACCTGGGCGGGATCCGCAAGCCGCCCGGTGGCGAGAGCAGCATCGCGCTGGTTTAACAACAACAACAAACCTGATGGACATAGCAGCCAACATCATTCATTTCGTCACTGTCGCCGTCTCTAGGAGTGATTTTTAGGGAGTTTTTTTTCCTCTTGAAGGACCGATTGATTGAAACTGCCGGTTTGCTTTTCTGTTTTCTCCGCGACTTAGCCCCAGGGTTTCCATGTTCGTTGTTAATCCCCCTGAAGGTGTGTGTGGATACGGCAGCAACGATGGTTATTTTTAACATTTGATTTGTGCTTTTGTGGCTGGTTGGTTGCTTGGTCGTGGTGTGGCGTGCTTTTTAACACTCGATGTGTGTGCAAAAGGACGGTGGTAGGCTAAAAAGATGGTTTCAAGACGTGGACTTATACGTTATAAGAAGAAACATTAATGTGCATATTACTATGGTTGATCTTTAAGCTGGAGACCAGGCTTTAAACAATAAATATTGTTTCTAAATTAATTCTCTTCTCTCTCATCATCGACAACTATCACCAACCGAGCTCTCGTGAAGAATTTTTCTTATTTTCAAGTGAGTCCTCCGAGTCTCAAACATAACATAAGCATGTCTTAAGCCAAACCAGCATATGTAGAATTCATCTTAAGACTTATTGAGACCTTTAAACACTAGGATGCTCTAATTGTAATGCTCCTTGGTGTTGCTGCTGCTTTTCTTCTCACTTTCAGTTGCATGCCGCGTCTCCGTTGGTAGGTCTGGAAAATGAGGGGTGGCCCCTTGACTTTTTGCCGTTCAGTGGCACCTAACTCCATTGCCAAAGTTGTTAGAAGCAACGGCACCATCACTGCTACTAGAAAAACTGGAATAGTATCAGCATTTGAGCCTGTCATGTACTCATGATTCAGCTATCTCGTCCTCATCAAGCCCGGGGTGGGCGCAGGTATTTCTGTTGCTCCATGCTCGTGGCTGGCATGCCGATGGTAAACATTCTGCCGTAGCAGACACAGCCATTGGATTCCATGCGTCTGTTGTGTTAGGCCGTCGCAGCGAACCACGAGAAAGCCGAAAAAGAGCCGTCCCGGCCGCGTTTTGGCCAACGTCTAGCCGTTCATGGCGGCTCCTGTGTGTTTACACGACCCCGCTGGCTGTGCTAGGAACTCAGGAGTGGCTCAAGTTGCCGTGTGCCGCGGCAAGCGGACGGTCAGCTTCCCCGCGCAACCCAACGGTGCGTTCCCCACGACCGTGGGGGCGCTGCTAGCGGCTGGCCGGCACATGACAATGACGTGCCGATCGGTGGTTCTTCCTGGACCACACGACGGCCGCGCACTGCCCTCGCGGCGCAAGCGCAACCAGAAACCTCTATTGGGCTGGGCCCTCGTGCCTTTCAGCCTTTTGCGTCTAAAGAGCTCTGCCTGACAGGTGGGCACGAATGGTCTCTATTGGGCTGGGCCGTAAACCCAAACCTCCAACGCGACGCCGAAGCCGAGAGAAGCTCCGGGAGCGTCCCGACTTCCGATCCGAGTCCGAGCGAACGAACGAACGCGAGAGAGAGAGAGAGAGACGAGACGAGAGGAGGGGCAAGCGACCAGCAGGCGAGGATGAGGGGCGGCGGTGGCGGGATGGAGGACGACGACCGGGTGGGCCACGCGCAGATCCCGACCAGCTTCGGCCACGAGCTGCGCGCCTGCCTCCGGTGCCGCCTTGTCAAGACCTACGACCAGGTACCCTCCGCCTCCGCCGCCTCCTTCCCTCTCCACCCTAGAGCTGTGGTTTTGGTTTGCCCATCGGATCAGCCAGGGGCCCTGTGTTGGATTGGGGTTTCGTTTCTTCGGGAGCAATCCGTTCCCGGCGGCTAGGGTTTAGCAGCTCGTTTTCTCGATTCGATTCGGTGCTAGATTGTTGTGTTTTCTGACATTAAATTTCTGGGGCGGGTTTTATCGTTGACGCTGATGGTGGCTTTCCCAACCTCTTGTGCTTGATTGCTCTTTGGGCGTCGTGTGCAGTTCAGGGAGAACGGCTGCGAGAACTGCCCGTTCCTGGAGATGGAAAGGGAGCACGACAACGTCGTCAACTGCACCACCCCGAACTTCACTGGGTAACTCCAATGCCTCATTGCAATCAGCTTTTACTTGTTGCCATTAGTGTTCTCATCTTTGTAGAATTATACTTCTTATTCACCTACAGCTATTATAATCGCAGGGAATGAATTTAGTAATTATGAGAAAGTATTTTGTGCTTTGACCTGTTTCAAGTTAGCTTATAAAGACTTGCCAACAAAAACAAAAGTAGTGTGCTGCTAGGGGCTTGGTATTTTTCATCCTGTGTGAAGTAGACTAAAACAATCAAAATGCAAAAATGTTGAATGATCATGCATCCTTCTTTGCTACTGCTATGCTGCTCATATGCAGAAAGCATTGATGTCGCTAAAGTGATTCATGTAGTCCACTTGTCGACAAGAGCTAATGAAGATGCTTTTTATGTTATGCAGAATAATCTCTCTGATGGACCCCAGTAGGAGTTGGGCTGCTCGTTGGTTGAGAATTGGTGGGCCTTTAGTTCTCTCGTGTCCTGCATTTTTTTGGCACTTAGTAATTTCTTCTATTAGCTTGCTGTGGTATGCATGTTTACGATGTGATGCCATTTTGAAGGGACTCATGCTGTATTGGTTAGTTCATTGGCCGATTGCAACATTTTCTATGGTAGCTAGTAGGACTTGTGGTAGTTGGTAAGCATCATTTAGGATGAACTGGGATTCATCTGGTTCTTACTTCTATCGAATCTGGCTGACCTGTTTTATGTGGTTGCTATTCCCTCCAGTCCAAAATAAGTGTCATTTTGGGTTGCATGCAGTCAATTGTTTCAAACTTTGGCTACAAATTATTTTTTATGTATTGAGTCTGGATACTTGAAAATTATACGGGTAGATTTATCTTGAAAAGTACTTTCATAACAGTATACTTTTGCTATGTTTTATCAATATATTACAACAAAAGGTATTAGTCAAAGTTGTATTTTGGGGACCGTGTCGATGTCCAAAACGACACTTATTTCAGATTGGAGGGAGTATTTGTCTAGGATCGCAAAACCAAGCTAAAAACCTTGGACTGGGAATCTTCCAGTTTAAGCCAAGGAATTGGCTCCCAAATCATGGTGTTTATATGGAAATCTCTTGTCGATTAGTTGTTAATTCATATCATCACAAAAAATACAGAAAAATGTTTTGTTAAGAATGTGTTAATGCCTCGAATTTTGCAGTGTTTTTTATTTGTAGTTGACTTATCGCAATCTTCCATGAGTGCACCGGGTGCTTAAATTTTCTTTGTTTCTCTGAATTCCTATCAAGGCTTGGCACAGACCATTGCTGTCCAATTATTTGGGCTGTACATCTAAAGAATTTGGACCCTCTAAATCTCTTGAAATTACGCTCAAACTATGAGCAAAATCTTATTCACATCATGCACAGGTTACACTAAATTTTATTGCTATAGACGCTCTTCTGGTTTACATGGCTTTCCAGTTTGGAAAAGCAACATCATAGGAAAGATGCTTATTTATTGAATGTATTCGTTAAGCTGTCATCATTATGAGTTTGGATAGCAATTTAGTAAATTGTGGGGCTGTCGCTCTCTCACTCATCATTGTAAAAATTAAAATAAATTAATTTATGGTCATATTACCTTTTTCATAACTTCTAGATGATCAGCATGTCCTTATCAAATCATGTTTAAGCTTGTTGTTATTCAGAGCTTAACAAACTGTAAACTTGTAGAAAGATCACTTCTGTTTTTGTGCAATTCATTAATTAAGAATATGTCCAATTGTTGCGCTGTGGCGCTGTCCAGAGTCTCACCCACCTCTTTGTGTTCATCAATCTGCAGGTAGGTTCATTCCGGGGTGCTATACTCTGGCGGTCTCAGAGGAGCTTCCAGAGGAGTATCAGGTAAAAACCAATGCATCTTTTAGCCACAATTTTTCTTGTGCTGCGATGTGTTTCTTGGGGACCTCACGTTTTCGTTTCGTCGCTGCAGGGGATTTGCCAAGACAACAACGTGCAGTATGTGCCTCCCAAGCGTGTTTGAGCAACGCTCAGGTTGCTCTCGGCGTACCGATCCTGAAGCAATACGGCACTTCAGCTTCTAGTGCTTGCTATGGAAACTGCTAGCAATTTTCTTCTGTTGAGCAGCTAATGCGATTGACTTGACGCTTCTGTAGAACTCAAGAGTCTATTTTAGTAATTATGTGAGGAATTGATCTGTTGCCCCTTAGCTGAAACATGCTAACGTATTACCTGGCCTACTGTTCTTCGTCAGGCGCAGTTGACTCTGGCAACGCGCCCCGTCGTCTGAGGCTATCACCGCCTGGGGTCTAGCAATGGCTGGCACCAGCTGCACGCCCGCTGGCCGGATGTCACCCTGCGCCCGTGGCGTAGGTATTTAAACGTGTAGCGCGGGCTGAAGTAGCCAGAGCTTCACGATGTACACCGAGCAAGCACTTCACCGCGGGTGGTCGTCGATCCAGAGACCCAAGCCACAATGCACCACGGCTGGCTCTAGCTGCGCGTCCGTTATGGGATGGGTGGTATAGTTTTTCTGATCTAAATGTTTTAGGAAAGTTATTTAGGTTGAAATTGATTTTTGAGGATATTCATTACGGAGGAGGTGATTATGTGAGGAAAATGAATCATGAAAATATAGTTTTTCAGGTCTCAGTATTTAGTTTATTCGAAGGAATTACTCTGAGAACTGAAAATTGTAAATTACTTTTAGATAATTTTTTATTAATTTTACTCTAAGAGCTCTAGGCCGTAAACGCTGGACCGGAGACGGGAGGGTGGAGCCGAGGAGGCACCCCGTGGTATGTGCCCCGCGGTGCCATTAGTCATCACCACATTCCACGCCAATCGGCCGGCAGCAGAAGTGCAGAACGGGCATGGCAATGGCGTGCCTGGGCAGGTTCCGCACTCCATGCAGGCTTCCCGCTTCCGGCACACATGCTCTGCAGGATCGCATGGCATAACCGTTCATTTTCTTTGAGATTCCGATAAGATGGGGACACAGGAGCAGCAACGATAAAAGGTGCAGTCTCAAATGGCAAATAAATGCCTCGCAAACATACCAATTCTTTCGTGGTGGACGAACCAGATCACCTTCTTCACGTAATGATTATCGGGTGATTAACTATTTATTTCAACCGACCAAAATTTCACCCAAAGTCACATTTCAAGGAACAAGAGACACCAGGATGGAAAACAAAAGGGCACAACACCACCTCACAATGTCTGATGCATTTTTGTCAGATCGTGATCCCAAATTTCAACTGAATAAATGCTGATGCATTTCGAGCAAAGTTATCATACATCATTGCTGGTTACAGTCTTACAGAATTACAGAGCTTTATATGATTCAGCAAACTCCTTTCCAAAAGGCCAAGACAACAGCATGAAGTTCCGCAGCGAGTCATCAGCATTCACGTCCAGAAAGCACCAGGACAATCAAGCGAATGTAAACCAACCTTGGCTTCTGTTGTTGATGGTGAAACCTCACCCACGCCTTCTATTGCTTAAGAGCAACAAATCCAAAGATGCAAAATCTATCTACACGCCATCACATCTTTTAGCTCTTGATGCATGAATGCAATGGGACGAAAAACTGACAAACTTCATGCAAAGCATTGATTTGCAAACGTGCGTGATAGAAAGCTCACAAACGGGGTAAGATATGCATTGATAAGCGTAAAAATATACTACTACGATTGCGTGACAATGAACATTCTATTCACAAGAGCATAGACAAACTCATCTACCAAGACTACAGCTAGCACCGTATGAACGGAGACACTCTTAACTGGATGTGAACTATAACGAAACTGTAATAATAGAGCTGGCAACAACAAACGTGTCTCGCTACCCTGTGCATTCTTGAGAAGATATGCTTGGTCAAACAACAGAAATCAAGGACGACACAACTAATCATGCAATTGATCTCTATGTTCATGCAGGGCTCATGACCAAAATAAAACTAATCTGTCAAAAAAATAACTGCATAGGCATTATAAAGTCCAAAATTTTGAAAACAGCCAGCATGTAGAAACATGGTGCAAAGGGTTTTATGACTGAACATTTGAAAATTTGAACTCAGTTAAATCATTGGAACCTTACTTGTCAGCATAATAAGTGCAGACAGCAAATGGTGTAAGCAGCTGCAGTACTATCATCATCATCATCTCATCACTCATCATCATCATCTCATCACTCATCATCATCAACAAGGCAAACAGCACAAACATTATCAACTTCAACAGTAAGCAACGTGCATGTTGACCGCTTATCAGCCAGCACATCTTCACTCCACCATGTAACTAGAAAGGTGCAGGTCACCATTAATGGTAAGTACTCAATACTGAAGAGACAATGTTAATATGAAATACTAATAGGAAGGGCAAATGGAATGGAACTTGTTTACATAAAGTTCTCGACAAGCAGTTCAGGTGCCCAAAGAAAGTAGTATTTGAAGATTGAAGCAGCAACTGACAGCCAAATACAAATAACTGAAGAGTGCCCGTCATCAAGCAATCACATAGCCACTCATATGATCAGGGCTTGTCCATTCCTCCTACTAGAAAGAAACAAAACTTGTATTAACAACCATTAACTGCTACCCACATAATAATGTGAACAATCTAGAGACCTTAGCTGTTCGTGATGCATCGCCAGTGATATTACGCTCATGTCGAAGGGCTCAGAGAACGCGGAGACCGGTCATCATTGTGCTTGACAGGAGATCCCTCAGGAGAAAGTGGCTTTCTGCGAGGGGTGCGGCTAGGGCTCCTACTTGCAGGTGATGCACTGCTAACAATTACCGAATTAAAAAAATAATGTTATGTGCAATCTAGCAAGGCACAGAAAAAATAATTCAGGTCCTCTCTAATATGCAAACCTGTATTTGCCACGCCTCTTGTAATCATCTGGACTGTAGCTGCGACTTCTGCTACGACTAGGGCTTTTACGTGCAGGAGACAAACTGCCCAAAATCACAGAGCAGAAATAGGGTAAATCAGTGCAAACCAGAAAGATGAAAACACTAGAATTGATTTTTCTAACATGCATATTGATTTTCAAATGTGTATACCTGTCTCTCCCATGCTTCCTGTAATCATCAGGACTGTAGCTGCGACTTCTGCTACGACGACGATAATCCCTATCTCTGTACCTGTCATGCCCATATCTATCTCCACTCCGACTATGACTTCGCCTTCTATGATCTCTATCTCGATAGTCATCTCGATAATCATCACGGTACCTTAAAATGTGGCAAGCATCAGAGCATTCAGAAAATGAACAGAACGAGATTTGAATAAGCTTGATAATACACAACAGCAAATCACAAATTGACAGCCTATCTAGACAAGAGTATACCTTAGTCCACCAGCATGGTGGCACTGCAAACAGCAAAGGTCAACAGAGCCATATCTAATTTTGATATGCGCAAGAAAAATGAAATGTGATGTTTGTGCACAGGCGCAGAATCAAGACTTCACTGATGCGCATTGACTTGATATTGGCACCTATCTATCGATGTGCACCACCATTACACACACAACTACACAAATTAATCAAGTTTGCACTTTAGTGGAAGCTAAACGATAGTGCTAGATATCATTCATCCTAAAAACTTGAAGAAACGTGTGTATAACATTCAGAAAAAAAATGAAGGTAGTGTTATACCTCCGTCTTGGACTGCGGCTTCTGGAACGGCCCCTTGACCTTGGAAGTGGCTCCACGATTCTCCCTTTATCACTGTGAAAGTCAGATATAAGAATATTATCCACGGGTTCAGTAGGGATGCTAACGAGCAGATCAATTTTACTCCAACAAAAGCTAGTTCACTCTCTCACACCAGAATGCTTTCTTGTCGAAATTTTTAAAGGATCAGCTCTGGCTGCTTAGTGTATTCCTACAATACATAAGATGAGTTTCCTTTGATCACCATGTGGCACTATAGATCATTTTATGTATGCATATTTGACACACTTATTTTGGCAGCATCATGGTTTTGTTATGCATCCTTCTTGCTAACTCCCAAGTCTCAGAGAAAATTACATATAAAAATCAGGATATGTTACATTCAACTAAAATAAAACAACAGGTCGCTGAGCGATTGACAGTCAAACTGTTGTGCCAACAAGTGACTGTAAGAAAACATAAGGATCTCATATACATCAACCAAGTTGAAATCCAGGAGACAATAAAAACTGCTGCGCCAACAAAAGTGACTGTAAGTCTAACATTGCGCAACAAACTGATATCGACTGCATGAATTTGGACACGATAATCAAAACCTAAGATAGCACATGAAGGCAATAAACGAAGCGCACTTTCAGACCCATCATTCATGGCTTAAATGCTATAATTATCAGTGTTATTTATTTGTCTTAGTGCATGGTATTCTACCGTTGTGCAAGGCACAAGGTTTCAGACTTTCACTATTGCCTAGTATAACCAACCGCTAACCCATAAAAACCACATATAGCAAAGAAATCACAAAGCCCAGTTACATCACTCGGGAACAACAGACAAACAAACGGCAATAAAAAAAAATTAAGTTATCATTCAAACTCACGAGCAGTCATACAAGCAGTGTTGAGAAGAGAGATCTTACATCCGTTCAGCATTTGGGCCATACTTGGCAAACTGCACCATAATCTCCCTCCCATCTACCACTCTCCCTGCAAACACACTACCAGTTAACAAATATATCCAAACTCAAAACGCATGGAACACACAATTTTATACAGAGGTGACAAACTCAAACGCACCATCGAGCCTATCAACTGCCCTCTGCGCCTCATCCTCGTACTTGTACCTCACGAACGCAAACCCTCGGGAGTCGCCAGTCCTACAGCCGTAGCCATAGATAAATAAGCATACAAAAATCAGTGAATCACACACAAACCCACTCCCGAACTTACACGCGCCACACCCTAATTCCATATCCCACACCACCCACACAACCTACACACCGCACACGGGTCAAACCCCGCATCGGCGAACGGACAAACCGAAACCCATGTTCCGCTGTTCGCCTCACACTCACCTGCGGTCCCTGGGGATGTAGATGTCGACGACCTCGCCGTACTTGTCGAAGAGCGGGAAGAGGTCATCGGCTGTCGTGCCTGCGGGGCACCCAAACACAGTTGAACCACCAATTCAGGGCCTGTAGGAGAAGGGGGGAAGGGAAACGCGGCAGCGAGAGGGGAACTCACGGAAGGTGATGTTGAGGACGAGGAGGGAGTAGGTGTCGCGGATCGGCGGCGGGCCGGATCGCCCGAAGCGCGACATCTCGCCGAAGCCGGGGGCGATGCGGCGGCGGGTGGAGGCGTGGGAAGGCGAGGGAGGGAAGAGGAGAGGAGATATGACGGGAGGGGGTGCGGCCACAAAAGCTGCCGATTCTTCTAGGCACGGCAAGAGGACAGGTGGGCCCAGGTCATACCGTGCTTAGGTATTTGTCGGGCTATTCCTAGATGGGCCTTTGCGATTTCACATCAGACAGGCCCAACTTCGCCTTCTCTCCTTCTATTTCAAGATTTTCCTATTCTACTTCCAATTTATTTCCTGAGGGCATTTAACCATTGAAATGGAAAAAACAACTAAGGTCATGTTTGTTTTTTATTCTGATTATAAATTTTAGCCTCAAAAGCAAAAGCAAAAACAAACGATCACAATATAAAACTGATTCTTACAATCCACGAACCAAATTATACTATAAAATCACACAATCTACAATTTGATGGGAAAAAACTTCGACGGATTCTTCAGATTTACTGTATTCTAAGCTAAAATAGACAAGCCCTAAGCCCTTGAAAGACTGGTTCTTTCGTCCCAAACTACCCATCCAAATCTGGGAAAGACTTATGGATGGTAGCAACAAATGATGTATATGTACGGGGTAGCAACACAAAACAGGGAGAGAAGTGAAAAACATGTTGACTGATGAGCTATGCAAAAACACGATTGTACTTATATATTCATAACAGTGACGAGTACATAGGAGAGAAGAAAGGAGTTAAGCAAACCCCTTGGCTTGGAACAACGACCTAGTATCTTAGCATAGTACTTCAGTGAATGCTTTCCAATTGATCTAGCTAAAGCCCATGAAAAAGGAATCTATTATGCTAGCACACTAGCACCAAGGCATGCGCAGGAACGCTGTAATTTGGGGTAGCAGAACTTTCCGCCAACAGAGATGCTGGTAGAAAATGAACCATGTGCTCATTCAGGTGAACTCGGACGGTAAACTTCATCGGACAACACCATTTATATTCAGAATCAGCTTTATTTGGCTTCACCTTGCTCTGCGAAAGATTAAAAAAAAAAGTACTAGTGAAGCTCACAGTAAACTGCAGATTCTGTTTTAAAATGCTAGGAAGTTGTTGCAGTCACAATGTGGATAAAAACATACTTCAAGCCAGCATTGCATGTTCTTTGTTCATAACTATGCCTAAAATGCCTTCTATCCGCTAGAAATGAGAGTTTCAGATATGAAACATGGAAATTTTGCATTTCTCAATTGAATTAGGTTTACTCATCCAACAGGTTGATATATCTCTGACCGAATTCTAGCATGAAATACAGCTAATTCCGTTTTGATCTACTCTGTATAATAATTCAAATCCAGAAAAGGAATACATCTTTATCTCTTGTAGTTGAAAAACAGGGTCCACTACGAATTTTCAGGGAAGTGTCTAGTGTCTACTTTACAGTTAAATTTAATAATGGTAAGTAGGTAACTGCCATGGCTGAAAACTGACAAGAACTTCATATGTAAGAACTCAAATAACTCAATTTATTCATTGACCACCCCGAGGATAGAAAAAAAAATGTAGCCATTACCTAATTACCTTGCAGGTGAGACTGAAATCCACAGGTGCCAAGGTGCTTAGCAAGTTTCTCTCCACATTGCTTCTGCCAATCTTCTGAAGCCTTGGCCTCAGCTGTTGTCCATACGACTGCACTTGCTTCCTTAAAACCAACAGTAGCAGAAGTAACCTCAGGCTGCAAAATGAGGCCAAAGATAAGTGTCCCAAGGTGATGAGTAGAAGCATATTGAAAGGGAGCAATCAGTTAAAATTACAGACAATTACAGAAGCAAACATAAGAAACAATCCGTCAGATATTTGCTCAGCTAAAGCCTAAAACTCAACAATGTCCCCATTAATAAAACTTTTTCCTCACTGAGCATTGCAAAACTTTTTAATCCTCTGCAACTGTATAGTGTATACTAAAAACACGAGTACATGCACCATGGTATGTCTTTGACTTTTATGCATCCCTAATATACACAGACTTGCAAGTTGCAACTGGAAACTGTTTCATGATGGTGCATGGATGGTGCTAGACTGTTAGTGCCTAACAACAACAAAAGCAAGAAGACTTGTCTGAGCTACACTTAGTGCTACTTAAATTTCGCACATTGTTCTTTGCTTTCATGCATTACAATGCAGTTCAAAAATATTGCTGCAATTTCTTCTCTTCCTCATCCCCCCTCTTATGTCTTAACGGATATAAAGGTAGATAGAAATGCAAGGGATGCATACTTGGCTCTCCAAAATCCTCTTCACGCTTGCGGCGCACCCGTCGCACATCATCCCCTGCAAAGAAGAGCATGCCAGACCTGGGCTGGCTAACCAACTATCGAAATCGAACAAGCGATTCGAGAAGAGGACGCAAAGGGGAGGAGTTGAATTTGAGTAGGGTGTGGACGAGGAGTGTACCTGGACACTGAGCAGGATAGCCTCGGAGCCTGATTCAGCCGTATCCCCCGACGCTGCGGCGGCGGAGACCGAGGAGCCAACGCCGGCATACTCGCCGCCACCGCGGGACAGCAGGACACTAATTAATTTTTTATATTGAATGTGGATTCTATATGTTAGTGAGCTATAGTATAGTTGCTCAATAAAGAATGCATCCTATTTGAAAAAAAATAATGCATCATCAATAAAACAAAGAATGCATCAACTCAGTTGGTTTATGAGAAAGGAACGGACCCAAAAGCTGAATACTAATGAATTCTGAAACGTTGGGAGCAGCACGCATGAAACTGCAAGAAGTCGTCAGTGTTGTAAATAGAAAGTAAGGAGGGAGTAGATAATAAAATTTTTGTATTAATATATGAGGTGTTTGTATATTTATATATGACAAAAGATATATTTATTGGGAAGATACCACTTCCTAATAGACACTATTTTTATTAATTGATCACATGGTTACACTAAAAAGGTGTTTATTCATAACATTTCCTCTTGATCAATTATTTCGGTTACAAACTTCTTATTAAAAACTTCTCTAAAACTCTGAAAAAAATATAAAGAGAAAATAATATGTTGATATGCCATTAAAACTCCTTTAAAATATAATAAGAAAATATAAGGAGAAAATGATATGGTATATATTGATTATTGCCTCACTATAAGCTCATATGAGAAACTTAAGAAGAAAAACTCATTGGTGAGTTTAAAGAATAATAATTATGATATATGAATCATATTAAAACTTCCGAAAAACCTCTTGAGAAAATAGAAGGAATAATAGTGATATGCTGTTAAAAACTACTTTAAAACCTAGTGTAAAATAAGGAGAAAATGATACAACATATATTAATTATTGTCTCTATGTAAACTCATATGAGAAAATATTTAAAAGACGAAATTCATAAGCGAGTTTAGAGAATAACATATGTCTTTGATATCTCCTTTAAAAACCCTGAAAGAAAAAAAAAATAAGAGATATGACATATGATCTTGTATAGATATTGTCTCATTAAAAATCTTATATGAGAAATTATATAGAAAAACTCATAAAGAAAAAGAGTGCAATATAATATAAACATGTTATTATTTAGGGATAAACCCTCTGAACCTTGCAAATCTCGTAGTTGTCGCATATCAATTCTATGAATATATTTTTTAAAATGTGAAAGTTAGTAAGGACATAGTGAATAGATATATAAGATTATCACATGATTTAGTCTGCAAGATTTCTATCTCTTTATTACGAGGATAGAACATTTTAGGGGCAATATGTTTAGTTATATTACTTTTTATGTAACTTATTTGTATTTGAGTAATGCATATCAAATTATCATCAACGATAATAAGTTGATGATTTAATAGAACCAATAACATATGATTTTATGTGGTTGATCATTCTGTGAAGCCATACATGTGTATGTGATGTTTCAGAATGATATGTGGAAATAGTTATTGGAATATATTTTTATGACTCCTGTCAGATGGCTATATTACCATGAAATCAATCTGTGAGCTGGTATTATGGGGATCAATTATATAGCCAGAATTTGGATATCCTACTATGTTTATATCTTGATTTTTCTGATAGAAAAATCTAGATCTTTGGTGCCATATAGATATCTGTGGATATCCTCTTTAACCCTCGTCTAATGCCGTTGTTAGAGCAGTGTTGTTTAAGCTATCAAGTTATCTGCAAATGCAATATCAAGTCTGTTGCAATTTGCAAGATACATGACCGCTTTGATGGCACTAAAATATAGAACTTTAGGTTCAATATCTTTTCATTGTCAACCTAAGTACAAATAGATCTTGATTCATATTTAGTGATTGAATAACTATAAGTGTTTTGATGGATATATTTTCTAATATTATTTAGATATTGGTGGACCGGTGGATAAATATTTCTAAAGGAATATGCTTAAGTTGTAGACTTAAACAATTTTTGGTTTTAACCAAATCATTCATTTCAAATTATATCTTAAGATGATTACATATTTTGTCATGTGTAGTTTGGAGATGATATAAAATCTAATTGGGATTTTATTATGAACACACATATACAATCGTTGGAATAACCCTTCTGTGAAAGGAACTTATTTAGTCAATTGTACTACAATCTTAACTGCTTGAAGCCATATAATGACTTTAAGCTGTACACAATATATATTGTGATTTATATTTAGATTCAAAATGTGAAGTCTATTATGGACTTATATGTAACATCGAACTTGTTGTTATTCTTGACATTAGCATGTACTTTAGGTAAAGGAGTAGCACCGATTGAATACTGATGATGAATCTAAGAAGGAGTTCATCATGTTATTCAGTCTGAAGTAATACATGTATTGAGTCAGAATAAATTTGGTATTCTCTTGCACAGTATTGTTGCTGTAAGATCCTATCAGCGGGAAATATAGAAAATAGAGTTTTCTTTATTCCTCCACATATGTAGGTTCTTGTTCGCAGAAACACAATTTTGAGCAGATTTTATGAACAACATGATTGTAATCTCCGACGGGTATAATGTTCTAAAGTCAGAGATGTGTCTATTTATAACTTACATTGGGCAGAATGATTGTCTTTTGCTGTTCATATTTTTTTAGATCTAGCCATATAGTGCTCGGATTCTCTTCTATCAGATACTCAGATTTAATATCCGAATGGATATGGTGTCTTATTATGTATAAAGCTCTATATTTAACTTCATCTGTTAGCTGTGGTTCTCCCTCTTGGGGAGGTGGTAGTACCGATACTTTTTCGCGGGATACAAGACTGACCTTGACATCCATTGCTCGTGTTACATAATTGTGACTGTCAAACGTGAGTTTATCGAACTCTTTGCCGGTCATTGTATCATATTTTGAACCATATATTTGATTAATTTATTGTATGTAAATTAAAAATTATCATGATAATGTTGTAATAATAATGCAAAATTTTGTAAAGTCAAGTTGATACCTCAAATTATGTAGCTAACATATTGAAGATAGTCACCAAATGTGGTGAGATCTCATAGTAGTAGGAGGTATAATCTCACATTTGTCAGTAGACGTTTATATTACTATTACTTTGTGTTATGCTAAGTAGAATATGTGAAAGAACACGTTGAAGGTAATTATTAAGTCAAGATGACAAAATGTAGACCTCACATTAATGGTGAATAATCTGTAAATATGCAGTAGATGTCATTGTTCCATTACCTTATGCTTGGCCCGAATACTTCTTCTTGTACATCTTGTTCTTGTCCTTCTTGTATGGCTTGATTTTGTTGTCTTCTTTATCCTTTCCTTTCTTCTTGTTCGGACAATAGGCTATGAAGTGACCAACTTCGCCACATTCATAGCATGCCCTTCTTGATGTTCTCTTCTTGGGCATGTCTCTCTTATATTTTGAATAGCCTCCCTTTCTCATGAATTTTTTGAATCTTTTCACAAAGAATGCCATTTCTTCATCTTCGAAGCTTTCGTCTTCACTTGTACTTGATTCTTGAACTTGCTTGCTTTTGCTTGCCTTGAATGCAACTTCCTTGTTCTTTGAGGTTGAGCTTTATTTTGCATGAATCTTCACTTCATTTGCTTCTTCTTCCATGAGCTCATGAGCAAGGATCCTTCCAAGCACATCGTTTGGTGTAAGCCTCTTGTAATCCCTTCTCTCTCGGAGGAGTATCACCAAAGTGGGGTTTCTAGGAGCAAATACTCTAAGAAACCTCTTCACCACTTTGTGATCATCAATGTCCTCACTTTCGAGCCCTCTTAACTTGTTCACAAGCACCATCATCCGATCATACATGGCTTGAGGAGTTTCCTGATCTTCCATCACAAATCTTCCTAGCTTTCCCTCAAGCAGCTCTATTTTGGATTCTCTCACACTTGTAGTCCCTTCATGAGCAAGTTGAAGTGTATCCCAAATTTTCTTGGCTTCTTCAAGTCCATCCACTTTATTGAATTCTTTTGAACTCAAAGCACTAAGCAACACACTTGTGGCTTTAGCATTGCGATGCATATTTTATTCTTCACTTGAGGTGAGCTCTTGATCTTCCTCCGGCAACTCAAATCCTGTGCAAACAATCTTCCAAATACTAGGATGAAGAGAGATTAAATGCATTTCCATTTTGTGCCTCCAAGTGGCATAATGTGTACCATCGAAGAATGGTGCACGCCCGGAGGGCACGGAAATATAGTTGCTTGAAGAATTTAAACGATCATAATTGAAAGTAATTTCACTTCCCTTTCCTTTACCATTACCGTCGTCACTCTTTGATGGATCATCTTTAAAACCCCTCAGACTTCCGGATGTCGACATTATAATATCCTCCAAGCGGTGATGCCTTGTAGGAGGTTAGGCTCTGATACCAATTGAAAGTGCCTAGAGGGGGGTGAATAGGCTTTTCTGAAAATTAAAACTAAAACAGCGGATTAAATCTGCCGGATACTCCGGTGAAGGTTGGATACTCCGGTTTATACAGGAAATCTAGAACAACTACGAATTAAAGCAAGTAGCTAGAATCTATAGTTGAAGCTAGGTCTACTGGATATCACAGAGCTAAAATAACAATTAACACTAGCTAGATGATCACTAGAGCAATTTGTATGAAGAATCACAAATTCACACGATTAAGCAAATTGCACGAATAAGAACGCGAGAGATTATCCCGGAGTTCGGCCACCTCACAAAGAAGTGCCTACATCTCCGTTGAGGAGCTCAGAAAGAGCCGGGTCTTTTCCAACCCTATCCTCTTCTAGCAACCACCAAGATCAAGCTAGAATTTCTTACTCAATTCGAAGATGATTACAAACTTCCCGCGGCACTCCACAAAGTTTGGGTGCTCTACGGGCGACGCCTTGCCGTCTAGAAGCACGAAGCTTCAAGAGAAATGATTGCAGCGAATGCTCGAGGAAGAACTCAATACTCAAGTGGCTTAAACCCTCTCCAAACACAAACTCACTAAATTTTGTAAACTTTGCACTAGAGATGGTTGGAGGGTCTTTGAATGCTCTTAAAGTGCTCAAAGAGTCTAGAGTTCACCAGCAACAGCAAGCCTTAAATGCCATGGGGTGTGTGAGTATTTATAGCCCTTTCTCAAAAACTAGCCGTTACTGTTCTGTCAGAACTGACCGGAGTATCCGGTGAACACCGGAGTATCCGGCCCTAAATCCAAAAACGGCGTCAGAACGGTCACAGAACGTGTCAGAACTAGCCGTTACAATTCTGTTAAGTTACCGGAGTCTCCGGTGAACACCAAAGTCTCCGGTCCTGACTGGGCTTTCAAAAAGACTAAGTCCGGAGACTAGCCGAACCCTCCGGCCTCTCCAGGTACCGGAGTATCTAGTGAACACCGGAGACTCCGATCTTTTTATCAAAAAGATTAAAAGGTAACCGAGACACCCCTGCCGGAGTCTCCGGTTAAAACTTATCCTCTTACCGGAGTATCCGGTGAACACCGGAGACTCCGGTCTTTTTCAATTAAAACAAAGACTTAACCGAGACTCTCTGGCGGAGTCTCCCTCGGAGACTCCGGTCTAACAACCCATAAACTACCGGAGTATCCGGTGAACACCGGAGACTCCGGTCTTTTTCCAATAAAAATAAACCGGAACCGAGGCTCTCTGCCGGAGTCTACCTCGGAGACTCCAGACTAAACACTGAGTACCGGAGTATCCGGTGAACACCGGAGTATCCGGACTCAGTGAACTTTTGCAGAACTAACTCGGTGTCCGTGGGTGAGTGTGTCTCTCAACTAGTTGGTTCTAAGGGATATTTTGAGCATTGAGACACTAACCAAGTAATCAAATGCAACCCTCTTAATAGAGCGGCTATCCTAGACTCAATTTTAAAAATAAAAGAATTTAAATCCTATTGAGTACTCTTAGTTGATTCTCCTTTTGTTTCGACGGGCGTCAAACGTCATATGTCTTCTCAACTAATACTTAAACCTGTTCATAACTTAGATAAACATATTAGTTCCTTAATCGTTTTGTCATCAATAAGCCAAACCCCACTTAGGGGGCCTAGATGCACTTTCAAGCGCTTTGTGCTTATATAAAGCAATTTGGGCTTAAATCCAAATAGATATGCGGAGAGTATTCAATTGCAATATAAAGTAAATTCTAAGAATTTAAAGGTATGAAAAGGTAAAGACATGTTTTTGGGAATACAGAGACGCAAACACATTGAACATGTTCCAAATCTAGTACTTTTTGGGTCTAGATATGCTTATTCATAAAAGTACATAAACTAGTACAATTATGAATAATTACATGGGCTATAATAGAAATAATATAGACAATACTATTTGAATGGACTATTTATTGGGACCCAGGTGTCAAAATGGAAATAGCCAGCCCAATATGTTAAATTTCAGGCAAAAATAAGACTGGGTCGAAGCCCATTTACTATTCAGCCTCATAACAGTAACAGGGGGTTTCTTTTTTCTTTTGCACATGGGATAAGAAAATCTAGGCTGAGGCCTTTCGGCCTTTTTGGCCCAAGGCCCATTCGGGCTCCCCCCACCCCGTCCCATATAACCGGAAGGAGGCGACGGGTTAGGGTTCCAGCCAACTCTAACCAACCGCTCACCCCCTCGCTGAGCGCAGCAGCTGCCGCTACTATGGGCGGTTCGCGTTATCGCCGCTCGTTGGGTCGTTGCATTGAAGTTGCGTGAAAAGGGCTGCACCGGTGCAAGTGCCAGTCGATATGGGCGCCTTCGCGTCATCTTTGAGCCTCGAGCGCTGCTGGGATGGAAGCGTTGGTGTGGCGCATCGCACGCCACCTTGGAGAGCTCAGGCGTTGTCGCGCCTTTGCTTGCTAAAGAACCGTTGATCGCGGGTCGTCGCTAGTGCAACCGCATCCAATGAAATGAAGGTCGCGCCGCCATGGTGTGTGGCCATGGGCGTGCGACGCTGAAGCGGGCGCGTCACCGCGTCATGTTGAGCATCGCCGTCGTAGATCGGGTGGTCCCCATGAAGCCTCGTTGGATCCGCGTCTGATAGGGTGGGCCGCTGAGGTGTACGGCGCCGTTTGCGGGTGCGTCTGAGTGGCCACCGATGGCCATCAAGAGCAATGCATCTAGAGGGACGCCAATAGAGAGGTTGGCCACCATCATGAGGATGTGACCGCCACGTTCGCCAGATCTACTGAATTTAAGCAGTGCGGCTGGGGAGTAAGTCAAGCGACAAGAGAGACGCCACCTACCGGCCTACGCTATAAGGAATCATCCAAACAGTATTCTAATTAATCATTAAATCGATCATTTACTTAATTACGACTTCAACGATTAACTAGAATACTATCCCGGCAGTCCCGGCACGTGTTTTGTGTCCAAGACCGAAACATATGCCTTTCTAACATAAGCAATCACAACCAAACTTAATAAAGAGCGAGTAATTAAATTATATTACAAGTTCTTAAACATTTACAAGTTTATCAATTTACAGCAAAAGATTTAGGAGGAGACTAAAACCTACTCAACTTCTAACTCAAAAGAAAAACTATGCAGCGAAAACAAGAGCTAAGACAACAAAAAATGGGTAAAGTCATATGCCTGTAGGCTTCACCCCCAAAACGCGAGCACCGAGTAGTTGCCTACTCATTCCCGCCACTAGCATCGGCGGGCGTGAAGTAGCTGAACACTGCCTCTTCCTCATCTACAAAACCTGTAGAGTAGCTGAATACGAAGGTACTTGCAAAACTTAATCCATATAGAGCACATATAACTATCATGACCACAAGGATTATACATTGAACGGTTAGCAAAACAGGCATCAAGGTTAAGTACATTAATATGCTTAAGTAACCTAGACATATGTGTGAGCAATTAAGCTTGACTAACAATAATACCATTATACCCTGTAATGACCAAATGTACATAAATGTAAATAGAACCATCACGAACATGTATGTAACACGAACCATCTTCCCCAATGACCAACACATCCAACCCCAAACCACAACTCGTGACTCTTCGATGGTGCGCCTAGACAGAAGACATGCTCATAACCGAGAGTGTGGTAGTTCAAACTCTTTTTACACCCTGCAGGGGATACTCCTTTACCCACATGACACGAAGACCATTCGGCTTGCAAGACCACACAGGTCCATACAAGGAGGTACTCGTGCCAATCTTTCCTAATAAGCCGCAACCATTTGGATCGTGCATTGCTCAGCGCAGAGGTATCTAGAACTACTCTCGGAGCAAACTAGATACTTCTTACAAGCTCGTTCACTCACACCATCGATGTTTAGGCCCAAATGATCACATCTATAGAGGCATTTGGCTCGCCTTACCATTAGATCGGCATGTAGTGAGTACGGTAAGTGCTAGAGCCAAGGGCGGCCAATGGTCGGTGCTTAACCGATGCAAAATGGCCTACGGTATCTGAGATCCCTCCCCGAACTACCCCGAAAACCTCCTCCAAGGCAGATGATACCCCTAACACCGCCCACATCTCGTCTCATTCTCACATCTCAACCATCTCAACATCATAAACAATAGTGTGAAACATTAAGTAAGCAATAAGTTTGCAAACAACGGCATCACCGTTGCTCGACTTTTACCGATAACCTATGCATTGCTAAGCAAGTCGAACAACTATTATGTTAGACATCAACAATATTATTGAGGAGATAAGGATAAAGAGAATCAACAATTCAAGGTAGAGGACATGCAATACAACATAGGTTCTACTCATTTTTGCCCGACATCGACTCGCTAAACATGCAACATATATAAGCATGATTTATCAAATTTTGACTTCATTCAATTTAACACAAGGGTTTAATATGCTTAGATACTTGCCTTGCTGCACCTGGGTTTGCCTGACACTCCCTGCACAGAATTCACAGAAGTGGAGTGCCTCGGTGTTGCCCTCGCTTGCTTGAACTGTTGGTGTAACGTCCTCTAAACGAAACAAGAATGCATAGCATAAATAAACAAATGATGGAAGTGTGCACATGTGATGCATGCTCGAGATATATTAGAGAGGTTTGAAAACATTTGTAAAAGATCACCAAGGTATTAGGGTTTCGAAGTTTGAAATCGCTGATAAGCTATCCTAAGTAGCTGGCGGTTAGACCGGCCTTGGGGTGGCGGTTAGACTGGCGGCCAGCAGAGAGTTTTGGCCTCTGGCGGCTAGACCGCAGGCGAGCTGACGGTCAGACCGTAGAATGGCGATCAGATCGGCCATAGTGGCGGTCAAACCGCTAGGCCTTACCGGCAGCACCTTGGAGGGGTCGCCGGCGAGGCTTCCGGCAAGGCCTTCGACCACGGAGGGTACAACATGTTCTATGGAACTAGTGGAGTGCGTCTAAAGTGATTTTGACAACATTCACTGAGCTAAACTCGAAGTACCCCATGGATGGGATCTAGGCTAGGTTAAACTTGGGTCTAAACGTCATGAGGGTCGAATAGAGCTCAGAATCAACAGAAAAACGGTGGGGGTGTCTCACCGTGTCGTACGAAAGCTTCCTAGCAGATGGGTTTGCTTCGGGGAAGCTCCGATTCGGAGATCGGCTCCTGGGGTGGCGTAGGAACTTGTGGTTGAAGAACGACCCTCCAGCGAGGGAGAAGAGGGGGACGACGCTTGGGGAAGCCCTTCGGGAGCTCGTGGGAGTCCCCTTCTCTGATCTCCGGCCTTCGAATGCGATGACAAGGGAGTCCCTCTCTCTTCTAGTGTTGGGTGGAGAGAGTGGGAGAGAGAACAAATGAGAGAGTGAGAGAGGCAATCGACCAACTTAACCCGAGCCTCCGTGTGCTGGCGGTCAGACTGCGTAGGGCGCCAGTCAGACCACGACAAGCACACGTGGCAAGCCCACGGGGCTGCCAACTGGCAGTCAGACC
The DNA here is from genome assembly GCF_958298935.1 of Phragmites australis. Taxonomy (NCBI): domain Eukaryota; kingdom Viridiplantae; phylum Streptophyta; class Magnoliopsida; order Poales; family Poaceae; genus Phragmites; species Phragmites australis. The sequence continues at coordinate 3,443,404 of NC_084935.1, forward strand.
ATGAGTGATCCCGATGAGACCGTGAGAGATCCTAGTCAGACCGCGAGAGAGGTTCTTTTGCTGAAATTTTTCCTAAGTCTCCACTCACCATCCTCCTTCCATTCCTTTCATTCTCCAAAGTGTTTAGGGATTCTCCAAGGTACTCTAAACCACCTCTAAGGCGCTTGAAGCACGTTTAACTTATTTTTGATAGATGAATACGCATAAAAACATGCGATAATGGCTAAGCGATGCTTAATTACGGCTTATTATTTTTGGGACGTGACATACGATGATGCCAGGAGGGCCGAGGCCCCACCATCTAAGGATGGTGTGGCCGATGCTCTCGTGGGTTCGACTTCCTGATAACCATCGCAATCGAGGTAAGTTTATCAATTTGAATGATGCTTACTGTGTGTGATCTATCTGTTGGTGGTGTTTTTCCCTCTGTTGATGATTGCCTGGTGGTGTTCGATAGGAATGATCACCGTCTGGATGGCATGGTGGTCGATGGGAATGATCACCATCTGGATGGCACTTGTTCTTGGATTGAAGAGGCTTGCTACTGTCGTTGTTCATGTGGTTGCAGCCGAGGAACAAGCACTCTAGTACCTTTTGTAGTTGATCTCGCGTCGGTCTTTTGTGTTCATCCTTCATAGCGCAGTGGCCATGCGGATGATGTATGGTGCTTGAATGTTTCTGCTCTTTTCTTGATTGGTGTGGCTCATCAGTGATAGAACTCGTGTTCTTCGCTTTTGTTCAAAGGCCTTCGTGTCTCTGGTTGATATGGTTTTTCTTGGCCGCCCACGCTAGAAACTAGCGTGACTGATAACGTGTTGTAAATAGAAAGTAAAGAGATAGCATAGAGAGTAGAGAATAAAACTATTGTATTGATATATACGGTGTTTACATATTTATATATGACAAAATGATATGTTTATTAGTAAGATATCTCCTCTCAATAAACACTATTTTTAGTAATTGATCATATAGTTATACCAAAAGATATCTATTCATAACAATAAGGTCTTTCGCTGTATACGAACTCAGGGTGGCAAAACAAACTGAAGGTGGCATTGTGATTCACTACAGAAGCATCAGGAAAGGCAGTAGCAACACCACTGAAACTGCGTGCCATGACGTTCGTCAAGCTGAGTGTATGTGCAGAACTAGCACTCTCCCTAGCAGGCGCATCCGCCCCCTGCCTGCTGCGGCGAGTTGGATTGGCTGGAGGTCGGCTTCAGGTTCACGTCCACCATGTCCTCCTGCCTCGCCGACGAGAGCGTCTCCATCCCCGGCAGCGCCGCAGCGATCTTGCGGAACAGCGGCTGCATGGATGGCAGTGAAGTGGTGAATGGCGGCGGTCCATACGGGAGCCACATTTATCAGGTGGCACCTAGCGTAAAACTGTGTTATGTTCATCGGAGAAAAGAGGTGTGCTCTGACCTTGATGCTGAACCCGGCTTTCGCGTTGGTTTCGATGAACATAACGTTGAGCTCTTTGGCCTTGCTCTCCCCTTCTTCCGTGGAGACTTGTCTGCAGAGGACGAGGCGGCAGCATCACAAACTTGCAAGTTGTTCGATGTGTATCAGTCTGAATAAGCCTACAGGTTCGAGAGTTGAAAACACAATGGTCACCTCTTGTCGACAAGGTCAGTTTTGTTCCCAACTAGCACAATTATCACGTCGCCACCCCTCTTGGTGGGGACTTCGTCGATCCATTCTGAGGTGTTCAGGAAGGACTGTTTATCTGCAGAAATGAACATCTCACTAATAAATAAACGATGAGGTTAATATCTATTTAAAGAGACAAAATCAGTTAATGAACAACAATCGTAAGAACAGAAGTATTTTTCAGTTCATGAAAATTGAAATGCAATAATAATTTGCTCCTATACATTGTTAGCAGTTTCGTTGAAATAAGTGGCAGATGATTCTACTAGCTTGATCTCCAATAAAGTTTCGTGTTGATAACATGTTGATGAACCACTGCTACCGGGTATAGTTCAACGATTTCTCAAAAGAACAATTGCAAATAAGACACAATATAAAGAAAAAGTTATTTATTCTTTATTGATCTCTGTTTATATTGTTTATTGATCTCTGTTTATATTGACGGGTTATGTCTTATATATATATAGCGTCAAAAATCCTTAAAAAATATAATCAACATCTAAGAGTTAGAGACATATTATGATAAAACTAAATTTTTAGGGATCGAGATAGACCTAAATTCTATTGTAAAACTATTGGTTTCCTAACAGGTTTAGCCACTAGCCCACCATTAAACAACTTGATTAAAAATTGGTCCTTAAAAAATTCTATCAACAAAAACGTGCGTAGAAGTTCTGAACTATGCATATTAAAATCCGAAATGAGCGCAGTGTGTGTGGTGGGGGGGGGGGGGCATTGATGCACGTGCTAAAGTCCTGATTAGTGGTCCTTAATTTAGCAGGGCAAAATGGTCCATTTGTGTATGCGAGTTCCCCATTTTTTCAAGCAACCGATGCTCCATATTCATGCGCACTTGCCGGTCATCTGAGGTAAACTATTTTCGGGCATGTCGCACCACGCCACGAGCTATCATACACTTTTACTTGGTCAGTTTAAACAACCCGCTGCAAACAACGAAATATAGAGTAACCATGCCAGATCAAAGAGGTTCACAAGCCTTTTGAGGCTTGTTTAGATAGGTGAGGATATAATCAAGTTCTTCAAATTACTCCCCCTCGTCAATACATATAGTTTTTGTAAGATAAGATCTCCAACATATTATTTTGATAATTATTTTTTATTAGAATATATTTATAAAATTCAATAAATTTATCATATTATATAAATATTTTTCAAGACAGATTACACATATGATTTTAATATTCCTAAAATATATATTTTAAAAGCTATTGTTAGTTAAAGTTTAAATTTTTTATCAAACCTTTCCACAGCTATATGTATATGATTGGAAAAAATTAGTTGTAAAATAAAATACTCCATCTAGAAATAGTAGTCATATTTATTATGGACTTGTCTTTAAAGTTAAATTTTGATTAATTATAAATCTGCACAGTGTAAAATTATTTTAAATTGTAAACCTAATTATATATTTTTTATACACTAGATATTTTTATAATTTGATTAAATATTAATTAAAGTATATAAAGTTGCACTTTTCAAAAAATACGGCTACTATTCTTAAACAGAAGGTGTACTGTATTTTCGTAACAATACGAATGAATCCGATCCAATCCCTGATTATCCATACAAAGCATTTAAGCGATAATCCAAGACAGGATCCCGTTTTAGGCCCCTGGATTCCTCCTAATCAGATGTCCAAACACTAGCGACGACAAACCCCATCAACCCAAACCACCGTCCAGGCAGGGACAATATGGTCATTCCCCATTAGTCCCCCCTTCTACTGTGACCTTTTCCTTCCTTTTTCCACTCGCCACAGTGCCACACTCCCCGCCGTCGCAGCAAATATTCCAATCCGACGGCGCCGTGCCCTCAAATCCCGTGGAGAGCCGCGCCGCGCAGACAGAAATCCCCAAATCCCCTCGGGAGCGTTACGATTGTAGCCTCCCAAACCCAGCGATTCGGCGCGGCCGAGGCGGCGGCCGCGGTCGGATCGTCGCATGGCGGAGATTCGCAAGTACTCGATGTCCAGCCAGCCCCCAGGTACTCGCGGGGTTCGCCTCTCGGTTTCCGTCACGTCCGTGTTGATCCGTACGCCTCCGTGGAGATTTCCTCCACGAAATTTAGGGATTTTGACGGGTTGCTTAGGGCTAAGCTGCTACTCATTGTTGATTTTTGTTGGGGTTTTGGTGCGTTGCGTTTTGGGCGATTTTAGGGCTTCGTGTTATGATTACTTGATTAGAGCAATTCCTATGGATGGCAAAATACCGGGAATCCTACTTTTTTGTGTGGATTTAGGATTGGTTTTAATGCTGTCCAGAGACTCACAGTTGATTAGGAAGTCTCAGAGAGTCGAATTTGTCAAAAATAAAGGAATATGGGTAAGCATAAAGGAAACCTACACCATATGCTAGTGTGTAAAGAAGAGTGCAAGTAATTGCTGCTAGTGTCGGTTAATGTCAGACTTATGTTGCCTTTAATCTGCAGATATTCCTCAGATACTACTGGAAGCTCAGAATCGTTGGTTGCGGCCCGCTGAAATTTGCCAAATATTGTCAAACTACAAGAAGTTCTCCATTGCACCTGAGCCGCCGAACAGACCTCCAAGTACGGCTCCTTCTTGGATAAACTTTTTTCCCCTTGAACACGTCAGCATGTAGTGTTAGCTAGTTATCCTTTCTTTTTGCTGGTTGCTGTAGACTTGTGTTCAAGTGGCATATAGCATGGAAGTCCGCAAGTCTACAGCATCCAGCAACTTTTGATGTTGTAGGAAGATATATTCTTAATTGCACTTTTTTTTGGGAACACGTCAGCACTGCAGTGTTACCATTTTTCCTTTTCGTTTTGCTAGATTTATAGACAGTAAATTTGCGCTCAGGTGGCATATAGCATGGAAGTGGCATAATGGATGCATTCTGAGAATTTTTATGTCGCAGGAAGATCTATTTGATAATGTTCTGACTCATCAGCCATGCTAATTGTCTCTTTGAACTTTTAGAGGATAAGGGACCATTAATTCATTCGCCACCAATCATTTGTTAATGGGGTCAGACATTATTGCCTACTATTAGGACCAGATTGTAGTTGGTGAATGTGTGTCTGTTTTTATGTGCTCGTAGTTTGGAATGAACTCTTTGTTTTTGTAGGGTTTGGTGTGTTGGTGGGTCTTGATTCTTTTTTGTATTCGGGTAGTCCTGATTTTCGTTTCCACATTTCCCTGTATGCTGTAGAACCTGTACCTGTTTGAATATCACCTGGTGAGAATTGGTGCTACTATGTGCATTGTTGCTCTGTGTATTATTGTAGGGAGTGTTGAATGGTGACTGATGATATACTAACCTTTTGATTGCTTTGTTGCATGAAAATTTCTCAGGTGGTTCACTGTTTCTGTTTGATCGGAAAATATTGAGATACTTCAGAAAGGATGGACACAACTGGAGAAAGAAAAAGGATGGAAAGACAGTGAAAGAGGCTCATGAGAAGCTGAAAGTTAGTACAAATTCTTTGTACAAAGCTTCCTTTTCCAATTAAATCTCAAAGGAATATTAGACATGCAATGGCGATTGTTGTGGTTCATGAAATACTTAGAGTCACATAATACTACTCTCCTATTTGGGTTATAGTTTTGTAGAAGTAAATGAAAATCCACTAAGTTATTTTCACACGTCCAATCTTTATACTAATCCGTTCTCAAATAGATGTCATTCTAGGAACTTGGTTTTGTTCTCAAATAGATGTCGTTTTAGGTTTTCTAGGTGGTGTTTTACTAAAGATCCCTCATTAAAAGCTATTCGAAAGTGGAGTTTGGGTAGAATGAGCATGTTGGATTGGTGGATTTGGTGCTATTAGTTGTGTGTGAGAGCAATTAAGGGGGCTAAAAATGTCATGGGTGAAAGAAATAATTGCGACCTTGTTCTATGTGCCAAGAGCTAAAACGACATCTAAAAAAGAACGGATGTAGTATATATCTAGATATCAGTGGTTATTGGTCAAGGTTCACAAGTTCTAAGGCATGTTTTCCTTGATGACATCCTTCCGTGACTGGAGAAAGTGGTTAAGATTTTCATGTCATTCACTTATAAGCAAATTGATGTTGAAACACATTCATGGGGCCACTGATTCTTCTGTTATGCACTTACGCTGCCTGTGATGAAAAGAATGGAGAGAATTGCATGGCGCTGCCAAATGAATTGCAACATTTTTTTTTTCTGGCTATCTGTCATTCTGTTGTTATTGATTGTGGTTCTATCACCGGACTACTATAGCTGAAAGCTTGTCGTTTTAGGTTGGCAGTGTTGATGTACTTCATTGCTATTATGCCCATGGGGAGGAGAATGAGAACTTCCAAAGACGGACCTATTGGCTGCTGGAAGAGTAAGTGCTAGATACAGTGTAATAGTTTAAATGGATATAGTGTAAATAACTTTTGAAGCCTATTTGGATAGTAGACTGATAGTTGACATGATGTCGTAGTAAAATTATGGCATGATATGATTATTGTCCTGTTTTCAGGGGTTTCATGAATATTGTTCTTGTTCACTACCTTGAAGTCAAGGTATGTTTACTTCCGCACATGACAAACTTGTATTTTCCATCTTCTTTGTAAGTTTCGATCACTATCAGCTGAAAAGTTCACATTTTATCATCAACACCAACTTTGTTGGTACGCACATCTATTCTGTAACAGCCCCATGATCCCTCTCACTGATGGAAAAGAAAGAGAACAGTTGAATGAAAAACAAAACCCTACAGGGTACCGCAAACAATGAGTTTATAGTCTAGAGTATGGGTATCTGCTAATTAAAAATACATTGCTACCGCATTCCCACTCCCAGTCACTTGATAGCATTTTTTTTTTTCTGGGAGTGAAATGATATTCTGTTAGAGGGCAAGAATAATTCTGGATCCAGCTTTCACTTTGATCCATGTCCTTTACTATCTCTGTACCTGATAGCCCAATCAAAAACAAATTTTCCAGGGTGGCAAACAAAGTTTCAGTCGTGCTAAAGAAGCTGAAGAGATTGCAGGATTATCTAATGCTGATAGTCCTGCATGTTCAAACTCTTTTGCTTGTCAGAGCCAGGTAGCCTCACAATCTATGGATACTGAAAGCCCAATTAGTGGACAGATTTCAGAATATGAAGATGCTGAAACAGGTCTTGCAGTTTCTCTATCTTTGTTCTGCATCATCTACACTAAATATATATTAACTGATGCATATTCAACAAATAAATTCTTTCAGTGTATCTAAAGCAAAATTCGGTGCAACAGATAATTGTCGAGCAAGCTCCAGATACCACCCTTTCACTGAGATGCAGCAGCCTGTGGATGGGATCATAATGGATAACCTGTTGGGTGCTTCAGCTCCAAGCGCTTCTGTAAATAGTCTAGGCAAGTTTTTTACTCTACCTTCCAAGGTTTTCTACAAATGTCGGCTTCTAACTCATGTTTCATTTACTACGATTGCAGGTTATCTTGGTGAAATGCAGCCTACAACAGCTACCTTAAACAATGATTTTGTCACTCACAATGACATAGCTAGTGCGTTCAATGAAACTGGAGCTGGGTTAAGAGGCGGTCCCAAAAATCCACTCGATTCAGTGCGGTTTGGTGAACCCTTTCTAGAAAATCCAGGTGGCTTGATGGAGCCAACACTCTATTCTTCTGTTGCAACCGTGGGTAGCAATCTGGATGATAGTTCACACTTGCAAACACTTATGTCTGAGGCACTCTATACAAACAACCTCACTCAAAAGGAAGTTGATGTGCTGAGTGCTGCAGGCATAACGTCCTCACAGGTGATTTGCTATTTTCTTGTGTTAGTTCCATTGATGTCTTGCAATATCCTAGTTTCTGTGCGGTTGTTGGGCTGCTTCTCTGCACCCACTCTCTTTTTGCCACAGTTAATTCTCCAGTCTGCTTGCAGATGTGTTAGGTCCTTCATGTTCTGAAATGTCGAAGCATTATACTTTTTTGGATCTGTATGTGTTTTGAAAACTTGAGCACCTACATTTAGGATGAAATATAGTGAGAACCCAGGAGGAATATTTGATAGTATTGTGTATTGCTTTCCGTTTTTTTTCTTTTCTAAGAAATGAGGTGCTTCAACTTTTCGATATCAACTGCTGATTGATGTATGTCAAATCAAACAAGAACTAACTGCAGTTTATGCTTGGTCCCCAGCTTTAAGAAATTATCTGTCTGAATAATTCAATATCTGTGCTTTATAATTTACAGTAGTATCTGAAAGTTTGATGCCTAGTGCATGGAAAGTTTACCTAGTTCCATGGACTGATATATTACCCTCAATCTTCAGGCAGAGAATGATGGTTATACAGATCTAAGTATCAGATATCCACTTCTAAAGCAGTCCTCATTAGATCTTTTTAAGATCGAGCCAGATGGTTTGAAGAAATTTGACAGCTTCTCAAGGTGGATGAGCAGTGAACTCCCAGAGGTTGTTGATTTGGATATCAAGTCCAGTTCTGATGCTTTCTGGAGTACTACGGAAACTGTGAATGTTGCTGACGGCTCTAATATACCAATCAACGAGCAGTTAGATGCATATGTAGTCAGCCCCTCACTTTCCCAAGACCAGCTCTTCAGCATTATTGATGTATCTCCAAGCTGGGCATACAACGGCACGAAGACTAAGGTTTGCACCATCTGTTATTGTTATTATCTTTTTGCTGTTGTTCTGTCCGTAGGCCCAATATAAGGGGTCTGAAACTTACTAGCATGTCGAGTGCTTTGTTCGTGTAAATTCTAGTAATCAACATTGCTCCTTTTTCTTTCACGTCTTATACAATGCAGGTCTTAATTACTGGCACATTCTTGACAAATAAAGAAGATGTGGAAAGTTGCAGTTGGTCATGTATGTTCGGGGATGTTGAAGTACCTGCTGAAGTTTTAGTAGATGGCTCCTTGCGCTGCTATACACCAATGCATCATTCTGGACGATTTCCATTTTATGTGACATGTTCAAATCGATTAGCTTGTAGTGAAGTGCGAGAATTTGAGTTCCGTGATTCTGAGACCCAGTATATGGAGACTTCAGATCCGCATACTACTGGCATAAATGAAATGCATTTACATATCCGTCTTGAGAAGTTACTTTCCCTTGGACCAGATGACTATGAGAAGTATGTCTTGAGTAGTGGAAATAAGTCTGAGTTGGTCGACACTATTAATTCCTTAATGCTTGATGATAAATTGTCTAACCTCAACCTGGCATTGCCATGTGATGAGAAAGAATTTTCCATTGTGCGGGATCAGAATCTTGAGAAACTGGTGAAAGAAAAGCTGTATTATTGGCTTATCCATAAGATACATGATGATGGAAAAGGTCCGAATGTGCTAGGCAAGGAAGGACAAGGTGTGATTCATTTAGTAGCTGCACTTGGCTATGATTGGGCTATAAAACCAATAGTTGCTGCAGGCGTACATGTAAACTTCAGGGATATTCGTGGATGGACTGCACTTCACTGGGCTGCATCTCGTGGAAGGTATTGCTAAAATAATTTTACCTACGAGTGTTTCAAATTTATCTTTTATACTGAACTTATGATATTTCTATAATTTTAGGGAGCGTGCAGTTAGTGCCCTGATAGCAAATGGAGCTGCATCTGGTGCTTTGACAGATCCAACAGCTCAATTCCCATCTGGAAGAACTCCTGCTGATTTAGCATCAGAAAATGGACACAAAGGCATCGCTGGTTTCCTTGCGGAGTCCTCTTTGACAAGTCACCTGTCAGCACTTACAATAAAAGAATCACAGGGTGGCAATGTAGAAGAAGTATGCGGATTAGCAGCAGCAGAAGATTTTGCAGAATCAAGTTCTGCCCAGCTTGCTTGTGTGGATTATCAGGCAGAGTCATTAAAAGATTCACTTACTGCAGTTCGTAAATCAACTCAAGCTGCAGCCAGAATATTTCAAGCTTTTAGGGTGGAATCATTCCACAGAAAGAAAGTGATTGAACATGGAGATGATGATTGTGGATTATCTGATGAACACACTCTTTCGCTTGTTTCTCTCAAAAACACGAAACCTGGACAGAGTGATGTGCCTTTGCATTCTGCTGCAGTTCGTATTCAGAACAAATTTAGAGGATGGAAAGGAAGAAAGGAGTTTATGATTATCCGGCAGAAGATTGTAAAGATACAGGTATTTAGCGTCTACTAATCCTTTTTTGTTCGTTTGCCGAAATCTCATATAACCACATGACAGTTAATACTCTCTGCGTACTGTTTTTGACATAGTTAATATCCAAAGTTTACGAAGCTACAAACCGACTATGATTTGATTAAATTTGCTCCCTTTGTACTATGGATTAATCGGTGCCGAAACAGTTTGATAAACAACTGTTTAATGTTGCTTGGGTCATTTGCATCAAACTAGTGCTCTACTCCTATTAGATATTTTTTGTCATTGTTCACTCCATGCTCCGCTTCTTGAATGCTGAAGCAAGTTTGTTCAGCCACTAGTTAATATAGTTTTGGATCAGATAAAAAGGTAGCACAATGTCAAGCGTGTGATAGTACTGCAGTAGTAAATTGAGGCACACATCTCCTTGTGGACATGAGGTGAACTCTTGTGGTGTTTTTGACATTTCAATTGTGCATTTCAATTAGGCTGTTAAAGTACAACTATAAGAACTCCATCCCTTATGTTTATGTTCTATATCTTACAAAACTATACCTCTATTTTGTTTACTAGGCCCATGTACGAGGACATCAAGTTAGGAAAAACTATCGGAAGGTAGTCTGGTCTGTAGGCATTGTGGAGAAAGTTATACTGAGGTGGAGGAGAAAGAGAAGGGGCTTACGAGGTTTCCAAGCTGAGAAACAACTTGAAGGTCCATCGCAGATCCAACCTGCTACGGCTGAGGATGAGTATGATTTCTTGAAGGACGGCAGGAAACAAGCTGAAGGCAGGCTTCAAAGAGCACTTGCCCGTGTGCATTCCATGACCCAGTATCCGGAAGCGATAGACCAGTACCGTAGGCTGCAAAACTGTGTTGCCAAATTGCAGGAGTCCCAGGTACAATCCTTTTCTCTAACATGTCAATTGAGTTTGCATTGCTTAAGCACTATCTTGTCCATTCCAGGATGTCGTGCACAGTCTCTGTTAAGAGCTTGATGTATAGTGATTGATTTGGCGTTGTTTATTTTGTGTGTTTTGGACAGGCGATGCAGGATAGGATGCTAAGTGACTCGGCTGGTGCCGATGGAAGCGATTTCATGGCTGAATTGGAGGACCTATGCCGGGAAGATGGCGATGCACCGATGTCCACTTTTTCTTGACATTGAGCTTGCTAGATCAGTTAGGCCGTGACCTGTTCGTTACCAGACTAGATGTAAATTCTTGTTGCTAGAACTCCAGTAAAAGTAGACCCTTGTAATGGAGGTTCACTCCTCACCATTTGACTTCATATGATATAGTTAATACCATGAGACTATAGTTTTTCATGCTTATTAATGTTCAGGCGCTTGAAACTTGGGAATCCTTCAGACGACGGTGTAAACATGAGCCGGAGAAGAAAAATTATTGACGGTGAGGTTAAGGGAGGGGAGTTTGGGTTTGGGGTGGGTTCATCGGATGCCAAGCTTAGAGAAATGCTTGGGAAGGTGGTTAGACTGACGGTGGTGGTGGGTGGAGTGGTGCGGCGAGAAGGTGGTGTCACGAGAGCCATAGGCCTGAGGGTGGTGGGCCGTGCCAATGGCTTCCAACAGGAAGCAGTGGGGGGGGGGGGGGGGGGAGCGGAGAGTAAGCTCAAGATGTGAGCGTCGAGAGGAAGAGGTGGGGGAAGTTTTAGAAAAGCCGTGAGCTGTGTTGGTCAGTTATAGTAGTTTTTATACTTGTTTCGAATGCTGGTACGTGTTTGCTATGGATTTTTTCTATGGTTGCTGATGCGTGATTGTGTGTTCACATTCATCATGCTTTATATGCTTGCTAGTACGTGATACGGGATCAGACTACGTGTAAGCTAGCTCGCTAACTGTTTCTTTAATTTACGCTTATGCTAACAGATTCTTGAGTTTACGCTTTTGTAGTGGATTAATGTATTCTAGCGGCTCCGTGTTCTTCGGGCGTGCACAAGTCACGTTGTCCTCGACGACGCGGAGCACTTAAAACCCCTCTCCGGTGTTCTTCTCTCCCCCTTCCCATTCCAATCCGCTAGGGTGGCGTTTGGATTGTTAGAAATATAAGGTGGGAATAAGAAATGAGGTATGAGATAAGTTATATTCAATGTTTGGTTCATAGGATAGACCGGCTCCCTCATCAAGTAGTCTCTGTCACTGGCTTTGAATCGTGCTTTGCTTCTTCGATCTACTCGGACCCCTCGCTGGCCATAGTTGCCTTATTCTAGTGGCCAATGCCTATCATGCATTACTGCCTGCAACCGCTTCTTCCTCCATCACGAAATCACCACTCGAAGCTCGTGTTGTTGCGATTCATTCCAAGGGCCGTATAGCCATCCGGGGCTCTTGTTGATGGGGCTGCTACTCTATTTTGGATTCATGGGAAGGCTATTGCTACTACTAGAGTTAAGGCTTGATACTGCTACTAGCTGATTCGATGGTGCTTTATGATATGGGACTCGTTGCTAGGAACGCTGAAGCAAGAAAGGCGGAGAGAATCAAATTTGCATAATGTTTTTTCTAGAGGCATTTTGGTAAAAAAAAAAAACTCTATCACAGTCCAAAACCCAATAAAATCCAAACATAGGAACATGGACTAAACCTCATATCCTTATTTCGAACCCGATGCCTCCTAACCCTATTTAGAGTATCTTCAAGAGACTCTAAAACTCACTCTCTATATCCTCATATAGAAAATCATATCTAAAAGATTTTCTCCTTAAATCTTTCTCATCTCCAACAGACATCCAATACCTTATTCCTTATATATTCTCTATTGTGCCACCGATAGATGGACCTCATCCATCATCTCTACGGTACCACCACCGACAGACGGACCTCCTGCTCCTTATCCTACCGGGCAAGACGCCTTCTCCACGCACCTCCTCGCCGAGCTCCATCTCGGGCAGCCTCCGATCCCCTCCATCTCTCGCCACCTTAGCTTAGTTCACCGTAGTGAAAGCTTCCAACAACGTACCATCGTGCCGATGACGATTGCGAACCGAGCGCGGATGTGGGGAGCGCAACGAAGGAGGCAAGTAAGCGAAAGGACACCGACCCTGAGGCGCACTAGCTCCGGCGGAGGCGGCACCCTGCAGCGGTCCCCTAGGAGCGAGTCGAGGAGCGCCTACGTGGAGGCGAGCACCAGAGGCTTCTTTTGCGTCCGCCTCTCCACCATGATTGTGATGACGACGGAGCTGGGAAGAAGAAGCACATGAGAGAGAGACCACTTGACTCTAAGTCCTGAAAAAACTGATGATGTGAGGTTGGAGTCGTTGGGAATAAGAAGCTCGCCAACACACATGAGGAAGGGGCCGCGGGGAGGGGAAAAAGAGAGGGGCGCGAGGACCTGAGCGGATGGGTGGGTGGGTCAGGGGCGGATATGGAACAGGACTTGCTCGGGGAAAGTAGCGAACGAGGAGGTCGTTTTTGGGATTCGGTAATTTTAGGGAGACCTATTGAGAATCTGTTGGAGATCGTTTTTTAGACTAGAATATCTAAATATGGCTATAGGATGTCATATACAGAGTCTCTTGAAGATACTCTTAGAGGATCTCTAACCAGCTTGTTATCCCACTCTTTATTCTATTTTCTAAAAAAAGAACAAAATCAAACTCCAACCGACTCTCTATCCCGCTCGCCAAATTTGGGGGCTCGCTACTTCCTCCCCCTCCCTCTCTACATCTAGCGAGCCTCACCCGCTCGCTATCGGGTGCGGGAGGAGGCTAGGACAACATGAGAATGGAACGACGACTCTGAGAGGCCCCTGTGCCCAGCTGCCTGCACTCGCCCATCACCACCCCTGCGCCCAGCCGCCCGCTCTTGGCCGCCCACGCTCACCCATCTCAACTGCCTTTGTAGGAGCTCGGGCCCACCCTTCCTCTTCGAATCAGGTGCCGGCGGGAGACCAAGGTCGTCGAGCCACGGGAGACCAAGGTTGCCGAGTGACTCCAAGAGCTGGAGAGAGATTTAGGGAGAAATAAGAGAGAGCAAAGAGCGGAGATGCGGATATGCTTGTGCTTGAGAGCTGTTGTTGTTGTTTTGTGCCTGCTAGGTGGAACCGGTAACAAATGGTATATAATAAGCTAAATTTAAAGAGACAGTTAGAGTGCGCTAATAAATAGAAAGTAAAATCTAGACAAAGAGCTTTATATGAAAAATTAGCAAGCTAAATTTAAAGACTTGGTTGTAGATGCTCTTGTATCCCTGTCCCTGTCCCACTAATATCCAAACGCCACCTAGGGTTTTATTCCGCAGCCGCAGCACGCCGCCGGCGCAGCACGAGACCACCCTCTCCGGCGAGAGAGGAGAAAGCAGCAGCAGCTCGAGGCCGAGACCGAGCGGGAGATGAGGCTCCTGACGCACAACATGCTGGCATCGAATGTCAGGGGCGTGACCACCGGCTACCCGCTGAAGCTGGAGGCGACCAAGTGGTGCACCAAGGAGGTCGAGCTCAACGCCGACTTCATCCGCGGCGTCCTCCCCAAGATCGACTGGCGCGCGCTCGTCGCGGCCACCCGCGCGCTCGACCTCCCCGAGCTCCTCCCTGAGGAGCAGCCGCCCGAGGAAGAGATCTTCGCCGAGGGCGCCGCTGACGTCGAGGGCAGCGCCATCCGCCGCATCCACCACGCGCTCCTCGAGATCCACATCCAGGAGGGCAGCCTTGTCTGCCCCGAGAGCAGCCGCTGCTTCCCCATCGACAAGGGCATCCCCAACATGATGCTCCACGAGGACGAGGTCTGATATGGTGTGTAGGTCTCGCCCCGGCCGCCTTTACTTACTCACCAGCTCGTTTGTCGGTTGTCAGCTAGGGATCCATGGTTTGGACTACTCGGATTATGTCTGTGAAGTATGAAATGCGGATCGTGACGTTATAATTTGATAGATAACCGTGTTGTTCTGCTCGGAATTGCGGTTTTGTGCTGGTGATTTGATATACCTCATGCTTTTTTGTGAACTGTGGACAATGTGTTTGCTGCCCTATGACTACAGAAATTGAGAGGAACGCTGTAATTTCTTCAGATTGTGAGCAATTTTTGGTATGGAAATGGTGCTAGGAGTGATTTTGTCTGGTAGGGAGTTTAACGGCTGCAATTGGTTCTGGTTGACAATGGTACCTGAATAGGAAACAGTTTGTTATCAGGATATTAAACCTGAGGAAATTGCCTTCTGGTTGACTATTTTCTTGTAGACGGGCCTTAGGCAGGTACTCATTTTTGGAAGCGCTAGCTCAGTTCGTTTAGGTTAATTGTTGTTTTTTAGGATTCTGGAATTGGGGTTTGGAATTGCTTGATTTTGCTTAACTTGATGCTAGGCCTTCAGCTTTGCTATCAGTGTTGCTTGAGAACATAAGTGCGTAGAAGTGTGCTTGGTGTTAGTGCAGACATTGACTCTTGTCATCGCTAGTGATTCCTAAATTTCTGATATTGCCTAACTGAAAATTTGCTTATGACACCCTCCAAACTACCAGATTTGGTGGAGTTTTTCAGTATACAAATCCTATAATTTCTTCTCGTAAGGTTGGTCTGCATCTGCTTGGATCTCATCATATCTTGTATGAGAATTTATGGTTGATACCTGTTTGAGCATGCATCTCTACACTATTTGTTTAACAATTCGATTCAACTTAGCTTGAAATTACCTAGTTTTGATATTTCAATCATGTTGGGTTTTCCAACTTTTTTCTTAACCCAAGTTTTGTGATCATTTTTTTCTTGCGAAGGGCATTCTTTTGGTAGTTGTTAATTGTCATGCCTCACTCATCTCATTTCCTCATTGGGTTGTGTCCATCAACATGTTTTTGATGCTAACTATGTGATAGGGCACGTGTTTGCCTTATGCCCTTATCAGCTGCAGTTATAACTTGCAATGATGAAGTATCTGATATAGTGTTTGCCTCATATGATTCTGACTGCAAATTGCTGTCAAATGGTGTAGAATCCTACGATAAGTATAGGAATCTGTGATTCTATCATTCTGAATATGTAAGCAAAGATTTCATCCTTGTGTCGTCATATGGCGTTATCCGCTTACATTTCATCGATACATAGTTCAAGATAGTTGTTATACAATTATTCTGAAGATGCTTATACGGGTGTCTTGATTTGGATACAGTTCAGAAGTATTATTTTTGTTAGAATAATGCACCGACACTTTTTACAGATAATATACTTTCAGCCTTGTGTTGCATATGATTTACTGAGTTTATATGTTGCACAACCATTTTTCTATGTGTTTATTATGGTGTTAATACTTGAGGAACACACTGTTACCAGAAAAAAAAACTTGATGAACACATAATACAGCTCATGCATATATAGGTAACCTTCATATCAAATAGGTGTGGAGTCAATTCTTGCGACTTGGGACCATCGCTCTGAAGCTCTGGGTTTTCGTAACCATGAAACCCAAATCTAGCACAGCACTGCACTGCTGAATTTGTGTTGGATTTTCGCACTTAATTTGAAGGAACCCTAGTTGTATATCAAACCACTAGCTTATGGAAACCACAACTATTGGTGGGTGAGTTGGTGACCAAATAGTTGTCTTTCGATCTTTTTTCTTTGTGATAAAGATGGATAAAGATCCTTCAACTGTGTACTGGAAAAGTCAGAGAAAATTGCCACATAAGTTGTGTGCTCAGTTACGGAAAGTCGGGCGAAGGCGATGGAATGGTGTCGTTTTTGTGCTCGCGATGCTTGACCTACTTGATGGCAGCCATTGGCAGAATGGCTCGGGAGACGGGGGTGTAGGCGTGCTTAACTGCTTATGCATCAGAATATTATCTGTGAGTCCGAACACGGCGCTGCTTTGTCTCCAAACATGTCTTTTCATTCTTGATTTGTCATGAGCTTCAAAAGATCGGTTTATATTTTCGGAGTCTTTGGAGTGGTATTTCGTGAGATTCTATTTTCCCACCCTCCATATATGTGCACATATGCTAATGGTTACCACAGAGGTATGGATTCAAAATGTTTTTACGACTAAAATTAGTGTTCTGTACCGTCCCGCGTGGAGGGATTTGGTACCACGGCCCAGTAAAAATGGTTAGTCTCTGTGCCATGGCGATCATCATTCATCAGGTATTTAGATCTTCAACCTCCCTACTAAATGCAATCCAATGGTGATCCACGGTCATTGAATGGCAAAAAGAAGAGAGAGAAGCCAATAACGCAAACAGTGCTTCGCAGTTACAAGATTGAAGCAACAGCGAGCGGCGAGCAGGTTAACAAATTCGTTGGTTATCGTAAAAATTTAAAAATATAATAAAAAAATCAGAAAAATTCTAAAAATTAGAGAAAATTCTAAGAACTTCTGTGATTTTTTTTCAAAAATAATATTGTTTGCATCATGTTCTATAGGGAGAAAATTTGAAAAAAAAAGGAAAAAACTTAAAGCGTGCAACTCATTTATTAACTCATGTTAAGAAAAATCTTAACATGCAAACACATATTTTTTTTGACGTATCTTAAGAGTATCTTTAAAATTGGTTTCACTTCATTTAGAGTTTTATTAATTTCTTCATGATTTTTACAAAGTTCAGAAGCATAAAGTGAATATGTTAAGAAATAACATTGTGATTAAGTTTTTCTTGTCTACCATTATTTTTCCTATATAAAGCATAGCATAATAAACTAATAAAAGTGGATTTACTAATTTTGGAGGTGTGATGGGTTAGTTATGAATTAATCTAGTTGTAACATATTTACACAATCCTGCATGTTACAATACCTATTCCATGAGTTCATGTATTTTTAAAAGACATATGATCATGTAAGAAGACTACCAAAATTGGTTTCATAGTTTTTGGATTAACAAGGAGTAAACTATGTGTTTAACTTGGTTTAGCAAATACATGTTCTCACAGAAAATATTTAAATTTTTTATGAGTATAAATACTTTTATCATGTAGATCATGTTACAAGGAAACCGATAAAATTTGTTTCACTTGATTTGAAGCTCAGATAAATTAGTTAATGATTTACAAGGTTGAGTTATTTTTTTGTTTTTTTTAGTTTCACTAAAATTCAAGAAAATCGCTCGATAAATCGCTAAATACGGTCGGTAACCAGTACAAACTGATCGGTTACCGATAATGCGAAAAATATAGAAGATTCGGTCGATAAATTGCTAAATGTAGTCGGTAACCGATGCAAACCAACCGGTTATCGTTCGGTTAATTCAATCTGAATTCTCACCGAATTTCAAATTTGATCGAGTGAATTTTAAGTCAATTCTCATCGAATTTTGCTCGATTATCATGGTTACCGTGTTTTCGTTGGAAAAACAAATTTGTAAACTTGGCGGAGTACCGAAGCTTTGGAAATCACTGGCGGTCGTGGGCGTTTGAGGTGCAATCGTGCTGCATTGGTGGTGTGTACCGGTGTACCGGTGGATGATTAGTGAGATTTAAACTGTCCAGTGCTACGCCACTATCATTTGGTAAAAGCTGCGCTCGAGAAATAATCACTGTATCTCATTGGTCAATTAATCCAGCTGGTGTGGCGCAATGTTAGATGACGAAAGGTTACAATGCGTGCCCCGCAACGCATTGCACGTTTCATTGGTTTTGTCGGTTAAGGGTTCACAAATTCCATAAATCCTTGAAAACCACCCAGGATCGATAACTGTAATAACCCTATAGTAATTTGGTGGAATTTAGCAAAAATTGGTTGAATTTTGTCAATTTTTTATTTTTTGAATTTTAAATTTAAGTTTGATCAGTAATCGTTTGATTTTTAAATGCGGTGCGGACCAAATTAATCGGTAATCACTCAGCTATAACGGTTACCATCATATTTCCAAAACCTGATTAGTTAAGATAGCTGCATCATGCAAAATTACATCTTGTCTATGTAAAAAGAAGCCATTAATTCTGATGGACCCAAATCACTGGCTGAGAGTTCCTTAAAAAAGAAGAATCTTTATTTTTTTACAACTAACATCCATATGTTTTAAAAAAACTACTCCTACTGTCAAGAATATTTGACTTTTGGATATGACACAGTCTCCAATGTCTTGTTTCACCACTATTTTCTATTAAAATATATCTATAAAAACCAATAAGTGTATGATATTATGAAAATGTTATTTTAAAGCTAAATCTACGCATATAATTTTCATGTTTTCAAACTAAACATTTAAAATGTTACTGATAGAACATTTAAAAAGTTACTGATAGTGTCACAGTAAGCATGGTTCTTGGCTAAGCCAAATTTGGTTTTAAATTATTGATTAGATCTTATCTAAAACATCAAGTATTCTGTGACCGGATGGAGTATGATCAAATTAATCTGTACCTGCTGCAGTGCCACAGTAAGCATGGTTCTTGGCTAAGCCAAATTTGGCAACGAAGAAACAAAACACGCTTACAAATTTGCATCAGTAGTACCTGCACTCTGGCCCCACAGGGCAGTCGACGCCTTCCGCCTCTCCGAGCACGCAAGCCGTGTTCCCCATCCCCCCAGCTCCGTGAGAAAAAAAAAACTGCATGATCCATCACGGCAGAGACGACGGGCTCCGGCCGCCGGTGGGCGCTGGACGCTGACCACGAGGAGCGGGGCCCGCCTCAGCCGCTTACCGGTGGACCGGTGACCAGCCGCGCTGCGTGTGGCGTGGCGGGTATCGGCGGGGAGGCGTACACGAAACCGGCCATCGCGCCAGCCCGGTCTTAAATCCCTCACCTGTCCCGGGCCCACCGGCCATCAACTCCCCCGCGCGGGGCGTGATCCTCTGCACCTGCACCCGCGCCCGCCGCTACGCTAGCTAGCTGGGAGAGCCGTCCCGTCCAATGCCGTGTCGCCCATATTTATACATAAAATGTAATATACTCAAAATATATATATATAAATCATTAAAAAAATATAGTACCACTTGAATGATCTTATATATTTACATGCTTTATGTACATACATTTATTATATGAGATACTTCCTATATTATAAAATATATATATATGAGAATACATATTCCCAAAAATACCAAATATACTTTATATATATATATATATATGCACATATAGTGTAGAATAATTATTCTATACTTAGTTTAGCCCAGGACATGCTAGCCTCGTGTGCCGCTTGCCCAGCGTCATATCTTTTAATTTCCCTACTGAGATTTTTAAAGGGTATCAAAGACATATTAATCCACATATTATACCTATGATTTTTTAAACTTGTTTATGGGTTTTTACTTTTAATATTTTCTTATATTAGTTTACAATGAGACAATAATTAATATATGATGTATTATTTTTTATTTTTTTTATTAAATTTTAAAAGAGTTTTAATGGCGTATCACTGTACTGTATTTCTCCTTAAGTTTTTCCTATAGGATTTTTGGAGGAGTTTTTTCCGTGACATATACGGATGACCAAATTGATCAAAGAGGAGTGTTACAAATAAACACCTCTAGTAAATAGACATCCTTTAGGTATTTATTCATATGATCAATTACACTATCAATTATAATAGAGTTGTCTATTAAAAAGTGATGTCTCGCCAATAAACATATCATTCCATCATGTACATTCAACATATATAAACATCAAAAGTTTTCATTTACCCTACTTATTTATTTTATATATCTCTGTACAATTACTTGTAATATGTGCCGGTCTCTTCAGCTCAACTAAAACCCATCAGGGAGGAAGCATGCTTTACGTGTCAGTTGACATGTCGTCTCCAAGAAGGTGCGCAACTTGGAAAACGTTTGTCATGCTGCATGACCAGCAATCATTTGTTCATTTCTGTGAGGGTAGGATTAAGTCGAGTCTTCATTCAAACTCACCACTTACAATCTTTTAGTCACAAATTAGTCTACAAATATTTAGTGATGGATATAGAACTATAAAGTAAGAATCTCTTCCTATTTTTTCTCTTTTTTTTTATTTCTCTTCTCTTCCTTTTCTCCTCTTCTTCATTTTCTACACCAAAAATTGGAGAGGGTTGAGGACCCCCAAATGCTCCGGAGATAGGGCTCCGCCACTGCACACACTTAGGCCCTATTTGTTTTCTGCTTCTGCTACTGACAAAAGCCAGAAGTCAGAAGCCAGAACAAACGCGGTTCTGGAGAAGTTAGAAGCCTACTTCTGAGGAAAATAAACTAAAGCTGAGAAGCTCGCTGAAATATGCTTTTTCGATAAGCTATGTGCTGAGAAACCAAATATTTATTGTAGAAGTCAACAACCTATTTCCAAAAACAACTTTTCAAACAAACAAAAAACACAGCTTTTCAGAAAAACTTAAAAGCAGAAACTCAAACAAACCAAGTCCTCAGTTGGTACTTTGTTTTAGAGGGCAAAATGGCCAAATCCTTTTGGAAAGCCGGTCTTTACACACTCTAATTTGGACATACCATTTTGTCGGTCTCACTTTCAGTTTGGCGGCTGGGCCCACCGTAGTTGAGTTAGCTCAACCACATACTCGTGTTAGTTCGTTCAAAAAAACTAATCGTGTTAGTGCTACCAATACAGCTACCAAAAAAACTAAAATTTATTCTACACGACATTTAGATATACGAGGAAGCATAGGATTAGTCTGTCATCAAAACAAAATTTTCCATCGACTCCTCAAATTGTTGGAAATATTAGGTGTAAATAAGCTGTATGGTGCAAACAAGAGATGGCAATCATCATATTCTAATCTAACGGGTCACGTCTAGTGGGTGGGATTACCTCATTCAATTAAGCACTTTCTACAAAAAAAAACCTGACACGATAGCAAAATCTAGATAACTGCGTGTTATTGAGATGATGAGATGAACATTAGCTTTCGAATTAGAATCCGACGATAAGAGTGTGATATTTGTACTTTATATAGCTAATTTACACCAATATTTTCCTCGCATGTGGTTGGCAGTTGTCGACGGACCCGATCTAAAAAGCCATTATGGTCAATGAGTTGAGTACGGTACGGGTTTGATTTTGCAGCGTTTAGCCTTGACACGAGGGCTAATAACTTCATTAACTCCTGACAGTGGCCTGCCGACTCACTAGAGCGGGACCCACGTGTCTGCCTGTCAAAACCTCCCTTAGCCCCCGCAATAAAAATAGACCCAGTCCATGTCGCGGCGCCAGAGCCCGCAGAGCACAGAGCAAGCCAGCACACAGGGAGGAAACCGAGGCAAGCGGCGGCTGCAGAGGAGGGACACGCACTTCTCGTTCCGTCTCGCGGCCGCGCTGCGAAGCTTCGAGAAGGTTCGAGGAGGCTGGCGGGCGAGGGGCCTGGCGCTGCGAGCGTCATGGGGAGGGACGAGCTGCTGCGGCGGAGCCTCGTGGCGCTGGCGGCGGCCGTGGTGGTGACGGGGGTGGCCACGGCGTCGTTTCGGAAGGCGGCGGCCACGTACGGCTTCGGCATCCTGGTCATCGCCGGCGTGCTCCTCCCCGACTGGGAGTTCTTCGACCGCGACTTCTCCCAGTGGCTCACCCCCATGCCCGCCTCCCGCCGCACGGCCGCGGCCGCCGCCGCAGAGCGTGAGCACGACGTCTGGAAGTAAGCCTCCGCCTTCCCTGCCCCGTTCTCTGATGTTTGGGCCAGCTCTGCGTGGAGTTGGTGTTCTTGGGGACTCGGGAAGGGTCAAAGATCGCTGCATTTCTTGAGCAATTTTTTGTTTTTTTAGGCATACCAGGTCTTGCTTTAGGCGGGACCGAGATGGGTACATGCCACATATTGCCTTTTTTTGGGATATTTCTTTTCTTGATGAAAGTTTTGATTTTAGATGTAATTTCTTGCCCGTTGTTTTTAGTGGCAGCGGAATTACGTAACTGGGTTTAAGGCACTTGAGGACGATAAAGTTTAGAGAGCCATTTCCCTTTTAAGGATTCCATTTTTCTTGGTTTTCATTCTCGTTCCGGAGAAGTGTCTAATGCACGCTTGCCGACAAATAGTTAGGCATGTCGCTTCACATTCGAGAGGGTACTCATAAAAGATCAATCTTTTTTAGGGAAAAAATCTAGTGAATTGGTCAGGTACTCAGATTTGTTCCTGATCCTAGTGAACTCGACACAATAGATCGAGTGCGTCTTGATCTCTGCATGGTCCAGAAGATTGTTGCATTAATTCATGATCTAAAATCGTAACAATTGCTGGGCCCTGAAGATACAGTATGATCAGGGAAGAAAGCAAATTGCTTGAATGATATGCTGCTGAAAAAATTGTCTCCCGGTGGCAATGCCATTTGCGATAGGGGCTTGCGGGTCTTAACTAGTTTAGTTGCAGAATAATAGGGTTGCTGGTGGGTGGTCCTCCTGCTATTAATACTGCTATCGGAGGCATATGTTCAGTGCTTATTGCTTTATTGCGTAGAGCAGCTGGAGGTTGGTTTATGATTGTGTCGAGGGAAGTTTCTGAAGTCTACATTTGAGTGATGATGTGCGGATGCAAGTTGGAGCCGTTGTTTCTTGGCATAACGTTGGAACCTAATTACAGTTGAGTTTTTGGTGTTTGAGTAATGGATTAGGTTTAGCAACTGGAGTATGAGTGGCTGAATTATCATCTTTCAGGTCGATTTGCGTGTTTGCTTTGATGTATACATTTCTACTGG
Source organism: Phragmites australis (assembly GCF_958298935.1). NCBI lineage: Eukaryota > Viridiplantae > Streptophyta > Magnoliopsida > Poales > Poaceae > Phragmites > Phragmites australis. The sequence goes on from NC_084935.1 coordinate 3,466,702, forward strand.
TTGGTTATCACCTTGTCACTGTAACATCTAGGATGGTGACTAAATTAGTTTCTTGACAAGGACACAATTGGAGGCATCTGTAGACTCGTCTTAGGCTATCTGATATTTTATTCAACTAAGAAAAGTTAGAAATGAAAGGCCGACTAACATATGGGCTTTCTGGTTGTGCTGGTGGCCCCGGTTGTAGAATGGCGATAGAAGGCCAAATCGTAACTAGTATTAACATGAGCTGAAGTAAGTTGACCTTTACCGAGAGACGCAAATTGACCCTTAGTTCCTTACTCCTTGTAACAAATTTCTTTCAGAAGAGTTCTTATCTCAATGAGTGGACTACATGCTTAAATTCTTTAGATTGTTTTTGTGTATTGCTAAGTTTAGTTAGTTCTTTTGATTCCATATTTTGGTTGCTCATTCAGTATGTTCTTACAATGAGTGACGGAATAAGAATGATCTGATGAAGATTTTGAATGTGGGTGTTCTGAGTTCTGACTACTGCAGAGGGTTGAAGTCACTGTAGTCATTCTGCTTTAGGTGCTAATCCTATCTTTGAACATATGAAAAGTAACTAACAAATTGAATAACTACTGTCTACTACCCAGCTGTTTAGGTAAGTTGGTAGTTAGTGCCTTTTTAGTTACCAGACACTGATGGATAGCTCAAATCTACCCTGACCTTTGATGTCAGGTGAAACATGCAAACTGCAAAGTATTTCGTTATAAAAGTTAACCCCTTGTTCCGAAGGTGAAATAATCTGGAATTATCTTTAAAAAGAAGAAGAAGATTGAGATCAGGATCACTTGTGTTTTGTTGTTGACATGAAACGCATGGACAATAGGCATATCCCTATATTTTTGTTTAACGTATTGTACTTCCTACCAGTTTGTTTCACAAGTTACTTACTGAAGCAATAAGAGGTCGAGTTGTTCTGCTGATAATCCTATCCGGGGAACTACTATTTATTTTTCTGCGTCTGGTTGAGGCTTTGCTAGATCTAACATCTTTGGGTCCATGACCTAAGTGATCATTGTTTTACCACAATAAGTGACTTTAGAGATTTATTGACAATATAGGCAGGTATAATAGTTATTTGAAGCTCGTCAAAACCTGATGATAGCCTGTGAAGCTTGTATGTGCAGCTATTGACTATCTAACTAATGAAAGTTGGCAAAGTTTTTACCATGGGTTGGTTGCGCTGATGTTCTAGTTTGGAATTTTATATCGCTAGGTTGTTGAGCTTTCGCCTAATTCTGCCAGACAGATTTTGGCTGATATCTTTGGAAGTAATTGTGGTGCATAGTCATTGGTGATCGAATAACGAATGGGTATTAACATCGTGCCTTCTATTTGACTTCCACACCATTCTTTGGCTAACCAGATCACATTCAGAAAGCTAGGCCTCGTAATTTTTCTAGTGAAGTAGAGATTAGGTATGGCAGACGTAATGGTTGACTTACAATTATGTTTTTTTTTAATTTACTGTTTTTTCACCTTGAATTTTCTCAGTGCGCGCGTCCCTCAATCAATAATGTTGTGGCTGAAACTAAGACAGCTAATTTTAGTTCTGCTGCTGATTTAGCTCTGTCATTTGCTATTTTTTTTTAAGATGAACGAAAGTATAACTTTCGGTCTATGCACTCACAAATATCTAAATAGATGCATACTAGGATTTGAACCCTAGTGGGTAGAGACATGCACCTACGGCTCCACCATCACACCAATGGTGTTTTTGCTCCTTTTTTTACCCAAATAATAACCTTTATGCCCCTCCTTTTTTTAACCTCATGCAGGTTTAAGCCCTATCCACTCAGGATGGCCATGCTGACGATGATCTACGGGTTTGGCCTTTACAAGTGGTGGATGTACGTATCTAGCTAGTGAATCTTCCTCCGTCTCTCCCCCCTTTACTGAAGTTTTTTTTTTTTTTTTTTTTTTTTGGAAGAAGAATGCTATGGCAGTGCCTTCTCAGCCATTCTTCATTGTGATCAGACAGTTATATTGCCTGGTGTTATACGCTGCTGATACGAAAATCTTCTGATGGGGAACACCCAACACAAGTTGATGTATGTAACTAGCGGATTTTGTAATGTGCAAACATCATCATTCTTAGTTGGAAACATGAAACTAGGTTCTATTCTTTCTCCTCTTCGTCACTCTTTCTTCCATGCTGCCTAGATCTCCTTCAGACCTTCATCGCCTTGATTTTTGAAGGCTTATGGACATATGTAGTACAGTAGTAGTACTGTCATACCCTATTCTCGCACGAGTTTTTCTTTCTTCATAGGTCTTGCGCAGTTTTTTTTAATGTCCTGCCAGTTACTTTGTCTTCGTGATCGAAAGTGAGCCCAAAAGATCTTGTGTTTCTATTGCGAATGTCTTCTCACTCTTATGTTGCTGGGCGAGAGAGCGCTCAGCATGTGTGGCGGGCTGGGTGCAACCTGGAAACGGGCGCCACGTTGCCCTTTTTTTTATATATATTTTATTTTTAATATTTACAAAAAATATATAGTTATTTTAAAATATTATACATCTAACCTACTAAAGGTGACAGGAGTCACCTATAACACCTTGTAGGGTCTATGTGCAACGAGTTAAAAATTAAATATCCGTCGTGGAGCCAGCCCGTCCGAGATCGATCTCGTGGCGTCGTACTACATTATAAGGTCTCAAAGAAAGCTCTGAAAAGGGATACCGGTGTTAAAAAAAAGCACCGAGTAAGGCCTGTTTGGATTGAGCTTTGGCGCATTATTTAGCCGCCGCGGAATCGGCCGCGTGTGGGCGCGAAATTGCATAGACATGGGTGCGTTTGCTGAAGACGCGGGTGTTGAACCAAACAGAGGCCCTCGCGTCAATTTTGACAAGGCGCGCGCTGGCGCTGAACCAAACCTGAAGTGACTCGAGGGCCACGTCGCGTTCGCGATGGTGAGCGTGTTGGCTGGGGGTGTTTGTCATGTGTGGAGACTGAGGAGTAAGTAGATTTCTTGCGTGGCTCGCACTCGGGTCGGTTGCTGGCATCGTCTAGAGGGACGAGGAGTTGGTAGGGTCGGGCATCTGCCTTCTTCCTCCCTGCCGGGCACATTCGCATGCCTTGTGGCGGGAGATTGGAATCGGAGAAAGAAGTCTGGACGACGCGATCTCTCGACGCACGCCGGACCGAATTCTCTTCTCAGTTCTCGTACAGGAGAGTATACTTTCCGTCCCGGGGCAGGGCCCAGATGCCAGATTGAGATATTCCCTTTTGTGCTTCCACACCTTAATCGGTACAGGACTGTGGCAGGCAGGCAGGCGGCAGCATAGGCTCCGATGCGCCGACATGCCCACTGCAGGCTGCAGTTATTTTCTACAGTACTACACTGGAATCCAGTATCCAGGGGTTGGACTGTTTGTGCAAATTTTACTGTGCCATAAGGATGCATTGTTGTGCCAAATGGAACAGGGGTGGCTGGGAGGGTGGTCACGCTCAGCGCGAATCAAGGTTGGGGGAGCGGTAAAATGGAACTAGGGAGTGTGGCGGTCACAGTGCTGTGCTCGGATCTAGCAATGGAGCTTCGAGGAGTGATGATAGCTGTTGTCGGAGCTCAGGAAGAAAGGGGAAGTGGCAACGACGGCTCTATTTTTGGGCGGGAGAGAAGCAGGAGAGGAAGAGGGGCCTTGGGGCTATTTATAGCAGTGCTCGGTGGGTCGCAACAACACAATAAGGTGGTGTGCACAGGAAGGTGGCGGGATGCTTGGCGATGGCTATGGTGCATGTCATCGGCGCTACTGCGGCCGACGCCACTTCCTGCAAGCACACACGCACCTTGAAGGAGTACATGAGGAAGTTAGAGGCATAGGTGTCGTTCTTGATGTCGGTGAGGGAGGGATCCATCGGTCACTCCTTGCGGGCATCACGCCGTCCTGAGCCGCCGAGCCGTCTCGTGCTCGTAGCCATGCATGTAGCCATGCTCGTCATCCCTCCGCGATGCAGGGCCTAGCCCTGCCCGTTTTCGCCGCCCTCTCTTCGTCCAGCGCGCCATCCTCTCTTCCTCCCGTGCGTTGTCGCACCTCTCCCCTTCGGCCTTCATCCGCTCCGGCTCACTCTTCCCTCTGGTGCCCCTCTCCCCTTCGGTCTCTCTCTCCTCTGGCGTCTCCTCCTCTCTCTGAGAAATCAAATTAAAATATGTCTTGATTTATATGTGATTAGTAATTGACAAGATTATCGATTTGGTTTGTCGAGTTTTAAATTGCTTGAGCTACGTTTGTTGATTTGATTTGTCGAGTTTTAGATTGCTTGAGCTTGGTTTGAGCATATTAATTATAGACTAATTGAAGTTAGAGTTGGAGAATGTGTTTCCTTGTCTCATAGTGTGCAGGTGACAGATGTAACTTGACGGTCGACGGTGAGTGATTGGGGCTAAGCACGTGCTTGGTGCCCGACATCAAGGAGGTTAGGTGGAGTCAAATGTGATCCTAGTTGTACACATGAAGATCAAGCAAAGTATTAAACAAAGTATGAAGACGGCATATTAACAAAATCAAGTGAAAGGGATACCAATGCAAGTAACAAGGCGGCCCGAGGGATTAAAAGCAAGAGAGACTTGCGGTCAATCAGGATCGCAAGATGGAGTACACGTGTCGACATCAGAGTGCTTGCTTAAGGTGTAATCAAAGTGGTAAATCATGCTTTGAGAAGCGTGTATAGGGTTTCACGGTTGGGCCTTAAAATCGTGGGAGGATTAGATGAGTATGTGGCACCATCGCGAAGCTTGCGTCGAGGTGAAACTAAGCTGTGAAGACGCTGTGGCCGTTCGATGGACAAAGCAAAAATTGAACCAAAATATCTTCGATGGTAGGTATGAATGTACTATAATAGAGACGAATTTTGATAACAAGCTAAAAAATTTAGAGTTCAAGTTTACTATGTCTATAAATAGAGGGGTAGGGTTATGAGAGAGTTTGAACCAACCGCTTAAGCCTCTTGTACCACATATTTGAGAGTCTAGTGCTAGGGTTTTAGAAGAGAGCAAGATACGTATTTAGTCTATGTAATATGTGAGGGTTTTGAGAGAAAAATCCTTATAATTTGCCTAAAAAAGACTGACCGTTTTGAATAACGAAATCTATGTTTTTGTATATGCTTGAATTGCCCTCTGTCGGAGAGTGAACTCCTGTCGCAGGGATCCCGAGAGACCCCTTTTTAGAGATTCGGCCGGGGGGATGATCCTGGAAAAGCTTGTGTGGGAAATAAGCGGGAACGGAAACAAATGCGATGGCTGGCGGGAGATGATCGCCCTAATGCGAGAAAAAAGTGGGTGCACCGGGGTTTAGACAGGTTCGGGCCGCACGGAGGCATAACACCCTACTCCTGTGTGAGCGCTATATTTATCCTTGAAGGGAATTCTTCAAGGATGTATCTGGTTCTAAGGGGAGAGTCGTTTACAAAGAGCTTGAGGCTCTCGTGTTCTAGCTTGGCTTGAGCTGGTTCGAGCGTCTGCGTCCTCTTCTTCACACACTTTCGGTTCCTTCGGTCTTGTTCGTCGGGGGGTCCTCTCTTTTTTAGTGTTCTCCATCCTTTCCTTTTATAGGCGCGCCGACCTCAACATATCCTGAATGGGAAAGAGAGGATGCGAATGCCAAGGTGCCACGGAGAAAGGCGTAATCATTTCATCTCGACGAAGTGACAGGGGCGGTGGAGAAATGCGGCGCGCATCCGACCACCCGCCACTGTGGAAGCCCTCGGGCGCCATAAAGGGGGCCCGCCGGGCAGCCTCAGATGTGTCCGGGGCGCCCACCCTGTCTTGTTCTTCCGCCATGGCAGGGTGGCAGATGGAGCACTTCGATCTTGGCAACGTTATCCCGAGGCACCCGGATGAAACGGGACGGGACCCGTGCATTTAATGGACCCACGCCCCCCCTCCTGCCAGTGCATGGCAGGGTCTGACACTGGGGCGTGGGCAGCTGAGAATGTCAGGATGTCAGGCCGCGCGTGCCTATTAAATGCGGCATTGGGCCTTTGACTGGATGACACCCTGACGACGGGACCCTTCGGGTCGTCGAATGATCTTGCGCGAACCTTCGGGGAACCGAGTCCTCGGGGGCTGCCACGTGCAGCCCCGAGCACTCTCCCCCGAGTACTTGAGTGAGACCTTCGGGGAACCGAGTCCTCGGGGGCTGCCACGTGCAGCCCCGAGCACTCTCTCCCGAGCACTTCGGTGGGACCTTCGGGGTACCGAGTCCTCGGGGGCTGCCACGTGCAGCCCCGAGCACTCTCTCCCGAGCACTTCGGTGGGACCTTCGGGGCACCGAGTCCTCGGGGGCTGCCACGTGCAGCCCCGAGCACTCTCTCCCGAGCACTTCGGTGGGACCTTCGGGGCACCGAGTCCTCGGGGGCTGCCACGTGCAGCCCCGAGCACTCTCTCCCGAGCACTTCGGTGGGACCTTCGGGGCACCGAGTCCTCGGGGGCTGCCACGTGCAGCCCCGAGCACTCTCTCCCGAGCACTTCGGTGGGACCTTCGGGGCACCGAGTCCTCGGGGGCTGCCACGTGCAGCCCCGAGCACTCTCTCCCGAGCACTTCGGTGGGACCTTCGGGGCACCGAGTCCTTGGGGGCTACCACGTGTAGCCCCGAGCACTCTCTCCCGAGCACTTCCTTCTTGGTATTTGGGCTCTGCGGATCATCGGGGAACTAGGGTGCTCGGGAACCAGAGGCGGCGGCCACGAGCACCTTCTCCCGGGGCTTAGCCTCTTCTTATCTTGCAGGGTGGTGACATATGGTGGATGGCCGGCCTGGCCTCGGGACTTGGGGACCCCTGGTTCTGAATACACCGACACCCTCCTTATAGTATCTCTATATTAGTTTACTTGCAAGTTTACAATTTTTCCTTTTTCAGTTGTTGTTTTCTTATTGATTTTCGTTTCTACCTTTGAGCTGCAATTTTTCAACATTTAGAAGTTATTCTTCTTATTGCTAAAGAAATAAACAATCATATTCTTATGTATTTAAGAAATTATTAAATCCCCTTTTCTCTAGACCATAAACTTGGAGAGTCGCTTTTTTCGGTGACTATCTTTTTGTTTTATTTTTCGTTTCAATTTCAACCTTTTGTGCTCAAAGACACATATAATGGTCTTGAATAGAGTTTATAGTTCATATTTTATTCGTGGAGTTATATTGCCTTAGAACTTTCTTCTCATTTTATCTCTCTAAAGTTTATACTTCTATTTGTGTGTGTTTGGGATGTATTGGGTGAAAAAGAGTATAATATCTATCTTGTAAGAAATTTTTAAGGCGCCTATTCAATCTCCTGTAGTCGTCATTCTCGGTGCTACACTCTCTGAGCCGCACACACGGGCAGAAGACGCAGAGAGAGAAGAAGGAGGAACAAGATAATGAGATTTCATCTGACTTGTGGGTCCCACCGCCATGTGTGAGCCACGTAGGATGAAACCACTATTAGAATCAGTTAAGGAGGTAAATTGCACCGATTTAAATAGTTAGAGGAGTTGAAATATTTATTTTACAGTTCGAGAGAAAAAATAGACTCGAGCAATAGTTAAAGGAGGCAATATAATTTTTTTTATTAAAATCATTTATTTGCATTGGGTTTCATACGAAGATATAACTAAAAAATATAAATAGATAAAAAATTAACAAGTAAATAAATATTCAATATGAGAGATAAATGTCTGAGATAGTCCGTGTCTATACCCTCGTGGAGTTGATATTTTCGGGTTGGACTGGTAGTACTTACGTGGAACACAAAACATTTCGAAGGGTGCATTTAAGTGGATTCATATTCTACGTCGGTAAATTCTCGTTGTGATTTAAACGAGGTTTAGCATTTGATGGGACACCCCAAAACAAAAGCCAGATAATAATTAGGCACGGCCGGCACTTACACAAACACCCTGCGTGCGGATTAGCATGGCCAGACGAACCCAAACCCCATACTTAGAGAACCCCAAAATTAACCACACCACCTCTCCAGGAGTTCAGGCCAGGCTCCTCCGTCCCCTCCTCGCACACCTCCCCCCACCACCACCGTGATCGCCGGCGGCCGCCCGCCCGCCCGCAATGCCTCCCCTTCCGCCGCCGTATGCCGGCAGCAGGGGGAGGTGCGTGCTCAGCTTCGCGGCGGCGCGGGACCGCTGCTTCAGCCGCCGCTTCCTCAACGCCGGCCTCCGCCCGCTCGCGGTCCCGCTCCCCGGCCCGGACCCCGACCCGGCCACCACCGTGCACATATGGGTGCCCGCAAGGCCGCCGCGGAACCCGCTGCTCCTCCTCCACGGCTTCGGTGCCTCCGCCACCTGGCAGTGGGCGCCCTACCTCCGCCCGCTCATCGCCGCGGGGTTCGACCCCATTGTCCCGGACCTCGTCTTCTTCGGCGCATCATACACCCGCCTCCCCGACCGCTCCGAAGCCTTCCAGGCGAGCACGATTAAGGCGGCGATGGAGGCTATCGGGGTGAGCAGGTTCGGTCTGGTGGGCGTCAGCTACGGGGGCTTCGTGGGGTACCAGATGGCGGCCATGTTCCCAGAGGCGGTGGAGAGGGTGGCGATGGTGTGCGCGGGGGTGTGCCTCGAGGAGAAGGACCTGGCGGAGGGGCTGTTCCCGGTGGCCGGGGTCGGGGAGGCGGCCGCAATGCTCGTGCCACGGCAGCCGGAGGAGTTGCGGCGGCTGGTCAGGCTCACCTTCGTGCACCCGCCGCTCATCATGCCGTCCTGCTTCCTCTGGGACTACATTAAGGTTAGTTACTCACTTGCGGCCTCATTTAATATTTTCAGACATCCCAAAGATCAATTTGGTTGAATTGGTTTGAAATTTCAATGTACTCCACATCTAGACAATCTACTGAATAACATATTAAGGCACCTTCTCTAGATGATTGAATGTATTGCGTCCAATTTTATTTTATTTTCTTCATAGAAGATTGTCTGGTGCACGTGTAAGGGAACTGAGTCGCCCTTGAAGGTTGAGCTTGTGCTACACAATTTAAATGAATGGAATTTGCAAGCTTGGCTAAACAGTTACTTGAAAACTGTAACAGAATGGTTTGTCTCGGCATATCGAATCAATAAACGCTCCACAGAGGAGATTTGTGTGTTCTATCTCTCGTAGTTAACGTTCACTGGATATCTTATTATAAACCCTACTATAATTGTACTCCCTCAAAAGACCACTCTTTTCTAGTTTTCTTACACCAGCTCACAGAATCCACTATACGGGGCTAGTGTTTGTAGTGCATAGATTTGATGGAGCCGACAAAGCCTCAAAATTTATCCACGTGTCACTAGCTTGAAGGCAGATCGTCGTTTTGGCTTTGTCCTCGTGCATATGTTATTTGCTTCTGTGGAAGACAGAGGCATGGTCACCAGCCATTTTGCACGTGCAGGGCCTGTTATGGGTTGATGAGTGGTGACCACACATCCCGTATAAAATATTGTCAGTGATGTGCTCCCATGTATACTGAAGTCCACGCTGTTGTCTAGTACTCTGTACTCCTACTGGATGATCTTTGAAGTTTAAACTCCCCTTAACTTGCGGGCGGAAAATTACTTGGAGTTAATTTGACTGCTCTTTATTGAAGTAGTAAAAAGCCTTATCTACAAATCATTCATGAAATTAAGCTTAATTTGATTTCAGACATGTCTTAGTACATGCTTGGAGCTGCATTTATATTCTGAACCTCCATTCCTTTTGTTTACCCAAAGTATAACAATATAAGGGTTCTATACTTCTATTATTTGTCAGTGAGTAAATACTTTCAAAAGACTATAGCAAGCTCATCTCCATAATGTGCCTCAGGTTTTTCAAAATAGATATCTTTTTTTTTTCCTGAAAAGACTCTGCAAAGCCACTTCCCACTTCCCTTTTGATCTGGTACTTTCATGACTACCTACCTGAAACATAAACCCTTCTTCGCTTATAGTGGCTTGCCGGCTGCTGAGGTTAGAGCATTTGCTACTAATACGAGTGTTATTCATAAGCTGACACATTTTATAAGCTGTACACTAATCCCACGGATGTGCTGCCCAAAAGGTTATTGTTGTCTTAAAACTTGTACCTGGTCATTTAACCCTCACCACCACCACTATACCCCAACAGTTGTATGTCATCCCTTCGATGTTGTTATTGCCCACTTTGATAAGCAACAATTTTAGTAGCCAGATTAACTAGTCAAATGAATTCCATGTAAATGCATACATCTGCATCTTAAGCAATGTCTCCAATCTACCATTTTCTTTTCTAAAAAGATTTCATCCCTTATGTGCTAAAATTAACAAATGTTCATAAGATACAAATGGTTGAAGATTGAATTTTTTGAAAAGCTGGTCTTTTCCACTCTTCAATCATCATGGTGATTGGGTTATGGCGTATAACTTGGACACTTGCAAATAGTTCTTCATGCTGTGAAAAATCATGAATAGCTGCAAGAGCTCTCTTTCGATTTCACTCATGAAATGAGCCATACTTTGTGTTTGCTTCCTCCTGTGTTAGCACTTAATTATAACAAATGTGAAGATATACCTCTTCTGAGTCTGTACAGTAAGAACAAGATTAATTTGGTTTCCCTGTGATCTTAATGTCTAGTCTTAACTTGTAAGTGTGGCCTTATTTTACTATATCAGGTGATGGGCTCGGATCATATCCAGGAGAAGACTGATCTACTCTACACTTTGATTAATGGGAGACAACTCTCAAATCTTCCAAAACTGACTCAGGTAATTTCTTTGTAAAAGCTTAGTGGTTCATAAAGTTGAAGGCCAACATGTTACATATGTCCTTACACTAGAGAGAGTTAACTACCACCTGCTTGTGATAATGTATTCATGAATTTGTATTATCAACCCGAAGACTGTGACACCAAGGATGATTTGCAGTCTGTTTTATTGATACTAGTTTTCTCAATTCAACCAAATGCAGCCGACACTTATAATTTGGGGGGAGCAAGACCGGGTGTTCCCAATGGAGCTGGCTCACAGATTGAATTGGTTTGTTGATGCTATCTTTGAAACACTTTAAGTTTTAATTAACACAGGTTTACTTTACCATTAAAATTATTACAATATTGCCAACTACAAACTACTTGACAATTGACAGGCATCTAGAAGGGAATTCTCGATTAGTTGTCATGAAAAATGCTGGACATGCAATCAATCTTGAGAAGCCCAAAGAGGTGTGCAGGAACATCATTGAGTTTTTCAAAGAGCCGGCTGCCGAGGCTTCAAACGGGGAAAAGGTGCAAAATCTGGGCATCTCTAAGAGTCAACTAACATACAAAGTTTCAGCAGTACTTTTACACTAGTTCAACTCCTCAATTGCGCAGCTGATTATGTCGCATTCTTCAAACACACTTGCACACAAACGAACACAGATCATGATTCATGAAGCTTAATATGTACGTACAGTGACAGGGGTCCCTGCTGTGCAGAATCTAATATTTATTCGATTCATCTCTATCGCAGGTGTAACTTCAGTGCTTCACCAATGGCTGACGTTCTTCGCTGGGCATCTGGAGGCCCGCTTGCGGCGTAAACGACGGGAGACATGTAACATCTCCCCAGGCTATCTGATGTATCCGATTGATCGCAATAGCTATTCACAAGCGTGCAACGGAAAAACAGCTCAAACACAAAATGGTTCTGATGGCAGTGTGACCCCTCACCCCTGTGTTACGCCCGTTTTTGCTCGCCTGTCGCTTCAGCCGCCGGCTTCACCGCTCGACAGTAGGAAGTCGCGATCGTGCATTTGAGCCAATGGCGCAGCTGCCATGTAGAAGAAGCTCTGGAGGATCGAATGATCTGATGGGACATGGGAGGAACGAATTGGCCGTCCCGTAACCTGGTTGCCGCTGTAATGCATTTGCCGCGGCAGCTGCCGTATGGGCCAGCAGCTAGCACGCACCGCGCAGTGGAGGGTGGACAACGCTGTGGGCTGGACCCTGAAGACGGACTGGTTTGAATGGGCCTATCTGTTCACCGGTGATCCAAAAAAACAAAACAAAAAAAAAAAGAGAGTCGGAAGACAAAAAATGTGTTGGGGTGAGAGAGGCTCGAACTCTCGACCTCAGGATCACTCACGTTTAGCTATGAGACCTACGCGCTAGCCAACTGCGCCACCACCCCTTTGTGTTTAGCTGTATATTATTACTCATATCTATGAGAACAGTTTGTTCGGTGAAAGACATTGCAGCCCATATAGAAAACAATTCTGCGGCACCTTGCCATAGAAGTTTCTTTGGCACCTCCTCTATAATTGTGACACGTAGCAAACCGATCTCAAAGCATGGGCTCCTTCAGTCTTCTTCGTGGTCATGCCTTGCACTGGAGATCTGCCGCCGCGTGGACTCGCCGCCGCTTTACATCTTGGCACTGCCGGCAGTTGCACTGTCCAACGTGACAATCTTGAAGAAACGGGCGCGTCTATGTCGAGCTATCCGTAGCGGAGGAAGCCTGCAAAGTGTGTGTCGGCGACGGGTCATGGCCTCCCTCTTGCTGTCTCAGTTGTGCAGTACATAGAAGCATGCATGAAGAAACGATGAGGCAACTGAATCGAAACCCAACTAAAATTATCACAAGTATGCCTTCCTGCATTGAGCCATCTTGGAGCCATGGAGTTCTGGCCGTTTCCAGCGCGCACAATCAAATGGATCGATTTGATTCACGTGCCAGTTCTTTAGCCTTGTATTTATGACGCGATCTTCCTCCACGTGGCTGTTTATGATTTGTTCACTTCACGTATGCTTGTGGCTCAGGGTGGAAGGTGATGACGAGGGGTTAGAGGAGGTGCCGGTGGAGGTGCTGTGCGCGAGCTGCAGGCTGGTGGCGGAGGCCAACAACCTGGCGCCGTGCCGGTGGAGTGCGCGGCGCTTGGGGGCCACGGCCGCGACCCCTGGGTGTTCGACAGACGCTGCTCTCCAACAACCCCCCCCCCCCCCCACTACGCCAAGCACGGATACGGGTGAGTTCACATCCCCATCGAGACAAATGGTAGAAATTGGACAGGAAATTCCGACTTGTTAGGCCTTAGATTGTTCAATTGAAATGGCAGAACTTTAGGCAGGAAACGACCAAAATTAGGCGTCGATTGTTCAACTGAAATGCTCTCACACGGGGTTCTTGATTTCAAATGGCAGGCCCGAACTGTTCGATTACCACGCGTTTGACATGTGGTGGAGAAGGGGTTGGCGCCAACGATCCCCTCCAGCTTGAAGCTTGTGCTGGGTGCTGGGTGGCCAGGGATGTTGGAATTGGTCTATTTATGGTTCACTCATGAAATTTCAAAGCATGTACAATTTAGTTTTATATTGCTAGTTTAAAGAAAGTTTGGCATGCTTAAATTAGATAGATGACTATCTCATTTGTCTAAAATGAAAACACATGAGACATAATGAGAGGAACTTTAGCTATAAACACACGTGCATGCATTTCGTGTATTTTTTGCGTGAAAAATTATGTGACATGTAAATAAGCAGTCAATTGAGCAATATTTTTTTCCTTATTATTATGTTTTAATGAGATTAATCAGTCGTTTGAATCATGCACTAATATATGATAATAATCATTTGGGCTAATGACATTTTAATGAGATTGAAACTGCTGGTTTTAACTTTCCATAAACTGCGTCAGTTACTAGTTCTTTGATGGGCTGTTACTGCTGCATGTGGTGGCTATTTGAGGATCAGGAGATGTCTGTTTGGCCTCTCTGTTTTTTCTGACTTTCCATTTTCCCCATCTGCTTTTCTCATATGAACATTGCACTTTGTTGTTCTGCTATCAAGCCTAGTCGTCCTTTCCGGTCGGTGTGCAACGAGGAGAAAGAAGAGCAGGATTTCCAAAACCGATACACGTGGAGTACTGTACGAGGCGGCAATCAAGTTTTTGGGTAGCGTCTTCGCGTGATCACTCAAGCTGTTCTCTGTTGACCACGTCTTCATCCTAGTACACATCGTCGGCATCTACTACGACTACTTCCTCGATGTTGACTATATCCAAGGAGCTGCTTCCGCGACACTGATCAGATCGCTCTCGTGGAAGCTTGTGTTCATCAACCCAACAAGTAAGTTGTGCGTACAACTTTTAATTATGAGAAATATCTTTTTTATATGAAGTACATGATAGACCTACTAGTTTTAGTGTTTGCATCATGTCTATCCTATGTGGTATTCATCCTAATAAGATATGAACATAATACTTATCGCAATTTTTCAACACGGGAGAGGCCGAGCCGTAGGATCTTGATTCGAGGAGCGGACGACAGATTGAGGGGTGAAATCACGACGTGGTCATCACCATCCCCCTGAGCCACACGTGGTGTCAACGTTGGCAGCTCGATGACAAGTGGGCGTGGCAGGAGCTGCCACACCACCTCCTCGAACACATTTTGCGCTGGCACAGTCGCCCCCGACTCCACCTTTGCCGACACCGCGAAGACGGCAATGGCCGCGGCAATGAGGAGCATCACGAGAAGCAACAGGTGGCCACCGTGGCGCGTTGCGGGCTTGGGTCATGCGTTGGGTGCTAGGCCACCTTCATATCGAGGAGAGGCTGAGCCGCAAGGTGCCGGGGAGAGCCTGAGCCCTAGGATTTCATTCGAGGAACGGACGACAGATGAAGGGGTGAAGTCACGCCGTGACTTCATGAGGTGAAGTTAGAGGAACTTGGTCCGTCGAAAAGCAAGGTAGGAGGATAATGGGGAAAATGCAAAATTGCATGCACTTGTACACACACGGCTTATCTTAACCGTCTATCTCTATCACTTGATACTCATTTATCTATTGATTCTTCTTACCTACCTTATAATTTTTTTTACCTACTTCTCTAATACGATTCTCAACGCAAATGAATAGTCCTTGATAAGCCATGCATGTGTGCTTATGCACATGTGAAAAATTCCTTGTATTGTTTGGGGAATTTCTCGACTCAGGGCCTGCTTATTTTTTATTATGATTTCAGGATTCTGATTTTAAAATTAGAATCAAAAACAAATATGCTGATTCTACAATTTAGATTCTATAATCTAGAGGTAGATTATGCTATAATCCATAATCCAAAGAAAGGTTGCTTCTGGATTATAAATTGTGACATATTTACCCACCATTATCATTATAAACATAATGTTTCATTTTTTTCTCCCTTCGTTCTCTCCCTGCTCTCTCCCTCTTAATGCTGATCCGAGCTCCCGCCAGCCTGAGCTCCCACCGACTCAAGTTGCAGTTGGGCTCACCAAGGTGGGGAGGTGGTGGATCCGGTCAGAGTCGGAGGAGTGTTGGTGGCGGGGTGCCAGATTTTGGGGTTGCACCAGTGGGGAGCAGAGGTGAGCGATGACAGGCGTGGTGGCTATGGAATTGGGCGTGGCCAGTGTAGCCGAGGCAGCAATATTGCCCAAGGACGACATCAGGGTCACAATGTTGCATAGTGAAGAGCCTCTTGACGATGCGATCGCCTCCAGATCCGCCATCCACCACAGGAAGAGGAGCGAGGAGAAGATGGAGAGCGGAAGAGCAAAGAGCCCAAGCTTGCGTCATGATACGGTAGTGCGGCAATCTGTTGAGTGAAATCGGTAGGGTAATTAGATAGGAGCATGATGAGATCGCCGACATTGAAAGAGATGGTCGAAGCCGCGACCATCGATGGCGAAGGTGATGCTATGTGGAGAGCGAGTCTATAGGGGAGGGGAAAGAAGAGAGAGATTATAATAATTTGTTTGTTTTAGATTCTATAATTTAGATTCTAATAATTTAAATTTTAGATTGTGAGAATTATAATATGGAGCGTTAGAACCACAATAAAAATAAACATGGTATGGGAGGAGTTGGATGAATTTGAACACGTATATCGAAAGAGGGGGGATGAAGAGTGACGTCGGAGAGATGGGGTTGAACAAGTCGGACTTTTATGTAAGGAGGCCATCCAGTTTCGCAAGAGCTGGAACGCTCAATGGGCCTGCATCTACGTTTCTTTCGAGGACATCAGTGAGTTCTCGATTAAATTGTCTGCATCTGTATTTTTTTTTGTAAACTAGGGTTGGTTTTAGAATCTCGATCGATTGGTACTTTCTAATACCATCCAGGGATTTGTTTCCTCCCTCGGGAATAGAAGATAGATGTTAGTAGAAACGTACATGTGATAGGATCAGAACTTGGCCACTAAACAACAATAGCTTAGATGCCATCATCCCTGCACATGTTGATCTTGTCATAGTTGTCATTATTAATGCTGTTGCTACTGGTCTCGATGCTAAACTCATTCGGACTCTCCCTGCATCATTTGGGCTATGCACTTTGCTGCTCAATGTTTACCTGTTCTTTTGCTTCAGTTTACCTATTATTTATTTAATGATGTTGCATGCAGCATCCATATTTGGTACTGACAGGTCCTACCCATGCTATTGTGGCGGAGAACCTTGAATCGGACCCTGTGATCCTCGAGGTCGATCTAAAAGTGACGGGCACTATCGAATACGAGGATAAATAATTAAGCTTTCTAGCTGTGCCATTAACATTCTCTTCTGGGTTTGGTTCGCGCCAGTTTGAGTGCACTAGCAAGCATAACACACTGTAGCTTATACTTGGAGAAATTATATATGTTACACCGTATCTGTGGACGCCACAGTATTTATTCGAGTCATTGATGGCTTATGGCCAGATGGTTTCGTGCTCAATTTGCTGCCCGTACCTCAAGTCAGTTACTTCAATTTAGTTTTATAATTCACTATCATTTTTTGTCCTATGATTTGTGGGTCTCACATGTTAATAGAAAAAATAGTAAATTATATAAAACTATAAATATTATGTCATTTGTAACACAAAACTATAAGTACTATGACTAATAACATAAAACTACAAGTATTGTATATTAATTTTACACAAAACTCAATTTTAATTAGATTCACCTAAAAAATGGTCTTACATTTCTCAAAAATCCTAAAACTTTTTTGTAAGTGTTTCATAATCCATGTGCAATTCATTTTAATTATATTCACCTAAAAATTATGTGTAGAATTTAAACTAAAATTCTCTAAAAATACTATTTTTATAACTCCTAAAAATTGTTAGGGCCTCAAATAGAATCCCAAAATTATGGAAAAAATCATTAATACTCTTCTTGTATGATGGACTGATTTATAAAATTATTTCTATCCTATATGAAAATATTTTTAGAAATTAGTCCAATTATTTCAGATTTTTTGGATTTTATTTTAGGCCCTAACAATTGATAGGAGTTATAAAAATAACTTTTTTTTTTGAAAATTTTAGTTTAAATTTTACACAATATTTTTGGATAAATCTAATTAAAATAGGTTGCACATGAATTATGGAATACATATAAAAAAATTTAGGATTTTTTGAGAAATATAAGATCATTTTTTAGTGAATTCAATTAAAATTGGGTTTTATATGAAATTAATATATAATACTTTTAGTTTTGTATTATTAGGCACAATATTTAAAATTTTATGTTACAAATGACTCAATACTTATAGTTTTGTACAATTCACTAAAAAAATTCAAAATTTAATATTTTATTCCTTCCAAAATTCTCTAAATTTGTGAAAATAGAGAAAATCGTCCTACTTGACTTTGGAGATGACGAGGTGCCTGTTGATGGTGATGGCTATATGGATCTTTCCCGTCATGTTGTTCCTGTGGAAGTTCGTGGAAAGCTCATGGCAAGATGATAGCATGGCTGCGGAAGGAGGTGTTCACGCCTGAGGAAGCAGGCAGAAGCTATGAGCCTATTTGGTACAGATTTTCTTCATCTAAATTTTTTGTTAAGAGTGATTTTCTGAAAAAAGTGATTTTATGGTTGAAAATAATTCTACAGTGATTCTCTAAAATAAAATATATTAAAGAAGTGATTCTGTACGGAAAGTGAATCAGAGGAAATTATTATTTTTAACTCTTCAGCTTCTAGTTTATTTTATAAAATCACTTTCACAGATTTCATTCAAAAAATTAAAAACTAAAAACTACTATTTATCAGAACTCATTTTAATTTTATCCGAAAAACTACTACCAAACAGATCCTACGTGGAAATCCTTGTCGCGGGGTCGCTCGTCCTGAGCTTGAAGAGGTTGACAAGTGATGTGATTGTTGCGCCTCAGTGCTCACAGTGGTATGCTAATTGAAGTTTCGGAATCCGTACGGTGGTGCTGTTGTAAACTGCAACTCGAATCTCTACATTCTACAACTCCCCACTCCGTACGGAGTCGCCTGATCATAAACACCAAACTCACGGAGCTCCACAGCACGGACACGTCGCATTTAGCACTTGGCGTCTGATGGATTGGGGATGAGGTGTACTCGCCCCGCAGGGGCTCCGAGCAGCTATTTAGATAAAATTAATTCTAATTTATTGCTTAATTATGCTGAACACTCCTGCAATTTAAATAGAGCCAGAGCTTTACAATTTATCTTCCGATCCTATCTGTAACTTAAACTGAATAACAAACTGAATCTTCAAGCTAGCAATCTCTTATCCCTAACTAAAGATTCTATCAAACTAACTACTAACTAAAGTTTATCTCTAACCTTCTACCGAAGAATCCTGCTCCTTGTTTCAGCCCCGACAGCTCCTTCTTTCATCGCATGCATACATGATCAAATGGGTCATTCGGGCCGACCCGGCACGGACCCAACTCGGCACGACCCGGCTACGGCACGGTCCGAACGGTCCATCTACTGTAACGGGTCGTGCCGTGCCGGCCCACGTGCCTCCCCCTCGGCCCACGGCACAGCCCGTCGGCGACCGTGCCGTGCCGGGGCGGCCTGGGCACGATTTCGGCCCGGCGGCACGGTCGGCCTGACGAGTCGAAATAGATAAAAATATATATAGAAAATGAAAAAATATATAAAAATATAAAAATGTATAGAAAAGAATATATAGAAAATAGATAAAAATATAAAAAATAGATAAAAATAGCTACAAAATTAAAAAAATATATATAAATAGTGCCGAGCCGGGTCGTGCCGAACCGTGCCGGCCCGGCTCGGTCGGGGCGTGCCTACAGTGCCGTGCCTCAGACCAGCCCAGTAGACATGACCCATTTGGACATCTTTAATCACATGTACATGCATCCGACAAAAGCGCCTACAACATTTCCATCTGCCTGGCGAAATAGCTCGTCCTCGAGCTAGAACTCCGAATATTGTTATGTAAACCCCTCCAATAGCTCTCAGGTAGCATCCGCGGCGAACCCATTGCACCAGAACTTGCCACATGCCCCAGTTGAGTCACGAACGCACAATTTTAGCAAGAAGTACTCGACCATGCTTAATGGGAGGTAATCGGACAATATCCGTCAAAGGATCTCCATAATATTTCTTCAGAAACACCGTATGAAAGACATCATGAATTCGAGCTCTAGCCTATGCAAACAATAAGCCATCGGACCGATCTGTTTAGTGATTTGGAATGGCCCATAATATCGAGGAGCTAGCTTCCTAGCGGATTGATCTATGATAGCTGTTGTCGTCTGATGAGAGAAGCAAACGTATATCTCCAACTCTAATTTCCGTTAGTCTATAATCAATATGTTCAAATAAAATTCTAAATCAACTTAAATCACATCAAAGCTCATATAAAAACCGAAGATCATCAAACCAAAAATATATCAATATCAATCACTTATCATAAATAAACTAAAACATATTTTAACTTAATTTCTTATCGTGAATAAATAAACCATGTATCTGTGTTCTTTCGTGTGACTGGTTGCGAGTCGAACTTGTCATGGCTACTGATCTTGGTTCCTAGATTGGCATGGGGCATGATAGGCACACCGTTCACGGGGTGATCTTCCATTCATGTTTTAAGGCACGGATTATCTACGAGAATGCTGCACTCCCACCACGAATGTCATGCGTCAACTGGTACATCCTCCGCAGCCTGGCGCAACAACCTAGAAACATTTCCTACAGCCAGCACGATCATGTTCTACAGAAGAACACAACCTAGTAAACTCGAAAGAACCCAACTCATTAGCAGGCCTAATGGACACATGTCTAAATAATTGTAGGTTATACTTCTTCTTAAGATAAGAGTATATTGAAGAGTTTTGGTTCAGATCTAACTGACTTTTACTTCTTCTAATGATTTTTTTTTCTCTACACGTTTCTGCATCCCGGAGTCGCCTCGGTGGTCCTACTGTACGCACAACATCATCAGGTCAATAATAGTTTTCTAAGCTTCTGGACTAAATCTTTCTTCAGATTTCTAGTTCTAGTTGTCGTTCTTGATTCAATCGATGTGACGCTCAATTTCACAGCACAAAAGAGCAATTTTGCATCGATCATCCACATTTAATCTGGCAAGTCCGATCCCAAATTCCCAGCAAGTCGCCGACTCCGTACAGAAATCACCTTACTCGAGCAACCCACTAAGCATGTTTGGATTGCTGCTACTGCTAGTCTGACCAAAATATTGGTTATGCCTAAGTTTTTGTGTGTGTTTGTGTTAGATTATATGATATAGGCAATATAAGGATCTGGTTGTTACAGTAGGATAATATTAGATTTCATTTTATCATTAAGGCTGTCTAATATCTAAGTCATATGTATTGTATATATTTCGTCCTCGATGCTCAATATAATATACATAATATTTCACCAATTATATTCTTTCAACATGGTATCACTTTAGATTTCAGTTCTAGCCCTAAATCCACCGCTTCTGCCACGCTGCCCATGGGGAGATCAATCTCCGTGATCTCCACCGGGGGTTGCGCAACCCGAAGTTAGATTTTTCACGGCCGATCCCATTGATCTGCTGCCATCTTCACGTCGTCTAGCACCAGGAGGCCCCTCCGTGCATGCGTTTCTCGTCGACCACGCGTTCCTGGATCAATCGTGTCGCTCCTCGTCATCCATCGAACGCTCGTCGATCTGCCATGTGTGTGCCGATCTACACCCTCGTCACTCGTGCATGCCTGCAACTCCGTTGATCTATGTGCCACGTGTGTGGTCGTGTCGACGGGTGCCCTTATTCACGTGGTCGTGGTCGTGATCTGCTTGCATGTGCACATGGTCCTTATCTGCGTGCGCATCACTGATGGGGTTGCGCCATTGTCGCTCGTGCGTGCCACGCCGTCAGTTGCACGCATCGCTAGCTTCCCTACTCCTACTATAATTTTTTTACCGATCAGAGATCAGTTTGCGTCGCCCATCGCCTGTCGATCTCGCGCGCCTTTGCTCTAACATCGGTGTCGACTCCACCGGCCGGCTCCTCATCTTCACCCGTTCGGCATGGCTAGGCGTGCGGCGCCCTAGGGACGCCTTCATGCGCCGCCGTCCGACTACCCTGTCCGCACACCCTCGTCGCCAGATCGTCATCGCCTCCACCAATCGGGACCCTCTGCCTTTGAAAGTGCATCTATCCTCTAAGTGTGGTTTTAGTAATTAATGATAATACTTATGGACTAACAATATTGTTGAGAATTGTTAATATGTTGTTCTATAGGTGATTGTCGGAGGATTAACTCTTGTCGCAGGGATCCCGAGAGACCCCTTTTTAGAGATTCGGCCGGGGGGATGATCCTGAATAAGTTCGTCGGAGAAATAAATGGAAACGAGAGTAAATGCAACGGCCGGTGGTGGGTGTGATGACCTAGTGCAAAAAGAAGTAAATGCACCAGAATTTAGACAGGTTCGGGCCGCACGGAGGCGTAATACCCTACTCCTGTATGGATGTAATAACTGTCCTGAGGGAGTCCCTCAAGGATGTTGCTGGTTACAAGAATATTAGCCTAACTAGAGCTTGAGGCTACTTGTTCTTCGGTTGGAACTGTACTCAACCTAGCACACAGTGTCTCTCGTTCTTCCTTGTTGACGTTGTGCTTTGTATGTTGTGTTGTTCTGTGTATCCTCTACTGTTTTCTCCTTGTCTTCTCCTCTGTGCCACCGGCTCTTTTAAGCACTCGCCGGCTGCGACATGCCCCGAACGGGAAGGAGGGGGGCACAAGTTTCAAGACGCCGCGAATGGGAAAGGTGTCATCATTTCTTCTAGGTGAAGTGACCGGGGGGTGAAAAATGCGTCGCACGCCCGGTCACCTATCACCATAAACGCCCTGGCAACGAGCACCGTGGAGAGGGCCCACCGGGCAACCACAGAGCAACCCGGCGTGCCCGTCCTGTCTTGTTCCTCTGTCACAGCAGGACGACAGATGGAACGCCTTGATCCTTGCGATGTTATCCCGAAGCAAGCCGGATGGCGCGGGACGGGACTCGTGCAATTAATGGCCCCACGCCTCTCTGCCAAAACATGGTAGGAACTGACGCTGCGGCGAGATCAGTTGGATGTGTCAGGCCACGCACGTTCATTAAATGCGGCCTCGAACCTCTGACTAGCAGACACCCCATCGGTGGGCCCCTCGGGGGCCTTTCTGGGTCGTCGAGGCACCGAGTGCTCGGGGGTACTGTTCACGTCCCCGAGCACTCTCTCCCGAGAACGCCTATCCTTGTCCTCGGGGTACCGGGTGCTCAGGGGGTACTGTTCACCTCCCCGAGCACTCTCTCCCGAGCACTCTTATACGAACCTTCGGGGAACCGAGTGCTCGGGGGCTGCCACGTGCAGCCCCGAGCACTCTCTCCGGAGCACTCTTTGTGTGGAACCTCGGGGAACCGAATGCTCGAGGGCTACTGCCCGCAGCCCCGAGCACTCTCTCCCGGAACTTTAGCTCTTCTGTTCATCGGGGGACTAGGGTGCTCGGGGGTGACCAGGCACCGACCCGAGCACTTTCTTCCCGGTACTTAGACTCCGCGGATCATCAGGGAACTGGGGTGCTCGGGGACCAGTGACTGTGGCCCCGAGCACCTTCTCCCGGGACTTGAACTTTCCTCACCCCGCAGGAGGGACCTCGCGGGATGGCGCCATGTGGCGGATGGCTGGCCTGGCCTCGGGACTCAGGGACCCCCGGTTCTTGATACACCGACAGTGATATATGGAGAAGAGATATGTATCAAGATGAATGAGCTCTAGGTGATACTCGGATAAGTTAATGATAATATCTATAAACTAACAATGTTGTTAAGACTTGTTAATAGATTATTTCATAGGAGATGCATAAGTGATAAGACATGGATTCAATGAGTAATGCCATGAAGATCAAAGATATTCATCAAGATAAATGAGCTCTAGATTATGCTCATAAAAAGAAGAAGAAGCTCAAGAAGATTAACAATAAATGTGAAGGCTAAGTCACTTATAGAAATTAAGTGACTTAAGGTATAAAGTTATTAATGAAGTTTTATAGATTAACCCATATGTTTTATGCTTAAGAGTGAGTTATGGTTAGGATCTATAATAAGGTATGAGTTGACATATCCAATATACCAAGAGTAAAGAACAAAGGTTGGACTCCATAAATGATAAAGTGAATTCATTGAAGTTTTCGGATACAAAATGGTTTTTTGGGGCAAGACGATAAAAGGCAAGCGATACTCGGTTACGATGGACCATCCGGTGGTGAACGGCAAGCAAATAGCTTCGCGTCGAATGACCAAGATGGTGGTGAAGAGTGAATGAAGATTTTGCATCAATGGACCGTGCGAGGCTATATAAAGTTATGGGTAATTCGCATCAATCACATGAAGAATCAAGAAGAGAATGAGTGAAGATTATATGAACGTTGGCAACCCTCAAGGTTTGAAAAAAGAAACGGTACTAGAAGGTATTTAAAGGCTCAAGGTGGTTCAAACGTGTTTTTCATTTGAATTTGAGTATATGTAAGACGCACTATTAAGAGGAATATGACATTTCTCAATACTTAAAAGTATCTAACCAACCTAAAGTGAGAGACATAAAACACGCATGAACATCGGGTAGTGCTAACTTGTGTTTATGTTGAGAGTTCGTTTTAAGAATATGGTGCCAAAAGTGTGAAAGTGTCCGAATCAGGTTTGGGAGTGTTCCTATTTTGATCTAATGTGTTTGAGATCATAATTTCTGGTGGGATAGATAGCCTCTAAATAAACTTTTCGTAGAGTCTAAAATTATCAAAAGCGGACATCATGATCAAAAGTTATCATCGTTTTTCAGATGGTCGATTGTGCTGATTTCAAATGTTCTGAATTGGTCAGAAGTTTCGGATTACATCCGGTTTGGGGTTCTCTGTCATGGTCTGAAGTTTCAATCCGGAAGTTCTAGATTGAACCCAGAAGTTCCAAATTTTGTGGTTAGTTTAGAGGTTCCGAATAGGGGTCCTCAGGTGGGTCTAACCTGTGTAATCCGAAAGATCTGGATTATATTGTATGTTGATTTTAGCGAGTAGTTTTTTATGGTTGGGTATAAATACCCATCACCCCCTCTTTGTTGTGCTACTGGAGAGCAAGTAAGCATAACTCCCATCTTGAGCATTCGAGTTCATTGACAAAAAGTTTATCGTCGCGTTTGTTACTCTTGGATCTTAGAGCTCCTAGGCGGCTAGGCGTTGGCAAGCACCCAATGTTGTGATGTGCCACGGGAAGTTTATGAAGGCTTAGATTTCGCCTCCGTAAGGGAAGAAATCAAGAGTGAAAGCTCAAGCTTAAATGTGACCGAACTTGGTGAGAAAAAGAGTTGAAAGAGACCTAACTCAAGTGTGATCGAGTCCCTTAACGAAGACGTAGGAACCTCAAGTGGAGGTGTCTGAACTTCGCGAAGCACATTGCACGTCTACGCTCTTTGTTTGCTTGTTCTTGAGTTATTACTCCCTATTTGTGCAAATTTGGTCAATCTACTGGTTCGTGTAAAATTGACTGCAGGTACTCCTTGGATATGTTTGGAATTATCATTTGAAACACATAACTTCATTTGGTTTGAGCTAGAACTCATTATGCGTCATTTAATTTCAGTTTTACTCTCAACCCGGAAGTTCTGGATTGATTCTGGATTGAAATCGAAAGATCCTGATTTAACCCGAAAGTTCCTGATTCTGTATAATCTACTGCCAAATTTTAATTTTGTAGGAACACCTAGCATCCCCTCTAGGCGACATTAGTGTCCTTTTAGCCTCGACCGCACTTAGTCTGATCAGCCGATCGCATGCGATTCATCCTGGTTGATCGGCAACGGCTCCCGTCCTCCTCGTTCACAAGTATGCACGTCTTCCCGAGCACCGGGGCTACTGCTATGTCGCTTTTGGGCCATAGTGCTGTCGCTTGTGGTCATACCTTTGCAGCGCTGTTGCGCCCTCCCTGGCACGGTTTGGACAAACAAAGGATCCCGTCATCGCCCTACATCACCGTCCTCGCACACCACGACACTCCAGCTGATCGCCGCCACCTCTCTCAGCGCGTCATCGCCTTAGTCGTTGACGCCCTTAGTCTTCGTCATGCTGTTCAGGTGTTCTTCACCAGATTTTTTGAGCATCGTTATCACGCTCTCTCAAACACTGGCATCACCGCTCCTGGCAGCTGGTTCCACCTCCCTCTACCGCCTTCGTCTAGCATGACCTTGCCACCAACGTCGCAATCTCCTCCCCAACTCCTTCGTCTACTCCGGGAATTGTAGGCTACATCGGCACTCTCCTCCTCACCGCTTTGCGCACCGCAACCGTCGAGACCTTCTCTGCTAGTCTCTGACGTATTCCCAAGCTTGGTAAACCCATTGCACGCCTCATGCTTTACGGCCTCGACTGCGTTGACTTCGGCATCAACCTCTTCTCAGCGATCGTATCATCTGCGTCACCATCTTCTTCTCTCAGGCCTCCTTGCGCCCCACACCATGGCGCCTTCTTGCACCCGTGGCTCATGTGCGGCTCCATCGACCACGACAACCCTAACTACTGTTACGTTGACCACTACTATCTCACGAACGGCATCCTTGACCACATCTACCCACCTCGCTCTCGACTACCTCGACATTAGGCACAAAGGGCTACCATCTGTATGAGCAACTCGTCGATCTCTCCAGTCGTAGCGTCTGCAACGCGTTGTTTCGACTACGGGCGATGTCATTCGTCAATCTCTCTAGTCTCATCGTCTACGACGTTATCGCATGCGACTACAGGAGGATATTAGAGTATATGGTATATGATACACAAGGATCCAGTTGTTATAGTAGGATATGATTAGATTCATCTTATCTCTAGAGTTGCTTGATATCTAAGCTATATATACTCTACATATTACATCATCGAGTCCTAATGCAATATATATAATATTCTACCAATTATATTCTTCCTACGGTTTGGATGGGGATAGAAAATTAGCTCGCTCAATCCAGGTTTAGCATGCCTAATTCATTTTTCGAACACACGCAGGAGAAAATGCGGGGTCAAAATCATCTGCTAACGAATCGGATTCCAAAACACATATATTAGCAAAGTT
This sequence comes from Phragmites australis, assembly GCF_958298935.1. Classification (NCBI taxonomy): domain Eukaryota; kingdom Viridiplantae; phylum Streptophyta; class Magnoliopsida; order Poales; family Poaceae; genus Phragmites; species Phragmites australis. Next base: position 3,492,985 of record NC_084935.1, read on the forward strand.
CAAATTGCTATATCTACTAAACAATATATGTAAATTGCAATCTATTTGCACAGTTATATTCCTTATAATTAAATATACAAAATAATATCTAACTTAAGTATATTTCGTCAAGAAACAAAATAATGACATGTGAGTCACACTCACAACTTTAGCTCACAACATTTTCAAACAGTATTTTCAAACGTGTCATGCTCTCAACTTTAACAAGAATTAACAAGATTGAAATCCAAACGACATTTTCAAATAGTATCTTTTTCCCACATTTTTTGCATTACCTATGTTTTAGTGACACTAAAATTTTAACAGAACTAATTTAGACTCAAACCAAATAATCCCTGCATACTAGGACATAACATTACAAGTTTACAACACACGTCTAGATCTGGCACTTGGCGCGCGCGATCTGCTCGACGAACCTCTCGAGGTTCCCGCGCGACGACCCGCCCGATGCAACCGCCTCCGCGGCCTTCAGCTTCCACTCCGCCGCCCTCCTCCTGGCCGCCGCGCCCCTCCCCTCACTGCCCATCAGCTCCCTCACCGCGGCCTCAACCTCGCCACGCCCCGCCTCGCGCGGCATCTCCAGCCCAACCCCCCACTCCTCGCACGCGTAACGGCAGTTGGTCACCTGCTCCGAGAAGAAGGGCCAGCACAGCATCGGCACGCCGGCGCGGAGGCTCTCCAGTGTCGAGTTCCACCCGCAGTGGCTCAGGAACCCGCCCGTCGCGCGGTGCTCCAGCACCGCCTCCTGGTCGCACCACCCTACCGTCAGGCCGCGCCCCGCCACCGCCTCCGCGAACCCCGCCGGCAGCGCCCACCCGCCGCCGCCGTCGCGCACCATGTCCGGCCGAACTACCCACAGGAACGGGCAGCCAGCGGCGGCCAACCCCCACGCGAACTCGTCCATCTGTTCGCTCGTCACCACCGTGATGCTCCCGAAGTTGACGTACACCACGGAGCCCTCCGCGTGGCCGTCCAGCCACGCCGCGCACCGGTCATCGTCCCTCCACAGGCTCGAGGTGAGGGACGGGAGGTACGACGGTGGGGAGACCTCCGGGCCGAGGGGACCAATGGTGAAGGTGTTGGGGAGGCGGGCGCGGATGGCGTCGAGGGCCGGGCGCTCGAGGTCGTCGAAGGTGTTGAGGAGGATGCCGTCGGCGGCGGGGGAGTCGAGCTCGCACTGCTTGATGTTAATGGTCAGCATGGTGTCGTCGGCGTCGGTGGTTCGGATGAACGTCGGGAGGTCGCGGAGGCGGGCGCTGGGCAGCATGCCGGCGATCCAGTCCACCTGGGTGTCAAGATATCCGTTGGTGAAGCAACTCTCGTCTGTTTGCATGTGTGTGCACAAGAAAAACCATAAGCTCGGTTCACTTCAATAGCCGTGCAATAATAGCCAATATGCATATGAATGTGTATCTGGTTAAGGTCCTATTTATTTTTTATTTTAATTATGAATTGTAGCTTAAAATAAAATAAAAAACAAACAGTTATAATATAAAAGCTGATTTTCATAATCACAATTCAAGTCATACTTCAAAATCTTATAATCTACAATCTGGTGGAAACAAGCTTCCACGAATTCTACAGACTGAACTGAACTCTCATAATTTAAAGATAAAACAAGCATATACTCAGTTTATATTCATCTAAGTTTTTGTCTATTTTTTAGTTAGTTTGAGAATATGTGTAACTAAGAATCTGTTTGGTTAGGTTAAAGCTTTTAAAAAAAACTGTTGTTGAAAAGCTATATTTGAATTGACTTTTGATACGAATGAAATGTATAATATATGTAGTACCTTTTAGAACATCATTCCTTATAAACTCCTCCAAGGCAGCTTATAGATTCTAGTAATAATGACAGTTTTTACTTCTCAAAAACTATTTTCAAAAACGGATAGCTCGGTTCAGCTTTTTGTTTGTAAGTAGCAGAAAATAATAAAAGCTAAAACAAACATGATCTAAAACCCCGAAGCATGCAATTAGGTGACAAGAATCATTTTAGACACTACTTAAAAAAACTCCTTCACTGTCGGCCCATAAATGGTTTTCACTGTCAGTTTTAGAGCCGAGCTGGGCACCAAATCGATCTTTTTGGACTAAAAAAATAGAAAAAAAAGATTGCACCTGAGGAACCCCATGCCCGCGTCGTCGCAAGTCACAAGTCACGCGATTTTTCACGCACGTGTAGTTCATAGCACTCAAACTCGGAACCTCTCAGCTCACGCGATACATCATTACCATAACTCCATAGAAGTACTAGTGATACCATTAGCATATACAATTATTTTAATATTTTCTGTCTGAAACTTTAAACGATTATTTGGATATCTAAATAATATTAAATGAAAAAAATTTCTACTACAAAGTTGTAGATCTCATCGAGAGCTACAATTTTGATATAAAGTTTGTCCACATCCAACTTCGTATGAAAAAGTTATGAATTTTTTAAAATAACAATTCTTTTCGAATAACATTTTAATGTCAATCCATGATACGAACCGGCAGTAATATTCTATCACTGCTGTATTACTGTTGGCTCGTAAGAAATCGGCAGCGATGAGCTGGTATATAAACCTATTTCTGTAGTAGTGGGATAATTTTTCGAAAACAATGGCAGTCCATATTAATTTATGGGTTATGTAAATGAGGATCCTATTTAATCATTCGTCGTCTTAGATCAAGGGTTCACTTTTTTCATTTGTAAAGTGCACATCTCCTTGCTGCCCTGATAATTTACCTGACACCTATTTGTTTTTTGAACGAGAACGAAGTAACCGAGATTTTAGAAGTCATGCAACTTGAACTATCGTACTTAAATTATGTAATCGTTCTCCAATTGGTCTGGTCTGATCATATAGTCAATCAGCTATCTGCAGCACATACCAGCGGGACACCATTAACTCAGCTGGCCCATTTGATATTTTTTTATTTAGTTTTTACACAGTGCGCCGTTTTTGTGGAATAGAATAGGTTATCGCCTGATGCATGGTACATATGGAGCTGAAACAAGAGGTGGATTAGATGAGCACGCCACTAATCACTGACAGTGACTTCTGAAAGTTAGTGGGCAAATACAATATTTAGCAATAAACCCAATGACAATCGAACAATCTTATCTTCATGCTCATCTAGCATTAGGTTTCTTTCTTGTGAATTTTGAAGTATATACTATAACGATGCTTGTGGACTATTAGTGCGTATGATGGGACATAATTTTCATAAAAAATATTATGGAAGACTTGGATGCCGTCGGGTCACTAATACCGTTAACTAAGAGATCAAAACTCCATCACCGTGCATTGGGATGCGCATCCGTTCAACCTAGTGGAGTTAGATGTAAGGCTCATTTTCAACTGAAGAGTTTAACCCATGCAAGAAAAGAGCAAATGTTCACGATGAACATAGGAGCTTCATATGACACCCAATTTAGTCATCTTTCAGAAGCTAAATCAATTCAAATGCAAATTAATTACTATCTAAAAGAATTGATGTTTAGTTAGTTAGAACTTAGCTTATGATACAAAAGAATGCAAATTAATTACTATCGAGATGATGTTTAGAACTTATTAGCTGCTGATCGATTTACCTTTGAATGGCACGTAGCCTCTCTTGACAAGCTGATCAAAGTTGAGGTATGCCAAGACTCCGCAGCCGCTCGGCGTGAAGAATAGGTAGGCCTGGAGCCCCATCTCCTTGGCGACGTGCACCGCGTACCCCATGGCGCCGTCGGCGACGACGCAGCTGACCGGTGGGACGTTGTCCGCGCGGCCGAGCCGCTCCACGAGCTCCCGGACGACGGCCGGGCCCGTCCGCCGCGTGGCCTCGCAGAGCGCCCAGATGTCCTGCGTGGCGTCGAGGTCGGCAGGTGGCAGCCCGTCGGGGATGGTCTCGAATCGGAGTCCCTCGGCGCCCGCGTCGAAGGCGCTGGGACCCCGCGCGCGGAGGAGGCGGCCGTGGTTGTACTCGGTGTGGACGAAGGTGACGTGGAAGCCGCGCGCGTGCAGGGCCTTGGACAGCTTCAGGAACGGGTTCACATGGCCCTGCGCCGGGTAGGGGATGAGCAGGACGTGCGGCTTGGCTCTGGCGGGCTGCGGCTGCGGCTGCGGCTGCGACGACACCATGGTTTCTCAGCTCTGCCTGCTTGGTTCGGCTGGGTTCAGAAGATGGGACGAAGAAGATACCAATTGGTGTGAGGCCAAGTAAGTCGGTGCCTTCAAATTTATTTTTTGTAGGAAGGGATGGCGCAAGGGGGATTATTTTTGTTGTCATGCGGTGTGGACCATGGAGCTGTTAAACACTACAAATAGTTGTTTAAAAAGAAAAATATTAGATAATAAAGTCCAAAAAATCGAGACCAACAATAGAGCTTTTTTTTAAGAACCTCTAATACAATGTGCAGATACGCACATACTCACAACACCAATTTCCGATAGAAGATCCATGGATCATACTCCCTCCCCCAATGAGCAGTGGGTCCATCCTTCTTATGCCCAGCATCCAACCATTAACCAAGAGACAGCTTCCATCCTCTCTATAGGCGCGATTGGATCCCTTTTCGCCACTTATCTTATCTAGCTGGGCAAGAAATCATACCTAAATGAGTCAAATTGGCTCTTCGTCAAAAGCAAAGCTAGCCTAGCTCGGCAAGACGAGCCAACAAACGAACCAAACGCGTCCTGTATGGTCACTTCTGCTAAAGTGAACTGAGATGGCACCGTTGTGCGTGCATCTATCGATATTGAATTTTAGAAAATAATAGTTTACTAGGAAACGGCTCACTTCTGGTTGAAATCGAAAAATGTTGGGTTCTCGTGAAAAGTAGCTTATCGTTAAAGATTGGCATTGGTACATGGGCCTGCACTGTCGTGGTTCGTGAATGGATGGAGGTAGGCTAGTAGTGAGCCCAAGACCTTCGATACCGTACTGGACCATACCAGGCCCAGACAAAAATGGTAGCATTCGACGAGCACTTAGGCCACAGGCAGTATGGTTAGTGTCTCAGTGACTCGGTCGGTGACGGTGCCAACAAAATGCCACGGCAAGTAGCCTAGATCAACGAGGGGCCGTTCAGGCATCTTGTCTCAGTTCAGAAACCAAACAGCCCGATAATTTCTCGAGATAGATCCAACGATGCACAATAATTTTGTAGATACAAAAATTAAGATTGTCTCAGTCTCTGCATCATAAGATGCACGCGTGAAGCACTGCCTAGTATGGTAGGGTCTTCGGCTCTTCGCAATTGTGGAGCACAACCTGCACCATAAGATGTGTGCAGTGAGAGGATCAGGCAAGTACAAGCTTCAATTCCGACCGTTTATTTTTTCTGAAGAAAATAAAGGGATCGTATTTTTTTAATGGCGCGATCCTATCTACGCGGTCTTTCAGGAGACAGGCGCTAGTGCAGGATGGGGAAAATTGTGAGATCAGACATCGCTTTCTTGCTTGACCTCATGTAAAACGTTGGGGGTTAGGGCCGGGGGTAGGTGAGGAACGGTGCCCAGTGTGAGGTTATACTAAGCATATTCCGGTGGAGCAGAGATGCAGGAGCACAAGTGCATCTGGACTGGTCAAAGTTCTATCTGGTTCAATTCAAACATGCCGGTCCATATCCTGAAAAAAATAAACGAACTTTCCAAGCAGCCTCCTCTGTGATATTTTAGTTTGTCCATTCAGTGACGGACGCAGTCCTGTGAAATAGGGACCGTCGTTCTCATTCACATTCACATTTACATTTTATTTCTTTTTTCTTCTTCTTCTTTCTGTTTTCTTTTCCTTTCTCCTCGTAGACCTCTAATCTTAATCTTCAGACAGCCTCCTCTGAAATATTTAATCTGTCTATTCAGTGGCGGACGTTGTCTCAGAGAATAGGGAATCTCTTCTTTCTCCTCTTTTTTTTCGAAACAGATCTTCTTCCTCCTTCACATTTACATTTTCTTTCTTTTTTTTTCTTCTTCTTCTGTCGTTTTTCTTTTCCTTGCTCCTACACCTTTAATTTTCAATGGAGTTTCAGCGTGGAGCTGGATGTAGATCCACCTCTGTGTCCATTGCTAACGTGCACACGGCATAAAATAACGCCGTAAATTGGCAGCAGTTGACCAATAAAACACCGTACGGGGACCGAAGTTTTCTAAGGCGTTTCGGAGCCGATCGTTGGATCCACGAAGGCTGGTAAAAGCCAACCGTAACTCTGCTGCTTGCGGCGAGGGAAAGCCGTCGGTTTGGTGAACTTCAGAGTTGGCATGCTATCCTTGAAACGGGCAAAAAGAATAACAGGTTGCAATGCGGATTGAGTCACGGGGGAATGGACGCTCGATCACTTTGATTTGGTTGGTAATCTAGTATCTGGATTTGTTAGTTCGTCTAATTTCTCGATCTGACTGTTGGGGCGAGATCTTTATCTTGACGTCAGGCGGACCCCGGCGGATAGTAAACATTGTCCTTCAAGTGCTACAGTATTTCTTTGCTGCTCCAAGAGCCACGCTCCATCCGGCGCTACAGTGATAGAGTCTCCGTCCAGTATTTTAAATTTGGAGATCATCTCTGCTCCCTCTATCACTTTTTATGTAAAATGACTGAGTATAAAGAGATGAAGAGAGTAATATATGTAGAAAATATGATAGTTATTAGAGATAAAAAAAAGAGATAATATAATAGTGTTAGAGAATAATGTAATAATATTATAGAGACGAATTTTTAAAATATCTGTTAAAAGATGGCATCAGATTACTTCTATTATCAAGCTTGACCGTGCACGCACACTAATAAAAACTAGATCACTTGTGTGGTAATCGGTGCACGTGTTATCAATTGTTGGAAAGGAAGAACCGAAGAAGCAAAGGTTTCATTTTTTAAGCTTATCATCTTATGTGGCTGCTTGTACTAATCTAGTATTAGGTGAGGAGAAAATAAAGCTTTGTGTCATCTTGTTTTGTCCCCCTTGCTAGGCATGCAGCTTGAGTTTGGAGGCATTGCAACTTTATCAGCTCTCAGGAAGCCTGTTAGTTTCCCTTTACGCTATAAGCAGTTTTCAGTAAAAATTGTTTTTAACAAAAACTTATAAATTTTAGCGATGCTAAATAGAGTCTATATCAAGAACTATGCGTTCACTTAAGAAGAAGTGTTACTTCTAACTAGACTTGATTAAGGCTCTAACAAGGCTAAATGTGTAAGTTGCTCAGGACTTGTAACCTTCCCTCACACTCTAAAATGCAGGAAAAAAAAATGTTAAGTACTTCCAGACTAATAAGAACTTTTTTAAGAATATCAGTATAATTTATAGACGTATATACACATTCACATTATCACATATTCACACTCACAGGAACTACTTAAGATCGGAGATGCTAAGTTTGAATATTGACAAATATATTATAAATATCTCACTGTCAATGAATACGTTGCCTATCATTTTTTTTAAAAAAAACTAGTTTATTAAGACATGTAAGAAGTAAACTTAGAATTTCATCCTTAATATAGGGTACAACTATCCCAATTAACAAACAGTGATAGCACCAGAAAATGAACCGAACCAGCAGAGGTAAGACCATCTCTAACTGAACCAGAGCATATTTCTAGTCCCGATGCCAACACCTGGGCGTATCTTCGAGATGCCATGACAAGCACGTTTCTCGTACGTGTGCAGGACGTACCACGTCACGTGGATCACCGTGCAATCGGAGGCGCGAACACTGCGTCCGATGCGACCGAATCGAACTCGTGCCATGTGTATGTAGCCGAGCAGGGGCCGGGGAGCCACATGGAGAGGCATATAATTGTGATGGGTCCCGGATCCCCCGAGACGTACGTGCCACCAACCGAGCCCCGCCCGCTCGTGACAAGCACGACGTGAGCGCAGCTGACTTTGATGTCTGGTCGCGGTGGAAGGTGGTGCCCAGTAAAAGTGGCGGGGCCCACATTCAGCCTGCTGGGAGAGGCGTGCTGCTTCCGCGATAGTTTTGGAGCGACCGGCTGGACACATGGCTGAGCCGAGCCGGATTCGGAGCCGCTTCGTTTTTTTCTTTCAGCCGCTTCGTTGGAGTAGGATTCGAGTACTACCATCAGCATCACTGTTATGGTTTTGCGGAACAAACGTGTATGTTAAGGTTAATCATATTTTTCTACTATCGAGGAAGTCTTCAGATAGAAATAACGATTGTTTTTCTATTCTAAAGAAACTAACGACGGATATAACAAAATCATAAAGGAAACTTCTTTCTTTTTCTTTTTATCTCATCTTTCTCTTCTCTTCTCTTATAAAATAGAAAAGGCTTAAAGAAGCTACAGAGAGTGACAACGGCTAGAAGTTTTGAACCACTTTTATTTTAGAAACACTTGAGAGCTCCTAAATTAAAAATGAAGAGAAGAAAAAAAAGAAAAAAAAAGAAAGAGAAAAGAGAAGAAGAGAATAAGAGTGAGCCTCTCTTAAATATTTGGTCTGGATGGGCCATTAAAAATTAGAGCGGCTATTTTTCTCATCCTTACTTCATCTCATGTTATTGTTGATGGCCCTAAAGTTTTAATCAAATTTTTCATCTCAAATCAAATGATCGTTTTTATATTTTGACTTGCAAACACATGGAAATTTCGAAATGGCGTCCGAGACTGACGGCACGAGTCGTCAACCACGCTCTCAGCTCAGCGGCTTGGTGATCTAGAGCCGAGCCGAAAACATAACCTACTTTCCACTTCTACCCTTCCCAAACCCAACCCACCGCCCTGCACCAGGGCCCCACCTTGTCAGAGTCAGTCACTTAGGGTCGTTTCACCCGCCACCACCAGAGAAATGTCCAAACTGCCCCCCCTTTGTTGGTCGCATTGTGTCGTCTTCCCTCCCCTCGTCCCCGAGACGCCAACTACCCATCCGCCCTCCGTTCTCGCCTCACCAACCCTGCTCCCCTCGCCGACCGCCAATAAATACCGCCCCGCTCGCCACCTCCGTCTCGTCAGAGGAGACCTTGCACCGCACAACTCCTCCCCCGAAACCCTACCTACCTAGCCAATCGCCTGCCTCGCAATGGCGCTCGCCACCAACTCCGCCGCCGCCGCAGCCGCGGCGGCCGTATCCGGTGGCGCGGCATCCCAGCCGCGCCGCGCGGCCGCGTTCCTCCCGCTGAAGAGGCGCGCCATCTCGGCCGTCCACGCCGCCGACCCGTCGAAGAACAACGGGCCCGCCGTCCCCGCGGCCGCAGCCGCGAAGACCTCGGCCTCGACGGTGGCGCTGCCGGAGAAGAAGCCGGGGAAGTGGGCGGTGGACAGCTGGAAGTCGAAGAAGGCGCTGCAGCTCCCGGACTACCCGAGCCAGGAGGAGCTGGACGCGGTGCTCAAGACGATCGAGACGTTCCCGCCGGTGGTGTTCGCCGGGGAGGCGCGCCGCCTGGAGGAGCGCCTCGCCGAGGCCGCCATGGGCCGCGCCTTCGTCCTACAGGGAGGCGACTGCGCGGAGAGCTTCAAGGAGTTCAACGCCAACAACATCCGTGACACCTTCCGCATCCTGCTCCAGATGGGCGTCGTCCTCATGTTCGGCGGCCAGGTGCCGGTCGTCAAGGTACCAACAAACCCATCGAATCCACCAAATTCGCCAATCAGGCATGCCGATTTGCGAGATCTGATCTGATCCGTTCCAAAAAAAAAAAATTGCACGTGGTAGGTGGGGAGGATGGCTGGCCAGTTCGCCAAACCAAGGTCCGACCCATTCGAGGAGAGGGACGGGGTTAAGCTGCCGAGCTACAGGGGCGACAACGTGAACGGAGACGATTTCAACGAGAAGAGCCGCGTGCCGGACCCGCAGAGGATGATCCGCGCCTATGCGCAGTCGGTGGCGACGCTCAACCTGCTCCGCGCGTTCGCGACTGGAGGGTACGCCGCCATGCAGCGCGTCACGCAATGGAATCTCGATTTCATGGATCACAACGAGCAGGGTGATAGGTGAGAAAAAAATCGTCCATTTTCCTGCGATTTTTCGCAGCACTTTTGGTGTGGAGATTGTGAAGTCGCTGTCATGTTGAAACCATTCTCTTTCACACATCCCGTTATCATGGTAAAGTGGATATAGACTTGTAGATTACCTGTGATAATGCAAATTCTCCTCCTTGGTGTTAGTTTTACCATAGGTACAACTGGTGGTCTAGTATTATTATTTTTTACCATAGCTTGTTGAATGTTATTCCATTATCTTAAAAATTACTATCTTAAAAAAACTAGTAGTCTAGTATACTGAACATATTCTTGGAAGTTGAAAACATGGATGGAACTAGAACCATTATCGAAATGTTTAGATATTTTTGTTTGTGGCTCAGCAATTCAGGTGTTTCTTGGTTGTTCGTTGTTCTTCTTTGTAATAAATCACGTGGTTGTTTTGGGCCATCGGTCAGTAGTTGGTACAAGTGGTCGTAGTAGAGTATATGGGAACTTTCTCTTTACATGCCCCTTTCTTTCGAGGAAACAGCCAACAGGGCATCACTGTTGCTTATATTGATTGTTTGCGTAAATAAGGTACCATGAGAAAATACTATCGTTGGTCAATAAAGCATATCATTGTCTTACTAGACATTGGTAATATGGTATTTTAGACTTCAGAGTATAGAATTAGTCAATTAGAGTATGGTGCTCCACCATGCAATTTTCTCATGGGTCATACCTAACACCTGAATATTTATTTTGGTTCAAAATTTCGATTTAGTCACAGAAATGGTGTCTATATTATTTGTTGATATAAATAATATACTGTGGGCTAAGTCTTTGGCTTTTCCCGGAAAGTTGTTGCCCCACCAAAGTTCCACCACCAACTCACCATCACAATGGCTCATATTAAAACAACAATTTGTAGGTGGGGATTTACAAGTAACTACACAAGAGTAGCAGATTGATAACCACACAGATTATATTGCCACATGACTATATGAGCCTTGTATCTTATTTTGGTTGAATATATAAATTTATGTTTGCAAATGGTCAAATAAACATTATTATCAGATGGTTTGAGTATTTTCATCGGATGGTGTATAGGTACCGTGAATTGGCTCATAGGGTGGATGAGGCTCTTGGATTCATGACTGCAGCAGGGCTTACAGTTGACCACCCGATAATGACAACTACTGACTTCTGGACCTCGCACGAGTGCCTTCTCTTACCGTATGAGCAGGCTCTTACCCGTGAGGACTCCACGAGTGGCCTTTTCTATGATTGTTCTGCCCACATGTTGTGGGTTGGCGAGCGCACTCGCCAACTCGATGGGGCTCATGTTGAATTCCTCCGCGGTGTTGCCAACCCTCTTGGCATAAAGGTCAGCTTTAAATCCATTTTTGTATTAGTCAAGTGAAATCGAGAATATTGTACTCAATGTCTTGTGGATGCTGACTGTCAAATCGATATGAAATTTGTGGAATGTAGGTGAGCGACAAAATGAACCCCAGTGAATTAGTGAAGCTGATTGAGATTTTTAACCCTTCAAACAAGCCTGGGAGGATCACCATAATTACAAGGATGGGGGCAGAGAACATGAGGGTCAAGTTGCCTCATCTCATCCGCGCTGTCCGCAATTCTGGACAGATTGTCACATGGATTACTGATCCCATGCATGGAAACACCATCAAGGCCCCCTGTGGTTTGAAGACTCGTCCATTCGACTCCATTCTGGTGAGTTGCCTTCCACCCGAAATTTCTGCATTCTTTCTTTGCTAGTATGCGTTTCTAGTATGATAAATTAGAAAGAGACTCAATTTTGACTTTGCATTCATATAAGTGTATTGAAAAAATGGAATGCTATCTGAAGTTCCCATCTAGTGTTTTGCGCTGTGTTTGTGTGTTTGTCACTATAATACTGAGACTTTTGGGCATATATCATCCTCTGTCTGAAGACTGCCTGTTCTGTGATCTAATATAAGTAGTTCCACTAAGGCTACTTATTATCAATAAGTCAATAAAGTAGGTCCACTAAGGCTGGGATGGGGTTAAAAGATCTTGTTAAAATTATTGCTTCACTTTTTTTACTCATACTTTGAATCTGCATTCGAGGTGCTGTGATTAATATGAGTTTTCACCTTATGTTCTGATAGTAGCCATTGTCTGATGTCCTTTCAGCTTCATGAATAATTGTTAACTTCCACTCTTTTATGTGTATTTGATCGATGAATTGGTTGGCACAATCGTTTACTCTAGATGTGTGTTTTCACCGGAGTATTTACAGTTTATTATTTAGGAGTATTCCATCCTGGCGTTGCAACTAATTCAGTGGACTAATTGTGAACTTTACACCGTATCTGACAGGCTGAAGTGCGTGCATTCTTTGACGTGCATGATCAAGAAGGAAGCCACCCTGGAGGTATCCACCTGGAAATGACTGGGCAGAACGTGACCGAGTGCATTGGTGGATCGCGGACTGTGACCTTCGATGACCTGAGCGACCGTTACCACACTCACTGCGACCCAAGGCTAAACGCCTCCCAATCACTGGAGCTCGCCTTCATCATCGCCGAGAGGCTCAGGAAGAGGAGGATGCGGTCGGGGCTCAACAACAACCTCCCGCTCCCTCCACTGGCTTTCTAAACGGCGAAGCCGAACAGAGAGGGTAGAATAGTTGCAGCTTGAAAGCGGTGACCTATGCCTATTTGTTCGTTGGTGCTTGTATGGTGGGTGCTCTTGGCACAAGTTACATGCTCGTGAGCTGTTGGTACTTATGGAGGATAATAGCTAGCAGTCTGTGTTGTAGTACTATGTTTTTCCTCTTTGATGTTTTTGAGTGCGCGACTTGGCCGTTTGGGGTTTTGATCTTTGGAAAGGAGAGAATAAAGATGGATGGGTTTGCTAGGTGAATTGGTGCTCAATAAATTGATCCATTGATGGTTCTATTTGGTTTTCTTCTGTTCTGTGGCACCTCTTGGCTGATGTAGTGATGTGAAATGCTCGTGCAGTTCCTGGTTCTTTGCAAACGACGCGGGGAGGAATTGCGAATGCCTTTAGAGCATTATGATGATAATTCATAAGCTAGTGATCTCGCACTAGTTCCTGGTTCTTTGCAAACGAACTGCGGCTAAAGCTTGGGCATTGGGCGGTGGCCTCGCCTGGTGCTCAGGCAGCGGCAGTCTTGGGTGAGGACTGAGGAGACAATCTGATGTCTTCTGCAATCATGTGATGGCTGCCGTTGCGAACCTGCTCGGCAGGGCCTGCCAGGGAGCACGGACACCCAGTGCGGGTCGAATGGGAGCGCCCTCAAGCCGAGCAAGACTGCAAGAGGGTGTGCAGGGAGGTGAAGTCGTCAATGCCGTCGCTGCATAGCACTTTACGGTGACCTCAAAAGGAGTCATGCTGAGGCGGCAATGTGGACGGCACGGCCCTCACGTTGGTAATGGCGGGGGCAGTCGGTGAGGGGCCCAGTGTGGTGAGCGGATCGAGGACGACGACGGCGCGGGTGGCCGCGGGGGTGAAGAGAGCCTGTGGCGGGCTTGCACCTCAGCACCTGGCCCGTCGGCGAGGTCGTCCGCCGGGTGGCGCCAGTCACTCCTGCGCACGGCAACAAGGATCAAAGGGAAAACCAAGGCACGATAACCCGGGGACTGAAAGGAAGGCAGGATGGCACCGCACGAACAGACGAGCGAACCATTCGGCGTCACGCTCGTTTCATCATCGAGCAAGCGGCCAAGGCACCGGACAGATCACTACTACTTCGCAGCTTGGGTGCTGCGTGCCGGGTAAATCTAAATCAGCTGCGACTTGCAACATCATCAAGTGGGAACCACCGTATCGACCACGAAGAATTAGAGCGCGAACTAAGGTAACGAGGCTGCAACCCCGACAAAAAAATATGCCACCAAAACGATCGCAGACATGAACAGCGAGCAACCCACCACACTAAACAGTAGCATGCTAGTAATAAATAGAAGTACAGTCGGAAGTGCAAAATCACATTAGTAGAATAAGGCTAGCTGACGGTTCAACTTTCACAGTAGAAACCAACATAGTAAACATCCAATACTCCGAAAAAATTGTATCATGTTCATGCAAAATTGCAACAATTACTCGAGAAAGCCAAGTAGAGGGTCGACTGATCCAACGCAGTGCATGAGGTTCTTAATCTGTCAATAAGTAGGCCTTAAAACATCTCAAGCTCTGAACATTCTTAAGCGGAGGTAGCAGCAGAGGCCTTGGCGGCAGTGGAAAGCTTGGACCTTCTCTTCGCCAAGCTCTCGCTCCGGCGATCCCTCTGCTCCTTGAGCCTCTGTGCGAGCAACTTCTGGTACTCTGCGGCCTCAGACTTCTTCTTGGCAATCCTCTTCTTCTTGTCGGCGATTCTAGCACGCTTCCTCTGGAGGGTCAGGGGAGTCACCAGCCGCTGGATCTTAGGAGCCTTGCTCACCTTCTTGCCTGCAAGAGAAGTAGCTGTTAGGTAAAAGGATTCCTGATTTGGCAACTTCAAGAACAATATGGAGTAGTTTCTCTTGTAAAAAAAGATTGGTGCAAAGTGTACAAATGCAACAGTCGTGACATGGAACCACTGTAACACTAAACTGAACGAGATTATGAAGCTTTTCTCCAAACACAACAGACGAGGATCTAGATATACTTAGTAGTGCAACAACAGCTAGATGCACACAGGAATATTGGAAATAACCAAGGTAACAAAGGAGCATAACACAGGAAAGCGCACCATTCTTGGTAGTGAATGTCCTGCGGTATGTGTTAACATACTTGCGCACATCATCATCATGGGAAAGGTTGAAGAGCTTCCTGATCTTAGAGGCCCTCTTGGGTCCCCTCATCCTGGGCTTCTCAGTGTCGGTGAGACCAGGTAGATCATTCTCACCTTTCTTGACAATCACCAAGTTGATAACAGATAGGTCCTGGCTGACAATGCAACCACGGACTGACTTCCTCCTGCGCTCACCATCACGCCTGCCATATCCACGGAAGCATGGAGTGCCTGCAGAATTCAGACCAAATGTTCAGGAAAGAACCTAAGCACAAGACGGAAAAGAACTGCTGGTCAGTTAGGAGTATGGTGGAAACAAAAGTTGAAGTCTCTTACCCCTGTGGAGCAGAAGGCGAACACGCCCAGAAGTTAGCACTCCTTGCTTCATTGGGAAGCCTTGTTTGTCGCAACCACCCATGATCTTGAAGACATAACCCTTGAACTCCTGCAAAACCAAGAAGTATTACATATTGCGCACATTTGAGCATAAAATCATGGAAAGGACATAAGTGGTCAGGAAATTACCTCACCCAGAGCATCACCACTGACCTCCTGGGAGATCCTTTTGTCAAAAAAGGCACGCCTGTAGTTAACAGAAGGCAAAAGCATTAGCTATCTACAAAAGGCAGAGCAGGAAGAAACAGCATATTGTGAAACATTCACAACATAAATTTAAATGACAATGTTTTTCGTCATTTCACAAGGTAGAAAAGAAAGGCAGCTGAATTTTATACAATCAAAATGACACCTAAGGTCTGCTGCAGTTTTGGGTTTTGAAGTGTATGTTTCGGAAGATCAATAAGCACCTATGTTCTTGAACCATGTGTATTTACGCTCCAACAAATTTTCTTCTTACACATCTCAGTGAACAGGTTCAAGCCGTAAACAATTTAGTGTACCACAGTATGCAAGAGAGCCAATCATTACAAAAGGGTTGAGTATATTTGCCAGAAATCCAGTAAGAAAAAACAAACAGACAGACAAAGAATATGCCATCCATCCCTTTCATTACTGTTTACATCCAAAAAGCAATTCAGAACCAGCCCAGAAAATTTAAGCAACATATATCTTTCTCTGAAATTCATCAAACAACTTGTTGCATGCTAACTAGATTTGACATTTTAGTACCCTAGAGAATCACAAATTAACTTGTGGCGGATCCTCGTCAGGCGCTAACAGAACGAAAACCAAAACACATTACAAAATCTTCGATATCGAAATACTACGTAAACCACGTACTACCACCTAATACTACCTTTGTACAATACAAGTTAATCCAATAACAGAACTAATACTCCTGGGCACTGGTAAACTAAAGAACAGATGTACCAGGTGGCAGCAGCAGCACACAATCGACCAAATCAAAAACTTCACAAAAAAACATCTACGTACTCCCATTAGCCAAGGAACTAAACGATTACTAACAGAACTACAGAAAATGCATCCTCCATAGGCCTTAGAACCGATCCGCCTCGCGCAAACAGCCGAAATCAGTATTAGATTAAAGTAACACGGCGCTCTCACGGATCTGGGTGAAACGAGCACGGCTACGCTAATGGAGGAAGTGAAATACTCACAGCTTCTGGTCGTCATCGATTTCGAGCTTCTTCTGGCACCCGGTGGTCGGGTTCGCGATGTTGAACTGCAACCAACGGAAAACAAAAACCCACACGAATCAGACCCCAAAACAGCCACGAACCCCATCTGGGAACAAGAGCTGTCGCAATTGCGCGAGGGGAGCATGGCGAGGAGCCGCGTACCTTCATGGTTGCGTTGTGGCGCGAGCTCGCGGGCGGCGGCGGCGGCGCGAGGGCTAGGGTTTTGAGCGAGAGGGCAGCGTGGTGCGATGGGTGCCCTTTATGTAGCGGGGGCGAGGAGTGGGCGCGGCAGCGGCGCTCGATCTGAGCCGTCCGTGACTGTCTGCACGGTTGGTGGGCCGAAGGATAAACGGGCTTCGACCTGAACCCAGTTCGAGACCTGTGCCTACCAGTCCACTCAGGGTTTGTTTGGTTTGTGACACAAGAAGCCAGACCAAATTTTGCTGGTTTATTGAAGCAAAAATTTGACTGCCCCCAAAAAATTTGGCCGTGCCTGTCTACTGTTAACTAGTGACGGGGCATGTTATGGGCGACGCGCCGACGCCCGTGTTTTGGCCGGGCTACCAAATTTGGATTGGTCAAAAACCAAACGGCTATTTTTTTTTAACCAAATTTCAGTATTATCCTGATTTTGACTATTAACAATATTTGGCTTGCACTCTAGCGGCTGCAACCAAACAACTCCTCAATTCTCTCGGTCACCACCCCTGCCTATAACTTGCTGGGCTACTTCACTTTGGGTCAGGCCCGTCATCGATTTTCCGATGATATGACAAAATTTTCCTTTTGGAAGCAAGGAGAGGCCCTTTCTCCATTGCGCCATTGAAATATGCACTCCTCCCTCCTGAGATACTAGTTAAGTGATTCAGCAAAAATTTCAGTAAAAAAGGTGCTTCGTTACGAAAAAGAGCAGTAAATATGGTTCAACAATATATTAAAAAAACATGCCAAGGTCACCAGACGTGCAGCTAGGTGTGGATTAAAAACAGCTCAACTCGTTAAGAGTCGCTTTGATATCAAGCTGACTCGGCTCAACTCGTTAAGACTAACGAGCTGAAAAGGTAGCTCAACTCGGTTCATTAAAAAGGTCGAGCTGGCTGTTTGGCTCATGAGCCGAGCATAGTTTATCTTCTACGTCAAGAATGTAGGTGAGATTAAACACTTCGACAATGTTTAAGCATGTTAATAGCATATAAAGTAATAACTTATGATGAAACAGCCAAAAATAATAAACTGGGTCGATAAATATAAAGAAACATAGATGTTTCATCACTCTTATGTGAATACTAGGCTGGCCTTATAGATTGATTGCAAATTGAGCTTGGTCAAACATGATAATATCACTACTGTTTGGACTCATAATTTAAGATTGTCATATTTATCGAGCCTAACAGCTACTTCCTCCGTCTCGCAATATTTGTTCACGCCCACCAATACATACAAACTAAATAATACTGAAATTAAGTGAAAAAAATACAGTGAGATGATCACGCTACCTATAATCAATGCAAAGATGAGAGCAAATAACTCATCAGCGTTAGTGTAAATACATGTATGTGCATAGCAGAAAAATAGATCATAAAACATCATTGGTTATCGCAATGGACAAACAATTTGAGACAGATACTCGCAAGATTATAGATAAATATTGCAAAACGGAGGAAGTAATCAAACACTACTCGTTAAGAAATGAGCTAAAAAGAAGCTCGGCTCGATTTGTTTAAAAATCCGAGTCTAGCCGAATTGTGAACGAGCCGAGCCGGCTCTGCGGGGAGCCTCGGGTTCCTCGAGTTTTTTTTTTTTTTTTTGCCAACCCTACATGTAACATACAATGCATCCAAAATCAGCATAAAATCTAAACAGAAAAAAATGCCACGACCATGCATTTTGTGATATTCATGAAACTGCCCAACCCGGCTGCGTGCATCTTAGAATGCAGATGCTGCTGAGATAATTTTATAACTTCATCTAAAAAATGGAACTGCCCAGCTCGCGGAAGGCACGAAGAGAAGCTAAGACTCCAAGAATTCAGCAAGAACACAACATGTAAATTACAAAAGTCTATTATTTATCCACAGCGTCACTACCAGAAAATATGTTATAGTACAACAACAAAATGGGAGCTCTCTGAAACAAACAACGTGGATCAACAGCAGAACACAATACCAGAAGAGAGTTCGCCTGACGGCTTGAACCAAACCATTTGCTCGTCACAACGCGCACACGAAGTCGCCGCTGTCGTCGACGTCAATGTCGTCGAAATCAATGTCGTCGAGGTCCATGCTCCCTAGGCCCGGCAGCTGCCCGGTGAGCTTCAGTCCGTCGCCGGGCTTCCGCGCCTCCTGTATGATGGCCATGATCTCCTCCAGGCTTTGCGTGGGGACGTTCACGTCGGTCATCAACACGCTCATCTGGTACTCGTCGGTCATCTCGATAGGCAGGTTCTTCAGGAACCACGGGTGGTTCTTGATCTCCGGGATGATTATCCGCTGCACCAAAAGGATGATGAGAATGCAGCAATTCCGTGGGTTTTTTTCATCAAAATATTTCGAAAGAATGCAGCAATTACTTGCTCAGGGTTTGCGACGAAAATCCGGGACAGCAGATGTCTGCACTCCATTGAAACTCGGACATAATCAGGAATGGCGTATTGTACGCTGAGAATCCGCTGCAAGAAAATTAGAGGCATGAGGTAAGCTCAACAAGGTGAAACGTGTAACCTCATATGCACAAGTCATTGTTGGGCGACACTTGGGTCGACTCACAGTAAGTGTCTTGCGGAAATTCTTCGGTTCGGCTGGGTCCTCAAAGGGATAAGCACCGACAAGCATCACATACAGAGTTACTCCGCAGGACCAAACATCAGCGACCTAAATTGGACATAGTGAATTTTGAGGGTTCAGTTTTTGGAATCAGACCTCTTTTCCCCCAAGAACATGCAATAAGTTTGTGCTTCGTTCCAAATGATTTAGACCATTCTAAATGAGAAATAGTAAAGGCAGAATCACCTTTCCGTCGTATTCTTTTTTAGCAAGGACCTCAGGAGCAATGTAAGCTGGTGTGCCAACAGTTGACTTTGGCTGAGAGTGCAACAAAGACGACTGGAAAAAAGTATGTAACAGTTCAGTTGCCAAGCTGGTGATCATAGAGTGTTACAATCTGCAGAAGTTTACCTTGGAGTAACCAAAATCACATATCTTTAGCCGAGGTGCTATACTACCATCCAGGAGAGTATTTTCTAGTTTCAAATCTCTATGACATATTTGCTGCAGCAAAAAGAAAAGATGATAGCATTATGTCGCAAATTTTTTATTTATAAGTGCTCTTTGTAGGTTAGTTGGAGAGAACAATGTACCATGGAATGGCAATAGCTAACTCCTGAGATCAGTTGTTGAAAGAAGAACCTTGCCTGGGAGGAGAGAAAAAATATATCAATAAAAGAACATATATTGAGTAATATGATAGATTCCCTTGCAGTAAATATGATTCTACCTCATCCTCACTAAATCTTCCAGCGTTGCAGATCCTTTCGAATAGCTCGCCGCCAGCAGCGTATTCCATAACTATGGCCAAATGTGTGGGAGTTAGCACAACCTGAAAAACTAAGTCTCTCTTTAAGTTTGCAATCTAGAAACGGTAACAGATTTAAACTTGAGACCAAAAATAAAAGCGGTAATCACAAGAAACGTTTCTTAAGGGTGTGCTGCTGTGACATCCGGATTAAAAAAACTAATGAGTTACAAGTAGCTCTGATGATTATGGATCTGAAGTTAACTTATTTCTGGCTGCTGTTGTTGCTATCTAGTGATAACTTCTCCTGTGCTGTCCCTCGCTGATACCTCTTTTTTATTATATGGTAAATCAGGTAGGACGACAAACTGCAGCAGCATGAATTCCATGCAAACAAGGAAACTTAACAATAGAACCACCATCCCACTTCCAGTAGTCATTTAATGAATCGACAATTATGAGATATTGACAGAAAAACTCAGGCCTGAGTGGCATTAGTACTTCCCCGAGTTTGAGGGCATGGCACTAGGGCAGCCTACATAGCTGCTGAATGCTAATAGGCATCCAAGTATCCAACACCAATTGAAACAAGTTGCCCGCTAGTCCTACACAGGAGACAAGGACTCTAGGAGTGTTCAGGGTGAGGATCTAAGGAATTATTCGATGAAACAAGTATATAACCACACATTGCATAGACACCAACGACTCAAAACAGTAAAAGCATATATGACGATTCTAATAGAACTTACTCACTACCAGAAGATCATTCAACTCTGCAGCTTGGAGACACTTTCGCTTTACATTCCATTTGTTGAATTAAAAATGGAGATTGGATTACATATACACATTACTTTGCCACTGGAAAGGGAATTACCCAGGAGCTTAGGAAGTTGAGCATTGCATCATACTAAATTTATTTTGCAACCTAGTCATTCGAAGATTGGATGTTCTCTTATGCATTTCTATTCAGAAGTTTTAGAAATTTTAAAGAATGTGTTATAAAATGCATCGGATGGGGATATTTAATAATTGGAGGTTTTAGTATAAAATTATTAATTCACCAGCAGGTCTTAGGACCTAAGGCCAAAGCTTAAATGCTTAATAAGAGATGCTTTGCGTAACTTTTAGTGTATAATGAAACAGAAGGTATTGGTGAATTTACAAAAACCACGTTTTGAATTTACCAGAACTATTGTACAGCGCCATTACTAATATTAGCAAATTCAGAATCAATTTATACGACTCTTCTTAACACTAGAATCGGATTTTATGATAGTGTTGAATTTAAGTTTTGCGCTTGTATTGTTTTCAGAGTCAAAAGGAACTTACCTCCTTGAATTTAACTATGTTTGGATGCCTCAGCGATCTATGGTTCATGATCTCCCTTTGGACATTCTCATCAATCTATGAAAATAGAAGAAAAGGTCAAAGAAATTAAAAGACAAACTAAAGACACTCAAGCATCCAAGTGAGTTGAAGGAGCAGTGAAATACTGAAATGTGACAAATAATTGTAACAGGCAGGGCAGAATAATGATTATATACAATAAGATGTTGAAAAGAATGTAGATGAACTCTAAGAAAACACAAGCAATTGATCGACTAATCCAATCAGATACTTCGATTCCAACTCATCATTATCAGCCAAGAACAAACGCCATGGCACCACAGCAGTACAGCACACAACAATAGTAGCACTGGTTAACTGAAAGATGTCCAGGGAGCAAGGATGATAGCTAAAACAGATGCTAGAAGCATCCATGGGAAGATGAAGTTAACTTGAAGCAGATTTTAAAAGCAAAAGGGTGGATAAAATCAATTAAAGCAGAACAAGGTTTTTGTTGTCGGCAGAGTTTTATCAGTTTTATCACATCAAGTGTAAACCTACAAGTTTTCAATGATAGCATCCACTTAACTAATAATACCGATGCTAACACACGAATTATTTGTAGTAGGGACATGTTTACCTACAATGACAGATTTTTGCTACTTCTTGACCGGTTCAACTCTGCCAACTTCCTAGAATATAAATAAGGTTGCATAATCGAACAACATCTGAAGTTTCCATTATCTAATAAAACGTGACACAGGGAATAAAATTGAGCAGAACATACACTCAAGTTGCAGTTTATCTGCACTATGTTGCTAATGGCCGGCAGTTTAGTCATAGGTTATGTGCCGGATAATATCATGCAACATCCCTAAAATAACTATCTCTTTTTGTTTCCCTTTCAGCAATAGGCTGAGATGATGTAATAATGCAACAAGGGTTGTATGCATCACGAATGCAAAAGGCCGGATCATTCTCCTTTTTCTAAAAAAAATGTGGCGCAGATTTTCGAAGTGGTTCCAAACTCGGATGCGACAACGAATTCCCCCAAACTGAAGCTAAAGCTCTAAGAAAGAAACAAGCTTTTACAAAACAACAGTACAAGAATA
The DNA here is from genome assembly GCF_958298935.1 of Phragmites australis. Classification (NCBI taxonomy): domain Eukaryota; kingdom Viridiplantae; phylum Streptophyta; class Magnoliopsida; order Poales; family Poaceae; genus Phragmites; species Phragmites australis. The sequence goes on from NC_084935.1 coordinate 3,515,211, forward strand.
CATGAGCATCTGGATCCAATAGAGTAGACTGATGGGTAGACTAATCAGTATCCAGGTGAGAAGCATAGTAACACCTGCATTGATCGGCCAAGTGTGACTTAAGGCCAAGCAAGCAAAGAGTTCTGCATCCACTACTACCAAGAATACTGTATGATGTGAACTATGGAGGTGGTCAAAATTCAATTCCCATTTATAAAGCCTCGATCATTCAGATAAAATTTTCAGAAATGAAAACGGAGCAGATCGTTGGGGGAGGGGGAGGGGGATTGAGCAGTGGACCACGCCATCTCTCGAACAAGCTATATCAAGAACCAGTAAAGCAGATAGATAGCATATGTGCAGAATCAACAAACCATATTAGCAAACTACCAAGTAAACAGTACCGACCAGTACCAACGCGAGTAAAGGAGTTCCATTTATGCACCAAGAACCCAAGTCCTAGGAGGTCCAAAATCAAGAATCCGATCAAAGCCCACCTGACAGAATTCACATTAACCGATCGAACGCACTCCAAGACCGAACCTTTTTCGCGCGTGAGAGGAACCCGATTAGGGGAGGGAAAGGGTAAAAAATCAAGGTCACACCTTCATCCCCCTCTCGATGAACTTGACGGCGAACAGCTCCTTGGTCCTCACGTCCCGGACCAGCTTGGCCACCCCGAAGTTGCCCGATCCTATGTCCTTGATCACCTCGTACCTCTCCATCCCCACTTCCCTTGCGTACTTGCTTCTTGGCCTCTCAAGGCTCAGCTTCGAATTCGCACTGGCCTGAACGCAAGAACAGGAGCAAGAAACAGCAGCTACTCCGCCAATCAGTCAAAAACTAAGCAGCAGGCTGATAAGTGGAGTGGACTGTGGAGGGAACAGCAGGAGGGAGGAAGCAACTGAGCAAGGAATGATTCGCGGCTGGATGTGGGGGAAGAGGAGGGGAAGATGGAAGGCGAGAGTGCGGTGTGGAAGAGCTTTCCTGGCTTTTGATAGGGCCGAGTCGAAGTGGGAGAAGAGAGACGTAGCCATGTAGCCACACCAGTATACCGTCATCGGCCGTGGTCGTGGGCTCGCTCTGAAGTGGTCGCCGCGCTGGACTTTTTTTTTAGACCTAATTGCACGTAATTGACTAAAACTAATCCTTAAATTAAACATCACATCAATAGCGGAAGAGTGATTGCACTGATCTGATCCAGATGACACCATCAGTGTGAATCGATGGAATAGGTCGTCGAGGCTGGTGAAGTGTGCTGACGTAAGCAGAGAGGTTGCGGTCACCGATGTAGTGATGAAGATGGTGATGGCTGACTTTGGCTCGCTGTTGCATCCTAATGATCGTTTTAGAGTTTAGGTTGTGTGGAGTAGGTTGAGTCTTGCGAGAATTATAACATGTGAGGTATCGGCTCACTTCTTTTATATTGCGCAGGATGGGATAGAATTGTAACTATTTGTTAATTGTATTTCTGATCAAAATGTCAGGTGAGAAAATTATATTTTCTTAGAACTCGACAGGTAGTTAGAATATTTGATATTAGGCTAAGATCAATTCAACATTTTTATCTCAACGGTTCATTCGGACTGGCGGAGAAAAACCGGTTTGTTGGTTGGTAACTTGCTATCATCTCTTTTCGTCTGAGGTTTCATACGGTAGAGTCATGCGATGAGAGGCAGAATCCGGAATCAGTGAACAGCGACACTGCATGCCACATGCTGCTGAACCTGAATCATGTGAACCAATGCAAAGACTCGGGAACAATCCCCTGTCGATTCTCTAGTCACCTATATCCTACTGGACTGAACTGCAGAGAACTGTCCTATATATCTTGCAAAGGTTAGGAATCTTCTTGTTTCAACTGTTAATGATTCGTCAAAGATATGCCTAATCGATTCAACATATCGGCCCTCCGAAAAGATGCTAGCTAATGCCTGTAAAGTTGTGTGAAAAGGGTAGAAACAAACATGATTAAGAAAAATGTGGTGTTAGTAGTATCTGATAAACTCATGGCGCCTTTTTCTCATCCGATTCTCACCATCTCACCTTCGACCTGAAGCCCTGAATTCTGCTGATGTTATCTTCACCTAACTGTACTCAAGAGATTATGCGTTAAAGAAACTCTTCCTCAAGAAAACTATAAATCATGTGGTTCAAATTGGGTCAGAATAGATGAATCGTAAATAATATAGAATGTCCATATGGCATCACCCAATACATCAAAGGAAAGATGGAGCTAAGCATGCTCTCAGCGTATGAGCAGGAAAAAGATTCTCAGCTGAAGTGGTATGGTATTAATTGAACAATACTGCTATTTAAAGGTGTGTCATTAGGGTCCTACACCAGAAAATAATGCTCAATTTAGTACATACATTATTGCACCTTTTGTGCTTTGGGTAGAACTACCTGATTCGATAGAAACATTAATTCAAACTTGAAAAATTATAGATCATCAGTTTTGAATAGAACAAAGTATCACCAATTTTCTAATTGAAATGTACATGTACAACTTAATGTAAAGGAAGAAGCTAAAGTAGTAAACAAGTTGTAGCTTCTGTAAATATCTTAAGTTGCTCTATCTGCTACCTAACGCAGGTTAAACGCGACATTAATCTGTGCCAATGCAATCGCTGAGAAATTGACCATAATTTTCCTCTTGGCTATCACACTGGACTGAAGTTTATCACACTGCATTTTCTTCCTGCTTTTGTAAGCCCCCGTCCACTTTTCTGAACCCATGTGATGCGCAGCTTTCTCTGATCCGGCTTTATCGTTGGAAATCCGGTAGGTGCTTCTAGCTAACTGCATGCTATGGTCGCTTTGAATCGCAAAATCCCCACGACACGACGAGCTTTGGGACGGAACGTTCCATTAAAAATTGCCAGGAGTGGACACTTCTGGATGAGCATCGTTTGAATTTTTGCCATCTGCTCGTCAGTGGATGGCGAAAGGGGTCTCTAGAACGGAATGGTCCTGGGCACTTTGTTTAGGATATGCTCACGCTGTAGCTCGGTGGTAGGATCGCTGGTTGTAACATCTATCCATCTGCGTTCGAGCGTTGCTTGATAGATGTCGTATCCGCATCTAGTTGAGCCCGGTTTTAACTAGGACAAGATATATGCGTGTGTTTAATAGTACTATATGGCTTCGAACATACTAATCTTTTCTAAAATGGATGTGAACATACATATATGTATATAGTGTAAGTATGATGTGCTTCTTGTTATACACTCTAAAAAATACTAACCTATGTTTCAGAATAATTAACAACTTTGACTTTTATTGTACAAGCTTGGACTAACCATATCTGTTTAAATATTTAGCTAAGTAAAATGAAAAAAAGTATCACTAGATTTGTTATTAGAAGTACTTTAAGCGTGTCATATATTCTGGCTATTTGATTGAATATTTGTAGAAAAGATAAACGATCCAACATTGAATAATAAAGTTAAAGCTATTAATTATTATGAAACGGAGGTTAGTATGCTTCCGGCACCAAACCATCGATAAATAAGTGAGCAGGTGCAGATAAAGAATTTGCAGGTTTCTTGAAGTGGAAAGCAAACGCTAAAATACTATTCCTGGCGCAGACTTTGCTTGCGTTGATTTGATTTATTTAGAGTCTGTTTATTTGTCCCAATTTTTGGTGGAGGTATATAATAAAAAAAGTGTTAAGTTGTTCATATTTACTATTTTAGTTTATTATGATAAACACAAATATACGATATCGTCCTGTTCGAGAGTGAAGTTCAATTTGTAGTCTAGTCTAGCTCTATATTTGTTTATACAGATGAATCCACTTATTAGTATCGTAAAATCATCTTTATGCGAATAGCTAATCACAATCTTAATCCTTGTAGTCAATCATACGGTCTCAGATTCAGTCAAACAAACAAAAGAACAACTTAACCTATCTAAACCAGTACAACCAATTAAACATTTTTTTTCAACAAATATGATTCAGCTCAAACTATATTCTCTTAGCTTTTTATATAATTTAACTTATAAAATCTCATGAGGAAAACCAAACAAAACCACGGTGGCCTAATCGACGCAGCTGAAGGCTAAGTAGGAAAGTGCGTAATTGACACCAATTAATAAAGTTTTGTGTCGTGCTTATGTACCCCATATTTCGAGCAGGAATATCCTCTGCTGCCACGTAATTGTATCTAAAATTTCAGAAATTTTTAAATTTTACGTTATATATACATGTATATGGTAAGAGTGTGTTTAGTTGCTCGAATTTGTCTCAGTCTAAAAAAGACTTGTTTGGTTATTTACATTCATAATTGTAGTCTAGCTCGACGTGTGTAAATATACATGCTCATCATGACTTAGAATAAAGCTTGAATCAAGCTTCACTCTACATCCTAGCTCGACAGATGCATATTCTTGTATGAGTCTGTATCTGCTCATATAGTTGGGACTATTTATCAGTATCACAAAATCATCTTGATATGAGTAATCAATCACAATCTTAACTATTATATCTACTCATACGAGTTTAAGTTCGGTCAACCAAACAAGAATTTAACTCAACTTGTTTAGACAGATACAACCAACCAAACACATATTTTAAATAAATTAGTAAGGTGGCTCATGCTAATAGCGTGACTAATCTCACTGTAATATTTTATCATGATAACATTTGATTAAAAATTATTTTTTAATGAGGTTAGTGTCATTTAGTTATAAAACTCATAAAATTAAAAAAAAGATGAAAAATATGTTAGTGGAAGAGAAATTTATTTATACTCTAAACTTGTACTCAAATCGTATACATGCATTGGTTTGATTCTTAAATATTTTGATCAATTACTAAAATTGTACGTCATCGTAGACAATCCAATTAAAATCATAATAGATTTAACTTGTTACTTCTTAATATATTATCTTAGTAAGAATTTTAATTTTTTTATGAATTTTAGCTATTGATTAATTGTATTTTATATGGACTCTTTATTTAGGTATTTAATTTTTTAGTAATTTGAGTTTTTTTCTAAGATTATATTTGATATGGATCTTTTTTCTATTATAATCCTAATTTCTATTATTATTAATTTAATTTAATTTAATTTTTTTCTTCATAAACTGGATGAAATCGAACTGCTAATTTTTCATAATTTTTAAATTTAAATTTAACTATTTATTAATCGTATTTGATGTGGACTTTCTTTTTAATTTAAGATCGTTATAGGTTCATAATAATAATTGGTTCAATTTTTTTCTAATTAACCAGTAACCTCGCGATCTTAACCTGATGATCTTTTTAGTACTAAAAAATAATATAATAGATATGATTAAGTGTTTCCATCGGTCTTGCGTACATCCATGCGTGCAAGACACGGTACCCCATGCGAAAACCAAACACACCGATTCTACGAGCTCTGGCAACCTCCTTGGTCGTCGAGACGGCGCAGCTCGTGATGCCCTAGTCGGTCGACACAGTCCACCATGTTGGAGCACATGCACCGTATTAGCGGCGCGCATCAAGTGGCCGGGTTGGGTTGTACTCCCGAGGAGGGATAGCGGGGCCCCATCACAGATCCGCACTGCACAGGTGGTCCTCCACGTGGGATGGTGGTAGGGTTGGCTACCTGCCGCTGCAGGCATGGGCACCTTGCTGGCTTTCACCGGGCGCCGTGGAGGCTCCAGAGCAGAGCACGCCGGTCACCGGGGTGATGCGTGGCGGCTGGCGAGTGCTCGGCATCGGCTTCGCGTTGCTACTCCCACTTGCTGTTCTCGAACGCAGCTCGTGGATTGGATGCTGTGGCTTAGTGCTCACTGTTCAGTGTTTGCTCTCGAAACGGACTGCGGCTGACGCGGAAGAGACGGCCGAATAGAGGACCCGTGCTCTTCATGGGTGCCATACCGTCGTGTTTTTGTTTCATCGATCGAGCAGAAAACAGCAAGCACACGACGACGGGCCACTGGCTACTGCGAATTTTGTTATCCGGAAATCGACGTCCTGTCTTGGTCTCTTCGAGAGTTTTGTTTCTTCACGTGCATTCGCTGCATCGGTAGGCGTCAGCGGCCCAGCGACGGCGGACAGGCAGCGTCAGGCAAAAGAGCGATACGTCGTCGTTCGTCGTGTGGCCATCGACCGTGTTTGCTTCCCTGTCCAATGTCTATCAGCGTCCGCCGATGGCAGGCAGGTCTCCGTGCTCAAGCCGGATCCACCCGGTCCCGCGCCGTCCGTCACCGTGCAGGCACAAGCGCGAAAGAAACCGAGCAGGTTGCCTTCGGCGGTTCGGCCTCGCACGTTTGCCGATCATGTTCACGTGGTGTGCTGCGTTCGCAAGGGCAGGCCAGCAGCATTTGTGCCCTTCCTGACTTATTTTCCGTGAGACGCACATTGTTTTTCTCTTCTTCTTGGACGTGTAGCGTGATGGTGCCCTCTGAAAGCGAAGCGAGCAGTGATCTTTTTCGATCGTGTTGAACGGGTCGCCGATCGATCGTGCGTGCGGGGGAGACCCCTTTTCGGAAGATCAGAGGTCAGCTTCAAGGTAGAATTTCTCACGGACGAAACAGTTTTTTTGCGCCATGTAGCCGACATCGTGTTTTCATCTGCCGACCACTCTGACGTCTCGTAGTGCACTGACGAGCGACCACCGATCAGGGTTACCTGCAGCTTGCCGGTTAAAGACCGCGGGAAGGACAGCGACGACTTCCATAGTCGATGCTACAGTTCCATGACCTCGAAGCGCTGCGTGCGTCAACGCGGCTATAGTAAACGTAAGCGGCAAGTCGACCGAAAGAGACGAGACGGATACTTTTCGCTGGCTCTGAAGTTTCATGGATGCCGACATGCACAGTTTTCTCCACAACTAAAAGCACTGCCCGGTGAATACAACAACTACATCGAGCCGGCTGGATCCAGGCAGCACATGGACGCGCGCCAGCTGCTCTGAAAACGAAACGAACGATAGGTACGCCCGCTGCTGACTGCAGATCGCAGAAAGGAATGTCCCGGTTCCGAACAACCGCCACCGGCGCATACAACTGCGGATCTTCAAGGGAGCCTCTCTATTTTTTTATAAAAGAAGGAGAAAAGGAGGAAGATAGGGGTGAAGAAGAAGTATTAATTAGCCTTATGACCTCGCTGCGCTTGTAACTGGGCACATACCTAAACACGGTTTTGGCTTTTCCTTGCCGACATGGTACCAGATAAAGCACTTACAACAGTTATTCCCTCTAGTCTAAAATAAATATTATTTTGTATTGTGTGCAATCAAGTGTTTCAAACTTTGACTATACATTTTGGAGAGTATCTCGCATCGGGGGAGACCCGCGCCTAGCATATTGGTCACTCTCGTTCTCGTTGGATAAAAAGGGAGCCATGCGAGTCCGATCAGACACCAAGCTGCCTCGATGCCTACAGGCCTTGACGCGCGCGGGCACGTGTGAGATTGACGTCTTTTCCCCTGTGCCGTGCGCGCGAGCCGCGAAGGTTCCCTGCGCCGGCCGCGCCGAGCCAGCGGTCGGTCGTGCGCTTGTCGATGGGGACGCCGCCCAGGGTCGGTCGGTGGCGAGTCGCTTTCCGCTCGAGAGCGCTTGGACGGGCGGTCGTTAGCTCGTGACGCACGCATGGCACGCTGCGAGTTCTGCTGCTTTTAATCTGAGTTCTGAATTATCATAGTTAATAAATTCTTAGTTATACACGTGAAAAAATTAATAAAAAAATTGAGTGTATAATATATGGGTCAGTGGACTAAAAAAATGTGACGTGTCATAGTTATGCTAGCTAATAAAAAGTTGTCTAAGAATCTACAGTGTGACTAAACTTAAGTATGATAAACATAGTCATGAATCAAATAAACTCAATAACTCAAAAGGTGTTTGTAGAATTGCAGATGCATGACCACGTGGGAAACGAGATGGACGAGAGGAAGGCGGTCGCCATCGACGATGGGTGACCTGGGGAGGAGGCAGCTAAGTATGGTAGTTACTCCCGTTAGATCGAGTCTCCGCGGGTTTTAGGCCCGATGAGGATAGGTTCAAGTGGAAAAATAGCCCGCGGGAGCATTGGGTTCGGAGCTGGGACTGTGTTTGCCCCCACGGGTGACGGGTGCCTCCGTGGGCCCTGAAATGCGCCGACGGGCCTAAGAGCGAAAGAGCCTAGTCGGTTAGCATGCGCACGCCGGCCAACCCACGTAACGGTGGCAACGGATCTGCCCCGTCGGTTTGGCTAAAACAAGCCTCGTCTGAAATCCGATTTATTAAATCTGATTCAGCCTTGAAATGGATACCACGTATAAAACGGCTCCCGGCACTGGCTCTGACGGAGATCCGAGCGTGGGCTCGACGGTGGCCGCGGAAGCGGAGCAGCGCAGGGGAGGCGGTTCGGCGGCGGAGGGCACGGGCGAGGCGAAGCGGACCGCCACCGTTAGAGGCAGCGTGTTGTCATCCAGCCCGTCGCTTATCAGTTTATCGCCTCCCTTTTCTCGTTTTCGATGAGGATAAGGTCGTCCAGAACCTGAGAACCCAGTATATTGGTTGCGTTTGGTCATCTGAGGACGAGATGCAGATGTCTGTGCACACCTAGCTAGCGGCGTGATCTCCTCTCGTCAGGTCGAGCAGAAGCGACGATGAACAAATTCCCGTACACTGTGCCTGTCACGTTGCTTTACATGTCTGCGCGGGGCCCTCTTTCTCACGGACGGATGGCATGAGCAGTGGGGTCTTGGCCTCAGTCAATTTTTTACTAACATATTGTATTGAGTTGGGTTTCCAGTCATATAATACAGATGTCTTCACTCATCTCTTCCACCCGCTGTCCAACAACTCAATCATTGTAGATTTGTTGTCTGCGCTTCGGTCCCCAACGTTGGCATCCTAAATCGCGCCATCGCGGCACACATGGCTTGTTGCCGTCGTGCAGTCACACTTCTCTCTGGTCATGGTCGATTCGGACTACACCTCGACCGCTATCGGTTCGAGTTCGTGCTCACTACCTTCATGACAGTTTAAATCTTTCTTTGACTCAACTCATGCAACGATGTGAGACTACCAGAGGTAGGAGACGACAATATCGAGCTGGTCCCACTCGACTGCGCTGTAAAACCAGAAAATATGTGTTCGGTGCCGATAGGAGCGGCGAGAGGTCATACACATGTCCCCTCATTTTTATCCTGTGTCCGCTCCTGCTCTTTCTAATGCTAGAATTTACCATAAAGTATCTACCGCTGTGAACGTGAAATACCTGCTTTCCGAACTGGCCTAATTAGGATCGTTAGCAGAGATCAAAGGTTTAACGAAAAAGGTTTCGATTTTTTCCAGTCAAATGAAAAATGCACTGTGTTTCTAAAAAAATGGTAGTGTTGGAATTGGTGGGCCGTTCATCCGGTTCTGAGCTTCTATACTCCCGAAGTGAATGCTGAAAATAAAGGCCCATCCTAAGGCTTCAGGGAAGGCCTACGATAACGTCGGGAAAACTGGTCCATGATGCCTGAAAGGCCTTCAAGCTAGAGAAAGACCCAATTTAACGGGCCCAACTGACTACTACTAAGAGGCTTTCCTTCTGTTTCTCAAGGAAGCTATGGGCCCTTTCCCAAGGCTGCAAAAATGGGACGAAAGGATGGACGGATGGTAATTGACAGGCACGGCTCCAAGGCTACAGTTTAATTTTAGATGAGATTAAAAAATAAATGAAATTATTCGTTAATTTCTCTCATAATTTTTTATAATTATTTTTATTAGTAAAGAAGATCATATATCAATAGTTGGTACCAAAGTAGTAAAGCTAGGAACGAATGTGGATAATAAAAATAAATAAATTATTCAAATTTTAGAGTTTTTTTATTAAATGAAAAAAGAGTAAAAATAGATAACGTAAGAACTAACTCATATTTTATTAGAGGTTTTTAATTACGCTTCATCCAGGACTTTCATAAAGTAGCGTGGATCACTTGCCTTCGTTTTCTAATCACGTAACGAGCCTGCTATTTGGTAGTGGAAGTTCGTAGGCAACCAACCTCAGCACAGCAGCATCGCGATCCCCATTATATAATCGACCAAGCTGCGCCCATCAGATCACACTCGAGCGACCGAGCGAGGGCGGGACAGGGACAGCGAGGGACTTGCTGTGCGATGGAGCAGAACACCGCGAGGCCGAGGCCCATCAGATGCAAAGGTGCGTACAAATGGCCGCTTTCGGCTTCAGCGTCTCCTTTCTTGGCCTGAACGCCATGTGGTCGTCGTCGATCCCGCAGCGGCCGTGAGCAAGGCGCCTGGGCAGCCGCTGGAGATGGAGGAGGTGGAGGTGGCGCCGCCGCGGGCGCACGAGGTCCGCATCAGGATCCTCTGCACCTCGCTCTGCCACACCGACATCACCTTCTGGCGCATGAAGGTACGCGTGTACACGCTCACCGCCGGCCGTCGGTTCCTTCCGTTCTCGCTTCATCGCCATTCGCGTGCTAGCAGCTAGCTCTGACCCATCTCATAAAAAAGCTGAATGAAAAGAATTCGTTGATTCAGTATCATCTACTACCAAACGCAATCTTTAATAAACAAAACCAAATAATAGTTCGATCGTTTTTACTTTACGAAAGCACGAGCATAAGAATCTGTTCCTGGCAGGGCCGATCCACTTGTGTCCATATGCTGCATATGATACCGTTCAATTTTCGTTTTCAAGTGATTCATAGTGCACATGAGACACTGGATTCTAACAGATCAGTCTGAGACACCCAATTATTTTTATTGTAATTCCACCACTGGTTCCTGACTATCTCTACGTAGAATGAGCATGATTGAGTTCACTTTGCTGAGCACTTGATGTGTTCAGATTTCAGACGCAAAAAAACAAGGTACACACACTTTATATATCTCGCAGTTTTTCAAGTAACGTGTCCTCTGTTTCTTCCTTCTCGCAGGATTTTCCGGCCATGTATCCGTCCATTCTGGGGCATGAAGCAGTCGGGTAAAAGAAACCATCTCTGCTTTATAGGCATAACTAATGGATTAATGGTGACTGATGGAGCTGTTAATCATGCCATGTTTCTAGTGTGGTGGAGAGCGTGGGGGATCATGTGCAGGAGGTGGCCATGGGGGACACGGTGGTGCCGGTGTTCCTGGCGCAGTGCGGGGAGTGCGCCGACTGCCTCTCCGCGCGCAGCAACATCTGCTCCAAGCTGACGCCCCGCGCCGGCGCCGGAATGCCGCGGGACGGCACCACGCGCTTCTCGCTCGCCGCCACCGGCGAGCCCGTCCACAACTTCATATACGTCTCCAGCTTCGCCGAGTACACGGTCGTAGACGTCGCGCACGTCGTCAAGGTCGGCCCCTTCATCCCGCCGGAGAAGGCGTGCCTGCTCAGCTGCGGCGTCTCCACCGGTACCAAACGTGTCGAGCTAGAGGATGGGCATCGATCGTCAAATGGATTGTTGCAAGCAACAGATGCTGATGCTGCATGCAGGGGTCGGCGCAGCTTGGAAGGTTGCGGCAGTGGAGGGCGGCTCAACTGTTGCGGTCTTTGGACTGGGCACCGTGGGATTAGCGGTAACAACCAGCAAATCTGATACTACCGATTTATGAATTTATCGTATGTGCTGTTTAATCTCTTAACTGTCCGGAAGTAAATATATTGTAGTATGTTCCATTTTGAAGGAATACAGTTGGGTTAAATATACTAGCTAAGTACGCGTTTATTGTTAAAAAACATAAATATTAAACACGATAATATCAAACACAAACTCAAGTTATAAAGATAGGGATACACCATGGAAGCACCGTCAAACGATTACGTCGGGAGTGATGCCGTAGTTTGATTTCAGCATCCGAAAAGGAGGAGGAGATTATCTGTTAATTTTTCTTCTAATTTTTTATTTATTTTTATTAGTAAAATATATTCCATATCCGTAGCCGGTAACGAGGCGGGAAGAATGATGGTAGATGGCAAATATGAATAAATTATTCAAAATTTAGAGGTTTTTATCAGATGGAATGATAATAGAAAAAGAAATGATAAAAAATCAACTCGTGTTTTATATAACAAATATTAAGAAAGAGGAGGAACAAACTGTACAAAAGAAAGAAGAAAGTGAAACTATACAGATGAGTTAATCCAAGCTGAGAAAAAAATCTCTAAGAGGGCTACTCATTCTATGTTTATGAAGATTTACAGTTTTAGATAAGTTACTTTCCTAATTAAGGAAAGAGGGACTAGCCTTGTTGAAGACATTAGATTTTCAGATTTGTCTCTTCGGAGATATTTGATAAATTGGAAGGATACAGAGAAGATTAACATATCTCTGAATGACACATACAAATCCAAAAATGGTTTTTTTTTTCTTTCAGAATTCCAGATTTCGATGGTTGGTTTCGATCGATCAAAGTCATCACACCGACTGCTAGCTACTCGATAAGTCGATAGTGACTTGAGAACCGAACGTTGGTTCGGTTGGGGCTTGGAGCGACGTGTTTGTCCAGTTAGTACGTGTCGCTATGTCTTTTTTCTAGTAGGACCCGCCGTCCGGACGAGTTCGAATTAGATTAGGATATATACGCGTGTCTATTCTTGTCTAGTGGAGGTCTCAATTCTTTTAATTCTTCTTAGTGTGTATAGATACGTATACGTGTGCATGCATGGTGTAAATGTGGAATGCGTGAGTATTGTACGACCTCTACTTAAAAAAAGTCGATAGTGACTTGATATTCTGGTGGTCGGTTCAGACTTCAATCGCCGGAGATTCTGTTTTCGTGACGGCGACTCCTGAACTAACTGTAGGTAGCGCAAGGGTCGACGATGCGTGGTGCTAAGAGGATCATCGGGGTCGATTTGAATCAGGACAAGTTCGAGATCGGTATGTCACTCGATAATTGCTCTTGCATCCTCAGTTCTTGGAAGAAGCTGAGCAATTTCAGTGCAGTTAGCACAAGCGTCTGAGCCTGAGTAACAGGCCGCACTGCTGTGTTTTCATTCCTTGCAGGTAAGAGACTGGGGATCACCGACTTTGTCAATCCAAATGATACCGAGGAGAAGACGGTCAGCGAGGTCTGAATCTGAACCGACGCATACAACTCCATCTCCGCGCGACTAATCATGCCATTCCTGCTCCTTGACGTACATTCGGTTGTCGTGCTTACCCGTCTCCCCAGGTCATCACGGAGATGACCGGCGGCGGCGCCGACTACTGCTTCGAGTGCGTCGGCTCGGCTTCACTCATGACGGAAGCATTCAAGAGCTCTCGGATGGTACGAGCGTAGGCTCGTGCCGAATACCTGCATGCGTATCACATACAGGCATCCGGCAGCTAGCTGCTGAATCCTGTGCAATGCCAAGTGACCAACTAACCAATGAATGGTTCAGTTCTTTTGTGCCCTCTGACTGGCAATTATTTGGCACGATGCAGGGGTGGGGGAAGACGATCATCCTCGGCACCGACGGCGGCGCGGCGCCGATCAGCGTATCGTCGTCCGACATCCAGAAGGGGAGAACGGTCGTCGGCTCGCTCCTCGGCGGGATCAAGCCCAAGGACGACATCCCCGTGCTGGCACAGCTGTACATGGACAAGGTAACCAGCCACAGGATCTGTGAGCTTCGTGCATGTTTGGAAATTGGAACGCGATACGTACGGCAGCTGCTTGATGGGAGAAATTTTGTTGCGTAACCAACAAACCAAAATCATATGTTAGGAGTCATAAAAAATTCCGGTAAAAATATAATAGTAATGATGATGCTGTCATCTTATAAAAATTGAGTTAAAACAACAAATCGTATATGAAGGGAAAAAAACAGAAAATTCAGCGATTCATACCAAGGTACTATCACAGATGATTTTTTTTATTTCTCCTTATATAAATTATCATTTGAGCTTAAATTTTATAAGATGACATATGAGAGCATGCTCTATACTATTATATTTTTATCGAAATCTATACTATCATATTTTATCAATTTTTTTATTATCCTAACATGGGATTTTTATTGATTGGTTACATAAATCAGTTTTGTGTAACGGTTGCATAATAAAATTTCTTGCTTGGTGTTTTCCCGTGTTGCTTTTTCCGCAGGAGCTGGAGCTGGACGAGTTCATCACGCACCAGATGGGCTTCGACGAGATAAACCTGGCGTTCGACCTGCTCACGCAGGGGAGGAGCCTCCGATGCATCGTCTGGATGGACGGCGCCAAGGAGAACGGTGCGTGATGCATGCCGCCGCCGTCGCGCGCGCGCAAGATTACGTACGCGCCGTGGCAAAAGGATGAGCGGGACATGCCGTCACCTGCTTGGTGTTAGTCTTCTTGTTGATTTGGACGTAAGATGAAGTGACACGTGCGCGTGCCCGTGCTTGAGTTGATTATCCTGCCATGGAGCCATTAGCTATGGAAGCATGTATTGTTGATTTCATTGTTTGTATTGAATATTGATGTACCGTGACTACAATTACCTACTTCTTGAAGACACGTACAAACGGTGATTGTTAACATTGTTGTTGCAATTGATGATCTCAAAGAGAAAAAAAAAATGTGCGAGAGCAAGCCACAGTAGAAAATAGAAGAGACGAAAGCATTACCTCCACTCAAGTAAACTTGACGTTTTAGACAGGAAATCAGGCTCATTTTATGTCTGAAACGTCAAGTTTAATTTCCTATCTAAAATTAAGTCTAAGCTCCTGAACAATTTTTTTGAGCAAGAGTATAAAGGTGTATTTGGTTAGCCTTGTCCGCATAGATCGTATATTTAAGTTGAGAGAAAGTAGGCTGAGTAGAGTTATATTTGTTTAAAAGAATAGTGTTTTATTGGTGGTATCTGTCTGAACAGTCCGAGCTAAGTTTCGTTTTGGTTGATCGAATCTAAAACCACATGAGCGGATACAAAATTTGAGATTGTGATAGGTTACTCACATAAAGATGATTTTATAACACTGTCAAGTAGGCTCGACTGCATTAGCAGATACAAGTACTTGCATCCGCCGGACCAGGATGGGGCTATATATTTTGGATGTATTTGGTTCTCTGCACGAGGTTTCGTAAAGCTATTTCGTATAAGCAGGCTAAGAGAAAGCAACCTGAGTGAAACTATATTTATTGAATAGAAGAATGTTTGATTGATAGAAATATTAGGTTGATATCATTAAAAAAAAATATATATTAAAAAATAACATCAGGAGTATGACATATAAATGTTGATATGTCTAGATCAGGATGGGTAAGATGCGAGAAACCAAACTAGAGATGACAACAAGACAAGACAAACCGGGATGACACCCACTCCTCACCCAACCCCCGAACTTGGAGCCCCGCCCTGACCACGAAACACAAAACAGGGCAAAATAAGCCCGTGTCCCTGGCCCCGTGGGGGAGACGACTGCAGGCTACGGTCCTCTACACACCGCCGAGGACCATCTCTGCCAGCTGCGTGCACACCTCTATGAGGACACGGTGTTGCCTCCTCACAAGGCCGACGCGCTATGCCCCGACAAGTGTGTTGAGGATTCGAGGGCCCGTGGAGTCCCGCAGGAAAATTTCTATCCCCAATCTCGCCTCGATATGGACTCAAGGGCCCTGCCCTGTGAGCCCGGTGAGGAAAAAAATGGAGGTATTGTTTTTTAAGGAAAAAATAGATGTGGGTTATTGGGCGTCCATTTATTCACAACCCAACTCAAAAAAGTAAGAGGATCTCAGCATTGTCGTAGGGGAAGCTGCATCTATCGGCTCCGCCTGAACTTGAGCTATCGACGTTCCCTCTAGATCTGGCCGTCTGCATTCCGAATCTGACCGAATAAGTTGCGGTCCACGCATAGCAGCCGCTGGCTCATGACTGAGACCGTGCTAAAGAAGCTCAAAATCCCGCCCAGATAGAAGAAGATGGTTGGTGGATCCATTGTGTTGAGGGGTGCGGATGCGGATATGAGCGAGGGAGGGGGAGATTGAGGTTGAATCTAGGGTTTTTTTTGGTAGTTTTTGGCTGTGGGGTGTCGAGATTGTGAGAGATTCCTAACGGCTCCATCTGTAAGAAAGTGCTTACGAATCCTTCATAACCTACGGTTCAAGATGATCTTGTTGGTTGCATAATAAAGTTTGAAATCTAATAGAATTGTTTTTTAAAAAAATGGATAAAAGCATCCAACTTTTACATTGTGAAATGCATACAGCTAACAGTAGGTTATTACAATATTCTAGCTACGTAGCCAACATCACATGGGTATAAATATCCTACTGGTTCTTGCAGTGTATAATCTCTAAAGGAAGTATTGCATGCTGCTTTCCTGGCAGCGTGGACTTGATTAGTCAGGGCGTTATACGCCCAAATACTTGAATGGTGGAACAGCCTACGCAATTCAGGCAGCTCTTTGATTTTGGAGGGCCCTTGAACTCTTGGTTCACTCTTTGTCATGGGATCCTACCATGATTTAGTAGCTCGGCTCCGATTCAACCAGAAGCCGTAGCTCCGCGGCCGCCAGGTCCCAATCCGACGCCGGGGCCTCGGCTCGTCACGCGCACGGGCTGCCGGTGTACGCGCCAGAAACATACGAGAGGCCGAGCCACGCCTCTCCGTTCGCGTCGTGCGATGGGGAGTTGGGAACGGTCGGGCCGGCGGCGCCTTTGCCAGCACGTAACACATCTCCGGTTTCCCGCCGCCCACTCTCCCGTCTCGGCGGCCACCAGCTGCCGGCCCGGCATCTGCTGCTCCCGTAAATGCCTTGCCTGCCATCGAGAAAAAAGGAGCGCTGCATTCAAGGCTCGCGTGGTGCCATCCGTCGTCGGCTCGAACGAAACAAGGGTACTGTGTCAGGCCGCCGATCGCTCAGTTTTACCTCGAGCGCTCAACGAGAACACGGGGAGGTACATGCAGCGGCACATGTAGGATGTAGCTGGTCAGGCCTCCGTGTCGTCAGCGTCGCTGCCTCGGCGAGTCTCGGTGGACGGTCGCCGAGCCAGTCGCGAGTTCACGGGCGTATGTGAACGTGAGTGATCCGGGCCCGACTACGAGACATGACATGATGCGTCGGTGTTCCACCAAGGATGGTTCCGGTGGCTCCGGTTGGTGATGGCGTCTTTCTAAAGGGGCTAAAGTGGAATTGCTGGTGAATCGGATTATTGGGTGTAAATCAGTAAATCTAAGGTACCTACTAACTTTTTTAATTTAATCAATAACATTGTTTTTTAAATTAAGTATATTTTTGGAAAACTAGTGTAATTAATTAAACTAAACAGAGTCAGTGAATACTCTTAAGTTCATCAATTTATACCCTTAAATCGAACCTAATTGATGCTTATAACCTTTTCACGCTCCGCCGCACCATAAAGTGCTTACACTGGATTGGCAAAAAGGCTCGCGTTAGCTTTATCAAAAAAAGAGAGGCTCGCGTTAGTGTGGTGGGATTTTAGGACAGGCAGAAAGTGGGCGGTGATGTTGCTAATGGTAGGAGAAAAAAGAAACAGCGAAGATGTGGCATGCCGTTCTTGAGACGCTTGTCCTGATTTTTTTTATGATGTTACTATTGTATAAGGAATTTATTTCAACCAATGACCAGGAATCGCATCTTTATGATGTGTACATGAGTAAGACGGGCATAAAGCAAACTTAGAAACTGACACTGGAATAATCACCACAATCCGGATCAAGACTTTTTTTTCCAATAAACCGAGTGTTAGTTTGGTGTGGGAGGATCATTTGGTTCATCCTTCCTGTCCTAGCTTCGATTCCTGAGCTTAGTATTTTTTACTTGTCTTTGTTTTAAGGTAGAGTCAGTCCATTCATAACTTTCGATGAAGTTCGGAACGGTCACAAATATTAGATTTTTTTTTTAAATAATTTTTTTTTTTGCAAAATTGCCACCAAACGTTTACCTGTGCTTATTCAACAAACACCCGATCTTTTTCTACTTACTCCTTCACTTCCTTTTATCTTTCCGAGCAGCAACCAGGTTATATTTTAAATTCGTCCCTCGAATTTGTTGCTTGAGCGTGGTGCCGCCCTCCTCTCACCGTGGCCCCACGCCCGCTCACGCGACTGACGGTGAGAAACAAGCTCGGGGAGGTCAATTTGGCAGGAGAAACCGTGAGTGGGCTCGGCAAGTGGTGGTGGAGCTCGATGCGGTCTCGAATAGATTTGCGCTAGGTTTGGGACTGGGAGGAGAAGAACAGCGGCTGCTGCTGTGTTTGGCCAGAAACAAGTGAAAGAGCACATCGCATAGTAAGAAGGCCGGGAGGGGATATGAGAGAAAAGAGATAGCAGAGAGCCTTCGATCGAATTGTGTCTGGACTCTATGAACATGTCTATGTTGTCCAACGATTAAGTAAGTTTCCTTCAAAACACCACTCATTCTCCCCACTTTCATAAATGTAAAAGGTGAACTTCTAGAACTCCAAAATTCATGCCAATTTTTGTGCTTGAAGAGCAATTAGCGAAGAACCCATTTTAACAGCTTTCAACTCAATAGCTCTTACATATTTTACATGTCATACATTATTTGTACATGCTAATTTATTTGAAATATATTAGATCTTCCGGTGGTTGTCTGAAAGATCACATGTTATATTCATGAAATAAGTTTTAAAATTTTTTGGAGCTTAAGCTGTGAGTATATTGGGACTTTTTGGTTTAGACATCTTACTCTTATTTTGAATAAAAATAGATATTTAAATCACTTTATTTTATCCTATAAATTTTAAATCCTAAATGAATCTTAGAGTTAGAGCTCTATCAAATATCATGGTTTTATTAAATTAAAAAACAAAGACTGCACGTGTAACTTACAAATATGATTAAAAAAAGTTTGTAGGAGTCATGGGCGGATCCATAGTGAGGGTGGAGGGGCTCAGGTCCTAGGGGCATTTGGGAGCCTATTCTTCAATTTTTTAATATGAAAGAGTAATAGAAAAAGGCACTTAACAACCTTAGATTCGCCATTAAGTAGAAGTAGGCAAGGGTATAGAGATGCAAGTAGTACCAAAAATACAAAACTTTCATCCTACGTGAGCATTAGTATATATTAAAGTAGCGTAGATATCTAGCTAGCCGGGGCGTCCACGTCGGCTAAATCGTTTCGCTCCGTCCGATCCAAGATCGTGTGGCCCTGCTGCCCTCGGGAGCGATTCGCGGAATATTCTAAAATAACTGCGTCTCGAAAGCTTGAAAACCTCGGAACTCATCTTGCCGTCCTCGCCTCGTCTCGCTCCATTCACTTGCCTTTCTTTTCTCCTTCCCGTTGCAACCAGCCGCCGACTCCTCACCTTCTTCCTGTCATGCCTCCACTGCCTCCCACCCTGTGGTGGCCGCCATCCCCGATCTACGCTACCCTTCTTGGTGTCGCGTGGGTAGACGTGGCAGTCGCTACCTCTATCTCCCCACACAAGTCCGCCATCTCTGCCTCTCCTCTCGTCTCTCAAATTTGTCGCTTCGATGTGGTGCTGCCCTCCTCTCACCATGGCCCCACGCCCGCTCTCGCGACCGACGGTGAGAAACAAGCTCGGGGAGGTCAGTTTGGCAGGAGGAACCGCGAGTGGGCTTGGCAAGTGGTGGAGGAGCTCGCTGCAGTTTCAGATAGATCTGCACTGGGTTTGGGACTGAGAGGAGGAGAGCAGCGGCTGCTACTGTGCTTGGCGAGAAACAAGTGAGAGAGCATAGCGCAGAGTAAGAAGGCTATGAGGGGATATTGGAGAAAAGAGATAATAGAGAGCCTTCGATCGAATTGTGTCTAGGCTCCAGGAACATGTCTGTGTTGTCCAACGATTCAGTGAGTTTGCTTAAAAAACCACTATTTCTCCCCACTTTCGTAAATTTAAAAGGTGAACTTCTAGAGCTTCAAAATCCATGACAATTTTTGTGCTTGAAGAGCAATTAGCGATGAACCAATTTTAACAGCTTTCAACTCAATAGCCCTTACATATTTCACATGTCATACATTATTTGTACATGCTAATTTATTTGAAGTATATTAGATCGTGGTTGTCTGAAAGATCACATGTTATATGCAATTAAGCATATTGATGCAGAAAGAGATGCATTAATATGCTGATAGCCTGCAAGTCTGATGATTTCTTTTTTCCTTTTATTTTTTATATTTTTGTGATCTAGATTCTGAGTGATAACATATCATTCTTCGATGTCAAATTTTAATGTTGGTCCTATGCTCCTATTAGTCCATCCTTCATTTCGGCATTATATTTGGAGAATGATATGGTCGAAGTTGAAGTGGAACTATTTCTTCTCCATATGAGAAGTCTCACTGTTGCTGGCGAAAATTGGAATCATTGTGTAGTGGGTCCCATCAGATACTAAAACTTTTTATTCTACGGCTTTTCCCCCAAAGAGATGTTGGTATATTCGATTGTTTTTTTTACGACGACATATCTGATTGTTGAAAATGAAGTAGAACATAAAAGTGGAAGCAAAGTATCATTTAGCTAAGATGACAGATATTGGTAGTTTCCTGAGAGTACCTGATATTCTCAATATGGATGGTTACACATACATACAAAATATATCATTTTTTGAACTAAACAAAATTTTGTTTCCTTATTTCTAGTCCAATTTTAAATATCATTATAGGTTGAAGGTTGTACCTTATATGTTTGTTTTCAGTTTTCATAGTAGGGTGGATGTTTCCTTTTGTACTTAATCTTTAGACATGAAGTTGATAGTTTTTTCTGGGACAAAAGAAATGGTTCAACTTCATAGGGTCATGTCTCAGGTAAGGCATCATAAGTGAAGCAAATTTGAATAAGATATGTCTCCACACTTCACAACAAAAGTAGCTATTCATTTTCCTATTTTCCTATAAGAAACTGAGCAACATTATCTAGTGATCCTATTAGCCCATTGTTCATATCTGCATTAAAGCATTTCAGTTAATTGTTTCAAAACATAGATGTTTAACTTGGCAAATTATATTGCAAGGTGCTCCTTAGGTTCATAATGATAATTCATTTCCAATGACATTGTGGAGAAGCATCACCTTAGATGCAGCTTAGAATTTATACTTTCTATTTATTAGTTATTTATTTTGGCTTAACAATGTTCTCATCACAACCTTCTGTAATGTTTACCCATGGCTAGCTTTTCATGCTGATAATTTTTATTTAGTGTTGGTATAGCAATACTTAATAGATCAGGAGAGAGGGAGACCGAGCGCACAATGTATTACTCTTTATGGTTGTTAGTTTGGAAACGAACTGATGGTCCAAAATGACTGTGAATCATGTTTTTCATAGTTGTATGTATAAGGATCTTTTTTTTAAGGAGTTCTAATATTATAATGTCGTGTTGTTCTTAGAAACACTAAATGATAATAGAATATCATTAGAACGTGGTCACTTCAGCTAAGATTACATCTATACCCTAAAAGGTATATAGCTTGCCGTGTTGTGCTAGTGTTCTTCATAATATTGCTACACAGCGTAGTGTTTCACAAATACTTCACAGAGAAGAAATATATAGGTAGAGGTATCTATATTTGTGACCTTTTAATTAATTAGCTAACACTTGCTGGTGTTTTTTCTTGTGCTGCTGTCACTCTCTCTTGACATGTCATTATGTGATTTATATTAAAAATCCAATATCTTGCTATAAACAAGCCCTATCAGTGGGACCCACGATAACTTCCCTCCCAACTCATAGTCCGTTTCCACCGAATTCTGCCTGGATCCTCTGACGGGAGGGAAAAAAAAAGACAAACAGGACCCAATAAAAAACAGAAAATCGCTTCAAAACCCTGCTCCTACTCCCCGCATGCACATATCCTATTTCTTTTCCCAATCCAATCAAACACAATACCCTCACACCACGTTTTATTTAATCGAGTACTATTTTTATATTCAAATTTTTTTTCCACTTCACACTACAAGCTCACCCAAACATCGTTTCACAAACCAAATATATACTTAAATACCAAACCAAAACATTACCGACCAAAATATTTTCGTCCACGTGCAGAGGAGCGCGCGCAAGCCATAGTGATCGTGATCGGACGCAGTCCAGCGGAAAAAGGTACGAAAAGAAATAAAACGCAAAAAAGCCAAAAAGAAATAAATCTGCTTCGTCTCCCACAGTCCCACCTCTCCGTTGCCCGTCCCCACTTCCAAAACCACCCCAAACCCTCGGAACCCCCGCTACCCTTGCCGCTGCCGGCGCAGCCATGCGCCGATCTCAGGACTGCCGCCCTTTCCGCCCGCCGGATTGGGCCCCGCCGCCTCCTCCCTACCACCGCGACCACCACCACTACCAACCCCAGCCCCAGCCCCAGCCCCAACGACACCGCCCCGCGCAGCAGCCCCCGCCGCAGTTCGCCGTGATCCTCCTCCGCGCGGGCCCCGACTTCTCCGCGCCGACCGCCACTGAGGTGGAGGCCCTCGTCGCTGGCCTCCCGTCCCCGCCCCTCGCCAGCCTCTCCGTCCGCTCCTCCGGCCGCGCCGCCGCGCGCCTCGTCTTCCGCTCCCTCCACTCCGCCGCGGCCGCCGCGCGCGAGCTCTGGGCGCTTCGTCTCGAGGGGCTCCACCTCCTCACCCCGCGCCTCCCCGAGCCCGCCCTCGCCTCCCACGCTTCCCCGCTCATCGCCTCGCTCTTCGCCGCCCACGCCTCCCGCCTCCTCGATTCCAACCTCGTGTCCCTCTCGGCAACCCGCTCAGCTGAGCTCGCGGTGTCCATCCGTGATGTGAAGCACAGTCTGGGCTCGCGGAACCGCTACCGCGACTTCGAACAGCTCCATCTCCAGAAGAAAACGCTCGAGGCTGAGAAGGAGTTGGTGGACGCCAGAATTGCCGAGTATGAGGCGGCGATGATGTCGATACGGCGTGCCATGTTGCGCGGGTCGGAGGATGAGGAGGAGGGGGTGGACTTGTTCGGGATTGTGGGTGGCGGGGAGGTGGACTTCGCGAGGGTGCACATGATTATGCTGCGTGAGTGCAGGAGGCTCAAGGAGGGGCTACCGATCTACGCATACCGCAGGAGGATTCTCAATCACATTTTTGCCAACCAGGTAAGGACGGATTGTTGGAATTCACCATGCACTTTTAATTCTAAGGGGATTGCAATGCCATGCAAATAAATTGATGGTTTGTGCTTTTGCGACCATTGACTTTGTTTGAAACTTTGAATGGGTTGTCCAGCATCCTAAATAAACTGAAATCATATCATCAGTTTGGATTTTGATGCGTATTGGCAGAATATTTTTTGCTCGTGCTTTTCGATGATTATCAGAAGAAAGCTTATTAAGTGCGCTTTTGCTGATGATGCATCAAACTTCTGATTATGTAGTCTGTCCAATGTTCGTGTGTGAGCAATTTATTTTACCAACAATTAGCCTTATTTACTTTTATTCATTGAATTTACACCATGACATGTCGGCAAGAAGGAAACAAATCTTGCTCTAAATTTTACAAGCTCTATTTTCCATAGGTCATGATCTTAATAGGGGAAACTGGTTCCGGGAAAAGCACACAGTTGGTTCAGTTTCTTGCTGACTCAGGTCTTTCTGCTGATGGTTCTATCGTCTGTACTCAACCTCGAAAAATTGCTGCTATATCTTTAGCACATAGAGTAGACGAAGAAAGTAATGGCTGTTACGGGGACAATTCCGTGCTGTCATATTCAACATTTTCAAATTCTCAAGATTTTGGTTCTAAGATTATATTCACCACAGACAGTTGTCTTTTGCATCACTGCATGAGTGATATGGGCCTGGATGGCATTTCGTATATTATTGTTGATGAAGCTCATGAAAGAAGCTTGAATACTGATCTTCTGTTAGCTATGATCAAGAAGAAGCTGCTTGATAGGCTGGATTTGCGACTTATTATAATGTCGGCCACTGCTGATGCCGACAAACTTGCTGAATACTTTTATGGCTGTCAAACATTTCATGTTAAAGGGCGAAGTTTTCCTGTTGAAATTGAATATGTTCCAGATATATCAGCAGATGTTCCCTTGAATACTGCGCCAAGTATTTCTCGCGTTGCTTATGCTACTGCTTCCTATGTTTCTGATGTTGTAAGAATGGTAAGCGTCATTCACAAGAATGAAGAAGCTGGCGCTATCCTTGCTTTTTTGACATCTCAACTGGAAGTAGAAATGGCCTGTGAAACCTTCAGCGATCCAAATGCTGTGGTACTTCCTATGCATGGAAAGCTTTCCCATGTAGAACAGAGTCTTGTCTTCAAAAGCTATCCTGGAAAGAGAAAGATCATCTTCTGCACGAATATAGCTGAAACATCATTGACCATAAAAGAAGTAAAGTATGTTGTTGATTCTGGCTTGGCCAAGGAGTGCAGATTTGTGCCTACTAGTGGTCTCAATGTACTGAAAGTCAATTGGATTTCCCAAAGTTCTGCCAATCAACGAGCTGGCCGAGCTGGTCGAACAAGAGCAGGGAAGTGTTACAGGCTTTACTCTGAATCTGACTTCGGTATGATGGAAGTGCATCAAGAACCTGAAATCCGGAAAGTTCATCTTGGCACCGCTGTTCTAAGAATACTTGCTTTGGGTGTTAGGGATGTACAAAATTTTGAGTTTGTCGATGCCCCAGATCCAGAAGCCATTGATATCGCTGTGAATAATCTTGAGCAATTAGGTGCCATAAAATATAAATATAATGGGTTTGAGCTAACTGATACTGGGCGCCACATGGTCAAATTGGGAATTGAGCCGAGGCTTGGGAAAATCATGCTTGATTGCTTCAGTATTGGTTTGAAAAAAGAGGGTGTAGTCCTAGCTGCTCTTATGGCAAATTCTAGTAGCATATTTTGTAGAGTTGGCACTAACGAGGAGAAATATAGAGCTGACCGTCTGAAAGTCCCATTCTGTCATCCTGATGGTGACCTTTTCACTTTACTCGCTGTTTATAAGAAGTGGGAGGATGAGCATGAGAACAAGAATATGTGGTGCTGGCAGAATAGTATCAATGCCAAGACCCTGAGGAGGTGCCAGGAAACTATATCTGAACTCGAAAATTGTCTAAAGCATGAGCTGAACATTATTGTTCCAAGTTATTGGTGTTGGAACCCTGAGGAGCCTACTGTGCATGATACTTTGCTGAAGAGGATTATTATATCATCTCTTAGAGGTAATCTTGCTATGTTTTCTGGACATGAAAGATCTGGGTATCACATTATTTCAGCAGATCAGCCAGTGCAACTTCACCCGTCATGCTCATTGCTCATTTATGACAACAAGCCTGAATGGGTGGTATTTGCAGAAATCTTGTCAGTCCCTAATCAATATTTGGTATGTGTTACTGCTGTTGATCATGATGACTTAGGTACAGTTCACCCCATGCATTCTATTAAGCAACTGAAGAAGAGTAAATTACAGATGAAAGTGATTACTGGGTTTGGCAGTAAGTCGCTGAGAAAATTTAACGGCAAATCTGCCCAAAATCTGCAGAAAATTATCTCACTTCTGAAGGAAGACTGCAGAGATGACCGTATAACTGTTGAAATAGACTTCACAAGCAATGAAGTTCTGCTATTTGCTAAAGAACATGATATGGAAAAGGTCTTTTCCATTGTTAATGATGCTTTGGAACTTGAAGCTAAGATGCTGAGGAATGAATGCCTCGAGAGAAGACCGGGCAGTGCTGCTCTTGCACTATTTGGCTCAGGTGCTGAAATTAAGCACTTGGAACTTGAGAAGAGAAATCTAACAGTGGAGGTTATGCATCAAAATGCTCGTCAATTATATGAAAAGGAGCTTATTTGTTTGGTGGATACTCTTGTCTCTGGTATAGCTAGTTTTCACTATCTTCTTGGGAATATTCAGGCAGTCTCAGATGAAGTGAAGTGGGCAAAGTTTACATTCCTCAAACCAGAAAAGGCTGAAGATGCTGTTTCCAAATTGAACGGGATGGAGTTTCATGGTTCCTCACTTAAAGTGGTTCCCATATGCCCTTACGACAATCGAGGATTACCGTTTCCTGCAGTTAGAGCCAAAGTTTCTTGGCCACGTAGGCCAAGCAGGGGAATTGCACTTGTAACATGTGCTAGAGGGGAAGCTGAATTTGTTGTGAAGGACTGCTTTGCCCTAGGAGTTGGTGGAAGGTATGTCAATTGTGAGGTTAGTAAGAAGTATGAGAACTGTGTCTTTGTCACAAGGGTCCCATTGCATATAACAGAACCAGAATTGTATGATGCTTTTTGTGGTGCAACAACTAGGAGAATCCTTGACGTTCGCTTGCTTAGAGGAACGCCCACAGCTGGCCCCTCTGTTTCCAAATGTGAAGAAGCACTGATGAGAGAAATCTCTCTGTTCATGCCAAATAAGAATTTTCCTGGCCAAAATTTCCGTGTGGAAGTGTTTCCTCCTGAAGAGAAAGATTCAATGATGAGAGCAACCATAACTTTTGATGGAAGTCTTCATCGAGAGGCTGCAAGAGCACTAGACCATCTTCAAGGAAGCATTCTTCCTTTTTGTCTTCCTTGGCAGATAATACAATGCCAGAATGTATTTCATAGTACTCTTTCATGTCCAGTACGCATTTACAATGTTATCAGCCAGGCAGTTGCTTCTCTGCTTGAGAGCTTTCGAAGCCAAAAAGGTATGGATGTATTCCTCATCTCGTAAGAAAATTGGATGCTTCTAATTTTTCATACTACCCTGTTGGTTGCATCATACTCTCCTTTTCCCTCATCGATGCTTTATTGTTGTTTGTTAAAAGGTCTGCTTCTGATGCTTCTTACTGTTATGTTGGTTGAATCATACTCTGCTCTTCCCTCACTGCGTTCTGTTCTTGTTTGTCTGTCTTCACTCTTCACGTTCTTCAGTCTTATATGAGCTACTCACAAACTCTTAGTCATCCTTTCTCGCATTTCATCTAACCCCTTCTCTTTCTGTTTCAAAATCCTGTCTCCCTACATTTCTCCATAAGAAGCAACTTCTTATTGTTGTCTGCTCAGCTTTGCTGCCCTTTTGTGTTTTGTGGAAGAATTTGAAATTTGTCCTATGAAGTGGTTCAAGAGATGATTATGTTAGGTTGTTTCTAATTATATTGTTCCTCATGTCTTCAGTTGGTGCAGAAAGAAACCTGTGATAAATTTTGGCTTCAATGTAAATAGAACTCACAGAACATGAGTATTTAGATAGCTATCTTTATTTGAACTATTTCTGTCTGACAATAATAAACTTAGTAAAATGCACCAACGGTCCTTAAACTTGTCCCTCAATGTCATCTAGGTCCCTAAACTCATAAAATGCACATCTGGGTCTCTAAACTTGTTAAGTATGTCACTCGAGGTCCAAATTACAATAATTAGCATAAACATGCGTACATGGCATGCCCTCAGTTGATTATAGACCGCGAGTTTATGCTGATTAGAGTGATTTGGACCTCGTGTGGCACATTTAACAAGTTCAGGGACCCACATATGCATTTTAAGAGTTTAGGGACCTAGATGACATTGTGAGAAAAGTTTAAGGACTGTTGGTGTATTTTACTCATAAACTTATAATATAATTTCTTTCTAAAGCTTAATGAAAGGGTAAAATCATTGAAATGCCTTCAAACCAGCAAAGACAGTCCAATTTTTCTGCCAGAAGAGCGTGTAATATTAGTAAAATACAATGCCCAGCGTTATGGTTTTGAACACTGAACTATGATACCATGATACAGGTTCCGAGCTTTTTCTGTACTGAGGAATGTGCGTATTGAGGCCAGTAGGGCAAACATATACATAGGAGAAAAAAAGAAACCCTTATGTTATGTGATAATACTATTAGTCGATTACACTATTGATAGCTCCAAGCCTAAAAATAACCTCCCTGCAAGGTTCTCAGTTGTTTCCAATTGACCAACGCCCAGGAGGTATGACCATTTAAATTAGGCAAAAATTGCTGTGGGACACTGTTAATTCGTGAAAAATTGCTGTAGGACACTGTTAAATTTTTTCTTTGCTGCAGGGCACTCGTTTCTAGTGTCCTACAGCAAAGAAATTTTTTAACAGTGTCCTACAGAAAGAGCACTTTCTAAGAGTGTCCTGTAGCAAGATTGCCCTTTTAATCAAGCAGTAAACATGTCATAAGTGATATGTTACAGTTAACTTTTTCTTCAAGAGCTAAAATGGCAAGTAATTCTGAGTGGAGGTAATATTCTTCAAGAGCATACATACATGATACAAATACTCTTTGTCTGTATTCTCGATATGTAAATTCAGAGGTGTGTATTCATAAGTGAATTTTTCAGAACCACTGTGGGCTTTGCTAGCAGATCTAGTATTAAATTTTGAAACCAAGTGATCTATTGCAGAAAACAAACCACAAAAGATCAATTGCGACCACTAACCATTGTAGACGTGCTCCCTGCGGTAAACCCTAAATGTGGTGCTGCCAGTCTTATGTAGCTCCTAGTCGGTCCACCACTGTATTGTTTGTTTGTTTGAGACTGCAAAGTATTTGAATCTGCTGGTGAATTATAAGTCTTAATCATTTGCTATTTCTGCATGCAGGTGTGTCTTACAATTTAGAAAAGAATGAGAATGGCAATTTCCGGGTTAAACTCACCGCAAATGCCACGAAAACAATAGCAGATTTGAGAAGGCCTCTTGAGCTTTTGATGAAAGGCAAAACCATAAACCATCCTGATCTGACGTTAAGCGCAGTTCAGCTGCTCTTATCCCGTGATGGTATGGCACATTTGAAATCAGTTGAACAGGAGACTGGTACTTACATTCTGTATGACAGGCAAAGTCTGAATATTAAAGTCTTTGGACATACAGATCAGGTGGCTGCAGCAGAGGAAAAATTGGTCCATGCACTTCTACAGCTCCATGAGAAGAAGCCTCTTGAAGTTCGTCTTCGTGGCCGGAACCTCCCACCAAACTTGATGAAGGAAGTAATAAAAATTTTTGGAGCTGATTTAGAAGGATTTAAGAAAGAGGTCCCTGCAGTAGAGCTTCAGTTGAATACACGAAGCCATACACTTTATGTTCGAGGAAGCAAGGAAGACAAGCAAAGGGTGGAAGAGATGATCTCCGGGCTGATAACCTCTAGTGACCACAATGCTCTGGTTCGACTGTCATCAGAAAATGCATGTCCTATTTGCCTGTGCGAACTAGAAGATCCCTTTAAGCTTGAATCCTGTGGTCACATATTTTGTTTGGCTTGTTTGGTGGATCAGTGTGAATCTGCCATAAAATCACAAGATGGCTTCCCTCTTTGTTGCCTCAAAAATGGGTGCAGAAAGCTCCTCCTCCTCGTTGATCTGAGGTCTCTCCTTCCTAATCCTGACAAGCTGGACGAGCTGTTCAGAGCTTCCTTGAATGCATTTGTTGCATCTAGCGCAGGATTATACCGTTTCTGCCCCACACCTGATTGCACATCCATTTACCAAGTGTCTGATGCAGATGCAGAAGGCAAACCTTTTGTCTGTGGGGCTTGCTCTGTGGAGATCTGCACTAAGTGCCATCTCGAATATCATCCTTTCATATCTTGTGAGGCATACAAAGAGTACAAGGAAGACCCAGATGCAACTCTGCGTGAATGGCGCAAAGGGAGGGAGAATGTGAAGAACTGCCCTTCCTGTGGATATACAATTGAGAAAGCTGAAGGTTGCAACCATGTTGAGTGTAGGTGTGGCAGTCACATTTGCTGGGCATGCTTGGAGAACTTCAAGAGCAGCGATGAGTGTTATAGCCATCTCAGGTCTGTGCACCTATCTTATTAGAAAATTATGTAGAATCTAGATGTAAATTTGTACATATCAGCACAAATAATCAGATTTGTGTATAATATGGGAAGCTGATTTCCTTCCAACTATTAACCTAGTCAAAATTGTCTGATTCCATGGGTTCCCATCTCTTTCTGTGTTTATAATATGGTAGATGCTTTATCCTTTTTTTTTTTTTAAAAAGTACAATCTTATTCAGAACATTGTCACAGCAAATTATTCTCATGAAGTTGATTCTTGATTTGACCGTTACCACAGCAGATTGTTCTCAGGAAGTAGATCTTTGCACAGAGAAACTTAGTCATGGAAAACACTGTTACAAACATATTGCAGGCAAATAAACGTATGCGAAGGCATGAATCTATAATAAAATGTTTTAAGTTGGGAGCCCTATTAATTTCTTTTGCCGTCTCCATCATGACTATGTGTAGTGAATGAAATGTTGTATTTGTTCTGATTGATACAATATAGTTTCCCTTTGAGTTTCGAGTATCGCAAGCGGACAAATGAATGAAATGTTGTATTTGTTCTGATTGATACAATATGTTTTAACTCAACATTACAGAGTCTGGGATCTCTGTAATATCTTAAGTATGCTGTATTACTCAAAGTATGCCATATTATTCCCGAGTATACTGTATTATTCCAAGCAGCTATATTTCCTGGGTTTTGTCACATTGGACAGATAGATACAGGATAGAAAAGCTACGTGATTGTGATTTGTGAAGTACCACATTACATCCATATATTGTTGAGACACTTTATTGTGAGCTAGCTGTAAGGTTTTTCATTCAGCAAGTTTCTTATTGTTGAATACATGATTCACGACTGACGCAGTTATCATTAACTCCTGTTTTGAATGAGATTTAAACTGGACTTGCTTTGCACCTATCATTTTGTTGTTATTCATATGACCGCACATAATCCGATTTGGATATTTCTCCTATTCTAACACCCACTTTAATCTTATAATGCTCTATGATTTGGTGGAATGGATGCTTGGACATCGCGGAGTAATACTGTGGCATGCTCAGAACTCTTCATGATTTCCTTGTGATTGTGTACTCATAGAATCATAGTACTGCACTATAGCTTGATTATAGCAGCTCGCTAGTCCAGTTTATGTCCATGTAATTGACACAACCTACGAAATAGATCTTGTCCCGGTTGGGATAGAGTTTTTCCCGGGTTCGATGTGCAATCTACTCTAGCAAGTGAGGAATCACTCAGTATGGCGGGAAGTGCTCGGCAAGGTCACTGTGTTTACTTTTCCTTCGATTTCATTTACTTTTAACCTAACCCAGATGAAGCTTAGATTCTTCTTCTTACTAAATCAATCAAATTGATCCTCGACTGGCACCCTCTGCCTTGCCTGGCGGCATCGCGGTTGGCCACCGACCTCACCCCAATTCGTGAACCTAGACGGCAATGCGACTCAATTCTTCAGGACGGGTATAATTATCCATTCACAAATTACTATAGACAAGTACAAGATACAGACGAAACCACTGCAGCAACTAGTGCAATTCTTCGCTCTAATCGTATCAGGTAATTCCGGGAGGGTCGGCAAGAATGGATGTTTCACCCGTGACACCAGCTAACAAAGGGTAAAACACGACATTGGCTTCGATCAACTTCATTCGGTATTTACACACCCACACACACACCTAGCTGCTCTTGAAGTCCCATCTCTTAATGGATAAGGTTTTTCTCCACTTCTCCAAGAGTATCAACATGCCATGGATACATGAATGCACTTCTTAGTGATGTCCAATGGCAGAAATTCCGATACAAGATATACAAGCACCATGCGAGAACACATTTACACGGGCATATTACATTGAGATGAGGATGAATACACGAGTGATCTTAGGCACCATGGACACCACCAACAGCTTCCTGAAGATGCTTCACAGCGCTGTCGTAGTTCACGAAACCCATGAACCAGAACTCGTGGTTGTCAACTGAGACGACCTGAATGTACCTCTCTGCAGGGTTTTGCTGACTTGCCGTGGGAGTGACTGATCTCAAGTGAAGAAGGGGTAAAACCACCTGTCAATGCGTACAGAACTGATCAGGCGCAGTAGGAACTAGGAAGCACAAGAGCATATATCTTTCAACGGCCATGGTTCAAGGAACTAAACAAAATGCAAACAAGGGCAAATCCATGTTTCCCATGCTTTTGTCAATACTATTAACTTACATCAAGGATGAGACTAACAAATGTAGTATACATATCAAGCTGTAGAGTGTAGACATAGAACTGCAGATAATTACTGTGAAATCAAGTACTTCCAATTTAGCAACCAATTACAGGTCGTGTACTCTACAAGTTCACAGCTAAGTCTATCGCAACAAAGCCCGGAGTTCTAATCAGTGCCTATTACAAAGACATGTGGAATGGCAACGAGTATCCCTCTTTTAGCACAAACCGGAGTACCAAAAAATGAGAAGTGTTCATTGACAATCTATGCTCAATGAAGAATGAAATACTATTGCACACGCTGAAGAGGGGGAAAAGAAGAAGCGGGCACCATACCCTACCTTATAAAAGGATGACGCAGTTTTGTTGTCCTCGGTCACATATGTCACGGGGCTGTCACTGCCAAACGCAACCTTGGCAGTTGATAGGTACAAGATGCCCATGATCGGTCCATGAGATGTCGATAGGTAGCACACATACACCTTCTTGAGCTTCTCATCTGGTGAGCACTCAAAAGTCTGCTGAAAAATCTTGTCGTAACCGCCCTCAGATATGACCTTTGATATCTGAGCAATCCTCCCCATTGCAGTATCAGTGATGCTAGGTCCAGTTTTCACTGCAGAGATGCACATGCATGGAAGGCACACAGCCACACCATTAGAAGTCATTTGCATTGCTCATAGCAATGTGAAACAGATGTAGGCATGGAACTTGGAGCATGACTGAACATAGCATACTCGGTATGTGTCACCATGTGTGTGTACTATGCCTTAGAAGTGCCCTAATAAGCAGTAAAGCTATAACCACATGTAGTGTGGCTCTGAGATCAACTCACTAAATGCTGTGGATTTTCATATTGCAAATTGGTGAACCTAAGTATACCAGAATTTTTATGTTCAGTTATTGGTGTTATTGGTTGAATTAAAAATTGTGGGTGGGTTCAATTTACACACTGGCGGGTAATGGGGACCACTCACGGTGCTGCCAGACGTCGCCGGCGATGCCCTCGGTCTTGCGCGCGGCCTCGTTGAACTTCTTCCCCACCATGCCGAACATCTCTATCAAATTCTCCCTAGCGCCTGCGGTGACCAATCCCCAAATGTTGCCAAACCAAAACCACAACGATCAGAGCACGAAGCAAGCACCGGAAGGACCTGAGCGGCAAAGAGCATGAGGCGAGGGGGGCAGGTGCTCACTCTTGGCGGGCGGATTGGGCGACGGGGCGGAGAGCACGTAGGGGTTGGTGCCTCCGCCGGAGGCGGCCGGCGGCACGATGGGCGGCGGCGCCATGTCCTCCGGGGACAGGCGCGGGTACGCCGCGTGCTCCAGCGGCGCCGCGTCCGCGGAAGCGGGCGCGTGAGCTTCGGGCTTGGGATCCATGGGCGATCGGGGGTAGGTGTCTCGGTGGGATGCAGAGGAGACTGCCAGGCTGGGGCGAGGTGGGAGATTGATCGGGGAGAATGAATTGACAGTTGAGGGGGACGCAGGGCGCGACACGTGGATGACAGAGTACTGGAGCTAGGGTCAGCGATTAAAATTTCGCCGAAAATTCGGTGAAATTTTACGAATTTTGAGGAACAATACGTAATTGGGGACGAAAAATGATCAAAATTTCGGTAAATTTTCATAAATTATAGTTTTTTTTTTGCTGTGAATAAAAAAATTGTAAAACTAAATTGCGCTACCCCAGTTGACTCGAACGCCGACTTCTGCATTGTGCCCTCGCGTAGGGGTCGTCGTCGAGTCGATCCCGTGGAGCTTGCCCGTCCGGCTCCGAGCGTTTTGCCGTCGGCTGCTGATCATACTGGCAGCCTGAGTAGAGAGTACCTGTGCAATCACGCGAGGCTGCAAGCTTGCAAATGGCAAAAGGTCACAGATCGCATCGCACACGGTAGTGTCGCTCTCGTGTCGAGTTTGCGCAAGAAACTAACAAGATGAACCAATCAGAAATTACAGCAAGATTAACCGGCGAAGGTTCCTTCAAAGGAAAATAAATGAATTAATTCAAGGTGTGCTGAGAAGAAAATGAGAACCTTTTTATTTAAACATCAGATGCAATGTCTCAAAGTTACATCTTACAGACCACACATGGCAACAGTAGCTCAGAAGTAGAATCAAATTTCTCTTTAATTTCTCTTCATACCGACATGAGACTACCAGGTTGAGCCGTGCCCCAGATATACTTTGACAGTCAGTCCCAAAGTGATGTTTTATCCTCATAAGCAAGTCCTCAAAATGGCATGCTGGAGTGCCATGAAGCATGCCAAGCAGGCAAACACCATCTCTGCAGGTCAAAGGCATCAATAGTTGAGAGGTTTCCCTGACACGGAGAGCTCCACTGCTGCCATAACCAGATATGCGACAATATTGACCTTACAACCATGGCTAATGTGGTCATGCAGCCACCACTTATCTGTGAATTTGGTGAAAATGGATGGCCCTTCTCCACCTGGATCAATGAAGTATCCCATCTCGATAACAACATTCCAATGCAATACATCACTGTACAAACTTTTCTAGGAAACTCAAAGAATTTACATCAACCAAAGAGCATAGCAAACATATACTAAGATAAAAATTACATATTGGAGGGGAGAGGGGATTGAAAAAGAAGAAGAGAACTTTCATGTCTTTGTATCAGAGAGAAATCCTACAGAAAGGATGTTTGCATTACCTAGTAAGATACCTAGTAAGATTCTCTAAGATACCTCTCAAATGGTTTGACAGATTAGTTTGCACCAGGCTTCATAATTAGAACAGATGCTCTCGCATGCCGTTGGTGGAAGCTTGCTTAAATGATATAGCCTGCACCTGTACACTGAGAAATGAATAGTATGGTAAGCGATTGTTGCAAGAATCATGAGAAAAGGGGTGCATGACATGCTATTGCTACATTTTTATGACCTAGCAGTGTGATTACCAACATATTCAGGGTCATTGCTAGCTGACAACAACTTAATAACAACTCTGTGCATTGACAGATATAACACACATAAAAAATGTAAAATAAATTGAATGGGGATCTCAAACATAAGCACATACATTAGCCTTCAAATATGCAGGCTATCTAAACACAAGCACATGGATTGGGGCTCATCAAGCAACACCAGGTTCAAGTGCAGAGCATGTTTTATATAGCAATTTCATGAACTCCTGAGGCGAGATAGTGTTGCCTTGCAGTAATTCTTTTGAAAAATCGGGCAGCCCCTCCAATAGCTTTTTGTCTTCATTGCTTGCCATCAGAGAAGTGACAATAGTAGAAATAACTTTTGAATCAAGAGCTACATTCTTGGTTCTCATTTCACCGATCAATTCCAAAACCTTTCTTGTCTGGCCTTTAGCACTATAACCTCGGATCAGTGAATCAAACACAACAACGTCAGGCACAAAGCTACTGGCAATCATCTGTTTAAGAACCCTCACAGCTTCTCCAAGGTCTCCTAATTTCGCAAACATGTTGATTAGAGTAGAATATGTCACAGCATCAGGAGTCAGACCCTCATCAAGCATATCATTAAGCAACTGTTTTACAGTTTTCATGTCACCAGATCTGCAAGCACCATTGATCATTGTGCTATATGCGACAACATCTAGTGTGCAGTTCTTCTCCATCTCACTGAACAAAATCATAGCCCGCTCCATCATTCCCTGTTCACACATAGCTGCAAGCAAAGGAACATAGTGAGATAGCTCAGGCTTTATCTCACGGTGTTGCATTGTACACAAGAACTTTTCCGCACGGTCAACTTGCCACATCTTGCTGAAGCCATTTATCAATATGCTATAGGTGAAGGAATCAGGCTCCAATCCAGAACTAGCAAGCTCATCCATCAGCTCCATAGCCATCTTTACCTTGTGAACTCTAAGGAATCCACCAATAAGATAATTATACGTCACCAAGTTACACATACACCCCTTCTCAGCCATCAATTCACGAACTTGGATTGCTTGTCTCATCCGACCAATCTTACAAAGTCCATGTATAACTGAGTTGAACGTCGTCACATCAGGCTCAACCACACTATTTCCTTGAATCATCTCTTCAAGCAACCCCATGGCCTCATCCATCTCGAGCACACTGCAAAGACCTGTGATCAGGGTGTTGTATGTGACAACATCCGGTGCCACCCCCTTCTCTTCCATCTCCTTCCTCATACTGACCGCCTCCCTCACCGACCCTTCCTTGCACAAGGAATTGATCAGCACATTGTATGTCACCACATTTGGCTCCAGCCCCCGCTCCACCATCATGTCCATCACCTTTGCAGCATTTATTGTCTTCCCCTCTTTACACAAGTTATCGATTAAACCAGTGAACATGATCACATCCGGCTCAACACCTCGCCGGGACATTTCTCCAAACACCTTGCCTACATCCTGCCACCGCCCGGACTTGCAGTACCCACGCAGCAAACAACTGTACACAACCACGTTAGGCTCGATACCACTCTCACACATCTCATTCAGCAGCTCCACGGCCCCGTCGACGTCCGCGTAGT
The DNA here is from genome assembly GCF_958298935.1 of Phragmites australis. Taxonomy (NCBI): domain Eukaryota; kingdom Viridiplantae; phylum Streptophyta; class Magnoliopsida; order Poales; family Poaceae; genus Phragmites; species Phragmites australis. The sequence goes on from NC_084935.1 coordinate 3,551,491, forward strand.
CGCACAGCCCATGAATGAGCGTGCCGTACGTGACGACGTCGGCGCGGACGCCGCGGGCTTCCATGGACCGGAGCATGCCCACCGCTTCGTCCGTGCGGCGTGCGGCGCAGAGCGCGCGCATGACCGTGGTGTACGAGACGGCGTTGGGGCGGGAGCCCAGGTGGGGCTCCTGCGACATGTCGCGGAGGAGGGAGAGGGCCCGGTGCAGGTCCCCGCGGCGGCAGAGGGCGGCGAGGACGGTGTTGTAGGAGACGGCGTCGCGGACGGTGGGGAGCGCAGAAAGGAGGGAGCAGGCCTCCGAGCAGGGCGCCAGGCGGAGGCGGCGGTTGAGGAGCGCCGCGGCATCGGCGCGGCCGCGGCGGAGGAGCACTGCGAGGAAGGGCGCGGCGGGGCGAGGGGGCTTCGAGGCTGGGAGCTGGGGCGGGACGGGCGCGGCGGGTGAGGCGGAGGTGGTGGCGGTGACGGCGCGGACGAGACGGGGCTCCGGGCGCTTTCTCATCGCGGCGGGGAGTCGGGACGGTGTCAAGGTGGGAGCAGGAGCACGCGGCGGCTTGGTTTCGGCAAGGGGTTTTTACGAGTTTCCCCCTCGTTTCCTGCCGTATTTCCCCGACGAAATGGGATAAACACGGCGCGGCGCGCGCTAAGCTGCCCTGCCGGGCGGCAGGCGTTGGGCTCCGCGGTGCGGGCTGCGGAGTGGCGCGCCGCCGCCTAAGAACCGCGGCCAAATCGACGCGTGAACGGGCGAGGGGGTTCTGCCGGCGCACGTTGGTCAGCGCCGCGCGCGCGGGGTGCGGACGACGTCGGCCGTGCGCCGCCGATCGATCTGGATGGGCTCCCCAGTGGGCCAGGGAAGGAAAGAAAGCTTAGGGCTAAAAGAAATTGAAAAAATAACAGAGCTCCTTCAGGCGACGCCTCACGATTGTTCGATCTTCATTCAACGCGTGAAACTTTATCTTCAATCTCCGGATATTTCTTTTATTATGTATTTCTCTCTCCTGTTGTTCACCCTCGCGTCGTCAGCCTACACCCATCTTCGTCGGCATCCCCTCTCTCCTAATCTATCATCATACTAATCAATCTATTTTTGAGCTCCTCCATCAGCTCACAGCCCACAACTCCGACGGCATCACACCGTAGCCCAACGTCGGTCTAATCGTCACTTTAATCTCTCTCTAACCTTTCTGAGTCACCGATGAACTAAAAACTTGTCGGTGTTTAGATAGATGCCTGAAATCAAACGTGCGATTTCAGACGCCATAAGATTAGGAAGTTTGTATATTAAAACATTAAAAACAAAATATTACATGGGTGTAGCAATTGCTACTGGAAATAAAGCTTGAACTCTCGTATCCACTCAAGCCAAATAGCAGAAACTAAACAACATAATGTTGAGAAGAGTTTCCGATCTGTTATCACTGGGAAGTGGTGGATGGTCTCGTCGATGACCCGCAGTACAGACGACAAAGCTAGGCCTCTTGCACTTTGGCGCTGGAGATTGACGGTTGTTGAGCCGTTGATCTGTTATAAACTTCACCGGGCTCGAGCAGAAAACACTTATGCAGTAACAACAAATCGGAATTACAGTGATGCAAGATGGAACTAAACATGTGTTCTACGCAAACTTGGATATCGAGCCGTTCCAGGCCTTGGGTTGAGTCGGGCGCGCGTGCGGACCGCCGCCTGAGACTCTGCGCGCGGTGGGGTGGCCTCGGCCGTGCGCGTGGGCCGCTCGGCCGGGGTCACTGCTGCGGGCGTGCGGAAAAGGACGGACGCGCGATCGCATCCCGGCTTGACCCAAGAAGGAGATTGGCCGGGCGGGCCGTGAGCCCGTGATGGTCTTCGCATGGGAGGGGGGGCTCGTTAATTTCTCGGCGCAAATGATAAGCTTGCATGGCGTTGATTTTAAGTAAATTTTATAGGATGCTATTTATATTATCTATTTTTTATCTAATAGCTAAGTTAAAGAGTAGAGAATGAGTATATATATATTATTATAGGAGAGAAAGTTTTTTTTATAAGATAGAGTTTTATAAAATTTGCTTTTCTGTTTGGTTGCTTCAAAGGGACCGACACGAACATGTTTGACGTACACGAACCTGTCACAGTCACACCGATCACCAGGTCAGTGTGCTGCTCTGCTGCACCAGCCTAGCACTAGCAGTACGCAGGCGGTCCCATGGCAAGTACATGGATAAAAAACCAGCTCGATCGATCGGTTGCTGCCGCTGCACGCATTACATCCCTCACGAGTACTAAATGAACATGACCCCCTTCCAGTTCTTCCTACGCGTTATGTGCATACATACTCTGCTGGTACACAGGGGGTCTGGGACACTGGGTACTGATTACTGAAGTGTGTTGCTCATGAAAATTTAATACTCTGCCTTTGTCTTCTGTGTGTTTTTTGCTGCCTCTTAGCAGGTTCGGTATGGCCTGTGCGTACGGATATACATGCTCATGCGTCATGTGCCAAAGCATGAATCAACGCGGAAGTCGAGCCCATGCAACCGCACTGGCAGCTGCATCACGTTATTCTCATCACGGGTTGTTGCACGTTACAGTACACTACACCGGAAGGACCAATGTTGCCTGTTTTGCTCAAGAGGCGAACCGCCTGGCGTGAAAATCGTATCGAAGGCTTACAAGTCATGAGTCGCTGGTCAAAATCCTGCGGTAGGAAATTCACCTGAACATATAACACATTCAGATCAAGCCCTGTTAAAGATGTGCCATACGTACAGTATCGCTTTGAACATCGACCCATCTATACTGCTATAGCAAGGTTGGGAGTTGGTTACACCATATTACGCTCCTCACGAGCCATAACTTCCCAGCGCTCCTTGCAAGCACATGGCATGGAGGCCCGGCTTTTCCATGCAACTCTCAAGTCCAGTGGACGAGGACTCAACCAGCCCGATTTGCCAATGGACCAGCAGCTGCTCCCACTCCCACGCAGTTGGCCAAATCCAAGCAAGGCTGGTGGTTGAATCCCTTGAAGCCCCTCACGAGCAATAACGCATCAATCTTGCCCCAAAACCGCAAGAAAACACCTCGCCCCCCGAAGGAACGCCGAGCCCATCAAGGGCCGGTGGGTGCATCGCATTACGCTCCTCACGCGCGAGTGCCTGCCAACTCGACCCCGACGCTGTCCGCACTCCACAACGATCGAGTTGATCAACCTGACCGGGACGGTGGCCCGGACCGATCACCCGGCCACGGTCGGCAGATTCACGGCGGCGTCGGCCGTTGGCTCGTCGCGTCACAATAACCGCGCGTCCGCACCCACCACGGCGAGCTAGGCCGACGGCCAGCCCTGAGGCCCTCCTCGCCCGGCCCGCAGGCGAGCGTGAACGTGGCGCCTCCCCCACCCCCCTCCCTGCCCATACGCGCGCGGCCACAATCATTTCCACGCTCCGCGCGTCGTCTTCCCTCGTGCAGCGTGCGGAGGGAGCTGGCGGCCGCATGCGCTCGGCGGGGCTGCCTGCCACCTCTGCTGCTCTGCATCAAAAGTCGACGAGGAAAACTGCTGACACCGTATACCTCATATTGAGAAACCGAAAAACCAAGTAGATAAAAGTTTGTTTATACGTGTGATGAGTTATTGATAATATTTAAGTTAAATTGAATTTGGTTAGTTTATGTTTGTTGATGTTTATTCTTGTTCACGACTAACTCGAGTTGTAGAATGAAATTGGCAAATTTTATCTAAGTTTAGGAAAATAAACTCACCAGAATATCCGATGTTCAGAAAAGTGATTTCATCGGATAATTCGGTGATCGATTGAAACTGAACACCAGAGTGTTTATGTCCAGAGGCAAAACCGATATTACTCATCAGATGGTCCAGTAGTGTAAAGTGTGAGCGTCGGAGCAATATCTACAGTAAAAAAATTTGCGCCAAGTTTAAAGATCTACACTAGATGGTCTTAACACCGAACAAGCCATCGGGGCATTTCTTACAGAAGGTTTGCGAAATAGAGGTTTGGTAGAGTTGGAAGCACCGAATGTTTCAGTGTTGAAGGCAAAAAGAACATCGGACTAATTTGTCCAAAGAGATTGCAAAATATAGTTTGATGTTTTTGCATGCACCGGATAATCTGATGATGAAAAAATTATCATCGGAATATCGCACCAGACTATTTCATGTAGAAAGCAAAATCTTTAGTCCGCGAAAGGGATTACATTCACTGAATGGTCCGGTGTTCAGAGGATGAACACACCGGAACATCCAGTGTTCATGTTTTTTTTCAGAATATGCTTTCATTTGAGGATTTTTTTTTGTTCTGAGCTAAGCTAGAGATGGTTTAGAGTGAAAGAAACATGTTTGCTTGTTCTATGGTGTACAAGTGATGGATACATCTTGACGATCGATGGTGGGATAATCAAGGCTAAGCGGGAGGCTTGGTGTCAGACAATCAAGGAGGCCAGACGAAGTCAAGAATGATCCTAGCGGTACATGTGGAGGTCAAGCAAAGCATGTTAACGCAGTCAAGCGAAGGGGATACCGGTGCAAGTGACAAAAGTGGCCTAAGAGATCGAAAGCGGGAGAGACTTGACGGCAGTCAAGATCGCAAGACGGAGTATGCAAGTCAACATCGGAGCGGTTGCTTGAGGTAAATCAAGTGACGGCTAGTCATGCTTTGAGAAGCGTGCTAGGGTTTCACGGTTTGACCATAAAATCGTAGGAGGACTGGAGGGCCACATGGTATCATCGCGAAACTTGCATCGATGCGAAGCTAAGTCGTGAAAAAGCTGAGATCGTTTGATGAACGAAGCGAAAAATAGACTAAAATGCTCTAATAGTAGGTAGGAGTGCAGTATCGGTGAGGAGCATCTGGGAACAAAGAAACTTAAGGGTTAAGACACCTCTCTAGATCTATAAATAGAGGAATATGAATGTAGAGAGAGGTTAAACGAGCCATTTGAAAGTCTAGTGATAGATTTTGAAAAAGACAAGATGATAGACTTAGTCTTTATAATATGCTAGAGTTTTTGTGAGATGAACAACTTTATAATCTATCAAAAATAGAGCTGACATATGTACTTATTGAAGATTATTTTTTTGTATATGCTCGTTTTTCTATTGGTAGTCTCCTTCTTTTGACTTCACTCAAGATCTTTCTAGTCTCCTTCTTTTGATTTCCTTGTCTTTCTTGCTAGTTTTTCTATTTTGTGTTGTTTTTCGTTTTTGTCTTTGAGCTGTAATTCTTTCACCTTGAGAAATTATTCTTCTGGTTACTAGAGGTATAAAATTCATACGCTTATATATATGAGAGGGTCTTAAGTTTCCTTACCTTTAGATCATCAACCTTAAGAGTTTATTTACCCAGTGATCATTTTCTTCAGTTTTTTTACAAGTTGCAAGCTTTTAAATACTAAGACATATGAAATGATTTTAAAAGTAAACTATATTTCATATTTCATCCAAGAGTCATGTTGTCTCAATACTGTTCTTTTTAACTTTTTCTTTATTTTACTTCCGTTTAGTTTTGATGTGCTTTAGGTGAAAATACGAGAAGACCACTAATTTTAAAGAAAAATTATTATAATGTCTAATTACCTCATATCTAACCGTCATTCTCGGTCGGACCCATCTCGTTGTATTCTTTCGGCCCGTCAAAAATTATGAGGGTTCTCCCCTGTTTCCGAGGCAAGGTTACAAGGCAACTCCTGTCTCGTTACCAGTAGTTTACACTCGAGTGAAAGACCAGCTGTGTGTAACAGGGGACATTTGTCCGTTACGAAAGCGTATGAACTACGAAGCGACACTGTAACAGAGGCTTTAGGAATTATACTCAGCAGTGGTACGATGCCAGCGGCCGGGAGCACAGCCTTTTCGGGCTGGCGGCTTGTGCGCTGGCCTGTGCTGTGCCCCGGGCAGTCGGGCACGTCCCCATCTACGCACTAGTCTCAGCAAGTGGAGCCAAACGGCGCCTTTGCCTAGCTTTGCCGTCGACGAGACAGACCAGTGCAAACGACGAACGGGCGCCTTGAGCCGCTCTGCCCCTGCATTTTCCACACGGCGAGCCACCGTGCCGGCCTTGCTCGTACAGCTCTCGAGGGATCGAGTCACTGGGATTCTCTTCTTGCTGGGGTGGAATTGGATTAGCTCGGCTCGGAAACTAGTTCATCTTCCCTTCTAGTCGAAATGGAATGGCACTTAGAGAGGCGAGTGAAAAATTGAGGGAGGTGTGTAGCATTTCTTGGGAGAGAATGTGCAAAAAGAAAATAAAAGGCATTTACTTTGCCAATGGTAACGACAACGATGTACGCACGACTCCTCCTTGAAAGCAACATTGAGCTAGCTCGGTTAGGAAATATTTGTTAGTCTGGCAGCTTGGAGCCATTTAGAGGACCACTCGTGCGCAGGAAAAGGTCACGAGGGTATGTATAAAAAGTTTGTTCCTTCGTCCCTGTTCCATCTATAGATGGAGACTGGAGAGGAATCCTATGGTGCAATCGGTTAAGTAAGCAGGTTAGTGTTAACAGCTGGTTTTATTTGGCGTGAGATTTGAAGAATCGTGATGCTGCCGCCTTGCAACATGAATATAGTACTACTTCACTATTGAGGTCCCGTTTGGATAGTATGCGGTTTCTACAGAAGCAGCTGCTGGCTGGTTGGCCAGCGAAGCGGCTATGGCTGTTGTGCTTCTGAGCTAGGTAGAAAGTTGTTTGGATAGCTGGCTTTTGGATAGACTGGATATCTGTTGTGGCTGAATGAGAAAATATTTAAAATACCCTAGTTTAGTTGATTAGTTGTAAATATGTTGTTAAAGCGTAATTGACCTGTTTGAACTCTGATAAAACTATAACGACATATGTACGAACAACGACATCAAATAATACATGCATTCATAACATAGAATATTCGACAAATAGTAGGATATCACGTTACAATACCGAAGTCTTATTTGACAAATAGTAGTAGTAGCCTGTAATAGAAATATTTGACAATTAGTAGGATATGTCTCGTTACGATACCGAAATCTTATTTGGCAAATACTAGTAGTAGCATGTAATGAAAATATTCCTAAATTCTACTTGCCATCAAAGAGGTAGCAATATTGTCACAAAACTGGTTCATGTCTTGCTCATCGTGCTCTATAGCGATGTCGCCATCACCTCCCACTTGAGCAACTTCCGGAACTAGTCCTCATCAGTGTCACATTTTTCAAAGTCCTCATCATGTAAGGCACTGTCACATATGAAATTATAAAGAGCCATACATACAAGAATTATTTAAGTTTGCTTCACCATTGGGTATACTGGTATGCCCAATAAGATTCTTCATCTCATCTTTAAAACACCGAATGACCTCTCAATTACATTTCGAAGAGAGGAATTGGCATGATTAAACACTTCATACTTCTTTCCCTTGTAAGGTGCAAGGTATCTGTTTGGATATCCGGAATCAACTAGATAGTACATACCTATATGCAAGATCACATGTCAGTGGTGAGTTAAAAAAAAAGTTGAACTGTCAATGGATAAGTGAAAATGGTTACCTGCAAGTGGGTGAGGGAAATTTATCGCATATTTCCTTAATGAGTCGTTGAATATATGCATATCATGCGCTGACCCTGGCCATCCGGTAACCACAAAGGTAAATCTCATATCGAAGTCACAAACATCCATCACATTATGCGTTGAATAGCCATGTCGACCGGTGTAATTGACAATCTCACCGTTAGATACAATGACACGTATATGTGTGCCATCTATTGCACCGATGCATCCATTAAAATAAGATAAAAATCTACCATCTTGCAGTCTGGAATGAATGATGGTAAAGTATGGATCCCTAGGTCTAATGGTTTGTGCAACTAAGGCATTGATATAACGTAAGACATGTAGAAATTTTCTACAAATTGTTTCTTTAGACCTCTTGAACTTATTCTTTGCTTGCTTAGCTGATTCTCCTGCTCCTATCATCCATATAAATATAGCCAAACTTTCAACTAAGGTACATAACCTACTTGATTTAAGGTTATAGTTTGCAACTAAAGTATCATGCAATGCATAGAATACTTCTAGAGTCATCCTGAACATTGAGTAACAATCTCTATCATTAGCTAGTTGTTCCATTATCCACTCATAACCAGTTTGTTGTGGTATCCTAAATGGTCTTTTGTTATCATATATTTTTTAGTAAAAGTTACTTGCAAAACTAGCCACTATAACATATGGAAGATGCTACCTCATTGGAGCCACAACCTCTTCCACATTCTCCTCTTCAACTTCAAAATCCTCCCAAGATAAGTTGAACATATTTTGAGAGTCATCCACATGAACTTGGAAATTAGGCCATGATATTTCGTGCGAATAATCCATCTACACATGACAACACAATAATTCAACATCCATCTGAACAACATATAAGTTCACCATAAATTTAATAACCCAAGTTCAAAACTCAATTATTACAACAAAGTCTAAGTGAATTAGCAAGACACATATTAGTTCAACAGAAACGGCAATTGTTTAAATAGTGGTACAATAGATGGTTCGAAGCATCACTTCTCGCTCAACTCATTGTGCATCCTCTAAAGCCAATCAAGTTTCCCTGCATTTATCTCGAAAGAAGCAACAACTCTCTGTAGTCCGCCTTCATAAGAATCTTTGTGAAGTGTAGTTCAATCCCTTCATTCACACCACATCTAACAACCAATCTCAAAGAATCTTTGATGGTGGGAGGAGTTGCAACTGGTGACGTGTTGGTCAACCTTTCAGATGTGGCACTGCTCAAAAGGATGACCATCTTCGCAAACTCCCTGACCATACAACTCTTGTCATTGCGCTTCTTCGCATTACTAGGACCACTAGAGGATGCATATCTCTTCTCTTTCTCTGGGCTCTTCACCATATCCTTATTGGTGGAGGACTCCTCGTCACCAACTGCACCAATCTCATGGTCCTCTACATGCTACCTAGGTATGGCAGAGGATATACCTATGGCATGGACCTTGTTGAATATGACCTCCATGTCATCCAGATGGCCAGGAGGCCCAAACCTAAAGTTTGCTACTTTTGGATGGACCTGTCATGGAAACAAATTATGTAAGCACCACGTAATAGTACTGCAATATTATAAGAAAACGATATCAACTACACATAAGCATTCACCTGTATGTACAAAGTCCACCATTCATTGTCAGCAATGACCGTTCCCACATTGTCATCCCACCCAAGACCTATAGTGGCATGTTTCAGCGCTAACCAACACTCAATACTCTTTTTTCAAGAGTCTCACTTATTCTTGAATTGCTTCTGTGTGTAATGTCGGCCTATTTTCATGACAAACTTCTGCCCTAAGTTTGCATACCCATGCTTGCTTAGTGCTCCCAATGGTCTATTTCCAGCTAGCACTTCCACCTTGCACACCTCACAGAATACTCGGGTTGCAACTGCATCCCAGATTGCCTTTCATGAACCTTTATCCATCTACTGAATGCAAGACAATATTACAACAACAACTCATTAATCAATGCATGCATATCCAATTCACCCATACCCTAATGCATTGAAATCAAGCTTATTTATAAATAGCCGCATGGACAAAGCTTATGTATTAGAGCCTAATAGTAAAAAAAATGAACTCTCAGTACCACTAATCATGTGCAAAATATGATTTGAACAACAAGATGAATTTACGAGTAAAAGTGCTTAAAAAACATAACAACAATTGACCCCAGAACGGTTACAATGAGCTCATAACAACACATACACAGGGATCAAAATAACATGTATTGCACTGGAGTACAAAACCAACAAAGATTTCGGTCTACAGAAACAGAATCAAGATACAACCCAAACAACCTCCAGGTGCAAGGTGCTATATAACAAAACTAGATTCAACAAAGGCTAATGCTAGTGTACTTAGAGACATGCTCAATCTCAACAAATACTTATCGTCATCGAGCATAAGTGCTGTCTAGAACATAGAAAGAAAGAAAATCTTAAATACTCACATTGATATGCAATCAAATGAGTCAATTCATGTCATCTATGCTTTGATGAAAATGCATCCGTCAAACAATCAACTAGCACGCATGTAACCTGCAGATGTGAAATGAGGCTACAAGTACTAAAATCAACCTCATCACATCTATCCTTTGATGTAAATGCATCCAGAAAAGATTCGACAACAGCACATATAAGCCGTTTGGATGCGAATTGAGGGTACAAGTACTACAATTGAGGGTAAAATGCATCCAACAAAGAATCAACCACATCCAGGAAAGGGGGTGGAGGCGCACCTATGCTTCTCGGAGTCTAACACGTCGTGCCATTGAGGAGGTGTCCAGGCGGCCTCCGGGTGGTCGGTCCAGTAGCGGCGATTGAGGAGGCGTCGTGGAGCTGTCCGGGCGTTTGAGGAGGCGGCTATTGGGCGGCGTCCGGCGGTCTAGGGGTGCCGTGATGACCCGAGCACCAAGGAAGGAGGGGCCCGAGCGGTGATGAAGGAGGGGGCCGAGCTGATGGGGCAGTCGACCGGCGACGACGGGGGGCTGGTCGTGTAGCCAGATCTAGCTGAGGAGGGGCGATGGGCCTGACCAAGCAGGGGCCACGGGGGACAGGATTGGCTGGGTTGCTACGACGACACCAGCCGAGGAAGGCGAAGGTGAGGGCGGACATGCGAGCAACGGCGCTGCAGGCGAGCGGGTGAGTGACACCTCTGGGCGAGTGGGGGAGAAATGGAAGAGCCTGGAACCGAACGGGAGGTGGGGGAACCGTATTTATACGATGGCAAACGTAGGTAAATAACATGTAATTTTGAGGGTAATTTAGTACATTCACAGCGAGAGAACCTCGGGAAGCCAATTTCGATCGGCTTCTACGGTACATACAAAAAAGCTAGACGCGTTTGGAGAAACCATGATTCGCTTGAACGCGTTTAGATAGGCTTTCAGCTTTGAGGAGGAAAAGCTAAAAAAACTGATCCAAAACGGGGCTGAGTCACATCGGTCACTTGCTGATCAGATGGATCAAGAACCATAAGTTAAGAAAGGGTCTTGAGCATTTGCCAATCACATTTTGAGTATATTGTATATATGATGATCAGAGCCTAATGTACTGTAATGCATAATAACTACTGCAAATTTCAGAGTAATCAATGCTGTTATGTGAGAATAGTTCGATTAATAGTTATTTTAGTTCTGATGCATCAATCCCGAGTCACCTGACAAGATAATGTGTAAACAAAATTACAGGCAAACGTACAAAGTACAAACCCATTTGATAATCATGTGCTAATTTATGCAGTGCGCTTACATGTACGCATAAACAGCCGAATGCGATTCGGCTTAAGGTTTCAACCGAGTGTTGATCGATGCTGCCATGACTATATAGCCAGGGATATGTTACCAACAGATCCATTAATATACGACACGTTTGTATCAAGTTCCCGAGGGAACACAAAGAAGACAAAGGGTGAAAAAACTTTTGTGAAAATTTCTTGCGTGCATAAGTACAGCCATACTAAAGAGACAAAAATATTGCAGTAATGGTCACTTAACTTGTTAGGTTGTCAACTATAAATCACTAGATTAATATTGTAGTGGAAGTGGATTACACATTTAAACATTTGCAAGCAGTGTAATTACAAAACGAGGGGCTCCTCTAGCTTTTCTTTTCTTCCTCCTTAACCATGTTTCCTTCTTTTTTGTATCCTCTCCAAGCCAACAGTGACTTCGATGGAGTATTGGCGACAATAGCTAGTTAGCTACTACCGACCACCGCCCATGCCCCCGCCCTGCAGCCACGTCCCCACGCCCACCTACTCTACCATAGTCAGTTGCTAGGGACAGAACCAGATTGGATGATAGGGCTGGAGGAGAGAGAAATATAAATCGTTCTAGAAGCTATTAAATAGATTCTTATATAAAATATAATTTCTCTTAATATTGGTTAATATATTTTTTATTTTTAGAAAAATATAATACATGTGTTGTGATGAAACTATATTCTATAATCGACCTAAAATATCTTTTTTCTTATTTATACATAAATTCACTCATAGTAACAAATGTATCCTATAATGGATGATGATATATATCCATTCAATATCTCAGCGTTGCTTTTTTCAAGTTGATATTGGCCTATCATAGAAGTTGCTAAAAAACATCTATAACAGAAAATAACTAGAGCTGAGGTCAATAAAGAGTAAGCAATGTAATATAAATCATGAGTATTAAGGATAAATCCTTTAAAATTGATAAATTTTGATAAGAAAAAACGTTTCATTACATGCATTTGCAATAATTATATGTAGTAAATTATACTTTGTGACATCTAATACCTAAAATATGTTATAAAAGAATACATAATACTCGAAACATATATAGCAATTAACTCTTAAGTTATTTAGTTTTTATATACTCCTAATTACTTTATATATATATATATTTATATTTATATAGTGTGAAACTACATAAGCATAAGGGGCCTGGCCCTGTCCCCTTGTCTCCACCACCCATGGTTTGCGGTGAATTAGTTGCACTATCTATCCTAAGTTATCTTCACTCTACTCTCTCGTTGCAACCCATCGACACTGCTCTCTCCTCCCTTCCTATTGGACAAGGATCCTCTCACTTACCATACAGTTGCGGTCACTTAGAACCTAGGCCTGAACGTCAGCAACTGTATAGTAGTTATGCAGTAAATTAGAGGATCTGTATCTCTTCTTCCCATGGTCAGGCCAACTCTAGCCGATACGCCAAATCTTGCCGTATCACTGTTCCCGCTGAAAATGCCACCCGACGTCGTCTGTATGTGCCTCCAGCGGAATCGGCAAATGCGATTTTCAAATTCTACAGGGATGCGGGATCGAGCAGGTTTTGGCAAATTTGCCAATGGATACGGGCTGCGGTATCATTGTGCATAGCGTATACACGTGGGTCCGAGGAGAAAAAGAGAATAATGAAAGGGAGAAAATAGAGTAGCTGTTGGAGATAAAAAAATAGAGGATACTATAATAGTGTTAGAGGGTACTGTAATAATATTATAAGTGATGTATTTTTAGAGTATCTGCTGAAGATAACCTCAAGAAGCGGCACTGCAACACCCTACCGCTATCATCTCTCACTAAGCTGCCGTCATCCCTGACTTCCCTCTAAACCCACTAGCCTGTGCTGTGAAATTCCACAACTAGCGCTAAGCTCCAACCCCAACTCCAACCACATCATAAATCTATATATATTTATCATTCCGTAAGTGTGGACGTACCAAAAAAAACTAGCCCCTCGGTTGAATTCTACACGAAGTGCAAAGTATGAGGTGAAATGAATGCAGCTGCGATTTGACACTCGATTGAGCAAACTGACAATAAAATCATATTTAAATTCCACTGGATTAACCATATTGTCAATGCAAATACATGTACAGTGCTTCTACTATGGATCTCTTGGCATATGCTCTTTTTTTTTTTGCGATCTCATATCAAAGTTTTTCTCTTAGTAGTACTCGGTAACTAAAAGAGGAAAATTGTTAGGTAACTGTAGCAATTTCAGTTCTTATATTCAATTTTATTGGTCTCAGTTGGTACTCTGGCCTGTGTCAGCACCTTCATGAGAAACATGCAGACATGTTAATCATGGTCCCACAGCACAGAGACCATAGCAGGTATAAGGCTGAGCCCCCCAAGAACCATTGCACGTAAAGGCGGTTGTCATGGCTGCAGTGCGTGCAGCCTGCCCGCAGCGACCTCCGCTCTACTTGACCCATTCATTTCCTTGAACAGCTCGCTCTCAGACACTGTCAAAAGAGCTGCAGGCTCCAATAAATTTTCAATGCAGGCTTTTCACCAGCCTTTCTAGGTGAATTTATTGAATGAATCAACCTTCATCACTTTCGTTAGCAAACATAATAACAATATAAGTAACATTCTTACTAACAAAAACTACTGGTTTGTTCGTGAACATCAGTGTCCCAGACCAAACAATGATGTTTGAGTTTCATATGGAGATGAATCACATACTACCTCCGATCCAAAATGTAAGTCGTTTTAGACTTGACACAGTAATGTGATTCATCTCCATGTAAGATTAGAGTGACCCCTTTAGCATTCGTTTTGTTCTTGCGGACGACATGACTGATTTTGAATTTTACTGTTTCATTTGAGATGGCTTATGGTAAAGATTCCAGGTGTAATTCTGAAAGAAGACTCCAGGTGTAATCCTGAAAGCTCATCAGATGGCAATGCTTTCCTTCGTTGTCTGTTTGCAATGTTAGTCAGGGAAAAGGGACAAAGAACACAAACAAGATCCAAAACATTGACAAAGACATGGTTGGGCATGATTTGTTCAAAGTTTTGGGGTTTAAATAATCACATTGCTTTTCATAGCCATGATTATTAATGGCTTCTTTTTCTTGGAGGGGGAAGGCATTTGCCTGTACCTTCTCCTCCATTTCACTAACAAACAACAGCTTGCCTTTTTATGTGCAAAGGCATACCAAGATCTGTACTTATGATTGGTTCTCTTCATAAAAATATGAGGCATGGACAAGTACCATGCACAGACAAGCAGTCAACCAAGACAGAATGCATAAATGAATCGGAACACCTTTTTTTTCAAAATAGTGAAGAAAAATCAATTGAAACAAGAGCAAGGATTTCTCACAAGAAGTTTTCTTTTTTATATTGACGAAGAACAAAGGAGCAAAACTGAAAATCTCTTTTTGTTGATTTCTCTCATTCATCCTCACATCTCCAATCTCATATCCACAAAGATCCCTTCGGATAGGGTAAAAATAAAGGAATAAAACAAAGAGGAGGGTGAGGAAGGGAATTACAAAATTGCTAGAGGAAGAAGCCTTCCTCCTCTCCTCTCTCTTTCAGAGTTCAAGAAGCTGGTAATAGCTTGTTTCTGCCACCATCCTTTGCTTGTTACAATGCTTCACTGGATCCTTTTGTGACACTACTTGTTACCCCTGACGAGCTCCGAGGTTAAGATGATCACTGCATAAACAAGCGCAATGTGACACTGACGACTGATATGTACGGTATATGCTCTAATCAGATTGTTGACATGCTTAGCCTTCTCCTCTTGGAAGCTGGACTAGAGGCCTGACTGTTGTTGTTTGACTGTGATGATCCTAGTGTTGCATCATCACTCCTAAAGCTGAAGCATGCTGCATCCAGCACGCCAATCGGGCTATGTGGCACTGAAGAGCTTCCATTGATGTGCCCTCTCTTCTTCACCAACGCCCGCTCTTGCATCAGCTCATAGCATCTCACAATCATCTCCTGCAAATGTAAGATGCACGCTTCACATTTTCAGAAATATGTAGATAGCAATGGTCAATTGATCAATCATTGGCACAGGTCAAACGACACTCACATTATTTACAGGGATTTCAGATGCCGCAAGAACACTCTTAAAGCCAACAACCTGATTCTCAGAAACCGCTGCAAGTGCCACCGCGGCAGCAATCTCAGATGGTCTGAATGAAAAGAACGTGGAGCCTGTAAAACCATTTCACACAGATGTGGTAGTCAGTACACCGAAACATGCTGTCATTGGCAATGTAGGTAAATCTATAGATCAGATCATCAAGCGACATGGTCAAGGTCGATCGAACCTTTCAGAGTGCCGATTATGATCTCGGAGCACCGTGAGACCAGCGCAAAACTCGGCAGCCTCCCTTCACTGAACTTGTCCAGGAAGTAGCTGATGAAAGCGAACGGGGTCACAGCCTGCATTCTCCATTTCAGGGTGGTCAGCACAAGGAGCTCCATCCTCCCAATAGTCCTTGCCTCAAACACAAACTTCGCATCACAGACCTATGGTACATCAATCACATTTTTAGCAAATTCATCGAGCGATGATAGAACAATAATTATCGATATTACAATGTCGTAACATATCCTTCACCTGAAGGTCCACAGGAAGAGGGACTACGGTCTCCTCCACCTTGACGGCAAGAGATAGACAAGCAACTGACAGCAACTGTTGCATCCAAGGCATGTCATGCTACAACAACAAGAACAAACAAAATAGAAAAAAAAAATGCATCGGTCAGTATGAGATAAAAACTGGACACAGTAAGCGTAACTGCGTAAGCAACCAATGTACATGTTCAGATTCCTACCGGGAGATTATATGATGAGAGGAATCTATCCAGGTAATTCACGGCGAGGTAAAGGCTGAGTGGTCCAAAGTTGTAGTAAGAATGGACCTGCAGCCCACATGAGAGAAGTCGAGAAGATAAGATCAGCACCTCGTCAGTTTCTACTTAAAACAATTTTGTCCAGATAAAAAGGGCAGAGAGGTTGCCAGGCAAGCAGGCTCATTGCTATCTCGTGGTTGTTTAATTGGCAATGAGCCACAGGATGCAGGACACACAGGCACACAGCCAAAATTAGGTTCACACAAAGTCAAAGAGATAATGACATAATGCAACAAACTTCCTAAAATGAATTAATCCATAGTAAAAGGAACTGGAAGAACCAATAAATCCTAGAGATTTTTTTTTTGTTTCCATTCTCTCACCTTGCAAATCCAATCCATGGCATCTTTCCTCCAAGAGGACTCCAATCCTCCGTGCTCCAGCCTCTCCGCATAGCCCGGCGGAGGCAGGTGATCCGTCTCCTTCTCCACCAGCGCCCTCACGGCCTCATCGGTGTCCACAGGGAACACGGCGGCGGCGGCGGCCGAGAGATCGAGGCCACCCCCGACCTCCGCCAACTCGTCGCAGCCGCCCAGGCCGAGGACGCTGTTCCTGTCCTCCCCACAGAGCAGGGTGGAGGAAGCGCCGAAGCCCAGGATGCCCATCTCGGGATCGCAAGGAACGGCGATCTCTTCTGCCCCGTCGCTGCTGCTACTCCTCCTATAGTCCTATTCCTAACCAAGTAGCAGTACTGGTGGAATTGGGTACTGCAAGAACTGGTCTTCTTGACTCTTTTCCTTGCCGTGGCAAGATAAAAACGAAGGCCTCTCTCTCCTCTCACTCGTCGTGTCTTGGAAAATGGCAGAGGAAAAAAAGATGAGAGAGAGAGAGAGAGAGAGAGAGAGAGAGAGAGGAGAGAGGGATCTCCTGGGGAAGAGAAGGGCAGGGGGTTTGGGGTGTTTTATAGCGATGTGCGGTTTTAAGGGCTGGGTGAAATGATCAGGCAATAATCTGGTTCAGTGGCAGATCCTCGGCGATGGGCGTGGCTATTTGCTTCGTCCACCCGCTGCCCGTCCACACCGTCACATGGAGACATGGTACATGTAAACCCTCTACTATTGAGGCGTGGCAGATAGCTACTTAGTTAACCGTTACCGAGTGAAATAGGATTTTTCTCTGGATAGAAACCGATGAATTTAGAGTTCCATCTAACATAGTCATAGTAGTAATAAATCAAAGCGGCGCATCAGATGGCTCATCAGATGATCGTTGTCGTGTGAAATGAGGTTTTCGTTGGACAGATACCGCTAAAAGTTTGTCAACTCATAGACACCAATTAATAGTCTTATTTAAATGCATAACTTAGTGAATCTTTCGTTGGATATTGAGTTTATCTTGATGATCATTTCGTCCATGATCAATAGCGTACTCTAAAGGAAAGATTGGTTGTGATGGACATAAGCGAACAATATATGAGCCAATGTGACTATGTTGCCTTGTTTTTAATTTGTCATACTTTTCTTAATTATACAACTTGACATAAAAAATGAGCAATTCGTTTCCATTAACTTATTCAGGAGTACTAAAATCCAAGGTTGCGGACGTCATGCAGAACTGAGAGATCCATCTGGTGGTTTTGTCGGTTGGGAAAATCTGTTTACAAAGTCACCTTTGGTTGTGGAATCATCCATGGGATTGTAGAATTTCACTCCAACAAGCTTATTGTGCTAGATATTGAAGCATTGAACAATAGATGGATGATGAATTGCCAACTCTGCAAAAATCTTAGTATCATACCCAATAAAGTTAGGAGTTATGTATAGGGATGCAAGCGGACAATCCACTAGCCCATATAAAAACTCATATGCTATTTTATTTTTCATCCACTAAGTATAAAAATAGATGGAAAAATATAACTATATTTGTGATTAAGCGAATCTCAAAACCCGCAAACCCGTCCCGTTTGCATCCCTAGTTATGTATAGGATTCTTAAAGCTCCTAGAGAAGTGTACAGAGTAAAAACTAACGCACTGCCAGAAGTGCATAGACGTAGACGTTTGAGGCCTTCTCGCATGCGTGCCAAAGCGCACTCGTGCTTGTTCTTTTTTCCATAGAAAATGCTGGATCAGTTGATCCGGTGGTGGAAGCTACGCACGGTGCATGTCACCACTCGCTCACTAGTACAGGACCACCGTGGAAGTGAACTTGAGGAGGGATTTCAATTTCGTTTTATAATTTTTTTCGTTTACCAACAAAAGGATCGAAATTTGTAAAATTTTATCGAAATTTCAATTATTTTTTATCTTTTCTCTGTTAGTTTCACATATCTGTGAAAAAACTTTTAAAATTAGATATTTCATTCTTATTAGAAAAATCACGAAATTTCGACAAAATTTTAATCGGTAGACTTGAGTGCACTGTCGTGAGTGAACGAAAACCGACCCCCATGGCGAGGGCCAGGATGAAGGCGAAGACAGCAATGGATGATTTCGCGGCGGAGGCGGGATCGGTGTAACCGAGGCCGGAGGCCGACCAAGAACAGCAGCTGGCTGCCAGAGATGCCCGATCGAGGAGGCCGCGCCTTGGCGGGCGAGCTGTGATGGTGGACAGGTGGAGGAAGGCGAGGACGGGAAGAGGGCACAGGGCACAGGGCAGGGCTACCCGCGGAAAACGCAGAGGACGTCGCGGCCGACGCCGGTGGAGCCGAGTGCCTGCTTCGCGCGATCACGTGGTGCCGGGCCGGCGTTCACGAGCTGCACGCCCACCACCGTCGCGTTGCGCCCGCTTCGGAACCCCTCGCCGGCCGGCCGCCCGTCCCGCTCCCGAGCGACACCGGCCGCGTTCGGTCGCCGTATTGGTGTAACCGTGTACGTGGGCTCACTCAGCGTGCTCGGCTCCGTTGCGATGGCCTACTCGTGGGCTGGTCTGTGTCAATGCCAGCAAGGTCGGTACCGACAAGCCCAGACTCTCCGTGTATTCTCCTCCAAAAAAGGGTATTTTCTTCCGGCTCAAATCGGGTGCTCATTTTAGGAGGGGGTTTCCCCCTTTGTTTTATTCTAAAGAAGAAGAAGAGACAGGCAATTGGGGTGAATGTTGGGGGTCTGTACAAGATGATCTTGGTGTATCATCAGGTTGGCATATTACACGATGTCAGCAGTCTAAGATTAGTACTTCACATTTGTGCGCGGAGAATGTGCTAGGACAACGCCTCTAAATATATATGAAGAAATTCATAGCAGAGCTTTCATTCAGAAAAAATTTAAAAAATAAAGACATACTATAGGTTTGTATGAATTAAGCTTGGTGTTTTGCTCTTGTATGGATCTTTCGTACATCACGTTAAAGATATAACTGAATTGTCTATCTTTTCTTGTGAGTGGTCTTTTGGATGTACAACTCTGCTTCCAAACCCAAAATGGTCTTCCGTTCCACTATCTCTCTTTTAGTTGTCAGGTAGCTGCAGCGCCGCCTTCAACGCAGCGAAAACGGCGGCAACGCCGCCGACCTTGAGGACGCGATCGACGAGGTTGAACTCCACGCCGTCGCTGTGGTCGAGGACGAGGTCCATGGACTCGTCGGGCATCGCTAGGAGCTGCACGGCGCTGACCGGAGCGACGTGGCTCTGCTCAAGAAACGGGAGCCACGACCCGGCGTCACCGAGGAAGACTGCGCGCCCGCCGTGGTGCAAGTAGCCGCGATTGTTCAGCTCAGTGAGTAGGATCGGCAGGTGGAGCTCGTTGTCATTCGCCAGTGCCGGGGCCAGCGCAAGCGCTAGCCTGAGCGAGGCGAGTGACAGCACGAGGACTCCGAGGAGCACCGTCCGTGCCACCAGCCGGAGAATCCCGCCACTGCTGGCGTCCATCGTTCTCGCCGGTCTCTTTTTAGACGGAATGCTTAGTCATGCTTTTTATAGAAAGCATAAAAGAGTATTTATACTGGGTTATCAGCTTACAAAAGGCGATTAGACCACCGACCAAATAGATAAGTCGGAGATGATAATCCTCTAAAACCTTAACAAGTTTCATCTAATAGACAAATAGCCTCTAAGCAAAAACACTATCAGTATCAACGAACACGAGTTCTAAACACATTTTTGAGCCATGGTGTCATCCAATCCCGACAGGAAGACTCAAATTAAAACAATAACGTTAGTGAACATCCACTGCCCCTTTAATCTCGAGCGCCATCACCTCGACTGCATCATGCCCCCTTGTTGAGCTAAGCAACTTTCACCATCGCACGAAAAAGATTATCCTGTAGACAACCATCTGAGGAGAAAAGTAAATTTTATTATAAAAAATGTATTCATTTAGAGGGACCAAACACATGTCACTCAGGAGAATAACCATCAAATTATTGTCTCTATTTCTAGTTAACCAGAGGGACCAACACATGTCACTCAGGAGAATAACCATCAAATTATTGTCTCTATTTAGAACAAGAATCATTTCGACAAAATCTCTAAAAGAATTTGGTGCATGTCACCATTAAAATGTATATCTAATTACACACCAAGAAAATTTTGCTAAAGGGCATTGAAAAAAGATATGGTCAGAGTTTTCTCTCAAACCACAGAGCTTACACCATTCACTTCCTCTCTAATTTCTTTTTATTAACTGATCAGTAGAAGGAACTTTATTTTTGTGTAAAGATTAGAGAAAAAATTTGATCTTAAGAGGAATTTTTGCGGCCCAAACTTCCATTATTCTAACATCTCTAACTTCAGAGAAAGTAATATGTTTATATAAGGAGAAGGTTGAAAAAATTCCAGATCTTTCCAACACCCATCTAACAGTGTCTGAATCACTGGTCAAGGACACCATTTCAAGTAGATTGCTCGAAAATTTCCATTCCAACACTTCTTGTGACTCGAAAGATCTTCTAAAAGATAGATTAATATCACCATTCCCCAAAACGTGGTTAACTGTAGCCTGTCTCTCATAACAGATATTGTAAATGTGTTCAGATCTAATCTTCAAAGGACAATGGTCAAACCAGACATCTAACCAGAATCTGGTTTTTTTTCCCATCCCCCACCACATACACTACGCCCAAAGCAAAATATTTTTTTGATGGAATCAAGATCTTTCCAGAATTATGATCCACCAGCACTTGTACTATTATAGAAGCTTCCATCACTAAGATACTTGCTTTGAAGTAAATCATAGCATGAGTCAGAATCACATCTTTCTAATTTCTTGGAAAAGCAAACATTCATTACCTGATTTCACATCAGATCTTTAACGTATAGCTTACCATCACTAACAGTGATACCTAAATACTTTAAGGGGAGGGACCTCACTTTGTAATTGAACATGTTAGCAACTGTATTTTGATTCACTTCAGAAGCTCCAAAAACAATTACATCACTCTTTTGGTAATTAATTTTCAAGCCTGACATACTCTAAAAAGAGTAAAGAATGAATTTTGTATAGGCAATTGACTGGTCATCTAACTCTAAAAAAATGATAGTGTCGTCAGCATAGTGTAAATGAGTAATACCGCTAGAGATTAAGTGTGGAATGATACCTTTAATCCACCCTTCTCTCTTTGCATTGGTAAGTAAGGCATCTAAAGTATCTCTAATCAAGTTAAATAGAAGTAGGGATAAATGATCCTCTTATAGGTTCTAAAAAATTCTCTAGAGAACTATTGAAGTTTATCTCCACTCTATCTCCTTCCATAACTTATTTAACCCCAACTAATCCATTTCTTAGGAAATTTTTTTCTTCTCCTCTAAAAAAACTCCATTACATTTTATCATAAGTTTTTTCAAAGTCTAATTTAAAAATCACACCAGCTTATTTCTTCACTCTAAGCTCATGTAGAATCACTACTCCATCTAAAACCAGTTTGAACTTTGCCGATAAGGAAACACACAACACGGACAACATCTCGCCGGTCTCTTCATCGTCGACGATCAAGGAAACGCACAACACGCACGTTCGTGCCAAGTATCGTCAGGTAAACAGAACGGAACAGACGAGACGAGACGATCTCAAGAAAGCGAAGGACAAGGCAGGGGAAGGAGAGGAGGTACAAGGGGAGACGCGGGGCCGGGGGCGGAAATGGATTAGCGGGTGCAGAAGCGGGCAGCGGTGTGGTTGCCACCCACGAGGGCCATGTGCTCCGGGAGCCAAGGCACAGCAGCATCAACTCTTCCGCGCGGCGGGGATCCATCTCTGCCGCGCCAACTCCGGCGACTGTGCTGTCCGGTCAGGTGCTCATAGCAAACGAACGCACGGGAAAAGGACGCCTATGGTTATAGGTTTGTATCTAGTATCTACAACTCGCTCTCCTTTCTCTCTGAGAAAAGATTGATCGTTCGGCAGCTCCAGAGGGATCGGTGAAAGGAGAGGAGACAGAGCTAGGCTAGCGAGAGATGGCTGCTTTGGGCTTGAGTTGTAGGGCCTGAATAATACTTAGATGTTTATAGCTAGGTATTTAAGATAAATGAGAGTTAAGCATCTACATAGAAATTATATATTTTTAATACAAATGAAGATTATATTTGCTTAAACATGATTAAGTATCTTGTTAGTACTAATATAAACACGGTGTTTAAATAAGCACAGTGCTCTTTACATAAGCAACTGTGTCTGTGCTTTGAGGAAAAAATGTTTTTTCCCATAAACACCTCCTTTGGACACCCTATTGTGTATGCTTTATACGTCTAATAGCGCTTGAGGATTGGCTTGGACTAACCGTTGGCGAGCTATTTTCTGACGTGAAGCCCGTGAATGGCGAGGAGCCAAGCGTTTCTGCGCGTGCAGTTGGTTTAGGAGGTTGCCGGCAGCACGGCGCGTGGCGAAGGGGAGAACCCCAGCGAAGCAATTGCGATAGCTGCCCTCCAAGCTTGGAGCCCTGGACGAGCAGGATGGAGAACTGCTGCCTTCTTAAGCAGACGAACCGGGGCTGCAGTGCACCTCGATGTTTCCCGGGTGCTTGATTTCTTGAACGTTTCGATCTCAGAAAACATGAAGGTTCGTATCTCTTTTCTCAGGTAGAGCATTCCTGTTAGATGCTGACAACAGGTAAAACGATATAAATTGATAATAAAAGGCAAGCATCCAAGAAATGTCATCAAAAAGCACCGAATAGAGACTAGGAAACAACAAACCAACTGCAGTACTCGAATAATCTTTAGAATTATAAAGGATTTACTAGTTCAGCAGATTTAACACATTGGTAACGCCAAAATGCCAGAAACTGAACGTCCAGCTTCCACGATGTGCACTCAAGAAATGTCAAGTGATCTCGCTAGCATTAACAGTACTGCTCTATTTCGATATGCAGATCATAAGTATCTACTTGCCCAACAGAACGGCATCAGTTTCCCTCGTACTTTGGATCTGCCATCACAAAGTGGTATGCAATAACCAGGACAAATATGAAGATGCCCAGGAAATTGGCAAAGAAGCCCAAGTCTTGATCGTCAAACATCTGCAATTAAGATCACAAACAAATGTTGGTTAATATATAAACACAAGTAATCCACAGTATTTGTGAGATTAGCAATCCAAAATATTAATCAAATGGACAGATCTTCACTTGTCCGCAGCACAAGATACAAACATATATTATAACCCAGCTGCGTGCATAATTTCAAAAAGGAGAGCACGAAACACTGGAAGCTACTATCGAATTCTGGCAACAACTTGTCGATATTAATCAAGGTAAGTAGATGTGAACAGCCCCTGCTTAACCATCTAGTGATCCTGACAACTACAAACATATGTCTCTGAGCTGTGAAGGCAAACACATATTCCAATAGATCTAAATTGATAAAAACCGCCCTATCATCAAGTCAGTATCACATTGACAAGTGGTAAAACAGAAGCAGGAAGAACTGATAATGTGTGCTTAATTGCAGTCATCTGTTCTGAAATGCATCTCATGTTCAAAATAAAGCTTGGTTCATCCATGTAGCTTAGTAAGGGCGTCCTTCTACTTCATGTAGCTTACTGATGTAGTAGTGTGAAAAACAGCTACATAAACAGCTACTGGTTGTGGACTATAGGGAGCTGCTGGAGTAGTGCTCCATGATTAAGAGCAAATGACCATGTTGTGGGCTATAGGGAGCTGATGGAGTAGTGTGGAAAACAGCTACTGGTGCTCCATGATTAAGAGCAAATGACCATGTTGTGGACTATATAGGGAGCTGATGGAGTAGTGTGGAAAACAGCTACTGGGAGCATACTGTAACTACAGTATATATTGTAGATTACACAAGATGATGCTAATCAACCTGCAATACTGTGGGTGCACTATGGATTCTGGTAATTTAGAACTATGAATATCCAGAGGAAACTTCAAATATAACAGGAGGTCAGCAGCCTCACTAATCGAACATGTATTTTCCATAACCACACCCTGCACTATTCGTGAGCACGAAGCATTGTCTAAGTAGTGGGATTTACCACACGAATGAAGCAGATTTCAATCAATAATTATAAACCATGAACACACTTTCTGCATTAGAGCAGGAAAACGAGAATTATACTAATCCAACACACATCCTAGTAAAAGTAAACGATAATTACTAGTGCACCTGGCAACTGGCTAAGCTGATCGCCTTTCACCCACCTATGGCATGCGTACGTAAACTTGGCCTCGGGTGACTTCTAAAGCATATCAGCAAAAATTACACTGATCCAACACACATCCTCAAACGAATCCAACGAACTAGTCTGAATCACCCCTCGGGTGTTTTTACCATACAGAGAATATAATTCCTAGATTTAAGTCGCACGAGATCTCATGAGATGCAAAAGTGACCTAGCCGCTAGATCTCAACAGGGCAACGCGTTCCATCTCGCGATTTTCACGTCAGCGACCATCGATCCAACGTAACAACCATGTAAATCTACCAAATCACCAGGCAGAAGCCGCGGAGGAACAGGAAGCCAGAAGGGCACAGGATCCTTCGCGTGAAACAGATCGGCGGACCTGACTCCTAAGCCGAGGCGACCTGAGAGAAGAGAGCCGCACCTTCACCGCCGCGCGGATCTCCTACGAGCTCGCCGCTCGCCGCGCCTGCTGTGCGCCTGTGCCGCAGTCGCTCGCTCGGCGTGGTGTGGTGAGGAGGAAACCGGAGAAGACTCGAGGAAGAGCCGGTAGTAGTACAAACGAAGTCGGTCTAGGGCCCACTGGGCCTCTGGAGGCCCATATTAGGTCTGCGTTACCGCTCCGCCACTGGCGAGACACCATTGGGCCTGATGTATTAGTAATGGGACGGCCCATGTACAGTTTTCGAGGCCCCATTGCCGACTCAGGATTTTTTTATTCTGATGTTTTTTAAATCGAAAAATCATAAAATAGATCTTGGGAGGGCGACCAGAACAAAAATAAAAAAATACTATATTTCATTGTTCTTAAAATTAAAAATATTATTAAAATAGACATGAAAAATTCTAAAAAAATTGGTGGTGTAGAGGATATTATGATCTAGTTTACCAAAACTTTTCAGGTAAAAATATGATATGTACAATAAAAACATAAAAGATAAATTTCATTGTACAATTTTTTTAGTGTATAAGTAATTATTTCTCGTTGTATAAATAATTATTTAAGTTGAACTTTTTAAGAGCTAGATTATAACATATCTACTTGTACATTTTTTAAAACTTTTTATCATTATTTTGATAGTATTTTGAATTTTAAGAGTATTAAAATGTTGTATTTTTTTAACTTGTCGCCTTTTTAAGTGGCCACATTCTAGAGGTGCGATTTTTCGATTTAAAATATATAAAAACTCGGTTCGACCCAACAGATAAAATATAAATTATCGGTTCGAGCCAACAGACCGGGTCCATTCGCCGGTCACCAGCCGAGTCCACCCTGCACAGCGCACCGGGAAGGAACCAACCGCCGGCTCTCCCTCTCCAGTCTCCACCGCCCTCCGCGCCGGACACGTCTCGATCCAGATCCAGCCAACTGCGCCTCTCTTCCTTCTCCCCTAGGCGGCGTCGTCGTCCTCACCCCATCTGGACGCCACTGCCGTGGAGTGGAGATCGTCCATCTGGAATTGGGCTGGTCGCTTCTTCCTTTGGTAAGCCCTGGCTTGCTTGGACGGATCGTTCGTTCTGTTTCTGCAGAATCTTTTCTCTACCGTGAGTCCGCAAATCCAAATCTTTCTTTATGGGATGTGGTGCGCTAGTCCGTTTACCCACTTTGTTCAAAGTATGGGAGGGAAGTGTGTTGATGTTTCTTTGGCAAACCTGCACGGCTGCACCTGCTCACGATCAATTGTTCAATTAACTTACGAAATAGCGCCTGCAGATCGATGGGTGGGAAATCTGTGTGACATGACATGAGATTGGTTTTCCAGGTCCTGGATAGCTGATTGAGGCGAGAACCCTAGCGAGATGTTCTCCTTGTTCTATGGTCTGTGGAACCACGTCTTCAGCAAGGCGGAGTTCCATGTGCTTATCCTGGGAGTGCATAAGGCTGGGAAGACGGTAATTCTTCTGATGCTTACATTTACATTTACTATTCCAACTATGTTTCCTTTTCATGCTATCATCATCCTACCAATTGGTACATGGAATTCTGGACCTGCAACCATCCTACCGGTTAATACATGAAATTCTCACCGCGCAAACACATTTGTCACTATAGCTGCGTTTGCTGTCTATATAAGAGTTCAAACTATATACTATTGATCTGAGTACTACTACTGAGGTCCTCTCTATTATTTAGGTTTGAGTACTGTGTGATATCATAAGCACAATGGACAACCTCCCATGTTAACTGCTGACGAAATATTTCTGCCTCTGTCCCTTCATCAGAGATAACTTGTATGGCATACCTGTATCCTGCCAACTTTTGTTGTCTAGTATTCTTTACATTTCCTGTGTGTTGAGATAAGATTGAGTTCCATTTGTGTTTGCCTGGACTGTAATTGTTCCAAAGCTTGACTTGCTTCTAAAAAAATATATGTAGACCTTTCTAGAAAAGTTGAAGTCGATCTATTTGAAGAGAGAAGGGCTCCCACATGATCGTATTGTTCCAACAGTTGGGCTTAATATTGGACGTATTGAAGATGCAAATGTGAAACTTGTTTTCTGGGATCTTGGAGGTCAGGTATGGTTTCTCATGCAGAGTTATAGACCAAAAGTTTCTTGCTGACAACTTTTCGTTGAAACTTCACCATTCAGCACAGGATTAGTTCCACTATCGTTGTTGTTTGCTCATTCAATAGGTTGTCAATTAATTTAAGTTAGCATCATGCATGTGCATTTTATATGTTCTCACTATAACTATAATGGCTGGCGATAGAACTTGTTGCGATCTGCAAACCAAAATGCATGGACCAGGTAAGTAGAAAGCAAAAGCCAGTTTTCACCACTTAATCAGCAGGCTCAACACATGATGTTTCTCAGTGGGTAGGTACAGTACTAGCATGTTAAAACACGTGATTATAGTGAAGGCATTTAGTGACCATATTTTTAAGTTGTTCGACATCCATGGAAAATTTGCAACACAGATCTTGATCGCCAAATGATTGTGCAAAAGCTTCCTCATTTACTTCTGTCATCATCTTTTTGGAGCCTCGTAAGAGCATAGGCTTGATCGTGACCACCAATTGACATGTTACACTTCGCTATTATGTAGTTTGTGCTTTACCCAAGGGATCACGAGATATGTTGTCCAGATGTGTTGAAAAAACCTTCTCTCCCTAACAAGAAGCAGAAATTGACTCCATATGCCACAATTTCATGGACATGAGTCAGATAATGTTCCTTTTTAGTTACTGCAAGATCTAATAATAATACCATATTTTGATAGCCTGGCCTACGAACAATATGGGAGAAATATTATGAAGAGGCTCATGCTATAATATATGTTATCAACTCTGCTGCTGCATCGTCGTTTGAAGATGCCAAATCTGCTCTTGGTAAGTTGCTTCCATATGTTTAATCATGAAACACCAGTTCTCTTTTGCTGTTACCTGTACTGTTTGTTCTAGCAAACATTAAACTAGGACTAGCAAAATTAGGATCATCACTGTAGTGAATGATGACTTGAACTTTTTTTCTTGCAGAGAAAGTTCTTCGTCATGAGGATCTGCAAGGAGCGCCACTACTCATATTTGCAAACAAGCAGGTAGAGGTTCCTTATAGTTCCGCCATAGTAAATTCCGCCTAGGTCTTGAATCACACAAGCATGACACGGGGGAGAAACTGTGAATGTAGACTAGGGGAAACAGGCTCTAGTCATGTACCTTCTGACTTATGATAACTGAACTTCTCTAACTACACATTTTCCTTGCACTATTTGAAGTTGCAATAACTCAAAAATTGAGAAAGGTTGAGAACTGATTACATTAGTCCTAGTCTCATAGAGTCATATCCAGTTCATATTATTATGTTTGGAGGCTTATCTGGATCTGTCAACAGGATTCACCAGCAGCTGTCACAGAGGAAGAATTGGCTAGACATCTGCATCTTAAAGAGTTAGACGAAAGGCCATACATGTTCCTTGCTGGATCTGCCTATGATGGGTGAGCAAAGCATTTCCATGTTGTTCCCAAACTTACTTGCCTAAAACTTAAGTGCTATAAAGTTATTCTGTTACTGTGGTGCATATTTTTGTTAACTTCTTCCATAATTAAAGGATAAACTATTCATTGTGAGGGATGGCTTTAACTCATCTTCATATAAGATGAACAGATACATTATCCAAGTATATCATTGAACTCGCCGCCTGTAGCCTCCACCCTCCGCTTGACCAGTACTCACAGCATTCGTGTTTTGACAGCATGTTTTTTTTCTTTAATGAAATACTCATTCTTTTTGTGGCAGGAAGGGGATCAAACTTGGTGTGGACTGGTTGGTAGAAGAAATGGAGAGGAGTAAACGCACGGAGGCACTGAGGGCACGTACAGAAGCAGCTGGGAAGATTTAACACCTTAACCCAGGCGATCACATGTGATTATCCGGAGTGCAAGGCATTTGAGGAGGATTGCTCCTATTAATTCCGTGAATATACATACCTGGCCTTCTCAATGGCCAAGCCTCGTTTCAATCAGCCCCAGATTGGCCCCAGAAAAATTTCCTTGGTTGTGCGACGCTTGCGGTTTTATACTGCTTGTAGAAAGTCCGTGGTAGCAATGGCAGAGATGACTATTCCTTCAGTTCAATTGATCTGCAATGCACATAAAAGTGTATCAAAGGATCTAAAGTCGTAGGGATTCATGTTAATATGATTGTTATTTTTTATATACTGAGAGCAACAGTGTGGAGCACAAAGAAGTTTTGTACATCTGTCATGTTCATCTAAAGAGAGAGAGTTCCATTGTACTTTAATCAGGAGTTCCATTGTCCTAAAATCGTTATTTCCGTTCTCATTGTGAATGGGTGCTTTACTGCATAACATGATATAAATCATTCAGCTTCAACCAGCAAGACGAAGGCAGAAGCAATTGGATGATTCCTTCAGTTCCGGGAATCCAAAAGTACCATGAGCAAAAGTGGAATACAACAAGAAACTGCAAGTGCATTTCCATCGCAAATAATGCTGAACAACTAAAATAAAGATAGCTCCCACATGACATGAACAAGAACTTAATTTCACATCGTTTTAACATGAACGTTGTATCTTCTTCCTATTGCACAAAAGCGAGGGGGCAATGGCCCTAGAAAGAGTTCAACTGCAGGACAGGCAGGAGCAGAGTGATCTTGAATTCCACTATAAAGTTACAATACACTCCACCCTATCCGAGTTAACCTCAAGGAATACAAAAAGTGGACAAGAAAAGAAGTGTACAAGCATCATTCCTCATAAACGAGCTACGTAGGAATTGGCCTGCGTTACATATCGCACCCATCTAAAAGGGTTGTATGTCTTGGATTTCTTTGCTATCTGAAGATATCTGACCTGCAGGAGAGAAAATGATCTTGTGGATCAGAAACATTCTAAAAAGCATTCTGCATGTCAATATTTTTTTACACTTAAGGCCTTAAAGAACATATAAATATAATAGCTACATAGAGGCTAAAGTCTGCAACTTCCTCTTGAGAACGAAGCTCAGAAAAGACACAGGGCTGCCGGGAAAAATGCACCCAAAAGACAACGCAGTTATGAAGCAAGAAACAGTGGGTAGACAAATAATTTTTCTAGGGGAGAACCAGAACACTCCCAAGCCCTAAGTGCCATTTGGTTCATTCCAGAAAGGTACCATACTTGAGCAGATGGCCTTACCTGCAACTTTGAAGCATTGTACATCGATATAATGAAATTCATGTTCACTGGACCAGCTTCCTTTGTGATATTTCCTGCATGCCCCAAAGAAGAATGCACAAGTTACATAGAAGGAATGCACTCATGGTTGGGCCATAAACAAGTTGTACTTGGAATAAAAATTTACCATGTGACTCCTGGGAAAATGTCAGCTTTGCGCGAAGGGTATGCTCAGAACCACCAACAATCTGTCAACAGTTAAAACTGTTTAGCAAACTACAGCAAACTGGCTAATAAAATTGGCTTAACACTGCAAATGCATTTGCCTTCTTTAGATTCCACTCAAGTCTCCTAGATCCTTCTTTAAAATCCGTAGTCTGTCCGACTGCTCCAGCTTCCAACTCAAAACTTGCCCTGCAAAGAAATCCACCATCTGTAACTTTAGCTAACAAGTAACAACAGAGGCAGCATTTTAACATTTCACTTTGTTAAGCTTAATAGCAACAATATAAAGCTGCAGTTGACCTCATTGTGTAGGAGGGCACTGGCATTTGTACTGTGATTGTGTTAGCAGTGACGTTTGCAGAGAAGTCTGCTCGTATTTTCAGTAGAACTTCAGCCTGTGTCGATAGATAAAAAGAACTGAGATTTACCAAAAAAAAAAAAAGTTCTATAATTCCTAATAGAACCACAAGCATTCCATACCCTAGATGGTCCGGCTTCTTCAATTAGTGCAGTTACGCGGAATGGCGGCTTAAATTCTTGAGTCAACCGGTAGTTCATCACGGCAAATTCTCCATCCGGTGGTATCTATGCAATGTTAAATACAAATTATGTAATTTTACTGATTGTAAAATGGTGCTTGAAGTTCAGCAGAAAAAAAAACGTCAAGAAGAAATAAAAGCCTTATTCAAGTACTTACTAAAGTCAGAGTTCTGTCAATGTCAAAACTGTCCAGATGCACTGACTCATGGAAGTTACAATCATCAAGAATGACTGTTCCTCCTCCAGAAGAACTTCTGTAATCTGGTATTTTAAATATTGTCTGTAATTAGCTTTCAGCGATTTTCATAACAAATAAACAAATAAAACGAACAGCAAGCAATATACTCTGTGTGTTCAAAAGGTACAGATTACAGTAATAAATACTCAAGTTTCAATAAAGAAAGCGATTGTGCCAACAATATGTCACAATGCAAATAAATGATCTACACTGCTAGTAACTATTAATTACTTCAATGCATGCATTGAATAACTCATCACACCCTGCGTTTCACAACGAGTAAAACACTATCAACTTATCATAACTAGGTGTCCAATGTTGTAGAAACAGAGGATCAGCAACAATGTACAAGAAAAAAATCGTATTAGATTATATGCATATCATATATTGGTTAGTATTTGCCTAAGCCAGCTGTTAAAGAAAGAAAAGCTAAGGACACACCATATGTAGACGATCCAGTTCTTCCAATGCTCAAATCCTCATTGAGAGCTAGACGAATTTCTGGATTTCCAGTAAGGTAACTTTTCATTTGAATTGTTCCATCAATCTCAGATGTAAGTATATACCCCTGTTTAATGAATATCAGGCACAAGATCATGAGCAAACAAACCCATCAGCGCTACAGAAAAATAAATTAGATAACAAAATGAACTGCCTTTTAAGTACTGAAGCACCAACATATCTGGTGCATCACCAAGTGCAAGAAGATCATAGCAGTACATGAAAGATTGAGAACTAAATGGCCACCATAATGAGTCCCTATCCCATGGATTCGAAGTTTTGTAGTTAAAAAACACATTACTGCGACTGGCCCCTTTATTTCTTTCCAGTTTAAAATGTGAACACAGAAGTTACTTTGACACTGGTGGAATAGTGAACAAAGTGGAAAAGAGGGAACACTTCGACACTGAAAGCAATCAGATAACGAACACTAAATATGGTATTTGAAAACTAAATCTCCAATGGGCATCATCACCATCTTAAGTATTTAGAACCACAAATCTAAGGCACATACATAAACATATCATGGGATTCCAGGAAAGTGAGAAAAATAGAAGGACAACTCAAAATGTTGAAGAGAAAAAGAACAATGCATGGCATATGTCAGTACTCACACTTGAGCTGAATGTCACACTTATCCTCTCAATGATATCAACAAATATTTCCTCCCTCTTCTTCCCTCCAGGCTCTGTGGCAACAACAGATTTTGTAACAGCTGTACCAGGCATACGCTTCGTGCCTTGCTGCAGAAGACACAGATGCCAAATGAAACTATGTCGTTGCCAAAATAGCATGGAGAACAGCACATTGTTTGGTCAAGTAACCCTAATGTTATGTTTCTTGCGGTAATATGAAGAAGTATTACCATGAACATAGCAGCAGGACCAAGCGGTGGCAGCCATCCAGCATCAACCATGATTGGTTCATTGAATATGTACGACTTCAGAACCTCTGTAGATGTTGTTTGTGGGTATCCAAAGTCCTAATCACACAATAAACTCATAAACAATGGCATATGATGCTAACAAAAGATGATAATAATTGTGGAATAGATGAACCAATCACTGCAAAACCACACTACTTTTTTGTTAAACGCACACTAGGCTTTGCTAGTGACCTAGAAACCAGGTAAGAAAAGTTAGAAGTTGATACTGTTATGAGGAGAGATGGTGTAGAGTACTTACAATGACTTCGTCAAGCAATTCATACACCAAAATAAAATTCTTCCGCAGTGAATCTTCGTTTAGAACCCCGAGATAATCTTTTGTAACACGTGCGATCCTTTGCAGAAGTTCCAAGAGAAGGGATGGAGAAACATTAACCATTGTGGTTACCACAAAAAATAGTCCGGCAACCTTGACATGAATATAGTTAACCCCGTCGACATTCTGTCATAACAAAATGTAAAAATACCAAGTGTCAGATCAAGTGGTAGCAATGCACCAATAAGCAGAATGCAGATGGAATCACTGTCTTATCATCCACATATGAACTGATTTTTGTTCTTTCAATTTAATCTAGGATCAAATATTTAATATGCCAATGTACTGTTTTACATCAAAAATTAATTCCCTCCCTTAATGAGCATGGCTCCTGCTAATCCTAAACAGTTGCAGAGTACTTGGAGTAAATCACGCAAGATATTACACCCAGTTTTTGTCTCAGTTCATCTAAAACCTTTGTCCCAGGCAGCACTTGTATCACCCGCAAAGGTATCTTCTCATTTTTGACCAAATGATCCATTTATACACCACCCGATGGCAATAGAATAGTGCGATCGCAACACAACATGAAACAGATCAAATATGATGGTATAATGATCCTAAATGCAACTGAACTTCTGCCGCATGTCTGCCCCAATTTCCGACGTAACACTCCTCTATCCACAATTCAGCACAGCTCTTTGGTTTCTCAATGCGCACGTTTTCGCAGAATCACAGTGCTAGTACCGAATGACCCACAAGCGCAGCATCCACTTCAAGCTAACACAACACAGATTAGGACCTCAGCATTACAGTAAAGACCAGAGGTTTTCTACCACAGTTCTAGAAAATTGCGGAATGAATAAGAGGGCAGGAGAAAGTAGCAGATGCGTACGAAGACTGGGGGCGCCTCCTCTGCCTCGTCGTCGTTCCAGAACTTCACCTTCCGGAAGAAGATCTCCGCGCTACCCTTGGGCACCTCGCCGCGATCTGCATCACCCCCCACACCCGCCCACCCAAAAGTCCCAATCGAATCAGCGCCAGATCACAACGAACCACCCAAAATTTTCAGCCCAGATCGGGCGAGGACGGGGCGGGATCCAGATCTTACAGTCGCGGAAGACGATGTGGTCGCCGCGCTGCGACAGCACAAAGAACTGCGAGATCATCCCTCCCCCGCCGCCGCGTCTTCTCGTCGGGGCCACGCACCCTGGCTGTGACTGTAACGTGACGCGAAGAACAGAGGAAGTAGAAGAAGAGCAAGCGAGGAGGAGGACGATGACGGGGAGGAGTGGTAGTCTGCAACGTGTTCGCGCACGCGCCGACTCCCGGGTCCGCAGTTCCGCACCAGCTCCAGACGCTGGATGAAGCGATCGCAGCCGTCGGGTTCTGATCGTACGGTTTGTCGGGTGGCGTTAAGGGCTCTCATGGCTGAGCCAGCCGGGATCATCAGTTACCGTCCAGCGTTGGACAAGCGCAGCCAATTCTCGACAGAACAGACACAAAGCCAGTAGATTATAAAAGTTTCACAAATGTACTCAACGGAGGATGCAGATGAGCCGGCTCATCCTTCTCTCTCTTCTTCTCCTTTCTCTCCCTCTTTTTTTCCTCTTTCTCATCAAATTAGTTATATGCCTGCAATTCTGATGTATTGTGAGTATAAGGTTTTGTTTGTTTTAGCACAATATTATAATAAAGAACCTATAAATAGTATATTATAATTAGTTAGATTGTGATAAGTTGAAGGAAAATAATCTGTGAGTTATTTGGTAACATAGATTATTAAAATTTGAATGGTTGTTTTTAGATGACAAAAGTCTGTAATGCCCTCGATAGTGGACTGAGGATTCGGTGTGGAGGGAGGAGTGTCATTGATGAGTCATTTTTCCTAAATTCAATGGGTAATATAGTAAAAAGCTAAAATATGCTCTCTTTTTTATAGCTTACGAGATTGTTATAATCAGCTTATAATAATTTGGATAAATAAGGTAGTTGTTTATTTCAGCTCAGGACAAATAAGCTAGTTTATTATAATCTTGAGCTGAAATAAATATGGCCTAAGTAGTACTCTCTACGTTTCAAAATATAGGGTGTATTAGAATTAAAAAAAAGACAAACTTTGTATTTAACCAACAATTAGTCAAATTACGTGCATGTATAATCTACAAAAGATATATCAATGGATTTGAATTTCACATATTTTTTAATAAGATATTAATTTAGTAACAATTAATAAAGTATCATAAGAGAAATTAATGATCAAAATATATTTGAAAGACTTTCTCATATGCTAATACACCCTATAAAAATAAATGGAATAAATGGAGGGAATATATATAAGCTAGGGACTCGAATCCTCTGACATTGTGAAGCAATGTCACGAGCAAACAGTGAATTGTGAGACGGTAGACAGTAATTTACAGTAAAACACTATAGCATCGGGACTGTTTGTGAAATACTGTACTGATTTTACTATTCCATGAATATTGTAGCATCAAATATGTGCCGTCGATTCTCAATCCAACAGCGGGCCAAAGTTATGACACTGTAGCTCCTGAGGTAAGGCCTGTTTGTTTCAGCTAGAGATTTTGAAAAGCAGCTTAAAGCTAGATTATGAAAAGCTGGATTGTAAAAAGCTGGATTATGAAAAGTTTTTAGATTGTAGATTCTAAAAAATTTTGATGGACGGTTTAGTAAAATGGACTTTCACAATCTATCAAAAGCTGAGAAAAACTAGATTATCAGATTCCCACAATCCAACCAGCAGATTTTAAAAAGCTATAATCAAAAGCTGTCTATTTGTTTCAGCTTCGAATTGTAAAAGCTAAAAGCCACAATCAAAACTGAAACAAACAGATACTAAGTCAGAAGAGCCCGTTCCATAAGCTAGGTATGCATTGCGAGCATCCATTTCCATGTGGACAAGGTCAGCGGAGGGTTTCACTTGAGAGAATAAAGCAAGGCCATGTGTGCTTCTTCATTAAATAGCACTGAAAGATTAGCGAGTAAACCATGATGTGTATATATGCGCGCAATGACACTGCAGAAAGAGAGAAACTAAAGATTGATCAAACGAAACAGCCTCTTCTCGACTAGCTAGGCCATCTAGCTTCAGTGTAAACTATATATATGTTCCTCCTCTTCTTCAGTGTTTTGACGCGTTCTTTGTGTTCTTTGATTTTCAGGATGTTGACTGGTTTTCCCGTGGTGGGTCTGTCCCGTGGTGCGCCCTTGCGTTTGCTTTGCGGGCCGGCTACGGTGAAAGCCCACTCTCGTTGAAGAATGAAGCAAGTACGGTGAAAGCCCACTTGGCCTGGAGAATAAACGGGCTGACCGCGCAGTCCTGGAGAGCAGGGCTGGAAAACGGGAAGTACTCTTTCGCAGTGCTCACCTGAAGGGCACAGCTAGCAACACAGGGAGAGTCGTTGCACACCAGCTTCAGCAACACAGAATACATATCTCACAGTTCCAGCAACACAAAGATGCATAATAATTTGAGGGCAAGGAGCTAATGACGATTATGAAGAAGGCTGACAGACACCAGTGCCATTTTCCGCTTACAATGGAAACTGGGTGCCGACGCATAGGCGAAGTCACAAAGCCCTTTATTTCAGGCTAGGAGAAGAGACATAGTTTACAAGCCACTGATGTGTCCCCTAAGCCGAGCCATGCCACTTCTCTTATTCAGCTCCATCGATGGCTGGTGAAGGCAATCAACTGATGTCAAGAAATACAGAGAGATTTCACGATCCATAAATCTGAAACAAAATAACATAAACATCAATGCAAATTCAGACATGGCAATCGAACAGAAGTCAGCTGATAGCCCATGCAATTTGGGGACATGGATTATAAACGTGGAAAAAAGGGAACTCACTGCGGATAATTTGATATAAAATTACAAGTTACTGTACTAAAAACTATCCATAATAACTTATGATGCAATGCCTCTGGTGATGCTTATGACATGGTTTAGGATGCAGAGTTCAGCAGTTCACACAGAAGATCTTCAGTGTCCCCCTTATCTAAGAGAACACATAGGCCCTGTTTGGCTCAGCTGAAATTCATGAGTTTATGCTAAAAAGCAGCTTTTGCTGAAAGCTGCTTATGGCTTAGCCGTTGGCTTTTACGAGAAATTTTTAAATTCTCAGCACACCAGTTTTTCAAAAAAGTCACAATCAACCAGCTTATCAATTTTTAGTTCATTTCATCAGAAGCAAGCTCTTCAGCTTTTCAAAAACCAGCAATAAGCCAACCTGTTTATTTCGGCTTATAGCTTCTGAGAAGCAGAAGCCAACAATAAGCTGTGCCAAACAGAGCCATAGTTGCAGAGTGGAGTCTTCATAACTAATACAAAGCATTGAGGACAATGGTTGGAATCCAGTAGATAATACACAGGATGGTACCCTGGCCTTAGGGTTGTTCCTGAAATCAGGACAACACATTATCCAGAGCTACTTCCATAGGTTTATACCAGTTACAGCAGCTATGATTTGGTGCAATTTCAATCGATTAATATAAAAAGTGTTAATTTCTATTGAACTTCTTGGTAGTAGCAGAAAAGAACACAACTTGCAGTCAACTTGAATTTTGTCATTGTTCAGTGCAGATCAACGATTGATGATTCTATATGAACCATAGCAAATAGGCCCCAATAATGTATTCTGTAGAACCATTTACTGTGTTTTGGCTACAGCCAGCTGTGAGCATTATTAAGAGCAAAACAAGTTCACAGGTTGTAACCAAATCCTTGTCTGGTGTAATTTCTGATCTAAGATAAATAAAATCCTAGATTTTATGAAACATTCGCAAGATTTTAAGATTTCTTTCTTGTTTCGGTAAGCAGGTAATGAATTGGAATATTGGTCAGATGAATGGATAATAACAAAAACAGGATAATATCATGACATCACAGTGCAGGTGATTTATTGAGTAGAGGTCACTATTTTATATCTAAGGGTATGTATCAGTAAATCAAAAGCATTACACACACACAACTTTGTTGGTATTGAACCATGCAAATTGAGTCAATAAATTATGAATCCATGACATCACTAAGATATGCCTTCTAAATTAAGGGGAGCTTTATGCACACTAAGAAGAACAAACTTACTATTCTCATCAGCATTTATCTGCCAGTGCTTCATGTGACCTCTGTTGCATCATATTCTCTTAACTAAAAACCTCACTGATCATCCAAGCAGAGTGCATTATTCCCTTCACCAGTTATCTCCTTAAGTTAATTTGTGGATGACTTATTACACATTCTCCAACTAATGTGGGATACTCTAGTCTACATACTTGTAAAGAGTACTGATCCAGATGGTACAAGAGATCACCAGCTAACTACAGAACCAAAGGTAGACAAATACGAAACACAGGATCAATATGAGAAATAGTGGCAATGAAAGCAAGGAGCGGCAGTGAAGGATCAGTCTATGCAGGAATTCCTCCAACCATGCTATCAAACACCACTTCTACGGAATACCTACACCAAGCACATCAACAACTAAAAGATCCGTCTGGTATTGTCATCCTCCCTCAAGAAAGACAGGTGCTGCAAATTCCCCAAAATAGCATCTGTTGCATCAACATCCAAATCAAACGCAATATCCTCATCCCCACCAAAATTCAGAATGGCGCTGCCATCAGTTGTCTTTGCCACCTCATTTATGTTAATCTCTCTAGTACCCACAGTCTGTCCACTCCCTGCATTCCCATTCCACAAATCTGACTTAATCATAGATGGCTCGATGCCACTCTCCACATCGCCAGAAGCGTGCTTCTTGGGCACGGCACCAACCTTCTTGCGGGCTGTTGTCTTCTTAATCATACCTCTTGATGGTCCTACAGCATTGCCAGAGACACCATTCTTCTTTGCCGGTTGAGCATTTGCTGGTGTTGCATTGACATTAATAGGTGTGCCATTATTCTCAACATTCTGTACATCAACATAGCCAGTCCCCGCAGATGCTGGCTGCGGAGATGACGAATTCCGCGGAAACGTCGGACAAAATGGCCTCCAGTTGTTGGTGCTCAAATCAGCGGCCTTGGGGAAGCCCATCGGGAAGAACCCCCACGCGCAGTAGTACATGTCTGTGCCCGGCACGATAGGCGGCGCGGTCGGGATCTCGGTGGCCACGAACGCGCGCCGGCAACCGGCGCTCTGGCACCTGAGCGCGCGCCCCACCAGCGCGCGCTGATATTGGTACACGTGGCAGCAGTAGGGGCACGCCGTCCAGAACCCGTCGGCATCGGCGGCGGCCGCAGCCGCGGCCGAGGCGTTCCCGGAAGCAGGAGTCGAATCAGCGGAGGCGTTCTTGGAGAGGTCAGCGAAGGCTTCTTCGACGAAGCGGAGGGCGGTGTCAGCAGCGGGACGGGGGTTACGCGGGGAAGAGAGGAGCTGGGAGAGGCGGCGGAAGGACCGCTTGACGGCGGCGGGATCGGGGTCGGGCTGGAGCAGGAGAACCGCGACCGGATCGGGGCGGCTGGAGGGGAGCAGGCGCTGGGAGGCGAGGAGGACGTCGGCGACGGCGAGGAGCTCGTCGGCGCCGGGCAGGAGCGGGTCGGCCTCCACCGCGCGCTCCGCGAGCCGCTTGCAACCGACCAGGTCGCGCGCGGCGAGGAGTTTCCCCGCGATCTCCAGCCACCGGGCCGGCTCGCTGCGGCCCCCGCCGGCGGAGGCGGAGAAATCCATGTGGGTCGGACCGTGGGAGGAGTGGAGGTAGGCAGCGAGGGCTTGTGGGGCACAGCTGTCAGGTGGTTTACGAGGCGAGCCTTTTGGGGAGTGGTTTGCGAGCGTGATTAGTGGCGATGGTGATTACTGCGGGGGTTAATCACCATTGTCAGAGTAGCCCATGCTGCTGTTCTGATGGTTAACTTCACAGAAAAAATATAAATGCTACGCTCTATTGCTCTTAAAATTATAAAAAACTATCGAAATTGTAATAAAAATTCTAAAAACATTTTGTGGTGTATAGAATACAAGGATTTAACATAAAAAATTCAGATAAAAATATGATCTGTGTAACACATATAAAAAACAAATTTAATTGTACATAGTCTAGACGAGCTATTTTTCAAAATAAACGCTTAAGTTTTTGTCAGCACGAACTAACTCTTTTGCCTCTCATCCTTTCCCCCAGCTACAGTAGACAGAAGCGAAAAAGAGAGCTCGCCGATTTCGGTCAGATCCGGCCCCTCTCTAGTCGCCTCCGGTTTGCTAGCGGTGTGGATTAGGGTGAGAGACCCATCTCCTTGTATAGCACTAGTGTTTAGGTTTAGTTTTTGTTGAATAATCGAAATTTTGCTGGTTGTCGTTCATCGCTGAGCCTTCTTCCTACCGGCACCAATGTCTTCTTCTTTGTATGTTTCTCAATCATGGGTGTAAGCGAGATGTCTATTGACTGCGTCTCCGGATTCCTCCCCGGTGTACAATTCCTCTCCCCCTATTCTTTTGTGCTCTGGTTCTTGAGTTGCAGCTTAAAGTAAGAAAAAATGAAAGTGCCACTGGGGCTATGGATCACAAGACGAGATGTCCCTGGTGGCGAGCACACCAGCTGAGTCGATCACTGGTGTTCATTTCTGTTGCTATTGCTCGGGCTGGTAGAATTTCAACCTCCACTCTTTCTAAGTATGGGAGGCCCTTCAATCCACGCCGTCCTGGATCGCCAGTCGAAGCAGTGGCTTGATCTGGACGTTCATGGCATGGAACTGACATCCATGGCAGCGGCTCAAGCTTCTTCCCAGCGAAACGGAGGAAGAGGGGAGATGGAGGAAATGGTGCGGACACGCTCTCACCCGTCCGAAAAGGCGCGGAGATAAATGGCTGATGCGCCGTCCGATCGAGTTCAGACGCCCAAATGCGCTAGGAGGAGCATTATATTTATATATATGTGCCCACTTGTACTTAAGACGTGGACGAACGTGGAATCGTGGATGCAACAAGCAAGCAAGAAGCTAGTCTATATGCGTGTTGGCTTACAAGCAATATGTAATTCTACTCTCAAAAAATTTAATTCAAGCATGCCAGCGTTCGAAGAACACGAAGTTTTGACTTCTGTTAAGAAACAAAAAACTTCCTAGACTTAATCTCCCAATAGCCATTTCGCCGATGGTGTGGGATAATGTGAAAGCATGTGCTCGTTAATTTGCTCGATCGGGTAGTTGACTTGACTCGCTCTATTGTTCATTAGCCTCCCCGATTGAGCATTTTCTAGTGTTGTGCACTACTGTCACCCGAATATCAAACTGTCAAAGACTTTCGTTTTTGGCTTATATAAACCCACCCTAAGTACATTGTTGATCAATCATCGGGTCTGATCTAGAAGAGAAAAACTTCTTGCTTTATCTTGCTTGTCATTGTTCTTTGTTGATATACATCTCTGTGCATGGCTAGCCACGATGCGCCGCCGTCGCCGTTGCCGCCGCCGGCCACAGGGAGGAAGGTGACGGTGCTGACCATCGACGGAGGCGGAATTAGGGGCCTCATCCCCGGCACGATCCTCGCCTTCCTCGAATCAAAGCTCCAAGTACGTACTGCGTTCACTACAGCAATGCAAGCACGAGTTCAATTTTGCATCGGTATATGTCACAAACTGACGATCATATTGCGTGCGTGCATGCATATTGTTTGATCGACGGTTACTACAGGAACTCGACGGGCCGGGCGCACGGCTGGCCGACTACTTCGACTACATCGCCGGAACCAGTACCGGCGGCCTTATCACGGCGATGCTCGCCGCCCCGAACAAGGACAAGCGCCCGCTCTTCGCCGCCGAGGAGATCAACACGTTTTACCTGGAGAACGGGCCACACATCTTCCCTCAAAGGTAGAAGTTGGTGCCAAACGGATAGTACGTATGTACGTTGCATGCAATGCTCAGAATTTTCACACCAGATGAGAAAGAGTAGGGGATGTGGCGCCCATTTAACCACGGCCAACATAGCTATCATCACAGAATAATAACCATTTTTTAGGTTTAGTACTTGAATTTGCGTATAGTTTGGGTTTAGCGTTATGAAACAGTAGTCCTTTGAGGGCGGTTAATTTATCAGATATTTAGATTAGTGCCACCGAACTACTTATCCACGACATTTACTTTTATATATAGGCGATTGCTTAATACTATGTATGATTTTTTAGATAGAGGAAGTACATAGCAATAGGTTGTCAAAGACATCAAAAATATATATAGTTGAGATCACAACTAACAACATCAGCACGTTATCCAAAACATCTTCGACCACTTATTAATTTCTAATACAAAGCTTTTTAACAAATATCCAAGAAAAAGGTGACGAGAAAACAACAATGAGTAATAACAAAGGTATTAGTAGTAGTAAATATAGTACGAGTAACAAAAGTAAAAGGAGACCGTTAGCGTAAATCATACCTTTAGCATGTGGATGCTATTACAATATATTGTAAAATAGAAAAATTACAATGGTATGAAATTATCTTTGGAGATAAATCTACTGAAACCATTAACAAATTCTCAAAAATTAATATTCGGAAAGATATGAGTGACCAAAGTTTAAACAGTTAGACTGCGTGCAACCCAAATCAACTCTTCTTCTGGAAGGGAAGTAACTGACTAGAATTAAATTAAATAAGTTCCTTCTGACAGTAATATTGTTCCTCTCGACCGCCGATCGCAGGGGGAACTTTACAAACACATTGCTCGAGCTCAAGGGGCCAAAGTACGATGGCAAGTTCCTGCACTCCAAGATACAGAGCCTCCTAGGCGCAACCAAGCTCCATGAGACCCTCACCAACGTCGTCATCCCCACCTTCGACATCAAGAACCTCCAACCCACCATCTTCTCCACCTTCGACGTAATGCATTGATACGAGCATGCGTTGCAGATCAATCCTGACCAAAAATACCATGTGTGAGATAAGTGATTGTCACAAATTACGTTTGCTGCATGGATGTAGGCCCAGACCCTGCCTCTGAAGGATGCGCTCCTCTCGGACGTGTGCATCGCCACATCGGCGGCGCCGACCTACCTTCCCGCCCACTTCTTCCAGACCAGAGACGACACCGGCAAGACCCGCGACTTCAACCTCATTGACGGCGGCGTCTCGGCAAACAATCCAGTAAGTGCACTGCACACAAGGGCGGATCCGGGGGGGGCGGGGGTCAAGCCCTGTACACGCTGGTGCTCAGGGAGAGGGAGAAGGGAGAAGAAGAGTGAGAGGAAGAAGAAGATGGGAATGGAGAGGGAAGGAGGAGATGAGCCCTCTAGATTTGCTTCTTGCGTCCGCTCCTGACTACACATATCTTGTAACCTTGCATGACCGGTGAAATTATGGTTCTGTTGGAGAAAAGAAGAATTTACAATGGCTATGTGTTTTTTTTTTCATGCAGACAATGGTAACAATGAGCCAGATATCGCGGAAAATGATCGTGGACAAGCAGGAGTTCTTCCCAGGGGGCCCGATGGACTACGACAAGTTCCTGGTCATCTCCATCGGGACCGGCTCGGCCAAGAACGCAGAGATGTACACCGCCAAGGAGGCCGCCGGGTGGGGCATCCTGTCGTGGCTGCACAGCAAGGACGGGTACACCCCCATCGTCGACATGTTCAGCTACTCCAGCGCCGCGCTCGTGGACTACAACGTCTCCATCCTCTTCCAAGCGCTCCGCAGCGAGAAGAACTACCTGCGCATTCAGGTATGCACTAGTGCAACACATCATACGCAAGCAAAAACTTTATTTAGGCATTCGAATTGAAGAATTTGATCGTTGTGTATGCGACACTAAGGACGATTCTCTGAACGGCACGGCGGCGACCGTGGACGTCGCGACCAAGGAGAACATGGAGGAGCTGATCAGGATTGGGGAGAGGATGCTCGCGAAGATGGTGAGCAGGGTGGACATGGAGACGGGCAAGCCCGTGCCGGTGCCCGAAGAAGGGACCAACGCCGACGCGCTCACCCGCTTCGCGCACCAACTCTCCAAGGAAAGGAAGGCGAGGATATCGAGCCAGCCTAGAGGCATTAGTGCTTTGTGATATAGACGTGTGTGCTACTTACATTACGTATGGCCAAATTGCATCCCTATGCGTGTGCGTGTGTGAAATTTCATTTTTTTCAAAGATAATTGCTAAATCTTACCTAAGTGTTTTTGTAATTGTGCGTTTGTTTTGCCAGTTTGTGTGCAGAGTAATGGTATTCGCCATTTTCCTTCTTCTTCTGGATCTTGAAGGTTTGGTGTGTATAGATCTAAGAATATGCAAGAGTACTTGTCAGCTGTGTGATCAAGCTGATAAAGATATTTTCAACGCCTCCATGATAGTGTCCTTGGGAGATGGAAAAAGAGCCTCCTTCTCGCACTCCAACTGGGTGCATGGCCAAGCACCGAAGAACATCGCACCCTCGCTCTACTCAAAAGCCCGAAGAAAGAACTAGGTGGTAAGTAAATGGTAGGGTTTTAGCGGAAGCATCAATAGAATTGACAAGCCAAGCATAAAATCAATAAATCAAGTCATGATGTTTTTTTAACAAGGTTCAGCTATCTTGCCTGTATAATCGGAGTATGACTACATGTGCTCCTCCTCATATTCAATTATTTCTATCGATGCGGTTACACGGTGATGTCTTATATTTAAAAGTTTAAAAATAGGAGGTTGACTATACTCTATTTTTAGTCTCATCCAATTAGAACTCAAATCTATCTATAACCGATTATGTACATATATCCAACACATATTCCAACGTAATGCATTGCCAGACAATAATTAGCTATGCAGCTTGGGTCCCATCAACAGCAGGAACTCGAGCAATTAGTGACATTGTGGGAGTCTCTGCAAGTTTTTTTGCTACATGAGACAGTACTAGACCCGATCACTTGGCGATGGACGACTAATGAAGAATACACCAGAAAAAGTGCAT
The DNA here is from genome assembly GCF_958298935.1 of Phragmites australis. Lineage (NCBI taxonomy): Eukaryota > Viridiplantae > Streptophyta > Magnoliopsida > Poales > Poaceae > Phragmites > Phragmites australis. The sequence continues at coordinate 3,596,385 of NC_084935.1, forward strand.
ACAACATTAAGTTCATAGCAGCAATCAAGAGATATAACATGAATAATGTTTGGACAGCTAAGATCCAACCAAAATGTAAGTTCTTTACATAGATTCTGCAGCAAAATAAAATTCTAACAACAGACAATATAGTGTGAAGAGGATGGCCCCCCTGACCAACAGTGGAAGCTATGCACATAGGCGGACGAGACACCAGTTCATCTATGTAAAGATTGTCCATTCACAAATGAAGTTTGGACATGCATCATAGGATTGCTTGGTCTAGCAAGGCTACCAAACCTAAACGACCACAGGTGGACAAATGCATGAGAATTGGGTTCAATAGGACTGCAATTTATTTTTGTTAGAACATCCCGAAAGAATGAAATCGTCAGATATCCAAAGGAAGACATTGTCAGCAGCACAAGTTACCATAATAATAAAAGAAGATATAGACAAAGACGCACAGCATTTGCAAACCAATAACCTGAAAAAAGTGATCCCAGTTGCCATGGGGACACAGTTGCTAGTCAAGCGAATTTTTGTTGTTATCTTGTTGTTTTCTTATGTATCTAGTAATCAGTTCCTAATTTATAGTACTGAAAACTCTGTAAATTTTTCTACTGCTATTTTTTCTATCTCTACTACTTAAAAAATACATAATAATTATTATTTCAAGACAGACAGAACATCATATCATTTTCCCATTTAGTCCTGACAAGTGGTCCCTCCTTTCCATCCAACCCTATCGTCCTCTCTCCCCACTAGATTCCGCCTCCTCTCTACAACCCCCACCTTGAAACCCTAAACCCCGACTCACGCGATCTCTCGCCCATGGAGAACCCCAACCCCATCCTCCCACCCCCACCCCTCCCATGGCTCCACTCCCATCCCTGTCCCTCATCCCTGTGCCCCCGCCCCCACCCCCTCGCTGCTGCACAATCCCCCTACCCAGGCCGCACCCCCATATCCCGGAACCTCCCCTGCTCGCCGCCTCCTCTGCCACCACCACTCTAGACCCCGCCGCCTCCCTCTCCACCTCGCTTCGCCTCTCTCGATCGGTCGCCTCCCTCTCCGTCGTCCCTGGCCCCGCCTCCCTCCGCCGCTCTAACCTAATATTTGTTTTCCTCTTTTCCATGTAAAGGTAGACATATATTCTGATTTACAATTATATGCTAAAACTCTAAAAAATGCTTCTTTCCATCTTTTTCCATGTAATTCTATCTCCTGGTTCTCAATTTGCACAATCATGTACGATGATCATAGGAAAAAAATTGATAGAGCATAGTCCTGTTGAACTGAAATGTTTACTCTTTAATTTTCATGAATTTTCTGACTTACAATGCCTTTTGCCTCCTGAAGAAATTGATCGATGTCCTTTCGTAAGTGTCCTTTTTACCATGTGTGTTTCAAATGTTATGTGCACGTCTCTTATATTTATATGTTGTGTGATTAAGTTTCAGAACTGGATTTTACATAGCAGAGGGAGCATCTGGTTTTTGAAATTGTGAGTTTAGAAGTACCAAGTTGAGGAGTACCAAGCAAAACTTGATGCGTTGGAGCAGCAACTATCAAAGAGTGGCATACTTTGGTATACCATGCTTCTAACATTAGTCATTTTCTTAATATCTGTGAATATGGTTAATTTGGTACTAATTGGCTGCACGAATTGGAGAGGCACGAAATATGTCTAACGAGATCATCCTCCAGGCCATATCTACAGCAAGTTCTCACTTGTTCGAAGTAGGAAGTAGGAGACTAGGAATAACAGATAGTATTGATGTGGGTTTCTGTTCTAAGCATGCTGGGTTCAGATGTTAGCTAGCATTAGTCTGTTGCAAGCCGTATTGAATCTTTATAGAAATCTACTATGGCATAGAGCTTCTACTTTTAAGGTTTGCAAAAGATAAATTTTGTTCAAATACATAGTCATTGAGCCTACCCAGTACTTTGAATGGTGAAAAAAAGGGTGCAAGATGATAAGATCTCCCAGCTTTTTGTCATACTCTTGCTCGCTTGATGAATGAGGGGGAGTGGGCAGTTGTTTGGTTAAATGCCCAAAGAAAACATAGTGAGAACAAATGCATCTTATACTCAGAGCATTGTGTGCTTAGGAAGTGGTAGCTGTTGTGTTTACCATGATACTCAACTATTGTCATTAAAATTTCCTAGATACATGCATTGGTTTCCTAAATATGTCGGACCAATAATGTTATTCATGAAAACTTTCGGCTCCCGTTACAACGCACGGGCATATAACTATTACATGTGTCATTTCTTCATCTATACGTATGTCGGCATGTGGACATGTTAATTTTCCTATACATATTTCTTCGGTAAGCCAATTTACTTGGTTGTTGTGCCTTATTTTTATGAGGGTTATTTGTTCGCTGCAGGTATGAATTTCAAATGTAGCATGGTTCAATTGGATGGTCAGTGGGTGTATTGTTCAGCTACGTTCAAGGGGGCGAAAGACAAGCGTGTGATTGCCCCCATCGATGTAAGCAATAGCTTTTGCATATGCTAGATTTCATCTGGTGCAATTTTTATTTTCGTTGCAACGCGTGGACACTCAACTAATTCTATGAAAAAATCAGTAGATCTCCTGTCATTTCGAAAAAATGTATGTCAGTTGCTTCGCTTACGGTCTTAATTTTTTTTATACTCCTATAAAATGCATGAGTTGTAGTAGAACTGAACGATCTCTATCGTCCACCCGAGTTAATCAAACGGTCAATATACAAAGATTCTCCACTTTCGTCCTTCTAAAAATATATTTTTAATTATCTTTCATATCTAAATGTCAAATATTTATGTTTCATACATTCAATATCTTATTATTTATGTTTCATACTTAGATGTTTAATATTTACTTTGTATATATTGCTATATCCTAGATTGTTTCTATGTGTATGAAACACATGTGTAATTACTAGTTAAGTTAACTTAACATGCTGGTTAGTCCTATGCCAAGGATTTCAATTTCGTTTTATAATTTTTTTCGTTCGCAGGTGAAAAGACCAAAATTTTATCCTTTGCTTTGTGGGTTTTATATGTCAATAAAAAAATTGAATTTGGTATTTCATTCTCCTCCGAAATTCTCAAAAATTATGAAATTTCAACAAAATTTTAATCCATACTATGTCATGTGCCGAGTGCCGAGTAGACCAACCAGGTAGCCACCAGACAGCCTGCTCGAGAGATAATCCTACTACTTGGGCCGGTCCAAGCATCATACTCGAACCGAATTACTAGCACGTGATGCTGGTTATTGTGGCCCAGCAGTACTAGCTCGTCCAGCCCATATCCAGGAACTAGGGCCACCAAACGGTTATGATGGTAAAATCATGTCCAACCGTTTTCATTTGAGGGTTAAAATCTCGTTGTGATGGGAATTTTTTTTCTTCAGTGTTTCAACGATTTTTCTTTACGGTTTTCATCACGAAGAGATTATCAGATCATTTCCTTCAGAACGGGATTCTCTCTCTTTTCCCTCACAATTTCTCTCGAAAGAAAACTGTTGGAGATGAGAGAAAATAAAGAAAATAGGAACAGAAAGAGAATCAGTAAAGAAACGAAACGAAGAAAATATGTTTAGAGATGGTTTAACTCGTAAGGCGCTTAGCAGTTCTGCATTTGTTGATCGGCGCTTCGGCCACCCCGGCGCCGGGCGTGCCGACTGGCGTGACAACGCCTACCCGCGGCGGGGCCTCCACTGGGCGCCCACGCCAAAGCTGCAACTAGCAGCAGCGGACGATGTACGCCACACAACGGCCTCCCCAAGGGTACGCGCGCGGCACGTCCGGAGCACGGAGGATTGGCAAAACCCGAGCTAGCTCCGTCTTGCTCCCTGACCCACGAACTGTCATGTCCTGGCGCGACATTCAACGCCGGCGGCCGGTGATGCCACGCGTGTACGGCCCAAAAACGCCAAAGACGAGTGTTCGTGCGTACGGTGGTTCGAGTGTGTTCGTGTGTCTGCATGTTAGTACTCGGATTTCTTTAAAAAAATCGCCAAAGACGACGTAAATGTGGTGTGATGGTGCGTGCAATCGTCAAGCTCCCTACGAGCCCCGAATTAACTGGCCATTCCGGTACCCCAAATCGCTTACAACTGCGCATTGATTCAATTTCAAGCCAGGCGTAGACGCAGCCAAAGCAGCGGAGGCTAGCTCCAGACGCTGACGCGATCGGCGCTCGGCCGTACGCTCTGAAGCCTCTGACCAAGGAACCCAGCGAGCCGGGCTGCTGTCAACCAGCCCTCCCCGGCCGGTCCGTCGATCTCTGGATGGACGGCCGGCGGCGAGCTCCACTGACTTAACTGCCGCGACAGCGACGATTGAGCGGCTTGAATTAATGCCGCTGGCCGGGGAGGGAGGATGGGCGACGCATGCATTTGCCGCGCCATTTGTTGGGAAGCCAGGCAGGCAGCGCAAACAGGAGCGCCAGTACTTGGCGGTTTGCGATCAAGTCTGGCCGATGGATGGACGGATCACTCAATAGCTGCAGCTGCAACGAAAGCTACTGGTACTGCTACTGCTGCCTTCTCAGTGCAGAGCCATAACCATAGCAGGATGATCTTAGTGTATGAGCTGATTAAGCTCGCTTCTGTAGTTCTGTGGCCTCTCCTTTCTCTGATTTGCTTCGTATATTCTCCTTCACTCTTCCGAAAGAGCGGTATTTGGTGCTTGTATATCTATCGGTTTAGTTTTGGAGGACAAAATTGCATATATATTTGTCTAATACTCTAGCCTATTAGATTTTTTTTTTATTTCGACTCGGTTTAGTACTACATTGGTAGTTTAAATACATTCGGATCAGGTTATAATTTGTATTCCAAAACATAATACCTCTAGGTTATTTTTTTTTACACGAAGTGATGATGAAAGTGTAAGAGAAGTGTTGTCGGTGTAAAAAGTAAGGGTACCCTGTCAGGGGTTCACACCAGCAAATACCAGCTGGCAGTTGATATTATCAATATCGTGGTCTCACTGTGTGACCAGCCTTTACTGATCGAGAGATAGGTACTCATCTAACCCATTTAATCTTATTTAATGTCATCAACTCAAGTGTTTTTCCGTCCTCAAGCCTCTCCTCTCGGCGAGCAAAGTCATAGCCGGCGTAGAGGTGCAGGTGCAGAGGATGGCCTTGCAAGCGAGCATGCGACGAGGAGTGACGGGACATCGTCACAGGTGAGCGTGCGGTGCGCGGCGACGGGACAAGGCGTACCGGTCAACCAGGGTAAGGCGAAACTACCTACCCTTCGTCATCATAGACTAGGAGTAGTTGACCCTGTCAGTATTAGGCTGGTCTCAGGGTTTGGCACAGCAACGTCTTTAGTTTTAGCATATTAATTAATCACAAAAAATAACTTCAAATTAAAATGTTTATAATTAATTAAACCAACTAAAATCAAGAAAATATACATTTAGATATATGAATATATTTTTATGTATATATACATATTCAAATGTATTATTTTGGATAAGTATTCCAAAGTACGCTAAAATTATTTCTAAATTACTCCCTGCATTGAATTGATTCATATGTAATGATTTATTATTGTTATAGTTCTTTGTGTGGAGATTTTAATTAAAATGTCTCTCAAATTCGAGTATACTCTTAGTTTCTCTTCAACTCAAATCGTATTAAGTTCAAATCCACTTCTGAATCTCAAGATCTAAATTCAAATCACAATTCAAATATTCTAATTTGAATGTTTGTCAAACCTATATCCAGATCCAAAACCAAATTCAAATGCCTCCATTTGAATATAAACCTTTTCCTTTTTTCCTTTCTCCCAGGTTCAAATCTCTCTCCCTCTCTCAATTCTAGCCCACGCGCAGCTAGCCCGGCTTCCTTTTCTCTCCCCCTCTCCCCGCTAGCGCACCTAGGCCGCGATGACCCGCTCGGTGCACTCCTCGCACGCCTGCGCGGCCCATCTGACACACTCGCCCGTGCGCGCCCATGCCCGCGTAGCCATCGACATGTCGGCCATCCACCCGCTCGCTCTCTCCCTCTCGCCGTCGTCTCCCTCTACTAGCGTGATGCCACCACGCTGTCCACCCGCGCCACCGCGATGGCCGACGCATTCAATTCGTCGGCAACTTGCCCGCGCTCTCACTCTCTCTCCCCTCTGTACTCTCTCACGCGCGCCACCTGAGTTGTATGACGCCGCTTGACTTTCGCGCCCATTACAGAGAAGTCGTGTCACACCTTCTCATCGTCGCCGCCTCCCTGCGCCATGTCGCCGCACTCCCACCATCTCATTGTGCCCTCTCTCCCTCTATAAATAGAGCAATCCAGCCTCCCTTCTCTGTTTCCCCGCTTTGCCGCCACCACAGCATCGTCGCCGTGTCATTGCTAGCCGTCGTAACCTTGCTGTCATCGTTCCGTCTCCACGAGCTGCCGAGGAGTACTAGGAGGTCGCTGCCGTCCCTCTATTGCTCAGGAGCCCGATGGGAGCTTGCCCATGCCGGAGATTGAGCAACTCCACCGCCGCCCTGTCCATCACCGTTTTCGAGCTCGGTGAGCATCCTCGTCCCCTTGTCGCCTAGCACCATTCACCTGTGAGGTTTTTCCCGTCGTCGTGAGGAGCTCGCCGGTGGTGACCTCCTATCCCTTGTTGAGTCGGCCTCTATACCGTGTTGTTGCTTAGCAGCCATAGACATATGTTGTGATTGTTAATCGCGCGTGGTTAGTGCTTAGCCACTGCACCAGCTGTGCTCCGCTGCCCAGCTTCGCTCCGATCACTGTCTAACGTCTCTCCGATCACATCCCACCATCGATAAGCCCCAATCGAGTTTGTCGTCACGTGTAAGCCCGATAACCCAATAACCTTTTACCTTCGTGAACCCCCAACCAACGGGAGCGCGATTTCGGCAAGCTCACTGTCACGACTCTGCCACCATTGCTCGCCGCTCCGCTCGGCCATTGTGCTCGCGCGAGGATTTCCTAAGACTGTTTATAAGATGTACTAGTACCAGGAAGCCCAATTAATATATCCTGTACTTACGCAAGAATTTCCTAAGACTGTTTATACGATGTACTAGCACCAAGTAAGCCCGACTAATGTGTCCTGCACTTATGCAAGGATTTGGATCGTTGGATTATGCTAAATTAATGGTACAGTTCTGTTGTAAATACTACTCTCTCTGTTTTTTCAGTACTTATCACTTTTGACTAAACATGTATATCAAGATATATTAAAGATAGTATAAATTTTAAGTGTAAAATGATAAATATGTCCTTAAAAATTAGCTAAAATATTTTAGAACATACAGTAAATAAGTAGATAAGAGATATTTTATAAGATAAAATTGAAAACTACATCTTAAAAAACGTGAATAAAATTTAAAACTACATATAAAAAAACATAAAGGGACAAATATTTAAAAATAAATAAAATAGTTAAAAATGATAAATATTGAAAAATGGAGGAAGTAGTACTTGTCCTTGACAGTTCGGTCAATGGATGTTGGTTACCGGCAGAGCCAGAAGGCCCAGAACGAACTGTGCTGCCTGCACAGCCAGCGCTCCGACAGGCCGTGCAGACATGGCTGGACACGAGAGCATAACCAGTACCGCTTCCTTTGTCTTCACTCCTCTCTCTCTCTTTTTCGTCCGTCATTCTTGTTCTTGCTCCTTGGAATCATCTGGAGTGTTTGCGTGTGGACCCTCGGCGATGATGTTGACGTCTTGCTGGGCTTCATTGGCCGCTGCCATCGAGAAAGGCGAGATTCCGTTCGCCTTTTAAGATTGTCTGTTGTTAGCAGCTTCCTTTTTATCAGTACTGATTAGTGCTAGTCTTAGTACTTAATCTAGACACCCTTTTCTTGCCTTGTAGTACTACTTACTACTCTTATGCAATGGTGGAGCTGCGAGTGTTAGTGTGAGATGGAGACAGTGTTACATGATACAGGTATGAGTATTAGAAATCGACTTGAATTCGAGATATCTGATTTAAAAAAATAGACACATGTGTCCAACAAACACTGGTGGAGGAGTGCTAAGCTGGCTGTAGTTTACTGGCTAATTCTTGCTTGTGATTTAGACCGCATGATTGGATACAATCAACGCTTCAGATAGATGAATTGATTAAACAAATTTGGGAAAATTGTTCTCATACCATTACGAAGATTTGCATTTTACCAAAATATTACTGATGTGTTTATGACCGATGGAAATCAGTGGTATTTTAGCAAAGTAAGAAAGATATTGTATGGTATTTTAAGATTGCCAATTTTTCCAAATAAATTAAGTTTTTCTAGTGTTGTCTCGAAGAGTGGGAGGTCAGACACTCATGATGCCTAAATCCGACCAAATGTAAGTTTGGGCAAGATGTGGACCACCATTAATTCTATTTAATTTAAAGTGGATGTGGAGCTAATTTCTCGGTACCACTGTATTATGTGATTAAGGGCCTATTTGGTATAGGTTTAGCTTCATAAATTATTGTAACTATATATTGGTAGTTTTAAAAATTTATAAGCTAGAGTTATAGATATACTGAGAGTATTTGGATGAGTAATCTTATTCCTATTTTAGATTAAAAATAAATATTTAAACCATTTTATTTTAATTTATAAATTTAAAATTTGACATGGAGTCGAAAGATAGAGCACTACTAAACTGGTCTCAATAAAGAGTACGGTACGTATTCAACAAAGAAGTTACCAAAGTGCAAAGCTAATGCTAAATTGACTGACCGATCGGTGTCAGTCTCACATGGAGAACAACATAACAAAGTGGAGAAATGGACGCTGGTGGAACCCAATGCTTCGGGGATCCAAATACTCTGCATTATGACAGGTTTATATAGAGAAATACTGTTTTTATAGCGGAATGTGTCTTGTGTAACTATTTTACTGTAGCTACAGTGGATCGTCATACTGTGCAGAACTTTTGTGCGGTAGCGCTTTTACTGTATGCTTGCGGTCTCCCGCTCACAGTTCACAAATGCGACGGTAACTGCCAAAAAATCGCGGTTACCGAACTTCTTGGTCCGGTCTGATTTCAGAAACCGAACGGTAACCGAATTTGAATTCAAAAAATTCAAAAAAAATAAAAAACTTCGAAAAAAAATCTTTAAAAAACTAGACACAATTCTAAGACCTTCTGTGAAAAACAATTTCAAAAATAATATCGTTTGCATCATATTCTATAGGGAGGAAGTTTGAAAAAAATGAAAAAAATTGAAGCGTGCGGCTCAGTTATTAACTCATGTTAAAGAAAAGTGTAACATGCAAACACATATTTTTATTGTGTAAAACATATTTTAAGAGAATCTTTAAAATTGATTTCACTTTATTTAGAGTTTTATTAATTTCTCTATAATTTTTACAAAGTTCACAAGCATAAAGTGAATACGTTAAGAAACAGCACTGTAATTAACTTTTTCATGTCTACTATTATTTTTCCTACATAAATCATAGTATAAATAAGCTAATGAAATTGGTTTCACTATTTTTTGAGATGTGATGGGTCAGTTATGAATTAATCTAGTCACAACATATTTACACAATCATGCATGTTACAATAAATAATTCATGAGTTCATGTATTTTTAAAAGACATAGGATCATTTAATAAGACTAACAAAATTAGTTTCATGATTTTTGGATTAGCAAAGAGTAAACTATGCATTTAACTTGGTTTAACAAATACAATTTTTCACAAAATTTTTTGAACTTTTTTATAAGTATAAATACTTTTATCATGTAGATCATGTTACAAGAAAATCAACAAAATTTGTTTCATTTGATTTGAAGCTCAGATGAATTAGTTATTGATTTTACAAGATTGAGATAACTTCACTGAAAATCGAGAAAACCGCTCGATAAATCGAGAAAACAGAGCGGTTACCGACAATGTGAAAAATTCGAGAAAATCGCTCGATGAATCGCAAAAACTGCTCGGTAACCGGTCCAAACCGACCGGTTACCGAACGGCTAAAATTGTGATTTTTTTTTTCCAAATTTTAAATTTTATCAAATGAATTTTCTCTGAATTTTTTGAAATTTTGATCGGTAACTGCGGTTATCGTAAATTTTCGGTTACCGTCGGAGCTCGGTAACCGAGACCTTGCTCCCGCTTCATGACAGCATGAATCTTGTGCCTGAATTTCTCCATAATATTTGAAATATCAAGCACGTAGATATCCAAAAGTCCATCCAATGCGTATGGACCTCGTTTCAGGATATGCACGGCCTTCGCAATTCAAGATATTATGAGCTGAATTTCAAACATGGCGGGAGATATCAGATTGAAAAAGAAAGAGGTGGCCAACTTGATAGTGCAGTCGGTATGGGGGGGGGGGGTATATACAAGAAGCAAAAGGAATGTCGACATAATTCATTTTGTCATGTGCTAATTGCATAACAAGAATTATCAAACCATACATTATTTTTTGTTCCATGTGATTTGCATATCATGCATGCTTCACCTTGCAATTATTGAAAGGATCATCAGAACAAATTCAAAAAATATACTTAGTAAGCATGATGGAGAGATAGAACACATAGACTTGTAGTGCATCTATGACACCTTGCAATCTCTCTGCCATTGTCCTCACTAGGCTTCCTTTTCCCCGGAAAAGAACGTTGTCACATGTATATCCCTCTTTTCCAAAAATCACATGCGCACATCCGCAAAAAAGGCCAAACCAGCAGTAATGGCAAGGACTAATCGTGACTCGCATCAGGTCAGGAAAAACAGCAATGACAAGGACTAATCATAACTCCTCGCATCAGCTAAGGAGGAACAACAGTCGAAACACATTCAAAACGGAAAAAAAGGAATTATAGAATCAAATCCACATAGGTACCAAAAAAGAACAACAAAAAACCCCGAGGGGCTGGTTGGAACGCAAGACTTTTTAGAAAACAATTTGATTTCCATCGGATAAAAACCGGCATGTTCCAAGCAAGATTAACAATATCTCTCTCCCCCGTTCACAACTTAATCACTGATAAAAAAAAGTGCTCTCTTGAATCCAAAATAAATGTGGTTTTGAGTTGCGTACAATCAATTTAGGTACAAATTACTTTTTATGTATTGGGATTGTATACTTAAAATAATATAGATAGATTTGTTTCGAAAAGTATTTTAATAATAATGTATTTTTACTATATTTTATTAATATATTATAATAAAAAATAGTATTCCCTTCTTTCAAAAATAATAAGCGTATTTTTTTAAAAAAAATTAATTTGTATGTACGTTAACTAATATTTAATTAAATTATAAAAATATCTGGTGTATAAAAATTATATAACTAGATTCATAATTCAAAATGATTTAACACTATACATGTTTTGTAACTATTAAATAATATATTTTATGAGAACATATTTGTTAAAATTCAATTTCGAAGATCAAACTTAAAAAAAAATACGCATATTATTTTTTAATGGAGGAAATAATCAAAATTATATTTTAAAAACAGTGTTGTTGTCTAAAGTGATTCTTACCTATGAGAGGAAGTACTAATCACAAGCATCAAAAGCCAAAAGAAAAGGGAAAAAGTAAAAAGAAGCCACTTATTAACGACCACCAGCCAGCCCCACTAGTCACTCCAAGCCCGCGTCGCCACCTTGCAGCCTTTACTCCTCTCCCACCCTCCCCGTTCAATTCGGCTCGCTCCCCCCAGTCCCCAGTCCCCACTCTCCACTCCAAAGCTCGCCTCTCTCTCTCTCTCTCTCTCTCTCTCTCTCTCTCTCTCTCTCCGCCATGGCCACCACCTCCTCCTAGCTAGCTCCCCCCACACCCCGCCCAGATCCGCATCAGCTTCCCCGCCCGCTCGCGCGCCGGCAGAACATGGGAGGGTGCCACGCGAAGCCGCTCACCCACGACCCCGACCACTCGCCGCCGCACGCCGCGCCGGCGACTCCGCCCCCGGGCTCGGCCGCCACCGCACCCGCACCGGCCACTCCGGCAAAGAAGCGTTGGGCGTCCTCCCCCTTCTTCCCGTTCTCCACCCCGAGCCCGAGCCCCGCGCACCACCTCTTCGGCGCCGCGTCCCCGCGCAAGTCCCCCGCGCCCCCGGGCTCCGTGCCCACCACCCCGGCGAGGCGCCTGCTGCGGTTGCCCTTCCCGCCGCCGTCGCCGGCCAAGCACATCAGGGCAGCCCTCGCGCGGCGGCACGGCCCCCCGCGCCCGGCCATACCCGAGGAGGGCGGGGAAGGGGAGGGCGGCGGCGGCGGCGGCGGCAGGGGGCTCGACAAGGGGTTCGGGTTCAACAAGGGTTTCGCGGCCAAGTACGAGATGGGGGACGAGGTGGGGAGGGGGCATTTCGGGTACACCTGCGCTGCGAGGGTCAGGAAGGGGTCGCACAAGGGGGAGGCCGTGGCTGTCAAGGTCATCCCCAAGGCAAAGGTGATGTGCAGTTTTCGCAATGCATGAATTTGGGTCATTATTTTGGTGTGTTCTCGGTGAATTTTGAAGAAACCGCCGGGTACCCATCTGCATGCTAGTTTTCTGGAAAATGAACCTGTGGAAATTTTAGTGGTGGTTTAGATTTGTTAATTGATGTCGACTAATATGGTGTTCTCATGACATGATACTATACAACTTTTGAACAAAATATTCCTAGAAACTTGTGGTGACACGGCACTGTGCTGCATTGTGCATTTCAAACAAATGAGTGAATGACTAACTAATCGCGTGCCCTTGAGGATGATTAAGATTTTCTGTTCTGTGCATTCTGCCTTGCTGGGTATGCATACAAGGTCTTCTGCTGCAAGTATGCGTACTTGAATAATGAGATTCGAAATAAGATTGGTGTCGTTTATTATTTGTGAGATTTATATTTGATGTACTGAATTAATTGGCATTATATAATTTTTTCCCGAGTCAAGGAGGTTCCAACTAGTTTAAGCTCCCTGTAGTTGTGCTATTTTGTATTCTGGAACCAAAAATAGTCTCAATCATAGCTCGACGTGAACTTCGTTCCTGATATGTACAGTTTTCTAACATCACCTGCGGCTTGCTGATATCTTTTGTCAGATGACAACATCCATTGCTATAGAGGATGTGCGAAGGGAGGTGAAAATTTTGAAAGCTTTGACAGGAAACAAGAACTTAGTCCAATTTTATGATGCCTACGAGGACAACGAAAATGTGTATATAGTAATGGAGTAAGCTTCCACTACCTGGAAAGTCACAATGTGCCTTTACTTAAAGTTTTGTATGCTATGAGGATTTCTATAATATATGTAGTGTGTTGTTACTACTCATCATCGGCACCCACAACTACATGAAACAAAAATCAAATCATGAAAATACAACTAGTTCCTCTTTGCTAATTTAGTTTGTGTAGCTTTGTGCAGTACCTTTTTTTCATTTGTTTATTGTTGGGGTGGCAAGAATAGTCTTTCGAAAGCATACACAATAACCTATGTCAGATCTAAAAAATGATTCTGTCAATTTGTCAAAATAGCTGATTGCCTTCCCTTTATAATGATCATTCTGTTTCTGAGTATCATCCATATGCTGGACCAAGGCAGTATGGATAGTGTATAGTTGTATAATCCGGTATTAGTTGTCACTTATTATGCAATTAAAATGAACTTACATGTCCTTTGCGGGAGGCAGTCATATAGATATATTTCTGTTTTCCCGCCCAACCTTGATCAAGGATATTCTAGTGAGGGTAAAAGCTTCCATAACTGTTGATATCCAGCCAAATTTCATTAGTACAGCCTACAGGCCTTTGAATGATTTCTTGTATTAAACATTTGTTTTCGCATTTATATTTACCTTTTGTACCCTGCTTGTAGTGATCCACTGATCCTTGTACTCCCTTTTCTGTATTTAACATGTCATCCATGCCATGTTCTTTTTATGTTAATAGTTGATGTTAATTAATCCAAAGTCCTGTTGCATAGGTTGTGCGAGGGTGGAGAGCTACTCGATAGAATACTTTCCAGGTATTTTAAAAGCAAACTTAAATTTGGGAAATAACACTATAGCTCACGGCAAAATGTGTGCTTCAACACAACTGTTGTTTTGCATTCTTAAGAGGTGGGAAGTACTCTGAGGATGATGCAAAAGCTGTCCTGGTGCAAATATTGAAAGTTGTTGCTTTTTGCCACATTCAAGGAGTGGTTCATCGGGATCTCAAACCAGAGGTGATGTATTTCTGCTACAGTTGTAGCAACTTTTCATGATTTATTGGAGGTTTAGAAAATACCAATTATCCATGATTTAGAACCTTTCAGTTTTGCATGGCGCTGATAACTAACCATGTCTTACTCTCTGATCCCCACTGTAATTGGCAACAGCTACCTGTTTGTTTGTACTACCATTATGCACTACATCCATTAATCTTGAACATTACATTGTTCCATTGGACTACTATTTGTTCAAAACATTCCTTACATGTTTTTGCTATTACACTACTTTTATGATTTTCCTTTCTCTGTGAAAATATTCCAACTATTATCAACATGTTTCATTGCTGACTTTATCATGGCTTCTAAAATATATTCCTTTTTCAGAATTTTCTTTTTACTTCAAAAGATGATAATTCCCAGCTTAAGGCTATTGATTTTGGCTTATCAGATTTTGTAAAACCAGGTATATTTCTTTTTGGCCTATCTGTGTGTTTGATAATTTTATTGATCTCTAATTGCCTTGGCCACAAAGGAATTTAGTATTCACAGGCAAAAAAACTTAAATATGATGTTCTAATATTTTATGTAGATGAGAGGCTAAATGACATTGTTGGAAGTGCATATTATGTTGCTCCAGAAGTTCTGCATAGATGTTATAGCACAGAAGCTGATGTCTGGAGTGTAGGCGTAATTGCATATATCCTCCTTTGTGGCAGTCGTCCATTTTGGGCACGCACTGAATCTGGCATATTCCGTTCTGTTCTCAAAGCTGACCCCAGCTACAGTGAGGCACCATGGCCATCTCTGACTCTAGAAGCCATGGATTTTGTTAAGCGCTTGCTGTGCAAGGATCCGCGTAGAAGGATGACTGCAGCACAGGCTTTAAGTGAGTTTCATTCCATCCAGACAGGTTATATTGAATATTACATTGTTGTGAGTATTCTTTATGTTTTGTTTTTCAGGTCACCCATGGATCAGAAATTATAATGACATTAAGCTGCCATTGGACATCATTATATTCCGACTCATCAAAGCTTATATTCGTTCCTCGTCTTTACGGAAAGCTGCTCTGAGGGTCAGTACTTATAAACTTTGTTCTGATTTTATCCTTTTGTTTTTCATGGATATATGATATTGCTTCTTTGGTTTGCAATTGCTTTATCCGACATAAATTTGTTCTATTGAAAGGCTTTTAAGGGTTGTGCTTTAAACTGGTATCTTTAATAGTGGTTAATGAATCTCCAATTAAACCTTGATTAAGATCAATGCATACTACATTTTTATGGTAATCTTTATCAGAATTCTCTGCTTGCATACACGTGTGTGTGGTTAAGGTTGGTGGGAAAATCTACGGGTAGATATGTTCCTTGATTTTGTTAATTCCAAGAAAAGAAAAGAAAATGTTTGAACAACTCTATTGCCTTGGATTCTCTAAACAGAAACTTCTGTTGCCAATACTTCCATTTCAAATCCTATGTGGTTCTTACAAGCTTTGCTTGTTATACCATGAATGTTTCTTTCTGTAATGTCTGCATTCTGCAGTGATTAATGTGCGATCTTTCTTGATCTGATACAGGCTCTATCAAAGACTTTAACTGTCGATGAGCTTTTCTATCTCAAGGCACAATTTTCTTTATTGGAACCAGACAGGAATGGATGCATCACTCTTGATAATATCAGAATGGTTAGTTCATCATAGAGCTCTGATATAGTCTGTCCTATTTATTTTAAGTAAATCTGGTGACTCCTGTTGTTCCACGTTGTTTAGGCCTTAACAAGAGAAGCTACTGATGCGATGAAGGAATCACGAGTTCAGGAGATTCTTGTTTCGGTACATTTGTTTTTTAACCTATGACAGCATTTTCATTCATACACAACTTGTACCACTCACTGTATAACTGGATCTTCTTTTCAGTTGAGCGCCCTTCAGTACAGAAGAATGGACTTTCAAGAGTTCTGTGCAGCAGCAGTTAGTGTGCACCAGCTTGAAGCATTGGATAGATGGGAGCAACATGCACGATCCGCTTATGAACATTTTGAGAAGGATGGCAACCGAGCTATTGTAATTGATGAACTAGCTTCTGTATGTAATCTTCCATTCTTGCCCCCTGTGTTCTTTCTAGTTGCTCTATTTGGTGTGTATTCCCATATTTCCTGATATGTTACTTGCTCTCTCAGGAATTGGGCCTCAGCCCTTCCGTGCCGTTGCATGTGGTTCTGCAAGATTGGATCAGGCATACGGATGGGAAATTGAGCTTTCTTGGATTTGTCAAGTTATTGCATGGCATGTCCAGCAGGTCCCTGTCAAAGATGAGATAGCTGTTGATAGTCTCTAACGAGTAACGACAGCACAAGTTTACACTGCCCTAGCCCCTGCCGACTTGGTTCACAGACAAATTAACAGGGTTCAAGAACCGTCGATTGGAGCTTGCATATTGAGGGTAACTTTGTTCTAGCACCACCAGATCTGTCACTAATTTGAGTATAGAGATATGTTTGTTGTTGCCTGCCTACTGATCATTTAGTTGATAGGAAAAAGGAAAATCTCACCCATGTCTACAATATGTCGTAGAATAGTCATCATGTTCTGTTGTGATTTTGGGAACAACTTTGTAATACTTTGGTTCCTGGAACTGATGTTAGCTGCAGTCAGCCGGTCAGTCACTGGGATGGCGTTTGGAGCATCGACATGTCACTGTCACTGCCAAGAGTGCCATTGCACCGATTGAGATGAAATGCGTGATTTTTATGGTCATCAATTGCTCCTTCCGAATATATATTTGTGAGATGAAATTGTGTGACTTTTTCAAACTTCAGAAGATATTATCATGGCAATCGGCAAGCTCCAATAGTTTCTACCCTTATAATAAACTGGAATGTGTGCAATCAAATTGTATTGATTTTGACTAAGATGTAGTATGAAAAATTATTTAACTAATTTTTTGATCTTTCGTAATACTCTCAAGTAAAAACTAAGTGGTTGCAATAAAACTATTCAAGCTTTGGAAAACATTTTTTTGAACCATAAAACAGTTTTTTTTTAATCAATGCCTAGATCGGCCATATGAAAAGTATCAGAATTTCTTTATAAAAAATACTCTCATAACAACCTAATTTTAGTATGTTTCACCCTTATATTATACCATGTTGATCGCAAATTTGAGACTTGTTTGTAATTGGAAGGAGCAATAAATTTTAGCCATTAAAGACTTTAGTGACTTCAAAAAATTATTAAACACTAGTAACAAGAGCAAGGACATCCTTCCCTGGAACCACTCTTAGCGTGGTGGTGTTGATATGAAGTTATGACTCTACCCACTAGATTTCATATCCTGTGCTCGTATTTACATTTTTAGTAGTTTTATTTTTAGGTATATGATAGATGTGTATTTACCGGTGTGTGAGGGTGGTGTTTGCGTAGTGGCGTGCACACATACTTTGTAGTCGCAAAAATAAAAAAGGGTATCCTTGCCTGCATTGATACGAGCTATTGGTCCTCTCATCTGAACCATCGATTTTGTGTCGAACGTGGCAACCCACATGGTGGAAATCATGTTTCGTGGGCGCACGCTAATAGCCCAAGTCGTGCATCCAAGCGAGACGGTCCACAAAGCTAACTAGTGTCTCGATACAAAAATTTCTCGCTAACTTTTTTTCAAAACTTTTTCACGTTAACTATTTTTCAAAAGTTTTGACAGAAAAGTTTTTTAAGAAAAATTTCTGAAAATTGAAAGACGTGGAGGAAAAAAAAATTTCAAAAAAGAAAAGGAGGAGGCTATCAGAAAGGGGGGGCAAGTTTACAACTTGCGCGCGCGAATTAGCATCGCCCCTCAAATGGAGTGCACCTTTCATGTTTGTTGAATTTTGTAATTTGAAAGCAGAGTAAGGAATGGTTAACAGTGGAAGCAGGGTTCGAAAATACGACGTTAACCGCTCGGTTATTGCGGTTACCGGCCAATTCGGTCCGCACCGCATTTAAAAACCGAACGGTTATCGATCAAACTCAAATTCAAATTTTTGACAAATTTTGACCAATTTCTATTGAATTCCACTGAATTATTGTATAGTTGCTGCGGTTACCGATCCCGGATGATTTTCGGGGTTTATCAAATTTGTGAACCCTAGTTGGAAGGAGAGGAAGCCACCTACTCGCGACAGAGAGGCAAACATTATTGCAGCATGACAATCAAGTACCATTCCGAGGCGAAGCGAAAAGGGAAGGCGGAAGCGGAAGGCAATCGGAGCGACTCCATTCGAGCACCATGTCAGGACTCCAATAACTCAGGATCCGACAGAGAGAAATTCAGAACAATCGGATGGAAATTTTGAGGAAAGGGGAAAACGCAAGAGCCATACGCAGGAACTGGACTAGAACTAACTAAAATAGAGAATATCTTAGGATTGATTCTTGTTTTTCCCCCATTCCAACCACTCCAGTTATAAATCTCGGGTCTAGAGATAAGCTATTACATCTGTTCGATAGTTAAACAAAAAACAGTAAAAATAACAAGTTAAATAGGGATGCTTCATCACTGTGTTCTCTTCTGAACCTTTCTTCAGACATGTCTAAACTTATGAATTTTTAAGCTTTGACAATTCCCCCCTCACACAGTCCTGGTCCTCAAGGATTGAAATGTGGAAACGTGGCCTTGATGAATTAAGCGTCTTCCCAACTAGCTTCAGCTGGTGTTAGTCCTTCCCATTGTATCAATCATTGTGCCACTACTTCTCCAACCTGGGGAATAATCCTTCTGTCCAAAACTGATGTAGGTTCAGTCTTAATCTTTCCTGCTACAGTCACCAAGGGTACTCACGGCAAAGGAACAGCTTGACTGCCCAAATGCTTCTTGAGTTGGCTCATATGAAATACAGGGTGTATTCTAGCTTGCTCAGGAAGCTATAATTTGTAAGAAACTTGGCCAATTCTCTCAACCACTGTGAAAGGTCAATAGTATTTAGCCCTCAACTTCAGAGATCCTCTGAGTCCAAATGCATTCTGCCTATATGGCTGCATTTTAAGATAATCCATGTTACCAATCTCTAGAGTACTCTCAGTCCTCCTCTTGTCAACAAAGTATTTCATCCTTTCTTGAGCTTGGGTTAAGTTTTGCTTAACTTGCTGTAACAATCTCTCTTTTTCCTCGACTGAAATTCTGGCTTTAGCTGAAATGTTGCAAGGAATAGATAGTTCACTGATTTGGGGAGGATGATACTCATATAGAGCTTGAAAGGGTGTAATTTTGAATGAGGTAGGATAACTTGTATTGTATCACCATTCAACCATAGTCAACCATGAAACCCACTCATTTGGCTCTTAAAAAATCATGCTCCTAAGATAAGATTCCAAACATTGTTTGACCCTCTCTGTTTGCTCATCACTTTGAGGGTGATATGCAGTGCTAAACCTCAATAAAACTTTGAGTGACTTGAAGATTTCTTAAAACAATTTGCTGGTAAAGACCCTATCTCTATCAGTCACAATAGCAAGAGGCATACCATGTAACTTAAAGATGTTATCCATGAAGGTTTGCACCACTTGTTGGACTCAATATGGGTGAGACATGGGTAAGAAATGTGCATATTTTGTGAATCTATCCACAACTAACAAGATCACATCCTTGCCCTTTGTGGTGAACCATTCAGATAGTATTCTAGTTAATCATTAGAATGATCATTTTTCATAGTCACGCTCATAATGATTAACCGGAATACCACCCCGGTAGTCCCGATGTGTATTTACTTCTATGATCGGAATACACAACTTTACAACAAACACATCATCACAAGATATGATAAAGGACGAGTAATTAAATTGAGTTACAAGTCTTTAAGTAGATTTAACTTTACATCAAAATACATAACACAAATATTTGCTATAGTAGCTACGCAACGGAATAAGTTACGTAACGATAAAAGATGGGTAGCGCCATTTACCCTAAGACACCACCCCAAAATAACAACACATAGTAGAATGGCATTATTCCTGCCCATCACCAACATCGGCGGTCGTAAAGTAGCCAAAAACTAAATCTTCCTCACCTGAAAAGCAAACAAAACATGTGAGTACGAAGATAGTCGTAAGACTTAATCTATAATAGGCACTTATAAATAGCCCGACTACAACGAGAATGCATATGGTTAATTAGCAAGGATTCGGTCATAAAAGGTTAAGTAACTTCATATATACAAAAGCGATTTGGACTCAAACGTAAGCATCTACACCTAACCAAATCACCCTTATATCCCGAGATCATCAACATAACAAAGCTGTAACTTGTACCATATCAACTCTTCATCAACATCACCAGCTATATCCCAATATTCCATCATAACACCCTAATAACGAAACTCTACGATTGATGTAAATGGACAGAAGAATACTCATAACCGAGAGCATGGCAATTCGAATTATTTTTACACCCTGCAGAGGGTACATCTTTACCCGCACGATACGAGAACCATTCGGCTTTTGTCATCCGCTAAAGTGCACACAAAGGGTACCCGTGTTAACCTTTTCTAATTAAGCTCTGACCGTTTGAACATGTACTTATAGGTGCGGAGGTCCACTAGGACTACTTCCGGAGCACCCTAGTTACGCCTAAATGTGTGGAGGTAGCTGGAACTATTTATTGAGCAAACTAGATACCTCTACAAATTTATTATACCCACATCACATTTACGACGTTACCTCTACAAGTCTATTATGCCCATACCACCATAGGCCAATAAGCCAAAAGATCACACCTACAAAAGGTATTCGGCTTTATCTTACCATTATATCGACGTGTGATAAGTACAGAAAGTGTCTACACCGATGGTTTCTGACACATGAGCTGACAATCTGAATAAAATCCGAAATTATCCCAATTTGTTGCCTGTAGTACCCTATCTTATTTGGGGGGGAATACATCAGTCGGGCCAAATCAAACATTGCAAATTCTTTCAGTTCTGCAAATCTATCATTTTCAGTTCGTTGACTAAACTGAATAATCACATTATCTTAGGCCCTGGTTAGGATATATGTCTTTCTTTGTTTCCTCCGTAACTGAATTGTTTCCTACGAAATCCTTGTGTTCCAAAGTTCAAACAGGGCCTTACAGTTCGGAAATCTTACGGCAAGGGAAATTTGGATTGAGCTAAACCCCAAAGTTTTGTAAGGAGATCCCCATCCAAACGCCCCCCTTGATGGTTAGGCACTAACGTTTCCATGTGCCGCGCATGTGCACCTGCCAAAGAAACAAAGAAAATAGCCGGCGTTTAGTTGGTCACCGTAGCTATCAACCTGGAACTGTATCAGGTTTCCTGTCAGTTTTCCATTTGCATCTCTCAAATCTCAATTCATTTGACGGTGAGACTGGAAAAAGAGAAATTCATTTGATGCTGTCTGCCGTCTCGCAGACCTTATATTTGGAAGGGCATAGACCAATGAACAATCCCAGAATCTTCTAACAAGCGACTGTTTGAACGAGAGATCTATTTGGAATTCAGTTATATCGCACTGCACTATTCGTCTGTTTTAGAAGGATTAAAATTCTCGTAATCGAGATATCAAGAGCACCCTCAAACTTTGTGTGAGCTGAGGCAGCAACTATTCTTTTTAATGAAACAGTAAGATGCCATCTCCATCTACCGGTTACGTATTAAAAAACACAAAACCAAGGCAGCAACTGTTTACCGGGACATAAATTCCAAGTCAGCGTCTAATCGGGCCCGGTTCACTCGCAGAATCACAGTAGGTGAGGTATAACGTCAAATCCGAGCCATCATTCGAGCGTGTGTTTTTATGTGAAGCATTAGGCTTGTCGTGCGTTGCGCATCGATTTCCAGGCTGCGTGCGAGCTTCGTGGCCTTGGCTGGGGACCCGAGGCCCGGGGCTGTAGAGGAGTCGTCGGTGAGGTACTGAGGTGTACCTGCTGACTACTGACTGATTCGTTGTAGCCGCACGTACACGAGCGGCACGCCTCTGTCGGTTTGCTGAGCGGGGTCAATGTTTTCGACTCGGACCAACCTGTTCGCTGAATTGTGCTGCTGGTTTCACACGGGCAACAACCCACCCTCTAATGCCCAGCCGGAACGGAAAATTCTATTATATGCTGCGTACACACAACGTCTATCTTAGTTATTGATATTTATGTTAAGATTCATGTCAAAAATTAGATGAAAAAAATAGAAAATATATAAAAGAATCAACGGATGGATGACATGAGTGGATGACCGAGATAAACTATACGTACGCAATACATAACGAAGTTGTATTTCTTATATCAACTCCTAGATACGTGTTAAAAACATCAGCATATCATACATATACGTGCATACAGTCTATTATATCGAGCCCTTTATCTATACCAAACACCTATTTGTATTTTCTTCGTGTAGTTGAACATGATAGAAAAAAAAGATATCCTTTTATTTTAAAAGAGTAGAAACCGTCCGTTGTTCAATCCTACAAATAGAGTATTTCTGTGGGATTTGTCATCCCCAATTTGGTATTATTTGCTCACTCAGTGACGGATGAAAGTACGCAGCAGAATTGCTCCCATGGTTTCTTCGAAAATAGGATGTGAGTTCTAGCAACCAATGGAAATCAGGAGGCGCCCAGCTCCTCATCTGCTGCTATGTTTCCTAGGGTTTGTTTCCATCATGTGCAACAATCGTACCTCCACAACTGAGATTTAAAATCAAGTTCGTTCACATGAAGGACCCCAATTCCTACACTAGCATATAGGCAATCTGTCCTGGCTCTACGCTTTCCTTTTCCTGCCCTGTACGACACCGAGCAGGAAGAATCGATGGTACAATAACAGGTGCTGTAAAGCTTGGAACAGGGAATAAGCTGTTGCCTTGGAACGACGAGAAGAGGGCAAAGCATGTCATGTGCATGTGCGAGCATATCATGCTGTAGCCCAAGGGTGGAAAGGTTGGCGCCAACAAACCTTGTCAAACTGTGAGAGCCTAGTCTATATTCAACTGTTTGCCTGCCCGACCAGATTGGACCCGACCACAGTACTCCCGACGCATGATAGATGAACTGGGCTAAGTTTGATTTTTTGTTTGCTTTTGTGGGTCTCTTCTAGGTTTCAGAGCTTTGAAATTCAGGCAGGGACACTGTTAATTGAAGTTTGGGATAAACGGAATAAAAACCGGAAAAGCTGTAAATGGGTACAAGCTCCTGAATATCGGAATATCAAAAACAAGTAAATCCGACGGAAATACGTCGGTATTAATCAGGAACCGATAATTAAAATTAGAAAAAACAATTCATAGAACCATAACTTCAAGTATCAACACGACACATGATTAATTTATATCAATAAAAATAATTCATACCTGACACAAATAGATCACATAATAACATAAGTCTTAACCAAAAAACAGTCATCATATCATAACTCAAGTAATCGACATAACATACAGTCACACAAAGACTATGATTAGAGGCGGCACAAACGTAGGAGCTTGAACAACATCGATAGGACGGTAGCTGATTGAGACTGGGCTACTGGGGTCTGGGTGAAGTTTAGGATATAGGTGATGTTTGGCCTGGCTGACCGAGTAGCCTATAGGCTACATTATGATTTGTGAAGTTTAATCTCAATTAAAAAAGTGGAAAAATCCTGATTTAAAATGGGATATCGACAATACAGTTGCGAAAACAACAACACCTTTTAATCTCATTTCCGCGTAAGTCCAAAAATCCAAAAAATCAAAAAAAATGTAAAAAACGGATTTGAACAGGACAGGATTTATCCTGGCCATTTTTATGCCTACTCATCACTACCGGTTCAAAAATTACTTTTGCTACTGGTTTTTGAACCGGTAATAAATAAGCGTCAGTGATAGTAAGTATTATTATCGATTTTATGTCTTGAACCAGCAGCGATCAATATGTTGAAGAGTTCATGAGAGAGCAGTTTTGCACCGTATGACACATTGGTCCTAACTAGGAGGATGGAGGATGAATGGCCGAGGAGAGCAGCGACATGGTGATCTTCTTCTTTGTCTTTGGTAGTGATAGTTGGTATCATTACTGGTTTTTAATGGCTCGTTGATTAATCGGCAATTTGAGTTTTGTGAACCGACAGTGAAAGGGGGCATGGATGACTCATTTTGTAGTAGTGTAATGTGTTTTGTATGATTGTATCTTCTGATGTTTAGTTCGAAAGAGAGAGGGTGTGAGCTGGTGGATTGGAAATCAATGATCCAGATGAAGTTGGGGAGAGTTTTGAAATGAAGAAAAGTTGAGTATTGCAAATGTCTTGCCAATCTTAGTCTTAGTTGCTTGGTTCTTTTTAGACGGCGAGCTAGGTGTCACTTGCCATTTTCACTTATATGTGGTAGTATAAACGATGGTGCCCAAATTGTTATTGAATAACCTTGTTATACAATAAGAGCAAAGCGAGTCATGGAGTGTATAGTTTGAGAGACTTATGCAAATTTAAGATCAACAAGAGAACCAAACATTGACTTAGGTGGTTAATGAAGGTGGTTGTACTCTTACTTATAAGGGATTAAATCCTTGGTTTACTTATTGTATGTCGTACAAAAGCGAATTTTTTTTTAGTGGTAGACAATATCAACAGCGAGATGTTTATAGTGACTTCGTCAATCTCCAAACTCTGTATCTCTGATTTTCAGTAACCGTTGTGTGAGTACATATGTCTACGTGTTGTATTGAATTTTTTCAAAAAAGTTTAAGATCATCAAGCTAGGGACCTAAGCAAAACCAACAAGCTAGGGGCCTAAGCAAAACCGAGGTACAAATTTAGGGACTCGTGGTGCAATTTATTGTATTGAAAACAAAGTTCCGAGTGGAAGACATGTATATGCCGGGGAGGTAATTTCAATTGTATGCAAACATGCTACCCATTTGAAGACACGTAGTGTTAGTGGCGGAGCTAGGTTATGAAGTGTAGATGCACACATATCTCCTCACATCCAAAAATACTAATAAAATTAGCTCTAAACAATAAATTATTATAGCTTTAATAAACAGTAAAAAGACCTGCACCCTCCCTGTCTGACGGTAGCTTCGCCGCTGCGTAGTTTGTGTGGCGTATGGTTGGAGCCTCGGAGGGAACCGCTGTTCTTGACTGTTCCTAGCACAAGTTGCTGATGGATAACAGTATAACACGCAGAAAATTGGTGTCAAAAAGTTGGTGCAGGAGCTGTTGGTAGATATTGACTTTGGAATCTTTTTTTAAGAGAAACGCGACTTGGAGAACATTCACAGCTGGCAATCTAGGGTTCTACACCTCAATTCCTTGTTTGCCTTTCTCATGCCTGTTAGCTCTGTGCATGTCAAGAATCAAGATGAAAGATCACAACTCATGACGTGACCTTGTAATTTAACTGACGCTCCTACTGGGTACTGGCTCATTTGATTATTTCCAGAGGTATTGAAGTGGTCACTACAAGATTAAAAAAAAAACTTTCAAAACATGCAAGAGAAAATTCAGATGCGAATCCAAGAGGAGGCAAATGGGTGATGCAGTTGCTTTCATCATATAAAAGAAGCATTATATTACTAAACATTTGCACTCTGATCACGCCGGTGACTATCATCCAAGGATTTTTAATCCTGGGAATGTCAGATCGCCCAGCTTATCTAAGCACAAATTATTCCATCCTGCAGTAACCTAATGGCATAGTTGTGACAGTTTGCAGCACTAGAGTAGCATTATAGTACACCAGGAACAGCTCAGGACATGAGCAATTTGCCACAAAACCGATCTTGCAGCATCTGAAATACACATCCAGAGGAATCTCCGAACAGTATTCCCATGTTGATGAGCTCCATCTCCCGAATTTAAAACATGAACTCGATGCAGGGTTTGGTTAGCTAATCTGGACACGTGTCGCGAATCCAATGTGCTTACGGTATCGATCGGCCCATGTAAATCAATTGTCTGAAGAGCATTAATCTGACAAAAATTCGGGGAGCAAGAGACTGATTTACCTTATGGATTGGAGAACAATATACTGATTTTTTTCTTCTCAAAATCCATGCGAGTCTCATGTACGTACATATCTACACTAGTATAGTAGTATGAAAACCTTGGGTTCACATGAAACGAAAGAATGCGCTGCGAAATTAAGAAGGAAAAAAGGACATGTAAAAACGGTGACACTTCTCCCGTTCTCCGGCCATCTCTGCAGCGCCATCATGATTTCGAGGCGGCGCCGTGCATGCATGTGTTGTTGCGTATGGGTCATGTCGGCCTGCCGCGGTTGGAGGAGTGGCTGCCCAACTTCCTGCTGATGCTGTGGATCGCCGGGTTGGACCGCAGGTACCCGAACAGGCTGTTCCGGTGGAACGGCAGCGGCGTCGTTGTCCGTCGCCGCATGTCCTCAGCGGCCGCCCGGTTCACCGTGTACGGAATGTCGCTGGCCGACGCCGTCGATCCTCTCCCCTTCCGCATGGACGCGCTGCCGTCGCCGCTCTTCAGCTTCTGAGAGTGCGCGAACGACGAGGAGGAGGACAGCATGGTGTACTTGAAGAGCGGGTCCTTGCTCCCACCGCCGGTGGCGCGGCCCTCCGACGCGCTCCGGAAGAGGAAGAAGTCCTTGAGCCTCCACTTCTTGCTCCCGCTCCCGCAGCCTCGCATCATAGAGGTTCTTGGAGACGGAGGGGAGGAAGGTAACTCGTCGTCCTCGCCGCCGCCTCTGAACGGGGAGAGAGACCGTGTGGCTCTCCTGCTCCTCGACAGAGCCGTCGACACAGGGGCGGGCCGGCTTGACCTGCCTCTCTCCGACGCCTCCGCTTGATCCCCACCGCGCGCCCCGGCTCTCCTCGGGGACCGAGGGCAAGAGTAGGAGGCGGATGTGTCGTCGACCAGCAGAATGCTCGGGTGCGGCGTGTTCAGCGGCCGGATCCTGCCGCCCTCGAAGAGCTCGTCGGCCGCGGCGAGGATCGGCGTGGCCTCCTGCAGCTGCCCGCTGAATCCCAGCGTGAAGTCAAACGTCGCCTCGTCGCCGCCTCCGCCGCCTGGCGAGGCGTCCCCAGCGTATCTCTCCCTGGACGGGCTCGTCGGGGCGCTGGAGAAGAAGTAGCAGAAGCCCGGGAGGTGGTCGCCGCCGGCGATAGCCGCGGTTCTTGGGCTGCACGGTGCACTTGGCGCCATGACAGGCACCACCACCTCCATCTCTTCACCTGCTACTTTCGCTCTCCCTCTCTCCCCCCTTGTGTCTTCGCTTCTCCTTTAAAAGGCCATGGGATTTTGTTAGTGTGAAGGAAAAGTTTCACAACCTGTGTCTACTTATCCTCAATCTACGTATATTTATATTGAAATTCGTATTAGAGGGTTAGATAAAGAAAATTCTAAAATATATTAGAGAATTAATAGATGGATGAGAAAGATAATACAGTACGACCTTGTAAAGTTGCATTTACTATTATGGAGTGAGGTTTTGTACGAGAGATAGAGAGAGGGGAAGGTAGGAGGAAGCTCGTAGGGAGGAGAGAGAGAGACGTTGAAAGCCGTCTCCAAGACATCAACCATGTGATGGTATACACAACTTGTGTAGTTTAGTATATTTGATATGAACAATTCGTTATGAGATTAGTTTGTCAAGTACACACTCTTTGTTGTCATGCATGCAGCCGCTTGCAGATCAGGGCTATAGGAGACGGTAGATAAATGCATCATAAGATGACTTGTGTTGAAGACGTAGAACGGTGATTAAAAGACTTAAATGCTATACTACCATGAAGAAACGGAACAGTAAAACATAGACAGTCACCACCTGTTTGGAACACTAGAATTTCACGGGAATTTAACAAGATATACAATTTTGTTTCTGCATAAACCAGGAGAAATTCACATGTTCAAAACGGGTTTGGAACCTATGTATACGTTGGTGGCAGTGTCAGATACAGAATGAATTGGCTCATCTCCTTCTTCCTCTCTCAGCTTTACTCTGCTTCTTTCTCTCCCTCTTTCTCCTTCCTATCTAGCACGAGAGGGTAGGGGGCCAGCCATGAAGATCCGCCCCTGGTTGGTGGTGCGTGACCAGAGGTTCGTCTCAGCAATTTAGCTATAATTTTTTTTAACAGTGCGACCATATCTATGCGGTCTTCATTGGAGGTCCAGGGTAAAGACAAATGGGGGATCGAATCCATGTCGGTCTCGGCTCCACCGTGAAGTGTTGCCCTCACGCTCCATGTGTGACCGCATGGGAGCCTCGAAATTCGTCTGCCAAAAACAACGTTCGGCTATTCTACAGACCAGCCGAACCACTCCTCTCTAGTATACCTTAGAGACATTCCCCTCTCAGGAGTTTGAAGGATTTCTTTCTTTGGACCCACTGTTTTGAGATCTTACTTATGCCCCATTGTATTGTAAGAAATCACGTGTCAAGTACAAGAAAATTGGCGTTTTTTGGATCCGGGGTTACAGCAGGCTCAAGTTCAGGTTCACGAAACTTGCGACTTCACGAGATCACAGGTAGATTACATAGAATTGACAATCTTGGTGTAGTTGTGTTACTGACCCAGCTAACTACTCAGACCGTTGCTCGTTCGCACAATATATATATATATATTCTATATACGCTATCTATGTGATCAGGGTAGTGACGATTAAACAACGAAGACCACTGACCTAGCGAGATGTGAGAGATCAAATGGTGAACATCACGTGGATGATTGCGCGAGGAATCGGCTGAAAAGTACGTTAATAGCCGTGGATCGTGGACATTAGTTTTTGGCCGAGTGATGTCAAGAAATCGATCCACAGGGGTGGGTGGATTTATCGTGATGGTGATTGGAGGTGGTTGTCATGGTAGAAAAAAAAATTCAGAAAACGCCTTTCGTTCTAGAATGCGTTGAATGGTTGGCGCTTTGGCGCCCACACAAGTTCCTGATGGAGTTTTGGGTTACATGTTGCCGTTTGGAGAAGAACATGCACAAAGGTCTCTTTCATCAGTCTCAAGAGTTTGGACGGCATGTGTCAGGGATATGTCGTTGTTTCATTCTTTTATTGATGAAGTTATGATATATACATTGATAAGAGCATAACTTTATTTTCCTAAGATTTAATTTATCAATACAACTCAATGATGTGTTCTGTTGCTTGAGAGATTCCCCATCTTCACTGATATAGGAGGATTTTCACTCTAGTTTTCTTGTTGCGAGGAAGGAGCACAACATGTATTTCCAGGACAGTTTTCAAGGATCCATTTCCACCGAACCCCGTTACCGAACGTTATGACAGATCACTGCATCTCTACTATAAATCTGAGCTACGTCGAGCTCTTTCTCTGCAACGGGTGATCTACCTTTCGTGCCGTGTGCAGACACGTAATTTCTACGTACACCTAACAGGGCACACAAAGTGTCAAGCCTCAACGAGCATTTTTCCATGCAAAATCTGGAGCGAGAGAGAGAGAGAGAGCAAAAGTATACTGGGACACCTGAAGTATCTTCTGAACCTTTGGAGAGAGGTCGTAAGATAGTACTACATCTAGTGACAGGATCACACACCAAACGCAGTGATTAAGGGGTGCGTCTGTGCAGTACTCTGCCCCGTTAATTGGCCGAAACTTGCAAGCAACCGCGAAGTGGTTCCAAAACAGTTGGTGCTGCGGCACTGCATCATCCACGGATGACGGATCCACCTACCAGGCCCAACAGCAACTCGAGCCTGTACGGTTCAGCGTACGCGCACGACGTGACACGGCCGGTGTATACAGTAGCGGATGGGTAGATAGCTTATCCAACTCTTTCCCTTTTCTTTTTACTCTTCATCGTCTATCTTAAATTTTTTTAACAAGGCTTCGTTAGCTGCGATGCTGTAGGAGCTGTCACTATAGGAGTATTTGTTTGTTCGTATTAGGAGTATTTTACAATGTATTCACTCGTTAGTCTCATATGCAGGATTATTATATCCGTTTATACAGACAACTAAATATATTTATATGGTCATTGCATTCGTATATGCAAAATTATTACATCGGTTTATATAGATAACCAAACTCTTCTTTTCAAAATTATTCTATCTATTTAGCATACTTATACTCGTCCAGAATAGATACTACAGCTTTAAAAAAATCTATACAGATAACCTAACACACGATAACCTAACACACCTGAAGTGAATTGCACAACTGTGCAACACACCCATCCATGCAACCTAGCCGCATCGGTGCTTCACCTTGTTTGCTCCCGCCCTTGTTCACACCGACCTCGCTCTCTCCCTAGCTCCCGTCTAACGTGATGTGAGGCGATTTGATGGGCGCTTGTCTCGGACCGTTCCACGCCTCTGACTTTTGGTGCCGTCGCACAGCCACCATACCATACGCACGGGTCCTCGTTGCCGCCGGGGGGGGGGGGGGGGGGCTCGTCCGTTCATGCGGCATGGACCAGTCAAGCGATCTGGTACGACGAAGAATCGCAATGCATGCGCTGCGGCACGGGAAGCTGCACGGAACAAGTTCTCTCATGCACGTTTTCGCGACGAGAAGCACGCGACACATGTACTTTTCGTGACAAAAGCGCACGGCTCGGCGAGCGCGCCAAGTCAAGTAAGGGATCTCGTACCGAGATCCTGAATTCGGCAGAGCCTTCTGCTTCAATCGTACGGACGGATGCTCATCCCTGTGACCCGCGGGCCGACGGTAGCTAGATAGCGTAGCACCGACGTACGTTTGTTTATCTCTTATTAATATTTATCTATTGGTTAATTCTTTCACTTATCTCATAATTGTTTAATATATATATTTAATACGAATCTCAATCCAAATTAACATTCATACCTCGTGCATGTGCAAGAGCTATTGGAATTTTCCCTCCCATACCACCGGCACAAGGCCCCCTTCCGAGACAAACAGCCTTCCGTCGCCGCGCGGCGCGGCGCCGTCGGACGGACCCAACCCGCCGCAGTCCCGCGACGCCTCGCCGAAAAAACAGGCGTGGGGCAAATTCACCAGCTGAGGCCCACACCGGCAGCAGGATTGCGGCCTGGCTACTGGATCCATGCCCCTTCAGTGGCGGCCCAGCTCCGAGTGACCGCCGGCCTCCCAGGACCCAACGAATGATGAAAGCCCACGGTCTAGTGAGGGCATGAAGAAAGAGGCTGGGATGGATAGGGGAACAAGTAGGGATCATCCAATGGAATCCCTTTGAATTAGTGGCCAACATTTTAACACCAATCCGAAGGGTTAGTATAAGGTCTTATCTCTTTTATAGATAATTGCTCAGCTGCCACTTTAAAAAAGTGATAATTACTGTTGAGGATGACAAACGACCCGCCTTAATCTATGTATGTAGGATATAATGGCAAATGAGCAATTGTCACTTCCTCAAACTAGAAAGAAAAAAAAACGAATGCTCCCTCTTTTGTTTGATGTGATGTGGCCAGGATATGTAGGAATCGAAACTCTTCCTGTGCAGTTGTCTTGTGGGTTACCTAGTTGCATACGATTGGTGAATGCCTCGTCCTTCTCTATGCAAACGTGGCATGGGCCTTTGGCATGACGATCACATTCCCCTGAGCTATACGCTGGTTGTTGTATAACTTTGTTTCCTGAAGGTACGAAACTTAGATTGTGTAGATATGATTATAAGATAATGAAAGAATCTACTTGTCTCCCTTCATTTGGCCGGACATATTGCCATAGCTTTCAGGCTTTTAATGGGCCAACTTCTAGTTTTTCAGAACCGGAATGCTGAAGAGAGCCCGGCCAATGGGGAGGAGTCTAAGCCCACATGGCCACATCTGCCCCAGAGATGTACTCCGGAACAACACGAGGAAGCGATTACATATCCGGGGATCGCTTTTCATTCAGAAACTATATTACATATATTTTTTAATATTTTTAAGAATACATACCTGTTTTAAAAAATGGTATAGGTAGGCTACCAGAGTACGTTCAAAAGATAAGGCGAGAACTTATGGACCCGGCGCTCGGTGCATTTAATAACCAAAGAGGGGAATATTTCGTTCGTTCAGTAGGTGAGAACTTTGTCTCGCCTGCTAAATAGGCGAGACATTCGTCTCGCTCAGTGAATAGGTGACATCTTTATTAATATATAACAGAATATACATATGAATAATTGTTTTTTCCAATATAATTTTTGTATACGGCAATTTGAAAAATATTGCACATTTATTTGGCGAAAAATTCTAGTTATTCAAACGGTATCATGAAGTTGTTCATTCTATTCTTAATTTTGGTTCGATGTAATTTTGTCAATATTTCTTTATTTAGTTGATGTAAGAGTATGTAAGTTAAAAAAATTTAAACTAACGTTGGGGGATACAATTATATAATTTATCGAACAATAGTAGTTGTGAAACAAAATTATCATATAACTTTGCATGAATATTACATATACTGATAACCATTACATGGGATATATGATTTATTGTTGCTGCGCGAATAGACTTTAATCATAAAAAATGATGACAACAAATATTTGCATGTATGGTACATGTAAAGACTAATCTAATAGTGTGTCGCTGCTAAATCTAAAATATCATAGGCAATAAAAATAGGTCATGTTACAATATATGCTCTCTATTGAGTGCATCTAAGATATTGCCCTTTCGCAAGGCATCAGAGCCATCCGTCTTAGCGCGATGGGCCCTCTCCTGCTTTCTTTCCTTTTTTGCTTCGCGTGCCTCAGCCGCGGCGTGCTCCTTCGTTGCATTCCTCATGTGCTCCTCCTTCTGATGCTTGGGTCGTAGTTCCTTCTACTGTTGCTCGTACTTCCAACGTTCATAAGTTTGCTTCCTTTACCGCATGCTCATGTCGACCTACCGCTTCTGGTCCTCAATTTGCTCCATGTACAGTCATCTCATGAAGTCACAAATAGATAGAGGAGACTAGAGAAATGAAATAAAAGGTAAGATTAGTAAGATAGTGCATAAAATCGTACAAAAAATTTCACATGAGTGATCTATGTCGCTATACCGGTAGGTACTCATACGGTCCATATCGAAGTGGGTCGTACTGGTAGTTGGCACGCATGAAGAAGCGTCTGCCATAGATGTAGGAGATGTTCTGGGACTCGTGAAGCATACAAGAATCGCCATAGAAGCACATCAACGGTTCGACCCCTTATGGATGAAAATCTTCCAATATTTCTTGGATGGGCTTGGTGGTGTTGAGGAAGATTGCAGTTGAGAGGGCTGAGAAAGGAGTGGTCTATCCATGGTTAATGGTGGGGTTATTTACGATGGCTAAAGGTTGGTGTATGGACTGAGTGTATGGGCATAGATGTGAGCTGAGCATAGAATTCCCTGTGAAAGCTATAAATATTATGACATTGATGTTTCACAGAGATTTTCTGTGAAAGTTGTTGCTTAGTGTGGTTATTTCATTCTGCAAAAGTCCAGGAAGGAGTTATTGTTGCATCACATATGAAGTATGGTTCAACTAGTGCAGACCATTGAGTTTGTTACCGATAGTGTATTCCACGTAAGGTATTCAAGTGTCGTATGCTATGTGTAATGTACTATTGTTGTTGTAGTTTATATGGTGTTGTCAATTTAGTACGACTAGAAGCAATGTATCTCGAATGTAGTAGTGGTAGGGTTTGTAATACGAATGATTTTGATGTGGAAAGTTGTAAGCCAACGATTAATTGTATGACAAGGTATACACTTTATTATTTTATTTCAGCAACAGTGATGTAACTATGTGTTGATTTATATGGATGATATAATTACTATGAGTTCAACTCAAACTGCGACAGTAAGACTATTGCGCAAGCTGGAACAAGAATTTGCACTGAAGTATTTGGGAGAACTACACTATTTCCTTGGTATAGAAGTCAACAAGGTACGTGATGGTATTATATTGAGACAAGAGAAATGTGCATCTGATTTACTAAAGAGAGCTGGTATGTTAGAATATGTAAGTCAGTTAATACTCTCTGGTCAGTTAGCGAGAAATTGTCAGTTTTTGAAGGAGTGCCGTTGGGTCCTAATGATGTCACACAATACAAAAGTATAGTTGGTGCATTACAAATTTGACTTACTATATTTGATATCGCTTTTCTTGTGAATAAGGTATGTTAATTTCTTCATGCTTCTACTGAAACACACTGGACTGCTATGAAAAGAATTTAAAGATATTTGAAACAATTTACTAAAGTTGGACTAAAGATTGGTAGATCCAATTCTTTGCTTGTAAGTGGATTTTCTTATGCAGATTGGGTAGGATCTTTAGATGTCAGAAAGTCTACTGGAGGTTTTGCTATGCTCTTGGGTTCTAATCTTGTCTCATGGAGTGCACGCAAACAACCTACAATGTCCAGGTACAATACAAAAGTGGAGTATAAGGCGATTGCTAATACTACTACTGAAATCATGTGAATTCAAATCTTATTGTAGGAAATTCAGATACAAAGTTCGAAGGCAACTAAACTTTGGTATGACAATATTGGTGCTAAATATCTTTCTGTTAATCCAGTATTTCATGTCAGGACAAAACATATTGAGGTGGACTATCACTTTATAAGAGAACGTGTATCAAGAAAATTATTGGAGATTGATTTTTTTCCTTTAGGTGATTGATCCGTTACATATATATACAAGTCATGTGAGGAATTTTTTCACACAAAAAATAACATGAAATATCGCCATCGAAGCATTTCACGCTTTCGCACCTCTGATTCTTTCACCCTGATCGCCATAGCTGGCTGCCTGGCTCTCGCTTGCGTGTTCAAGACTCGAGTCCCCCTGTTCTTGCAGGAGTGCAGGTTGAAGCCTCTCCTTTTATACTGGTGTTGATACATGCATGTGTCCACCGTAGATTTATGGCTAATGGTATTCTTCATGGGCCTGAAAATAGCGTTTGTTTCGTGGACGACTCTCAGCCGTCTGATGCAAAATTGACGGTCCATCTAGCTTTCTTTCATATTCAACCTCGCACTGCAGCAACTTCTCCCGACGAGGTTCAACGATGTCTTCCTTCTCGCGATACCGTTACACGCTCTCTCGCCGCCGCCTTTCCCTCACTAACCTCTCATTTTTGCACTCACCGCCAAGCCGCTGGATCCGCCAAGCCGCCGCTGCCCCCAGCCTCTCTATAAATCTACCACTCGACCCAATCCGGTGGCACCCTGAAAACTCTCCTCACTTAATCTAGTGTTGGCTTGTTCGAGAAATATAGGAAGCGTGTAGATTCGTTTCCATCTGAAATTCTGCATGTTACGAGGTGTTGTCTCGTTCCTAGAATCCTAGTGGACGGCTCTTCAGCATCGGATACTTTGTGTGCGTGCATGTGTGATTCTTCACATCATTTGATTCTATCTCCTTAACCTCATGGGTTGAGTCAGAATGGCGTCGATCTTTTTTTCCTCTGATGTGGAAGGCTAGCTGCAATTATTCGATGAGTAACCTGCACGCTGCACACCTTAGTCTGCATCATAGAGCTTTTTATCTGAAGTTATCCTGATTAACTTCTGCTAACTTCTTTAGTTGTTTCCAATACTTTCTGTACATATGGCCCGGTTATCCTTCTGAAGAATATATTGGCAGAAAGTTCCCTATCCCTATGCAAAATAATAATAATAATAATAATAAATCTCATTATTCCTGTTAGCTCTCTCGAGGTTCTTATCTGAACATCAAGGTCATTATGCTTGTTTTGCAACGATTGGTGGGTCCTTAAAAGAGAGGAATAGGATCTTGGAAAGATCGGTCATGCACTGATGCTTCTTGGATAGATGAACTTCCAGTTGGGGCGGCGATAAATTGGTAGGGCCGGCATGATGCAGATTCTAATTCGTTGACTGACTAGACCAAAAGGAAGCAAAAGTAGGATTCTACGCAACTAGCAGAAGGATCAGTGTATGGTTGTATTACTTTTCGTGACAAGTACTTTTCTGTTCTCTTGGGGTTCTGGCAGAACAGAACGCCATGATGTTATAGGTTTCAGAAAACAAGCTATGGTTAACAATATTTGCTGAGTTATTAGCCATCAGATTTGTTGACCAACATTGTTGATAACATGTTGCCAGATGATGATATAACATTGCACATTTTCTATTAGAGTGACAGTAGGAGCTGAAAATTTACACAAACACCACTGCATCCCTAGCCAATAAGATGTGCACGAATCATTGCCCAAGTTTCAGGAGGAACATAATGTTAGATTAAGCAAACCTTAATGAAGTGAAACATTAGCCCTACATCAAACACCCTAAGAGCGGAAGCGTGAGGTATTTACCTGAGTTCGGTGACGCCATCTGATGATGGTGAAGAGGTCGCTGGTGTGATGAAGAGACTTTGCCGATGTAGTCGATCACCAGCACGAGTTAGATGAAGAAGCGGCGGTCTTCACCTCGTTGACAGCACCCTAATGATTGGATTAGGGTTAAGATGTAAGGAGAGGCGGCTGACTTCGTGAGTTAGCTCGATGTCCTCCGAAACCCCTCCTATCTGTTATATATGCAGTGCTGCACGAGGTGGGACCGCAACCAAAAACGTTGGATGCACCCCCAATCACGGTGCATTTGAGAAACGGCTCCCATGCGTTTCGTTTGTTAGTTAGAAGACGTTAGGAGAGTGGAGCCGAGATCAAAACCAACATTCTCCCCCTTGATCGTAAGGCTAACATCATAAGCCCACTCTCAATGAAACAGCATACCAAGGCAAAGTATTACAGCGGTCAATAAAATGCCACTGAAACCCAAATACCTATAGTGTACCATTTCATCTCGAAATGGAAATTCGTTATACTTGATGGGAGTTGGTTTGTTTAATGGTCCTCTTAATCCAGAATCATAGACTTTCCAATATCCCCATGCCGGCAACATGATCACGAAAAATATGAGGTGGTAAGCCTTTAGTGAGTGGATCCGCAAGCATTGACTTAGTGCTTATGTGCTTGACACTTATTGTTTGATCCTGGATTCGATCTTTCACAACGTGATACTTAATGTCGATGTGTTTGGCAGCACCACTCGACTTGTTGTTACTCGTATAGAAAACTGCGGGTTGATTATCGCAGTATAATGTAAGTGGTTTTGCAATACTGTCGACCACTCTTAGTCCCGGGATAAAGTTCTTTAGCCATACAGCCTGCCCGGTAGCCTCATAACATGCCACAAACTCAGCTTGCATCGTTGAAGATGCTGTAAGTGTCTGCTTGGAGCTTTTCCACGAGATAGCTCCTCCAGCAAGGGTGAAGATATAACCTGACGTGGATTTCTTAGTGTCTACACACCCCGCAAAGTCTGCATCCGAATAACCAATGACTTCAAAGTTATCGGATTTTCTAAATATAAGCATGTAGTTCTTAGTGCCTTGCAAATAGCGAAGGACTTTCTTAACGGCTTTCCAGTGGTCCGGTCCTGGATTTGATTGATATCTGCCAAGCATCCCGGTCACGAAAGCTAAGTCAGGGCGTGTACAAACTTGAGCATACATAATGCTTCCGACAGCTGAAGCATAAGGAACCATCTTCATTTGATCAATTTCATATTGGTTCCTTGGACATTGATATGTCCCAAACTTATCGCCCTTAACAATAGGAGCAGGCGTGGCAGAGCACTTATGCATATTGTATTTCCTTAGTACTCTGTCAATGTATGCCTTTTGAGACAAACCTAATGCTCCTTTGGACCGATCTCGATGAATTTCAATGCCAAGAACATAAGAGGCTTCACCGAGATCCTTCATATCGAAATTAGAGGAAAGAAATCTCTTGGTCTCAAACAGCATATCCTTATCACTACTGGCCAATAAGATGTCATCCACATAAAGAACTAAGATGGTGAATTTTCCCCCTTTAAACTTTATATAAATGCAGTTATCAACTTCATTTTCTTTAAAACCAAAATTTCTGATGACTTTGTCGAACTTGAGATACCACTGTCTAGACGCTTGTTTTAGACCATAAATTGATTTCTTAAGGCGACATCCCAAATGTTCGTTGTCTTTCATGACAAAACCTTCTGGCTGAGCCATGTAAACATTTTCTTCCAAGTCACCATTAAGGAATGCCGTTTTTACATCCATCTGATGCAGCTCTAAATCATAATGCGCTGTGAGCGCCATAATTATTCTGAAAGAATCTTTACTTGATACAGGAGAGAAAGTTTCATTATAATCGATTCCTTCTCTTTGCGAGAAGCCTTTAGCTACGAGCCTTGCTTTGAACCTTTCGATGTTCCCATTAGAGTCATGTTTTGTTTTGTAGACCCATTTACAGCCTACTGTTTTGGCTCCGTCAGGAATTTCTACTAGGTCCCATACATCATTATCGCTCATAGATTTTAATTCGTCATTCATGGCATTAAGCCACTCAGACGAATGCTTACTCATCATGGCTTCTTTATATGAGTTGGGATCTTCTGTCTTCCCTATGTCATTAACATCCTCATTCATATAAACGATATAATCGTTCGAGATGGCAGGTCTCCTGTCACGCTATGATCTTCTGATCGGTTCATTATGCACTGCAGGACAAGGACTGGGTACTGCAGGGGACTGCTGAGGCTCATCGTTAGGTATATCATTAGGAATTTCAGAGACCTCAACAGGGGGTGTACTGACGTTAGTTTCTACTGAAGGTGCAACCACATGAGGCACAGGGATGTGTGACTCTTGTATCAGTGGAGTAGGAACATAAACCCGTTTTTCTTCAAGATCAACTTCCCTTGGCTCCATATCCCCATTTTCAAGAAACACAGCGTGTCTTGTTTCTACGAACTTAGTGATCCTATCTGGACAGTAAAAACGATATCCCTTTGATCTTTCTGGATACCCGATAAAGTGACAACTAACTGTCTTAGGATCTAGTTTCCCAATGTGTGGATTAAAGACTTTAGCTTCAGCTGCACAGCCCCACACACGTAAATACTTTAAAGAGGGTTTTCTCCCAGTCCATAATTCATATGGTGTTTTTGGAACTGATTTACTGGGAACCCGATTAAGAATATGTGTGGCTGTTTTAAGTGCCTCCATCCACAGTCCAACTGGTAAACTAGAATAGCTGAGCATACTTCGCACCATGTCCATAAGCGTGCGGTTGCGTCGCTCAGCTACCCCGTTTTGCTGAGGTTCACCAGGTGTAGAATATTGGGCTACTATGCCATTTTCCTGAAGGAATCTGGCAAAAGGACCAGGGATTTGCCCATATGTGGCATGCCTCCCATAATATTCTCCCCCGCGATCCGATCTCACTACTTTAATCTTCAGGTTGTGCTGATTTTCTACTTCAGCCTTGAATATCTTAAATTTATCGAGAGATTCAGATCGATCTTTAATGGGGTAGATATAGCCGTAACGGGAGAAATCATCAGTGAAGGTAATGAAAGAATCAAAACCGTCAACTGATGTCACAGGAAAAGGACCACATATGTCCGTGTGAATTAATTCTAATAATCCTGTGCTCCGAGTGGCCCTTTTCTTTATTTGCTTAACGTATTTTCCTTTAATGCAATCTATGCAGTGGTCAGAATCGGAGAAGTCTAAGGGTTGGAGAATCTCTTCCTTAATGAGACGCTCCATTCTCCCCCTCGAAATGTGGCCTAAACGACAATGCCACAGCTTCGAAGAAGTCTCATTAATTGTACTTCTCTTTCTTTTATGGCTTACATCATAGACATTCATCGTCACAGAGGATTCATTAAGAGGAAGCATATAAAGTTTGTCTTGTCGGATGGCAAGACCAATATCCTCTGAATTAAATTTAAGAATACATTTATTGTCTCCGAAATTACAATGAAAACCATCATCATCTAACATCGAAACTGAAATGAGATTCCTCCTCATAGAAGGAACATAAACTACATTATTTAATCTAAGAGTGAAGCCACTATTAAGAACTAATGGAAAGGATCCGATAGCTTCAACTTGAGCTTCCTTCCCATTGGCCACTCTAAGACTTCGCTCCCCCTTTCTTAATGTTCTCGCGGTAAGGAATCCCTGTAAGGAGTTGGTAACGTGCACAGTGGCACCTGAGTCAATCCACCATGAATTAAGGGAAAAATCAGCATAAAGTGATTCATCAATGAATGTTATGAAATCATTACCCTTCTTTGCAAGCCACTTCAGGAAACCAACACAATCCTTTTGGTAGTGGTCCTTCTTGTGGCAGAAGTGGCATCCGTCATCTTTAGATTCTTGAGAGGCAGGAGCAGAAGGAGCAAATGACTTGGGCGCCCTCTGTGCTGCCTTGTCGTGTTTAGCGACGAAATGCAACCTTTTCTTAGACTTGAAATCCCCTTGGAATTTTCTTTTATTCTTGGGGCTGCTTATTTGATTCACAAAATCTTTATTTTCAGCCCTCACCCTCTCTTCCTCTTGGACGCACATTGCGATCAAGTCGCTCATGCTCCACTTCTCTTTCTGAGTGTTGTAATTTATCTTAAAGGGAGTAAACTCAGGAGGGAGAGAGGTCATAATGAAGTGGACAAGGAAACCCTCAGAGATTTCCATATCCATGCCCTTGAGTTTGGCAGCCATATCTGTCATCATCATGATATGTTCTCTTATGCCACCAGACCCATAATTATACTTAGTGTTGAGGAGCTTCTGAATCAGCGTACTGGCATAAACCTTGGAGGTGCCTTTAAATTGCTCCTCCACAGATGCCAAGTACGTCTTAGCTTTTTCTGAGTTTGGGATTGCTCCCCTTATAGCATCTGATATTGAGTTCCTCATTATCATAAGAGACATGCGGTTGGACCGCTCCCACTTCTCAGAAAGTGCATCATAAGTTTTCTTTAGTTCATCATAATTTTCCACGCCAACGGTGGGAGCTGTGGGAGCGTCAACCCTGAGTGCATAATCCAGGTCTAAAACACCAAGGACAACAGTCACCTTAGCTTTCCAAGCAGGAAAATTATTGCCCGTGAGTTGCTCTATGCCGTCAATAGTGGCGGCAATAGAGGAAGCGTTAAGAGCTGGAGAGAAGAATTGGGCCTGATTAGTAAATTTATCATGAGGAAATAATTTGCATGAAAATAACCCTACGTTGGTCTGATTAAAATCATGCAAAAATAAAACTCCAATCCGCATCACCGTTGGGCAGAAAACGGAAAAAAATATCCCATAATTACAGTCAACTTTGGTCAGAAAGTAATTATGAACCTATTGAATTTGTCGCAAAATTCTCCGGAAAAATCTTCCCGTTGGATCCAATTCAACCAGAGAATTAACAATAATATTTTATGCATTAATCATCATTAACTTTGGGCTATTTGCATCAGATATTCCAGTGCATAAATAGAAAAAAAAACGTTAGAAATCACTGAAAATTCCAAATAAATGAAAAAGCCCAAAGATTTAAAGAAACCGGCCCAACAAGACCTCTCGGCCTGGCTTGGCCCAGAAAACAGTGCGCGGCCCAATTGAGTTTTCGAGCGCGCACCGGCCCGGCCGAAGGCGCGGCCCAGCCAGGGGCGCGGCCCAGCCTGGGGCGCGGCCCAGCCACCGCGCCCGGCCTCGCGCACACGTCGGCCCGAATATCTCAGCCGTTCTTCGTGATCCGACGGCTGCCCGACGAAAACGCGTGATACAAAAAATGCCGTCGCCCGAAAACCCTAACCCTAATCCAGTTTCCTCTCTCTCCCGAAAATGTCGCCCGACGCGAGAGAAAAAACGGCGACTCGAGAGTTCGCCGGCGATAGAAGCCGCCGGACAAGAGAGGGAGAGAGAAACAGCGGCGACCACGGCCACCCGAAAGAGAAGAGGGCAAGGGAGGTGCCCCCGTCCCGGATGAACCGCGCGAGCGCAGGAAGGAGATCCCGCCGGAGGAGAACTCCGACGGCATGAACAGCGAAGGAGCCGTAAGTCTTCCCCCTCCTTTTTACTTCTATTGCTCTAGTATTTCCGAAAAAAAAAATGGGCTTAGGGTTCGGGTTTTGGGGGGGAATTGGGGATTTCTTAGGGTTTTGCTTAATCTCCCCGATTCCCCTCCTTCTAAGTGCTACCCGAGGTCCAAAAAGGGACCTAAGGTCCTAAATCCGAAACAATTAGCACATAAGAACACAAAAGTGCACAAAAACATCTCATCCGAGACTAATGCATGAATATGTAGGTCTAAACCGATGCTAATTGGGACTAATACGCGTCAACTAAGCCTTAAACACAAGCAATTATTGACTAAACATGCTTAATGGACAAAACAGTACTAAAACTTGATCAAATTGGGCCTAATTAACATTAGCCGAATCTAATTCATCTTAAAAGGACATAATTTAAAGCTGATTGAAGTACACCGAGAACAAATAGGCCAGTTTGATCAAAAAAGACATCAACCGAACATGATCTGGTCTAATTAAGGTTTAAAAACAGTCTGATTAGGGCTAAAGGTGGCTCTGATGCCATTGTTAGATTAAGCAAACCTTAATGAAGTGAAACATTAGCCCTACATCAAACACCCTAAGAGCGGAAGCGTGAGGTATTTACCTGAGTTCGGTGACGCCATCTGATGATGGTGAAGAGGTCGCTGGTGTGATGAAGAGACTTTGCCGATGTAGTCGATCACCAGCACGAGTTAGATGAAGAAGCGGCGGTCTTCACCTCGTTGACAGCACCCTAATGATTGGATTAGGGTTAAGATGTAAGGAGAGGCGGCTGACTTCGTGAGTTAGCTCGATGTCCTCCGAAACCCCTCCTATCTGTTATATATGCAGTGCTGCACGAGGTGGGACCGCAACCAAAAACGTTGGATGCACCCCCAATCACGGTGCATTTGAGAAACGGCTCCCATGCGTTTCGTTTGTTAGTTAGAAGACGTTAGGAGAGTGGAGCCGAGATCAAAACCAACACATAAAAGAACAGAACTACTCATCACTACATTACACATGAACATTCTCAAAAAAATATCCAGAGTTGCCGAGTTACCCAAAAAATGATATAGGCATACTAGCATATGCCCTCCGGTGTTTTCACCAACAAATTACAACTTACACCGGACACCAACCCGTAAGACAAAAAACCAACTTATTACACCAATGTACAACGGTACGCTTGCCCAAGCCCTAGGACCTTGTTTATCTCATGTCTGAGCCCGAGTCTTCCTGGATAGGACTGAACCCACTAGCGGGAAGAATGATTTCTTCCTCTGTAACTTCTTATTTGACGCAAGGTCCTCGTAACTACTTCCTGACATCTGCAGCTTCGATTCCAGCTCGTTGTGGTAAGGAACCTTCTGTTCAACAAATACCCTAGATGGACCACTCAAAGGATTAACTGCACGTTTCGCGGCTTCATGGGCTCTGCGGTGCTGCTCATGGTCAGCTCTCCATTTCCTCAGTTCCTGCTCGGCAGCTAGTTTCCCTTCGTTTGCCCTCTCGGCTCTCTCCAATGCGATTTCAAGAGCTTCCTTCTTTTCATCCATTTCCTCGGATGCTTCATTTAGTCTCTCTAAGCTCCTTAATTCAGATTCCTTTACCGACACCACCTGTGCCAATGTTTCTGCCACCACCCCATTTGCCAGTTCTTCAGCTTCATGTGCTCTCTTGCTAAGTTCATAATACTCGCTTAAAGGAAGTGTCACTCGTCTTGGAGAATCCTCGACGTCTCTTTCCTCCTTGCTTTCTTGCAATGCTTGAACTGCCGCAAGTGCTAGCCTCTCAGATGCTTCGGATGCTTCTTTTTCTTTCATAACAGCACATAATCTGATCTGTGCTGTAGTTGCAGAAGCCTTGGTTTGCTCAAGTTTGTCCATGGCCTTCCTCAGTTCCTCTTGTGCCAAGTGAGCTGCCACCTTGGCGTCCTCAGCCTCCTGAGTTGCTTGCTGTAATATCTTAGGAAGCTCCACCATCTTTTCTTGGGCATCTGTTTCCTTCGAC
Source organism: Phragmites australis (assembly GCF_958298935.1). Classification (NCBI taxonomy): domain Eukaryota; kingdom Viridiplantae; phylum Streptophyta; class Magnoliopsida; order Poales; family Poaceae; genus Phragmites; species Phragmites australis. The sequence continues at coordinate 3,640,235 of NC_084935.1, forward strand.
CTGATAGATTCTATCTCTTGTTTCGTCCGGTTGAGCTCAGCTTCTAGCGAAGAAACTGCAATAGATGCCATAGCTTCCCTCTGCTGCAATGTGGCAAGTGAAGCTTTCTCATTGTCCAGTTCTGATCTGAGTGTTGTAGCAGCAAATCTTAACAAGTTGGCCTCGGTCTTCGCCCTTTCAATGTTCTCTTTAACCTCCTGAAACTCTTTCTGTTTGGAAGTTAGAGTTTCCTTAATTGACTTGTCGATTTGTTTAGCATCTTCAGATTCATCCTCCTTGGAAACTTCTTCTGCTTCTTCACTCAGTTTATGCTCCATATAGGCTGCCAACTCAGAATTGAGGCTAAGCAACTTGCGCAAATTTGCATCTATATTCAGCTTCATATCATTTTTGGATTTGGATAGAAGGTTACTGTTTAGCTGTTGCAGCTCCTCTTGTGCCTGATGCAACTCTTTCTCCCAAGCAAGGCAGTCTTGCTCTTTCGCCAATGCTGCACTGATTCTATGTTCTTCTGCTTCGTGATGTGCAGCATGGGCCAACTCAAGAGACCCTTTAGATGCAATCAATTCTAAAGTTAATTCCTCCACTCGCTTCTCAATCTCCTTACTGGCAGATATAACTTCCTCTGATCTTTTGATTGCTGTATGTCTTTCATTGATTAGGGTAGCATACTGTTTGCGTACTGACCTCAGCTCTTTGTTTACTGACTTAAGTTCAGCAACAGCCTTTTTATGTCTTTCTTTTGCGACTTCCATTTGCGTCCTGGCTATTGCACTAGCTTCATCAGCTATGCCGTGTTCAATTTCTTGTGCCCTGAGTTGCGCAAGCTCAGAATCCTGTTTCGCCTGAACTTCTTCAGTCTGTGCTTTCTCCAGATTATGCTTCAGCTCCTCAATGAGCCTCTTAGTGTACTCTAGCTTACCAAGTACTTGTGATCTAGCCATTTCAGCATCTTCTAGTTCCTCCTTGCAACTTGGAATTTCTGCTCGAACCTTCTCAAGTTCAAGTTGTATGAGCTTGCGTCTCTGCATGCAAGAAAAATCCTTTTAAGTGTTCTGCTAACATTAATAAAGTTCCACTATGTAGAAGATAATTTTAGTTCTTTGACTATAACTTTGTGATATATATGTAGTGTAAATTAATAAGAAATACCTCGATCATCAGAGCTTTGTGAGCTTTCCAATCAACAATTCCCCCAAACTTGGTGACAGCTTCTCTAACGGACTCAAAAGGTGCAGTAGTGTCAATAAGGCCTCTGTATGGACTTTCAGGTCTTGTTTCCGAGTCTTCTGCCCTTTTTGGATTTATAGCAATGTCTGTTTGATAATATATTTGGTCCTCTTTAGATTTCATCCCATCTGTTGCCATAGTTCCAGCACCATTTGAAACAATATCAAGGATATGGTTCGCTTCAATTGCATCTGCTGAAGAAGGATGATCTTCCTTACCATTTGTTAAGTTTGTGAATGCCTCAGTTGGTCCTGAACTAGAGGGCATTTCAGGACCACTATCTGAAGGGCCATTTGATTCCACATGGTGCTCTGTTAAATCAGCAGAAACTACAAGCGAATTAAAGTTCTCAATTGCTGCTAGGGCTGACTTATCTTCATGTCCGCTTGGTTCCTCGTGATCATTATTGTCAGGGACATCCTTGGTTGCAGGGGGAGTTGGTAAATCCACAGAAGTTTCTGGACTTCCTGTTGGAGATGAAGAAGCATTTGCAGAAGAGTCTTTTGAGTTACTTTCGTCGGTGGCATTATTCAATTCCATTCCTTAGACTTCTCTAAGCCCCAACTGGTTTGCTCCTACACATCATTTTGCAAACAAAACGACTATCAGGTAAAGAAACATGATTGTAACACAAATCCAAGCACTAAAAGTTAGCAGAATGCGCAGTCTTACAAGGCCTTATCATAACTTGATGAGAAGTGGGATTTTTGTTGCAGCCTTTAACTCTTTAAAATAAAACATTTAGGGAGCTGTCAACATTAACCAGATTTTTATTACATGGTTATTCAATTCTATCCATGTCAGTCAGAGGAGTGTAAATAACACGAGTGTGTTATATAAAAATCACATGGCTATTCGTCGTAACTGGATATGCAGTGGCCACATGATTCAGCACAAGAGAAATTTAGTGAATCCAGCCTTATATGCACTAATCATTGTCCCAGCTGACAATGAACCTACTTTATGTCTGCAATTGTTCAGCTACTATTGCACCGAACCTTTATTTTTGCATTACCTAAACCATCTTTTCTAAAGAACAAAAGCAAACAACACAAAACCTACCCCGTTTTCCTAACTCCTAAAAGCAAAACAAAAATGTAATGCCGGGCCAGCAAGAAAAGAAGTCGTGACCCAACAACTTCATTATTTGACAACAATTATTCGCTAAGTCCCCAAATAATCCTAAAATGCTAACCATGTTAAATTCTGTCTGTGCCGAATTTGTTCCATCAAAATTTGTTCATCCGTACAGGTCCACAGCTATATAGTAATAGCTCGTAAGTTTCAGAAAATTTATACACGTGTATATAAGCAAGTACAAAATTACGGAGGGACCACTATATCTCTAAGAAACAAGGTGAAACATTTAACATGTACGACCGAACTGATTCATCACTAGTTAAACAAAAGAGAGCTCATTGTGAGGACGGCAAAGAGCTCGTCATCCTCTTGGATGCTACCTCTGTTCCAAACCAAGAACAGATTCTCCCCGCGATTCTTGTTTCCAAGAGACTGAGACCGCCTTAACCAGAACGAAATCCAAACGGAAACTAAAATCCATGCGAGATCATCGATTTCGGAGGAAGAACCAAGAACCCGGCCATCACACCCGCACAGCGAACACAGAAAGCAGAGCCGGATTAGCCGCGGATTGCAGCGAGAGGGGGAGGCCAAACTTACTCGATCGCGCGGAGGATTTCCTCGCGGGCGAGGCGACCGGGGCCTCCTTTCGCGCCGATTTGGATCTCCACTCTTCGCGCTCGCGATTCTTCTCTTCCTCCTCCTCCTCTTCTCTCCCTCGGTTTTTTTTCTGAGGCGGAGTGGGGGCGTACGTGCTCGGTTTGTCTGGCTCGCGAGGACACATGGGATTACTGAGAAAAGTGGATTGGACTCCTTTTCTACATAGCACCTCCAAATTTATTGAAATCGCAGAGATAGGCTCTCTAATTTTGTAGTACCTAATTTAGCTTTTAATATAAGTCAAGAAAGTCACTTTTCTTTAAAAAAAAGCAAGCAAGGGAAAGAAAATGGGGACGAGAGAGGTAAAAGAGGGTGAAATCCCCCTTTTGCTAATGAATAGTCAGATGATTTAACAATTGCAACCATCTAAATTACTAATATAGTTTCTACATCTACAAAGTACAGAACTCTTGAAATATGATGATAAACTCAAGAACTCATGCAGTTTTCTCTGCACAACATTCTCCAATACAACCGGCATCGGCTAACTATCAGAAAACCAACAACCATAAGGTGTGGAATGGAAAATGTCCACCAGGTGACAGAGATGGTTAGATCGATTCCTAGCCAGTAACTCTCACGATTACTCCACTAATCAGTATCCCCAAAAGCGAGCGATTTGGAGTGGGAGAAGGAAAGCACAAGATTCCGAAGACGAGGCCTTTCGGCCACCGTGACGGCGAGTCGGCGAGCTACCCCGCAGCAGCCCGGCTCGCTCCCGCCGTCCGTTCCTGCTAAGATCGAGAAACGGACGGCGCGCGCGGGGCGGCGGGTCGGATGGCCGGCTGGGGGAGCGAGACGTTTTTGGGAGTCGAGACCGTTGGACTTTTGGAGATGACACGCGTACGCGGGCGCATCCCCTGCTCTGTGCTCCGGGTACCCGAGGCGCACCCCGTAACTGTGTGTTGCAGGCTTACAGCACGCGTCCATTTCTCTCCTGCATAAAATATTTGCTAATTTTCTATTATCGTGTGAGATCTACCGTCTGCCCGTTCCGCGCGCTCGCGTCTCCCATGTGAGCCCACGTCCCATGCCTCCACGCACGCTCCTGTGCCCTCCTGCACATGCTTGCGCCACGCAGCGTCCCGTGTCCCGTCGCGTTTTCCATCACGTGCAAAGCACGGGTAAAAACCTAGTGGATTAAAAAAACTCTAGCTGTATTACAGTTTTTTTAGCTCATACACACTCACTCACTCACAACACACTTACATACACACATCTACATGTGCATCCTCGCACAAATTTAACTAAGATTAGAGTTATAACCTCACGTAGCGTGGACATACGTTTTTACCACTGAACACAGCTACGTGTACATGTGATATTTCTCTCAAAATTTAATTTAAAAAATACAAACATGTGCTATTTCTCTCAAAATTTAATTTTAAAAAAAATACGAGCAACAGTATTAAGTCTAAGACTTGAATTTGGATAGATAGGTTCCGTGGTAATGCTATGTTCAGTTCGTTAGCTATATTGCAGTTACAGCTACGCTTATGTGCTTTAACTATTAGAGGTGTGCTAGGTGCTAACGCATATGAAATCATAAAGAGCCTCACCCAATGCACCGCACAAGAGAGAATGTAGAGTTATGGCCAGATCTCCCACATCCCTCACCGGAAGCTTGGGATCGTGTCTCGAATACCAATAATGAATTTCATATGGTACTTACATCTTTTGTTTCTTGTAAAACCTCATCGAAGTTCCTGATATTCTAAATCAGTGACTAAGCTTCTTGTAGGTTATCAGGTACGAGCAGCAGCACATGTTTTGTGCCAGTGTGACCGTCAAAGACAGTGTCATTAGCCGCCAGCAAGCATGTTTTCATCCCCGGCCACTCGAAAGAAAGAGCCCCCAGCTCTCCTCCTCTCCCGCTCCTGCTGCACTGCACGGCAGACGGCTCGATGGAACCTGGAGGTAGGGCTGTCAAGAGCTTGAGCTGCCAGGTTCGAGCCGATAAAAAGGTCAAGCTGAGTTCAAATGAGTCTACTACGATGACTGAGCTTAGGGACGGGCTCTAGCTCGGCTCAAGTTCCCTTCGTCTAAGCTCGATAACAGAACAAACCTCGAATAGGTCTTGTCAACTTGGTTGATTATTATGGTGTGGTCATTTAGATAGGTTTAATAGGATATACAAGAAAACTTAATACAATATAGACTTGATAGAATGACAAGCTGAAATAAAAATTAGGTCTTTACAACTTATTATTGGGTCTTGAAGATACATCAGAAAAATTAATACTGTATAGATTTGATAAGATGATAAACTTAAATAAAAATCACCATACTAATTTACTCGAGTCTTATGAGCTTGAGTTCGTAAGGCTCACTAGCCTTGACCCAGGCTAGGATTTAGCTTGTTTTGAGATCAAATCTACAACAAATCGAATTTAAGTAACTCGCGAGCTTTAATGTTTTTTTACAGCCGTACTGGAGGCGCAGCAGAACAAGCGAAATAATTGCGTGGCGATAGCGAGACGGGGGCGCGGGTGGAAATGGAACTGACGCGGCGCGGGTCGATGGGTCCATGCCTGCATGGGTGGTCGCCGCAGGGTCGGCGTGCTCCGAGCGCTGGACTGCACCGGGGCCGCCGGTCCCCGTCTCCCTGTGCCGTGCGTGTGCAGAGGCGACCACGGCCTTTTCAGAGTCTGGAAGCGGGGGTTCAGCTTTCTATAAACAGCTGCAGTGAGTGATGGATCGTACGCTTCAGGCCGGCAGAAAAAAGGAGGCAGAATGGAGACTGTAGGATATGCCTTGTCTTGTCCGTCCCTGTTCGGCTTCTCGTGGTTTCTTTCACGAGAGCTCGTCGCCCGGCACCCGTCGGGTCGTCGCAGAATGGGCGAAATGAGCACAGCGCCCCCTCGGTTGCCGCAGCTGCTGCGAGGGATGCCGCGCGATGGTCCAGGGCTCCGGCCTCCCGGCATGAAATGATGAAACTGAAACACGCACGCGACCAGCAGCGCCGTGCCGCGGACGGCCGACTCCGCCAGGAGTTGAAAAACTCTATCAAATCCATTCTGATTACTCTTCCGGCAAAAGATGATCCTCAAATGCTTACCTGAGATCTCAGAATCTATACCGGTTGGTTGAGTGTCGGTGGCCGGACCGTAGCTAGTAGTACCAAATAACCGGCTGACACAGCCATACTTGGCGCCGCTGAAACCGATGACATGACACCATCGGCGTTATCCCAAGGTCCCCTCACCGTTTATTCAGTGACTCACTTACATGCCACTCTGAAGCAAAATTTCAGCATACACCCAAACATGCTAGACTGCTGGAGCGAACGACAAAACATGGACCATTTCACCTGGCAGAACGCCTGATGTTTGTAGCCACTGAACAGAGGACGCGTCGGTCGAATATCGCAAGTGCATAAATATGTCAACATCCTTAAGTAGGCAGGGTACAACATTATTGTTCAGAGTGACTACAACAGTTAATAAACTAAGCACACGCACGGTGGTTATAAAATAACTGCACAAATTCAAGCACTCGCAAGGCGATCCACCTAGTAACCATAGTTGGTCCTCCTCATCATCTTAGTAAACTCTTCAAAGTCTATCTCACCGTCACCTGTGACAAACCAGAAATCAAGTTAAATCACATAATTAGGGAAAGATTACCAAAACGAAGTTCTTTCTAGTTCAAATCAAAATAAAAGATGGAACACAGCTAACCATTTCGATCCGCCTCTTGCACCATTTCTTGAATCTCTTGATACGTGAAATTTTCACCTAACTCTTTGGCAATCCGCTGAATATCAACACCTGAAATCTTCCCCTGCATGAGTGCCACGATATACTCAAGAGTTATGATAGAAATGTCAGTGAATTCCATTAAGCATTAGACAGGATCAAGTAACATTTTGCAGTCAGAAAGTCTAGGAGTACAAGCATAAGTATAATTGTGTATGAAGCTGCTAGATCCATAACCATCTAGAAGGGAAAAGCACTTGGCTGATTGTGTACTAAAAATTTGCTTATTTTGTAATATGAAGCTGGGATACTTGAAAACGTAAAAGGTTGGAGACAGACAAAATGATAGACTAGTAGAATCATGGAAGGATGCTTGTGTTGAAGGAAGAAAAGAGTTATCATCTTTACATTTTTATCTTGGTCAATAATACGGAATGCTTTTGTAAGCTCCTCTTTAGAATCCCTCTCTCCAATTTTGGCAGTCATCATGTGCTCAAACTCCTCGTACTCTATCGCTCCACTGCCATTTTTGTCTACATCAGCAATCATTTGGTTGATTTGCTGCATTATCCAGAAACAAGTGAAGTGTCACTACGAGGAATTTCCTCAACAGATGGATGCAGGGCCATACTTATACTATAGGTGCTCAAACACATAACAGAAAATATGAGATACAGTGGCCAGAGTTACACCCTTATGTTCACCAGGGACACATCATATTGTGAACATGAAGAATTAATTTCATCAACCAGCAGCTTAGAATATAAAATATATGCTCAAAGGAAATGCTCAGTGCAACAACAACAGGAATTGCCTCACTGCTTAATTGTACCCTCTATTTAAGACTACTTATGCAAAATGCATCATCTATTCAACTAGCACGAATGCAAAAGTGACAGTATTCTATGCATAAAGCTGCTTGGTCGTTTCTGGACTTGTACAGAAACTAAAACAAATGCAGTACATTTCCTAACAGATGGGAAGAAACTCGGAACAAAGGGCTCGCTAAGGGGAGGAACAATACCTCTTCTGTCATCTCAAATCCCAAGGCTCTGTAAACAAAATAAATATTTTCTGAGGCATAATTGGTTCTAGCGCATTAAAATGACAATGACTACGACAACCTTACCTCATGGCAACATTAAGCTCTTTGGCATCAATGGTTCCTGCGAGATAAGCATGTTTGAGTAAGATATCAACACAAGGAAGAAATACTGTAACGGAAATAATCGAATAGGCAAACAAAAGGAAATTGTCAGTACCGGAGTTATCAGTATCAAAGAGATCAAAGGCCTCCTTTATTTCCTGCCTCTTCTGCGGCGCCAATCCATGAGGGCGCGCCCTAGGCCTCTCTCCCCTGGTCTGTCCCTTGACAGTAGACTGCAAACCCACATATCACAAGTGGATCAAGCCATCAATAAAATCCATCATTGAAACGAATCATTCTAGTAAAACAAGACACAGTTGACGGTAGACGTTCAAGCACAACCCTCAAAGTTTATTTTTCTACATGACATGTACAACGGCAATGCTGTCTGAAGACGGCAAAACCCATCACTTGCCTAGTAGCCTATCCGCTCTAATCCTCTACAGAGACAACTGGGAAAAGCCCCAAGAAAGCCAACGAATTCCACCGCCCTGGTACTACCAACCAAGATCGCGCGACAGAATAGATCTAGCTAGGGCGTCGATCCCCTTTTAAAGCACGAATCTTTCACCAAATCAGAGCCCCAATCGCGAATCCTCAGGCGCGGAAAGCCCAAAGATCTTACCTTGCCCTTAACCTCCTCCATTGCCGCACAGAGCGGAGAAATCGTGCTCAAAAAAGACAAATTTGTACATAAAAAAATTGGGCGCCGGGTCGGGTCGGGTCGAAATAAAATGTGGGCTGAGTAAAACTAAAGTAACAGAAGAGGGGAGATTCCGCACCATGGTTGCGAGATCCGAGTCGCCGAGATGAGCGCGCGGCCGAGCGCCTCTGCGGTCGCCGGGTATCACGCGGCGGCGAAGTGCGGGGGTTGCAGGCGCGTGGTAGTGGGTCAAGTCGGGAAGGCAAGGCAAAGTCACAGGGGGGTTTGCTCCCTAAGCGTGGACTAGATTAATGGGCCGGGCTCGACTAGAACAAAGCAGCCATGAGACCAAAGGGGCTGGAGCTGAGCCCGGCGCCGTCTGAAAAGTTTCAAGGCCTATCATGTAGGAATAATCCTTGTGCGCCAATTTAGCATTTGCTTTCCTTAGGTGATTAGCTAGAATTAGCAACAGCTGATTGTGTGGCTGTCAATCTTGACGCCTAATTGTAGGTCTTTATTAAGTTTCCTTGTAAACTCTTATTTAAGCAATGGAATAGCACCAGAAAATAGCAGCCAATTCTGCAGCACCAAACAAGATCGTGTTCCAGCGTGTACGCGTGAGTTGTGTGTGTGTTGGCCGTGGTCCTCTCCGACGACGTGCGCGTCGTCTCTCCGGCGAGGTTCCAGCAAGTGGCATCAGAGCAAGGTTGCGAGCCTAGGCGATGGCTGGTGACGGGAAGGGCGATGGCAAGTCCGGCGCCAAGGGCGACAAGGCCGAAGCCTTCGGCGAGGGCGTAGTGATCCAGCGGGTGATTCGTGAGGTGGGAGGCGGGACTAGCTACCCCGTCCTCACCAAGGCCAATTACTCTGATTGGGCGCTCTTGATGAAGGTGAAGCTCAAGGCCCGGGCGCTGTGGAACGTCATCGAGAAAGGCGGCGCCGATGCGCAAGAGGAGATGATGGCGCTCGACGCCTTGTGCGGCGCGGTGCCACCGGAGATGGTGCCGACGCTCGCCAAGAAGGAGACGGCAAAGGAAGCCTGGGACGCGATCGCGACCATGAGGGTCGGGGACGACCGCGTGAAGAAGGCGACGGCGCGGCAGCTGCGCCGAAAATTCGACCTCGCCACGTTCAACGACGGTGAGACCGTCGAAGATTTTGGGCTGCGCCTGGAAGGCATGGCGGCGCATCTCATCACGCTAGGTGAGGAAGTGAAGGACGTGGACATCGTCGCGAAGATGCTTCGCAGCGTGCCGCCTCGCTTCAAGCAGATCGCGATCGCCATCAAGACGCTGCTGGACGTGTCGACGATGACGGTCGCCGAGCTGACGGGCCGGCTTAAGGAGGCGGAGGAGTCATTCGAGGAAGCGCCGGCGTCCCTGCAGCATGAGGGCAAGCTGTACCTCACGGAGGAGGAGTGGGACGCGCGGCGGAAAAGGCGCGAGGCAGAGTACGGCGGCGGCGCGAGCAGTGGCTCGGCGCGTCGCGGCGGTGGCGGCGGCAGACGCGGGCGCGGCCGTGGGCGCGCTGGCGGCTCGTCGAATGGGCCGGCAAATTCGAACAAGCCCAAGGGCGACGGGTGCCACCGATGCGGCAAGACGGGCCATTGGGCCCGGGATTGCCGTCGAAACCCAAGAGGGAGCAGGCCCATGCGGTCCAAGATGAGGAGGAGGCCTCACTCTGTTTTGCGAGCTGCTCCACCATTCTTCCCTCACCAGCGCCGCCGCAATCATCAGCGACCCAGCCGACGCCACCAGCGGTCGCGTCGCTTGCCGGGGCCGATTCAGCGCCGCTGGGAGCACTGCATCGCCATGGAGATGGCGGATCTGGGCAGACGCCGCCTGTGGCCCAGATCGAGATCCGCGAAGAGAAGGTCTTCGCGCAGCTCGGAGAAGAAGAGGAGCGGGAGGCGAAAACATGGGTCCTGGACTCCGGGGCAACCAACCATATGTCCGGGTCCAGGGCCGCCTTCTCGAAGCTGGATCCGGAGGTGCGCGGCACCGTGCGCTTCGGTGATGACTCGATGGCGCGGATCGAGGGGCGGGGCACCATCGTCTTCGAGTGCAAGAACGGCGAGCTCCGGTCGTTTGCCGGGGTCTACTTCATTCCCCAGCTAACGACGAACATCGTGAGCCTGGGCCAGCTCGACGAGGTCCGCTTCAAGATCGAGATCAACGCCGGTGTGATGAGGATTCGGGAGCCCGGCGGTCAGCTGCTGGCTAGGGTGACGCGCGAGGCGAATCGCCTGTACCTGCTCCGAATCAGGATAGCACAGCCGATGTACTTGGCGGCGCGCGGGCGCGGCGACGAGGTGGCGTGGCGCTGGCACGAGCGTTTCGGCCATGTCAACATGGCGGCGCTCCGGAAGCTGGCTCGGGAGGAGCTGGTGCGCGGCTTGCCGGAAATTGGGAAGATGGACCAGCTGTGCGAGGCCTGCCTGGCGGGGAAGCAGAGGCGCACCCCATTTCCGGCAAAAGCAGAGTACCGCGCAAGGAGGCGGCTGGAGCTCGTGCACGGTGATCTGTGCGGGCCGATCACGCCGGTGACCCCAAGCAGCAACAAGTACTTCTTGTTGCTCGTCGACGACCTCAGCCGTTTCATGTGGGTAGCCGCGATTCCTTCAAAGGATCGTGCCGCGGCTGCCATCAAGGAGCTCCAAGCTCGGGCAGAGGGACAATCCGGCTTGAAGCTGGGAGGGCTCCGGACTGATCGTGGTGGTGAATTCACCTCGATCGAGTTCGCGGAGTACTGCGCGGGAGAAGGGATACATCGCCAACACACCGCGCCATACAGCCCACAGCAGAACAGAGTGGTCGAGCGGCGGAACGGGACAGTGGTGGCGACGGCAAGGAGCATGCTCAAGGCGAAAGGGCTGCCGGGGTGGTTCTGGGGCGAGGCCGTGACCACCGCGGTGTACATCCTCAACCGATGCCCGACGAAGAGCGTGGACGACATGACGCCGTTCGAGGCATGGCATGGGAAGAAGCCGGCGGTGCACCACCTGAGGACATTCGGCTGCATCGTCTACGTCCGGAACACGTCGCCGCACTTGAAGAAGTTGGAGGATCGTGGTCGCAAGATTATCTTCATAGGCTACGAGCGTGGCTCCAAGCGCGGCTTCACCTGGGGCTCGGATGAGGTCGGCGGCGAGACGATTGGCGACAACGACGTGTTCACGGTGGAGTACTCCATCTCCACCCAGGGACCTCCAGTGGCCGAGGGCATCGAGGAGGTACCTGGAGCTGCGGCCGAGGAAGGCGAGCTGACGCCGCCAGCATCGCCTCATGCCGGCGGAGGCGCGATACCAGCAGGACACGGCGAGGTGGAGTTCTCCTCACCACCGAGTGAGGCCGACGAGCTGCTGGACACCGACCACGACGACGACGCCCCACTACGGTTCTGGAGGATCGACAACATCATCGGCCCGGCCTCGCCGCTCGGCTTCGCGCCGCGGGCGCTGGTCGCGGAGGAGCTCAACGCCGTGAGCTCTGACGAACCTGCGTCGTTCGCAGAGGCGGAGCGCAGCCCCAGCTGGAGGAAGGCGATGATGGAGGAGATGGAGTCCATCGAGGACAACAAGACCTGGGCGCTCGCGGACCTCCCGCCGGGTCGGCGCGCGATCGGCCTGAAATGGGTCTTCAAGGTGAAGCGCGACGAGCACGGGGCGGTGTCCAAGCACAAGGCGCGCCTCGTGGTGAAGGGGTACGCGCAGCGGCACGGCATCGACTACGACGAAGTGTTCGCGCCGGTGGCGCGGCTCGACTCGGTGCGCCTGCTCATCGCCCTCGCGGCCCACGAGGGGTGGGAGGTGCACCATATGGACGTCAAATCGGCGTTCCTGAATTGCGACCTAGAGGAAGAGGTCTACGTCGAGCAGCCGGCCGGGTTCGTGGTCGCCGGCAAGGAGCACAAGGTGCTCAAGCTGCAGAAGGCCCTGTACGGGTTGCATCAAGCACCGCGCGCGTGGAATGCGAAGCTGGACGACACGCTGCTGTCTTTCGATTTCAGGAGGAACCCGTCGGAACACGCCATCTACCTCAGGCAGAACGACGGCAAGCAGCTGGTGATCGGGGTCTATGTCGACGACCTTGTGATCACCGGCTCGAACAGCGGCGACATCAAGTCATTCAAGGAGCAGATGGCGGCCGCGTTCAAGATGAGTGACCTCGGCTGCTTCACTACTACCTCGGCATTGAGGTGAAGCAGGGCGCGAGGGGGATCTCGCTGAGCCAGGGCGCCTACGCCGGCAAGATCCTGGAGAAGAGCGGCATGACAGGGTGCAATCCCAGTCACGTGCCCATGGAACCGCGCTTGAAGTTGAGCAAGCTCAGCACAGAGCCGCCAGTCGATGCGACGGTGTACAGGAGCATCGTCGGGAGCTTAAGGTACTTGGTCAATACCCGCCCTGATTTGGCATTTGCGGTTGGGTATGTGAGCCGGTTCCTGGAAGATCCACGCGAGGATCACCTCGCAGCTGTGAAGCGCATCTTGCGCTATGTGGCCGGGACCCAAGGATGGGGTCTCTGGTTCAGCAGGAGGGAGAAGGAGAAGCCTTATCTGACAGGTTTCAGCGACAGTGATTTCGCCGGGGATGTTGATGCGAGCAAAAGCACAACCGGCGTGATGTTCTTCCTCAGCGGCAGTCCGATCACCTGGCAATCCATGAAGCAGAAGGTGGTGGCAAAATCCAGCTGTGAGGCAGAGTATATAGCAGCTGCTAACGCTGCTAGTCAAGCATTGTGGCTCGCTCGTGTGTTGTCTGAGATGCAGGGAACAGCAACAAGAGCGCCAATGCTGAGGGTGGACAACAAGTCTGCCATTGCTTTGATCAAGAATCCAGTTCTCCATGGACAGAGTAAACACATTCGAGTGAAATATCACTTCGTCCGGGAGACTGCAGAGGAAGGTCTGATCAATGTGGAGTTCATCAGAAGCGAAGATCAACTGAGCGACATTCTGACGAAAGCGCTTGGAAAGACCAAGTTTCATGAGCTACGCGAGAAGATCGGCCTCATCAACATCAACGGTGAGCACAAGGCTTAGGAGGAGATTGTAGGAATAATCCTTGTGCGCCAATTTAGCATTTACTTTCCTTAGGTGATTAGCTAGAATTAGCAACAGCTGATTGTGTGGCTGTCAATCTTGACGCCTAATTGTAGGCCTTTATTAAGTTTCCTTGTAAACTCTTATTTAAGCAATGGAATAGCACCAGAAAATAGCAGCCAATTCTGCAGCACCAAACAAGATCGTGTTCCAGCGTGTACGCGTGAGTTGTGTGTGTGTTGGCCGTGGTCCTCTCCGACGACGTGCGCGTCGTCTCTCCGGCGAGGTTCCAGCATATCATAATTTGGATCCAAATCTTAAGAGTTCAGATTGAATTTGAACAAAATCCTAAAAGAATCTAGAGCAGTCATACTTTGTTGGATCCGATATTATTTACAGAGCAGTGAGCGAAATAGGTGAAATTGAAGCTAATTTCAGGCATGACACACGATCAAAGTTAATCAAGAGTGGAATTACTGTTGATGGCAAAAAATGGGCCGGCTAAGATTTTTGTGAACACCAAATATTTCGGTGTTTAGTCCACGTCACCACTGGAATATCCAGTGGATAGAGTAGATTAGTGCGAGTGATTTGCACAAGGTTCAAATCTCTTGAAAATTAGTTTGATGAAGTCTCTAGTGATGGCACCGGATCATCTGGTGAGTTCTAAGTCGAGTTTTGCAGAGAGTTTAGGGAGTCAGTCTGGTTGAACTCATCGAATGTTCTGGTGTTTAGAACTTTGTTCTCATCGGAATATCCTGTGTTCAGTCTCGAAGTCGAAAGTTTCAATAGATCGGAACATTCAATGACCAAACCGAGAGATTTGTGTTTCAAAATTTTGGACATTCCGACCATATCGGAACAACCGATTAAATATTTTTGGCTAAATAAAGAGGTCGGTGCTTGAAAAAACCAAACTTTCTGATATGTATCGAAACATCCGATCATGAGTTCATCCAACATCCAATCGAATAATTACAATTTATTTTACTTTTCTTTTTTATCTCTTTTGCCCTAGTTCTCTTTTCCAACCTCCCTAATACTTCTCGTTCTTGATCTCAATGACCAAAGACAAGCCACCGAGCATCTACACTCTCACGGGACCCCTTCCAAATGTAGGTGACAACGAAGGTCCAATGGTGCAACGCCACAAATAGGGTTTCTGAGGTGTTATCCGTTGGATATTTAGATCGGAACATCTGGTCCAGTATTTTGCATACGAGGTATTCAATATTTAGTGCGACAACTTTTCGCGTTAACCATTATAATGTGTAACTAGAGTCCAGGATTTTCTTTTCCTGGCGAGGAGTCCAGCAAGGCAGGAACCTTATGCTCCAGCAGCAACCCTGAGAATTTCATTCTGCCCAATGAAAAATGAAACAGCGGAAGACGGCCAAACAAGTTCATGTAAAAACACTCTGTTTTACAGGCTTACAGAGCCAAACACAATATAAAGGCAAGATATTCTCGTATCAGAGGAACTCAGAAAAACATCAAAACCTTCAAAACCGCTTGTGAATCAGCCATAGGGGTACATCGAAAGAACTATTTGACTTCCCAAACCAGCACGGGTTATCTTACAAACTTTTTTTTAGAGTAAAGAGAGCTTCATTGATTATCGGAAAAGATGATTGCATTCCTGAAAAATGAGTTCGGTAATGGCAGGGGGCGTTTGAAGATGCCACACTGCACACTGTCCAGAACTCATTCCCCTCTGAGCCAAAACATAGGCTACCCCATTACAAACTCTCTTTACATAGTGGCACTACACCTTTTAAATACGCCTTGCGATGCTAACCGCTTCATCGATGATCGGAGACCAGGATGCAAGAGTCCATTCCCTTTCTGCAAAGCTTGGATAATCGTTGCATTATCCGATTCCAGAATGATAAGCATATGGATTAATTCAGCCGCAACCTTAATTCCTTCCAGGCAAGCTATCGCCTCAATCTCCATCGCGTCATGGCCTGGCTGGATAACATCATATGCCGAGTAAAGGACAGGTCCTCGACAATCACGAGCCACCACTCCAATCGCCGCTTCACCTGTGGTCAGCCGGAAAGGCCCATCGTCATTAATCTTTGCCCAACCTTCCGGCGGGGGCTGCCACCTCATATTCTGAACCATTACAAAGCTCTTCTTCTTGTCTCCTGGTCGTCTTCAAACATCGATGCTTTTCCTTTTCCATTCACATGTTGTCGCACGGGAAACAATTCACTGCAATAGTTTATCAGGAAAGATACCGAATCCGCAATTGTGGCTCTTCCTTTATCATGTATAGCATCATTCCTCAAATGCCAAGCTCTCCATAATACCAGTAGCAACTTAGTTTTCATGTCATCCATGAGGGAAGACAAAAGAACCAGGAGCCAATCTGGACCAGTGTAAGCTAAACTGCATTCATCCTGCAAGGTCCATACCTTCCTCATCTCTGCTCGCAACGCCATGGCCTTTGTGCACCTCACTGTCGCATGGTGCTCGTCCTCGACCTCCTGATCGCAGAGCTGACACAAAGCTCGCGTCTCCAGCATCCTTTTCCATTTATTTTTTACTGTTGGCAAGCTGTCATGTGCTAACCTCCACGCAAAAACTTTAATCTTTGGCTGCACTTTTGTGTTCCACAAAATTTTCCAGATTTTCCTTTCCCCATCAGGTGCATCACTTGTAGAGCCGTAGCGAATTGCCAACTCTGAATTTTTCCACGCCAGCCTGTATGCGCTCCTGACAGAGAAAATACCTGTCTTTTCAAAGTGCAATGCAAGCGAATCCTCCAAATCCCTGGACGGGATCCTTGTTTTAAGAATTGCATCGGCATCCTCCTCATGTGTTACATGTTTCACAAGGTTCTCATCCCATTGTTTACCATCCGGTCTCATGAGCTCATGTACATAAGTCAGACGATTCTAGATTTTTTTAGCAATTGGAACCAGCTTATCTTTATGCGCAATCCATCTGCGTCTCCAGATCTTAATTGACCGTCCATCTCCTACCCTCCAGATGATTCCTTGCTTCAACAGATGCAGCCCATGCTCTATTCCTTTCCATGTTGATGAAGAATCAGACGGGAAAGCCGTATCTACCAGGGAGCCATGCGGATAGTATCGTGCTTTCAGCACTTTTGCACACAAGCTCTTAGCCGCCATGCTTGTCTTGCTAACAAAGCTTGATTGAAACATTTCATATCCCGAAAGCCCAAACCACCAAAAGATTTGGGACAAGTGAGCTTGTCCCAAGCTATTTCTGATGATCTTTCACGTGACCCCACCAAAAATTTCTAACCATCTGCATATAGTCATCACAAAAATGAGCTGGCATCTTAAAAAAAAACCCATGACATAGGTAGGCAGTGCTTGAGCTACACTTTTGATCAAAACTTCTTTCCCTCCAGATGACAAATACTTTTTCAACCAATCAGATAGCCGTTTTGAGAAACGCTCTGTGAGGAACAACATAATTATATACAATATAATGAGATGTTTGGCTAATTAATTATGATATTTGAGTTGATCCACGTATTAACTTAGTACTTACGAATAATTGCAGCTTACATTGCATTATGAAAGTGAAAAGTAAAACTTTACCATGACCCACATGTCATGACTATTGTGCCAACCATTAGAGATGATTGCAGAAATTCACTTCTAGACCCACTTAGTAAGTCAAATGCATTAGTACTATGGACCATTGGATTGCAGGTGGCAGCACACAGTACATCTGACTCTAGTCTATCATGTAAAAAAAAATACTGCAGTGCCCAATGTTTTGTTTAGATAAACTTCCAAGTCACTGATAAAGCATAACTTTTTACCTTGTTTATCCTCCATGTCATGTGATTCTAGCAAAACCATTGTTTTCCTTTTTTTTTTCAGAACACCAAATCCATAGGCACCCATAGGCTTGTATGAGTTTAATTGTTTTGACTTAAGTCCACCGATACTACAGGACACTGTCTTTTGGGCCATCAAAGTAAATCTTGATACCTATACCAGTAGCACACGTAGCTCAGTTTGGATTATCTTGGAGCATGAAACACGTTAGATTGCATGTTTATCATTGCAGAATGCAAAACTTCTGTAGTGGCTAAGTCGTCGACGCTTATAAATAGAGTAGTAAACCACCAGCTACTGACCAACCACAACAGTGGGTCTTCTTCCAACACTCACACACCTCTACTCAAGTCTTCCTCGTACAATACACACGTACACACACTTGCACTTCCATATTAATATTAGTCAAGATCATTAGTGTACCATTAGGGTGCTATAGCCTATAGCTAATCTATAGTTCGGGTATTCTATCAAGTTATAATCCGGGTTTTTCGTCGAGATATATAAACATCGATTTTCAAACGTCATTTCTGCCAAAATTTCATATCAGGACAAATACGCTATATCTTGATTTTCTTAGTAAGAGGTAAGCTACGTTGACACCTATTTTATTTATATCATGCTTTTATATGCAAGCTGCGTTGACACTCGTCTTATTTATATCGTGCTTTTATTAGCAAGCTGCGTTAGCACCTACTCTATTATTATTATGCTTTTATCTGTAAGCTACATTCATACCCGCTTAGAATAACATATTTATATCAAAATTATTATCTATTTATATTTTAATATTGTATTTCCCGTTATTACATATTATTATCCATTAATATTGCAGTTCGATATTACATTTTAAGTTATGTTTGCATTTCTAGAATAAAAATATATATGTTCAATCAATTATTCATACTATTATCGATCACTAATGGTAGAGTGGATACTGACGTGAACAGTCGATATATTTTGAGTTACCGAGAGTGCCTAGTGAAAGATTTAGTCATGTAGCCGGAACTATATTATTCACATATATGATGTGACACGTGCATTGAAAGTATCATTCGGGACTGCTCAGGCCTCGTCGTGGTACAAAACACGATGTAATATTAGTGATTAGACAATCTCTGCAGAGTTAAATAAACAATGAAAATTTGATATTAGAATAATTCAAGTTTATTCATACATACAATGTCTTTATCTTGTTGAGTATTTTATACTCATAATTATTTTGGGTGTTAATCGCAGAATCTCAAGGTCATGATATAGATGCTATACATGGAAAATTTTGGGATATATTAATAGTGTGTGTTTAATAATTTATTTACATCAAAATAAGTTGTATAAGTAGACACTTAATCATGTAAATTATGATTTTTCATATAAATAAAGCTTCCGCTAGTTGCTCTGTAAACCACTGATTTTATTTTTATTTTATTTTTTTTCCTTAATATCGTTATGGATTTTTAATCTATAATTATGTGTTGTGTGGGCCCGTGTACGGGGCGTGACACGCTCCTTAACAGGCTGGAATTTATCCGCTTTCATCCTTTGGAAGACCCAAATACTTTCCTTCGAAGGTCGAGGTAGAAACATGTAGTTCCTCCTTGATCTCAGCCTAGCGCTCTACCAGACAGAACTCACTAAACAAAATTGAACACTTGCATGGGTTTATGAGTTGTCCAGTACAACTTTCAAAAAGATTTAACGCCTCCATCACTGCTCTTGCTTGATTAGGTTCTGCCTTAAAGAACAAGAGGCAATCATCTGCAAAAAGCAGATGTGAAATACCCGGCGCCCTTCGGCAGACTTTCCGGGGTTGAATTCTTCCTTCCCCCTTGTCGCGGTACAAAATATTTGATAACCCATCCGCAATAAATAAGAACAGATACGGTGATAACGGATCCCTTTGTCGTAAGGTTTTCTTACAAACTTGAACTACTTGAGTTTTCCTCTCTGATCTAGCTCGTGGTGATTTAGTTGCTACTAGGTGAGTGTGTTGGTCAGAGCTCCAGAGAACATTCTGTGGACGTTGAATTATCCTTTTGGTCCATGATCTTTGCACGAGGGAGACCCAGCTTCTGCATCCAGTAATCCAGCATGCACCTTCGACCATCCCTCGCAGTTATCTCCGTCTTTGTCACTTGCATTAAGGCAGCCCGCTTGCTGGACTTCTGCCTTCACGGATGGAACTACCTACGAGCCAAGTGATGTGAACAAGAAGACTGAACAGTGACAGAACACAACTAAAAGGTGAAGACCAATCCTTCCATTACCTGATCATCCCTCATATCATCAGCAGATTTCAGTCGCTTTTGGCTGCATCCTCTTCTTGATTCTCCAATCCCTTTGGTCTCCTCATTAAAGTTCTGATCTGACCCCTCTGAGTAAATGCACGAGTAGTTCTCTTGTAAAAATATGGTCATGTCACTCAAGGAAATGAACTGACTAACTTTAAATACATAATCTGGTGCCCAACAGGTTAAAGTAGAAAAACAAAACATAAAGCACTAGACGAACAAATCCCTAAGGTACACTTGTACTGGTCAGAAAAATAAGCAAACAAGATATTGAGCAAGATGATGCTTTTTCCTTGAGACACCCATATATTCAATAACGGTATTGCATGGTTTGTACTTTTAACCAAACCAAATCAGTCAGACAAGACATTTCTTCTCAGTAAAACGCATATTTTAGGAATTGATTGTTGCATGGTTTTGCGAAAAAAACTCACAGAAGACAGTCAAAATTTTGAAATATTTTTGTTCCTTTTTTGAATAAGGGACTACAGAGTGATATGCAAAAGGAAATCCTGCAGATACCCCCTACCTGCACTCCTAGAAGGGGAATGCCTGTGCTTGCCAAAATAGCACGTGGAAGATTGTCTAGAGCTTGTTTCCCTTGCATGGGAAGTGGCTTCTTCTACCGGCCCGGTGGTTGATGTATTATCATCCAAAGAATAGACTTTTCCGTCTTGCTGATTTCCACAACAAGAAGGTGAATCGATATGCTCAACCTTTAAGCAGGGCTTGGCTCTGTCACTCTCAACAATCCCAAGACATCCCTGACATATCATACAAAAACAGTACAGAAATTTGATATGTTACTACTGTATGCTTCCATTTTGTGTCAGTGATTTGAGGGAATGTGGCTATACCTGATCAGGTTCGGCGTATTTAATGATTTGCTTAGAGGCTTTCATACGTCTGCGAAATCTCGCAGAGTGATTGAACAGTCCCTTGAAACTGCATTCACTGTCTTGTAATTGGCTTATAAATGTTTCTTCCAATAATCTAAGATAGAGCATGTGTCTTTCATCCGTCCATCCACTAGATGAGCATACCACCAGAACATCCTGGGAGGGGAAAGAAAAAACTTCATGATAGGCCCTCCATAAAAATGACGATATACAAAATTCAAACACTGGTCTGAATATTGGTGTTCTAAAACTCTAGATATGGCGGAAGAACAACATTATATAGCTATATGAATACTGCACAGGCATTGCATTATTAATATGACTAGGAAGATAAGCATACAATCAGAAGGAACTAAAAGCACATTAAAATAACCATGATGGCAACAATTGTAGGAAAAATATAACCTGAGCGAGTTGAGTAATCAACTAGTCCCTCAAATTGCGAAGTAATGACAACTAAGGAAAATATCTCTAGTTCCCTTCCAGTTATTGGAAGCAACAACTGGGATATGAAGCTACCTATGCCATTTTAACAACGTAATTTCAGACGCCTGCCTGCACAGCCAGTTGTCAAAATAAGCTCGAGTACATTGTATACAAAGCAGTGTTCTAATACCAAGGCTTTTTTCTAGAATGCGCAGGAGAACTATGTATTTTTGTATTAAGAAGAAGTTAAATGTTGGTCAAGGACCATTACAACGCGGATCGTTTGACCGATGCCTCAACACACACGTGTTTTTAATACCAAGGAAAAATGCATTTATACATCATGGACTCCACTCTGAAATGAAAGCCATGAATTGGGCTTTCTACCTCCAGCAGAGAGTTCACACCAAAAGATTTGCCCAAAACATCAGTCAAGTTAAAGTACAAACTCTGAAATCAACTGAATACTTCAGCTCGTAGAATATGTTTTCTCGCATGCAAAAACTTGTGCTCTATGATTTTCTCAAGTAGCCCTGCGTTTTGACATATCCCTTTTTTCCCTACGCTTCTAATTTCTCTGTCTTTGTCCCCAACTAGATCTTACACTCTCGTTCCATTTTTCCATTTCCAGCCAGAGGATACTAACAACGAGATGCTGACAAATCGAACAACAGATAGAATCCAAAATAGCATCTCCCACACCCGTCCTTTCACAATGACGCCGAATATTGCTGGACTATTAGCACACCTAGCCAACTCACACATATCACAAAAAAAAAAACTAACATCTCAAGGGGGGAAAACACCTAAACTCGTGCCACAAATACACAGCATGACAGCAACCAAAGAGGTCTGCAGGAGAAAATATTACCGGCAGGCGCACGAGGTCCCGCAGATCGGCCGGCACCTCCTCCATCATCTCCGAAACCTCCGCTCCCCGTCGCCCCCTGAAAACAAACCACCACCTAAAAATGCGAAACTTCACATCAGCGTCCCCCCTCGAGCACAAAACGCAAGAGCATCACGAGCCAACACGAACAGACCGAGCCGAAGAAGAAGAAGAAGAAGAATTCGCGAACCCTAGCTCGTCGTCCGTGCCGCGCCCTCGCGCGCCACCTGCTCCTCCGAGGGGCGGACCGGGAGGGAAGGGAAGGGAAGCGGGGCAGACGCGAAGGGGGGGGGGGGGGCGCTTTTATCCGTCCGCAGTGGCGTCGCTTTTCCACGTGGGCTGGGCGCGGTTCCGGTCAACGCTTGGTCAGAAATATCTCGGACCTGGCGTGCGGCCGCCGGGATTTTCCCTGCACGCGTTTCCCGTGGCCTCATGCTGTTCTTCTCCTCTGGCTCGGCCGAGTGATGATTCGACGATGGCGTCAACTGGCTGCTGCGAGATATTTTGGGATCATGATGTTACATCTCATGGCCATGCAGGTAGTACATATGAAATAGTACCTTATTCCTTAGCTGGGGGTATTTGTTAACATTAAGGTTTTTTTTATTATAAAAGCTGGATTGTGATTAAAATTTAAAAAATAAAACAAACAGCTGAATTGTAAAAGTTAAATTGTGATAACAATCTAAAAGCTGAAACAAACAGCTGGTTGGAAAAGCTGAATTATTACAATCCAACACTCAGATTGTAACAATCTAGCAATCCGTCTTTCACCAGATTATAACAATCCACAATCCAGATTTTACAATCTACAATCTATAAACTATATTTCACGATCTTCAGTTGAAACAAATAGGCCCTAATGTTGAACAAGTAGCTATCATGTGTCTAGGTGACAGTATTCTATAGCTTCTGCCACCTCTAGCTGAATCATCGAGTTTGTCTCTAGCGGCTTAGTTGGAAATCAAGTGTTTACTATTCCGGTGTCAGGCGACCGATGCTGTATTTCTAAGATCATCCTTATCCATATTTCTATCATTTTATTCCTTTTCTGATTCTTCTCTTCGTTCATATTCTCTTTATTTTCTCTTATCTTTAACAGCTTCTCTTTGAAGAGAAAGTAGAGATAATTTCGTTCTGAAGGGAATGATCTTAGAAATATTTTCGTGACGAAAAATGTAAAGAGAAACTATTAAAACGCTGAAGTGAATGAAAATCCATTCGTAAACGAATTCTTATCTTAACGGGAATCGGTTGGAGATGATTTAATCGCTTTCTTATTCCAAAGATGGTACGTCATTCCAGAGTAGATGTCATTGTAATGACAGCTTCCGACTTGAGTGTCACACCGGATGACCGAAGACTCGCCAGCAGTCTTTCTAGCCCGAGCAGCGCAGCGGAATGGAGCTGAATCAGGGCTGGACAGAACTAGAAGATCTGGAACTGGCAGGCTTGGCAGAGCACGCGTGATATTTTTCGTTGGCGCGAGAGTCAGTTTAGTTCACGTTTAACTTTGTCACAACTAAGTTTGGTAGATTATGTTGTGCCATAGAATATGTGGCGAACAAAACAAACACCATTACATTGGCAAAGTTTGGTTAGGGATTGGGTGTATGACATGTGAGGCATGAGACTAAAAAAATCAAATGTGACATCCAACCAAATCGTAAGCCTAAGGAATTGTGACACACCTGATGTGTTTGTGTGGTGCGGCAATGTTTGGCCCCGAGCCGAACAGCCGTGGAAAAACCTGCGACGCCCGCGGCACTGACCAGACTGCCAAACGCTGACTTCATTACTACTTTGGATATTTTGGGCCCAGCTAGCCCATACGGCACCATAACTTGGGGTTGCGGCCCAGAACAGACACTCGGATATTTTACTGACAAAAAAAATTACATGACTGCACAGTAAGAGTAAAGAGTACATGACATTTCGGAAGAATTCGCTGGCATTTCTATGACATGGATACATGAATACACAGAAAGATTAAGCTGAATGGATTATTTGACGGCTAAACAACCGCTTGTGACTGACACTCCAACGTTTCGGGATGCCGGTGGCAGCCCGAAACACTATACCCCCAGCAAGAAGCTTCCAGCTGTTAATGGTTTATTCGTAGCCACGAAGCGGGGCACCACCTTTGACACAAACAGGAAAGGGAAGAACAACTAGCAGGAGAGCCCGGACGCTATTCACTCGGGTCAATGTGATCCCGCGAGTTCGTCCATCTTTTGCCGCATTTTGTATTGCAGCATGGCTGGAGCACAGTCCAAAGGAGTTTCCCCTGCCCAACAAATTCATGGTGCTAATTGTTAACGATTTCATAACTGGCATTCATCTGTGTAGATTAAACTGAGATGTATATACTCTCAAAATTAAATAAAGATGTGTACGGATGAGCGTTCAACAAAATAGCATTTTGAACAAGTAATATAGAACAATCCTTTTTTTCTCCATTAGTGGCCGATGCAAATCTTTTGGTTTATCTGCTTCTAGAAGCTAAAATTTATAAGTTATCACAACTTTCGAATATGCTATTAATCAAGTTCTTTCAGACTAACTTGAAAACGTTGTCCAGAAAAGCCCAGACACAGGTAGGCTTATCTTTGACCACAATACATATGTGTACCCAAAAATTAAAGCCTCCACGGTAGCTCGTGGGATTCAAATAAGTTTGCCCTTTAGGTCATACTAACTCCCAGTTTGCTTTACACTGGACCATTTTGTGTAGGAAGAGCATTCAACAGTATCATCAAAATAGGAGTTGAATGACTGATTGAAAGCGTACCTTGTCCATTTTTGCTTTGAACATTTGCTCCGTGGTCCATGAGAACAAGAGCAATCTCAGTCTGGTTGAATAGCGCAGCCTGGAATAGTCCATAGAGAGAAACTCATTAGATCCAGGTTTGCTTATTTTCACAGAGATGTATATGCCAAACACCAAGATCTTCTGTAGCTCAAATTGCTCATGCTGAAATGCAAAGGGGTCCTTAAATTGTATGGACAAATATAGCATCAGCATCTACCAAACAAGGAAGCAACTGATCCACAGAAAACCACTGATTTGCATGTGTTTCTCTCTCTGGATATGTCATACATATTCAGATATTCTCTTTCGGTACTAATGCATGTATATGTTGTATGCAATCAGACATTTACACGCAAACAGTTAAGCAAATTGTACAAAGAGGTCATAGTACAACTCAAAGACAAGGGAGACATCAAAAGAGCACATACCAAATGTAGCAAAGTAAATCCTTGTTTGTCGCAGTAATTAGAATCCACTCCCTGCCCAATGTTGAATGTAAGAATCAAGTAGACAAAACGAGACATGAAAGGGAAATTTTACCTGGCTAAGAAGTTTCTTCACACCTTTAATATCCCCACTTTTGATTGCCTCTCTCAGTCCCTAAAAGTAAACTGGGTTAAATAATCTCCTACTTTGCCAGGCCAGTTGAATAATGGAATAGAAAAGGCACAATAATTGAGTTCGTTTATAAAAAAGCTTACCTCCCCAGTAACTTCATAGTCAGACAGACTCTTATCATTACTATCGTTGCTCATCAGGCCCATATTTAAGAAAGAGCTGCAATAACAACGGCAATGAGGAACACTAACAGTACGAGACAATATGATCAGTTCAAACATCTGTCTGACCATGCCTAATGCGGATGTATTGAATTCCCTATTACATATGTGCAAAAGATTGAGGTAGTAAGACAATGAGCAAAATATGCATTCAGATCTCCCTATTACATATGTGCAAAAGATGAGGCAGTAAGACATTGAGCAAAATATGCATTCAGATCTCCCTATTACATATGTGCAAAAGATGAGGCAGTAAGACATTGAGCAAAATATGCATTCAGATCTGGCCAGAAAAAGTTGGGACACACGCTGAAATTTTATTACAAAGATTTGTAAAGAGATATGACCAAGAACTTAGGCATTACTCTTAACAATGGCAGAAAGTGTGAACTCCGACCAACCTTGAGTTGCTGCTGGAAGTGGTCGAACCCTTCTGTTGGCTGCTAGCAGGTTTCTTTGGTCTCGGGTTCGACTGTGTGGTTGAGGAGGAAACGGTGCTGACATTCTGCTGGATAGTATCGTTAGGCAGATGCAAATCTAAGCAAAGTGCTGATAAAATTAAAATGGGTTGTCATCCACCTTAACAGGTGCTGGTTCCGGTTTCGGTGCTTCGCATATGCACAAAGGCATCCCACATTTGCACTCGATAACTGATGGATTCTTTGTAGGCGACGAAGCATCCTCTTTACCCAAATTTAGACCTGAAAAGGATTCAGTTGCACTAGAAATGCTCCCAGCTGACCCCACATTATCGGCACGTCCATGGCTGCAAAACCACACAGGACAATAGTAACAAATTATATACCCGGGCAAAGCTGCTTACTTCCAAACTAGACATAACTGTGACTGAGTACAAAATCAGATTCCATATATCAGGATAACTGATAACAGGGGCTACCTTGAGGATTTGTTGAAGCAATCGTAGCAGACCCTGACGTCTGTGTATATTCCGAACTGCGGCAGAGCCTGAAACAAGTTGAAGCAGAGTGTCAAACACCTTAACCTCGCAACCCCAGCTCCCAAGGCACTGCCACAGCTCGATCCAGCACAATTTTGGCAGAGAACGCCCATGCTTTTTGGTTGCTTACCATGTGGTACGAAGAGTGGTCGTGGCAGAGCGTCCTCCCGCAGCTGCGGCAGTGATGCTGCAAAAGTAAAGAAAAAAAATCGTCAGTCATGGTATTTCCACTACTGCAACCAGTCGAGCTACGATCCGATTCGAAGCCAGAGGACGGATAAGTTTCCACCGGAACGAGTTCGGTTCAGGGATCAGGCAATTTTTCAGAGAGAGAGGAGAGGAGGGGGATTCGTACGCGGCGGCGGAAGGCGGAGAAGGTGCAGTGGCAGACGTCGCAGTGGACGGACTCCTGGAACGGCGGCGGCGTCTCCATGGCCTCGGCTTCCGCCGCGGCGGATCTGATCCGGAGCTACCGCTGCTCGCCTCGCTTCAGCGATCTGAGGCGAAGGCGATGCCGCGACGAGGGGAGGTGTTAGGTTGAGGAGTCCTGGAGAGGAAGGAGTGATGGGGTCGTTGGGTAATTCTGGACCGTTGATGGCCGGCGTACGGTCGAGATTGCGCAACCGCGTCTTCTCCTCCGACTCGTGTTGTGTCCTTGATTTTTCGAAGGTTCAGAGAAAGAGAATCACACTGGAAAGACAAGAAATGATGTGCAACTGTCAGCGAGCATCGCAGTAGTGCCATTCTGTTCATGACGAACGAAATTCTCGTTTAGAATGTAAGGATCGGTGATGCTGGATTGAATTAGGATCACTTAAAACTAAATTAAAATTATAAGATAAATATATTTTAATTTTTATTTATATATACTCTAGATTTATCTAATATTTCTATTCTATCAAAACAAAGTTTTGCAACTAAAAATTAATTCTACCAACTACACATGATAATTCTAAAAAACCATAAATAAAGAATAGTAAGTGCAAGAACTAAGTGAGAAATGTAAAGGTAAAGATAATGCAAACACTCAGCATGATGATTTTTATCGATGGATTGTTCTCCATCTTTAGTTTACGTTGGAGTTCCTCGCAAAGGCTAAACTCCCTAATTAGATAACTTCGTGGATGCTCACCATCGCCTTCACTATGGTAGTACTTCGCCACTCCAGCATAAGTCACTCTTTCCGCTTACAAAGCTTGTGACCCCTCTATAACCTTCTTGGAGGATCTCAGGAGACAAAAACGCCGCCAAGCCATCTAAGTACATGTAAACATTAAGAGTAACAAGTGTAGATCACTCACTTAATCCAATCGTAGACAAATCATCTAGCTAGATGCACACTAGGTCTAAACTAGTAATAATCAAGTCCTTAATTTTGTAATAATTGTCTTGGTCTTCAATATACTCAACTTTAGTAGCAAGAATTCCTCTCAAGTATATGTGTGTTCTCCTAAGCTCTAGCCACTTCAAATGAACGAGTGGAATCTATTTATAGCCCAAACTCTCAAAACTAGCTGTTACTTCTCAGACCCGAAAAACTATGAACAACAGATGATCCGATGAGCATATTTTCCTTAGCATCGTAACATCTGGTGAGTGCAACAAAAACTAACCGTTGGAACCAATTGCTATGTCACCGAATGATTTCTCAATCTTCCGATGCACATATTGGAACATCATGCGGGAGTATCTCGCCAACTCCAAGCAGAGCAAACCTCTGTAAACTTCTTTCAATGAACCTTCTGGTGATCATCAGATCATTTGGTGAAACTTCCATTGAAGCACCATAGATCATCAAATGTTCACATCGGATCATCCAGTGCATGTATCCTATGACTTTTTCACTTCATCACTCTTTAGAAACTTATTCTGGTGTAACCTTCTAGTGATCAATAGATCATCTAGTGAAGCACTATAGATCATCCAGTGTGAACATCAATCATCCGGTGCATGTATCCTATGTGACTTCTTCACTTCATCCGTCTCTGAAAACTTGTTCCGGTGTAACATTCCAATGTTTATCGAATAATCCGATAAACCTTCCAGTGTTCACATCGAATTATATGATGAGTACATTTAGATAGAGACTTATCCAATTCAGTCCAAATTTTACCCTGGCTTCAACGACTTCTTATTACGTGATGTCTTAGGTCTTCAACTTGTATATTAAGACCAGCCAAGCCTAAT
Source organism: Phragmites australis (assembly GCF_958298935.1). Taxonomy (NCBI): domain Eukaryota; kingdom Viridiplantae; phylum Streptophyta; class Magnoliopsida; order Poales; family Poaceae; genus Phragmites; species Phragmites australis. Next base: position 3,668,804 of record NC_084935.1, read on the forward strand.
ATGTATCACTACTAGATAACTAATCTAAAAACACTAGACAAGCTATTAAACTCAAATCCTCTTTTTAGTATGGTAAGAAAAAACAAATATATATACACAAGTGATGCTCTCAACACCACAATCACTTGCCTAAATAATATGTTTTTATATCCTCATGAAACTCTTCTTTCACCTTGATGATGTTTATAACCCTAAGTTCATCTTCTACATACATAAGAATAAATATTTGCATACTAGCAAATCTTGTTAGTCTCATTGATCATGTTAACATTAATCACCAAAACATAATTTCAAAAGCGTGAAAGGACTTAGAGTTCATTCAGGGAATGATTCAGGATTTATGTCCCTTTCGTTTGCGAGCCTTCATCAAAACTGCGACACAAGTCAGATAGGAACAATCAGATTCTTGGATGCTGGTTGCCGGTTCCATCTCAACTTCCACATTCGTCCTTTGTTGTCTGATGTGAATTCACTTCTCCATGTCTGGCCTGAAGAATTTGGAATGTACATTACGACTCAATTCCGACAGTTCATCCTGATGAGTACTGCACTTCAGGGAACGAAAACAAAACCTTTGACCTGCAAATTGTGCGAAGAGAAACAAGTGCAATGGAATGCCATGACACAACAGGGTCACAAAAAGAAATGGTAAACAAGTAACTTCATATGAGATCAGAGATATACCCTCAGAGACAATTGGTCATATCACTCCCTTCGGCGTTTGCCGAGGAATCATACGGCACTTGCTATGTTAAGGCCTCATCATCAGGCATCCTTTAACGTTCTTTTTTTCCTTTTTGTATTTCCCCAAATGTGTTGCATAAAATTGGGTGAATGTAGTATATATTTTATAGAAAAATCCACTAACTAGCCAAATTAAAAGACAGAGGAAAGAAGTCATCAGAAACTGAGTTGATATCATGGACAACAGCCATCTTAGTGATGGTTCAATCATCCGGCAGTTTCAGTTCTTAAATTTCAGCAGTGGACAAAGACAACAAAGACTAGGAGGCACCAAATACCAACGGAGTTTCTTTAAAGAAAAAAATACAATCAACAGCAGTTCAGAACGAAAACAAATCTATATGAGACGTGCTGACAATTCTTTATCAGTAAACAAGTAGGTTTCATAAATAGATGATAAAACCCTCAGAACCAAGGTAAATCATAGATCAAGCCTTGAGACTTTGCATGTCATACGGCACTTGCAATACATGACGTTTCCTCATTGGGTATACAAAGGTCCAAATGATGAAGTTACAGGGAGAAGCAGGGAAGCTGGTATAACTCCAATCTATCCAATATATGTATTTGAAGTAGAAAAGATACAAACAAATCATACTTGTCGACAATTTGAAATTCTGAAATGTCAAAATCCTTCTGATGTTGTTAAATTGGAAAAAAAATGTTCCTGAAAAATTATCTAAGATAGGACCAAAAGGATAACTATCTGCAACTTACTAGCAGCTTTTGCAACCTTGTTCCTTGGTTACTCTTTTCCAAGTCATCTGAGTTCAATCCATGCTTCAATGAAGATTTTAGAAAGGAGATGACACAAGACAAAACAACATCCCTGGTTTATTATAACAATGATAATCCACCCATGGTGTAATATGATAATCCCATTTAGCAGCAGAGTAGCTATCCTACATCACCATTTTCTTGTACAAAACTGGAGTTTGGTATCTATTTGATCAGGTAGTTCAGTTTTCCCATCATCTTCTGCCCTCACGCAATGCATCACAAACCTTTGCAGCATCTGCACCATATCCAACATTATGGACCCTTACTATGTTAGCTCCGTTCAAAATCCCAGCTGTCACAGCTGCAACAGTAGCAACATCTCTCTCAACTGGATTGGCACGATTGCATATTTCACCCAAAAATCTTTTCCTTGAGAGTCCCAGTAATAATGGCACATGTGAAGCACCTATACTCATTTTACCCATTTCCCTCCTAATGGATTCCAAGCCCATAATTACTTCAAGGTTATGTCCGGATTTCTTGGAGAACCCAATGCCAGGATCAAGAACTATCCTCCACAACGGAATCCCAGATAATTCTGCTTCTCTCACCTGTGTATATAGCTCAGAAGCAACTTCCTTGCAGACATCACCATACTGTAAATTCTGCTCACTCTGCATAGTTGATGGATCTCCCCTCATGTGCATTGTAACATATGGAACTCCCAGTTCAGCTGCCACTCTAAGAATTCTTGGGTCAAGCTGTCCACCGGATACATCGTTGATCATGTGAACTCCTCTTTTCACAGCTTCAGTGGCAACTTCCGCATAGAATGTATCCACTGAGAGCAACTTGCCCTCCATCTCGGGAACTTTTGTGATCTCATGTAGTACAGGAACCAACCTCTCAAGCTCTTCGTTTGGAGATAATCTCTTTGCAAAGGGCCTGGTAGATTGAGCACCAATATCAATGATATCTGCGCCTTCTGAGATTAATAACTTGGCCTGAGAAATGGCAGCTTCCACTTGTTGAAATTTACCTCCATCACTAAAGCTATCTGGTGTCAGATTAAGGACCCCCATGACAAGGGTTCTCTCACACCAATCCAACAGACAATTCCCAATAGGTAATACCCTTTTAATACCTTCTGTTCCAATCATAGATTCACCCCCAAGTTTATTCCATAATTCAAAGAACCCGCCACTGCACTTTGAGAGAGAGTGCCAACTTGTTTCGATACCATCATCAGTGGATGTACCTAGGAGGTCAACAAGAGGTGCTAAAACAAATGGCCTCTCATGGATGCGTTCATGCGGCACAATTAGAGTCTCACTATTGATCTTGGAGTTACCATATAGAAGTATGTCTAAGTCGATTGGTCTTGGGCCATACCTTATTCCACCAGTGCGCCCTATATCCTTCTCGATTTCCTTTAGTCTCTTAAGCAACTCGTGAGGTCCCAGCCTAGTTGTGCCCCGAATGGCAGAGTTAAGAAACCGCGGCTGATCGGTCACATAAGCAGGGGCAGTCTCATAGAGGCAGGCATGCCTAGTGATGTTCACGCATGTGCTTTTCATCAGCTGCAATGCCCTGTCAAATGTACTGACTCTATCCCCCACATTGCTTCCCATAGCGATAACAATCTCTTGATCAGCAGAACTGCCCCCAGACGAACATTGCGTAAACGAACGAGCCTTGAATGGAACAGCATGTCTGGAAGCTTTGTTTGAGGATCTCAGAGAATGACTAAGATAAGAAACTGTTAAAATATATGAGGCGGTGAGTTAGAGGCTTAGAGCTGTTCTTGATTGGAAGATAGAGGATTTAAAAGGAAAAAGTTGGAACAGTACCTGAAAATGAATGTGATGGCACTAGTCCTCCACAGTAGCTCTTTGCACCTGAATACATCTTTCTAAGTGACTCCTTAGCGTGGAGGGGCATCGCTGAGCATACGAGAATCAAGAAAGGTAGTGATTAAACCAATTTATAGCCTTGTTGGATCTTCCACGGGAGCATCAATCCTTCACATCTGCTCAGTAGCAGATAAAGGACAAATATGAAGCCTGGGCAAACCTAATTAAAGTTAATAATCATGAGCAAGCTGATATATGCATCATGCACATAAAGTTGACAGCCATTGGCGGACCCAGTATAGGACATGGGTGTACATATGTATATGTACATACTTTGCTCAAAAAAATAATTTTCGCAAAAAAATAGAAGTTAGTAGGTATAGTATATGTACATACTTTGATTTGGTCAGATCGAATACAAACAATGAAGCAGCAAGTAAAATCCTTTTTTATTGTGGCAAAAAGAAACAGCTTACTACATTAGGATTTGGGTGCTCGGTTTCGCACAGCAGGAAGGGAAGGGGCGGGTGTACCTGATGGATGCTCATCGCCGGCGAAGGGTCCGACGAAGATCCGGCGAAGGGCGGCGCCGCTCGCCCAGTCGTCGCCGCCAGGAAAGAGGGGCCGAGAGAGAGAGAGAGAGAGGCACGGGATGACGGGAGGGGAACGGGAGGAGAAGGCTGTGAAGGCTGCACGGGCCGGGAGGGGAACGGAACGAGAGGAGGGGTACTGGAAAAGCGTGGCCCATTGCGGTATTTTTTTTGGCGGGATATCTTTAATACAATATTTTCTTCGTCTCGAAATATATTTCATTTTAGAATTTTTATTGGTCAAACTTTTTTAACTTTGATCATCAATATATTTCCTTCGATCATAAATA